>NW_023425535.1:2312500-2912500 GCF_014108245.1 Pipistrellus kuhlii | reverse complement strand
AGATGGAAGAACATACCATGTTCATGGATTGGTAGAATCAACATCATCAAAATGTCCATACTTCCTAAAGCAATCTATAGGCTCAATGCACTCCCCATTAAAATACCAATGGCATATTTCACTGACCTAGAAAGAACTCTCCAAAAGTTCATTTGGAACAATAAAAGACCCTGAATAGCCACAGCAATCCTGAGTAAGAAGGGTAAAGTAGGAGGGATCTCAATATCAGACTTCAAACTGTATTACAAAGCTACTGTTCTCAAAACAGCCTGGTACTGGCACAAGAACAGACATATAGATCAATGGAATAGAACTGAGAACCCAGATATCAACCCAAATCACTATGCTCAATTAATATTTGACAAAGGAGGCACAAATATACAATGGAGTCAAGACAGTATCCTCAATAAATGGTGTTGGGAAAATTAGACAGACACATGAACAAGAATGAAACTAGATCACCAACTTACACCATACACAAAAATAAACTCAAAATGGATACAGGACTTAAACAACAGACGGGAAACCATAAAAATACTAGAAGCATCCACAGGCAGCAAAATCTCAGACGTATGCCAAAAGAACTTCTTCACCGATACTGCCCCTAGGGCAATGGAAGCTAAAGAGAAAATAAACAAATGGGACTACATCAAAATAAAAAGTTTTTTTACAGCAAAAGAAACCATCAACAAAACAACAAGAAAGCCCATGGTGTGGGAGAACATATTTGCAAATAATACCACTGATAAAGATTTAATCTCCAACATCTACAGACAGCTAAATAAAAGGAAGATGAATGATCCAATTAAGAAATGGGCAATGAACCTAAATAGAATATTTTCAAAAGAAGACAGAAGGAAGGCCAAAAGGCACATAAAAACATGCTCAAAGTCACTAATTATCCGAGAGATGCAAATCAAAACAACAATGCGGTACCATCTCACACCTGTCAGAATGGCCAACATCAACAAAACAACAAACGACAAGTGTTGGCGAGGTTGTGGAGAAAAAGGAACCCTCGTGCACTGCTGGTGGGAATGCAGACTGGTGCAACCACTGTGGAGAACAGTGTGGAGTTCCCTCAAAAAACTGAAAATGGAACTCCCATTTGACCCAGTAATCCCACTCCTAGGAATATATCCCAAGAAACTAGAACCACCAATCAGAAAGGATATATGCACCCCTATGTTCATAGCAGCACAATCTACAATAGCTGGAATTTGGAAACAACCTAGGTGCTCGTTAACAGATTATTGGATCAAAAAACTTTGGTACTGGAATACTATGCTGCCATAAAAAAGGAATTCTCATCATTTGCAGCAACCTGGATGGAATTGGAGAGCATCATGCTGAGTGAAATAAGCCAATCAATGAAAGAGAAACACCACATGACCTCACTCATTTATGGATAATAAAGAACATTATAAACTGGTGAACCAAAAGATAGATATAGAGACAGTAAAGCAACAAGCAGACTGTCAAATTACAGTGGGGAGGGGAGGAAGATCTGGGGGAGATAATAGATCAACCGAAGGCCTTGTATACATGCATATAAGTACAACCAATGGACATAAAACTCTGGGGAGGGAGGGTATGTATGAGAGGGAGGGAGGGGGGCAAAAAAAATTAAAAAAAAATTAATTAATTAATTTTTAAAAAAGTCTCGGAAAGTAGGAGATGCTGTTACTACACTTACTGTGATTGTTAACTTCAACAGAAGAATTCAATGAAAAAGGAGAAAGCGGGGGCTGGGTTCAACTTGAGCAGGTGACCTTCAAAGCACTTTGTGCGAATATCAGATCCTTTCCTGAGCCTGAAGACGTGCCCATTCTGAGGCAGCCACCATAAGGTCATTTCCTCCTCGTGTGACACCAGAGGCAGATGAGTGCTGGGACTGTGTCTGGCAATGAAAACACAGACACAGCAATGAAAGAACTGCTTCTAGAGGCTGCCCAAAGTAGCTCGCATGCTTTTCCTTACAAAGAGCAGCCCATGCAGACTGCGGAGCATTTTGCACGTGCGGAGAAGGTGCTCAGAAAGGATCTGTCGAAGGTCTTGTTAGAGATGATAAGTAGGAAAATCTAAAACTAATGCTCACAGATCTAGTTTTTTACTAAATGCACGTCGAGCCTCCCTCTCTACCCCCAAACCGATGGCTTGGCTTTGTTACATTATGAGGTGTAAGGTCTCTTTCCTTTGAAATCCGCTCTAGCACCTCCCGACAGCTACAAGCCCCTGACTACAGCAGGGCCATCTTCCTCTCCAGTAGAGTCCAGTGTCTGCTCCAACCTCAATTTTGCTGTCAAGAGAGCTTACTTCTGCTCATGAGAGCTACAGGGTGCATGTACATGTGCATTTTATGTATTGATAGATATACACTCATTCCTGTGTATATAAGGAGACTGTGCAACAGACTAAAGAGGAACATTCATCTGAAAAGGAGCAATATTTAAAAATTGCTAAGCACTTCAAGGGAAAATTGGTTTTAAACCTTAAGATACTTGGCTGCATTGTATAGAATATGTGGTTTCTTAATTGTATAGAAACCAATGTGTCTGTCTTTGCAATCATATGAGCAAATCATATGAGTCCCCAATCCAGTTTGGTTTGGTGCTCATGGAATAATAGAGGTCTTTTGTTTTCTTTGTACCCTTGGTGGAGATTTCCTAGAAGTTGCAGGATATCTTCCCTTTAATTTTTCCTCGACACTGCAACTTTACTAATGTCTCTCACCTTTGCTTTCCCTCCGTCCCCCACCGCAACAGTAACTTGCTCCAGGCTCACTTTGCTCCAGTGTCTAGGAGATCCTGCAACACGTCTGCCACCAGAACTATGATTCCCAGCATTCCTGGTGCTCCCTGCACTCTGGGCTTCTGCTTCAGGTCCAGGGGGTACCATCAGAACTACAATTCTCAGAATTCCTGGTGCTCCCCACACTCTTGGTTCCCGCTTACGGTCCAGGGGCTGCACAAACGAAAAGGACTGTGAGCTCCAGCTGTCCTCAGGCTGGACTGACAGAACCCAACACTCCAGTAGTGTCCCCAGGACCCCAGCAGCTTGGCACTGGCTTGTGCACACGCTGGCCACAGGCTCAAAGCAGGTAGGGTCCCACGGACCCCCACCCAACCCCCTCAGCACTTGTGCCCATCCCCTCAGCACCTGTGTGCTTAGTGCCAAGAGGTGGGGAGGGGGAAAGCTGCGGGAATGCCTGCCACATTGCTATGGCATGATGCCTAGTTCCTGCCCTGCCCCAGGCCACTCAGCACTTGCATAGCCTGTGTACCTCCAGGACACCCACAGGCCTGCCATCTTTGTCAGGTTAATTTGCATACTCACTCCTGAGTGGCTGTGGGTGTCACAGATATATGGTCAATTTACATATTTGTCTATTATTCATGTATATCCTAGAGAAGAATCAGGAGACTCCAGGTGAGCTCCCTGCCCAGCCATCCTTTTCACACAAACTGATAGGGCCCTAGAACCAAAATGTAGCCTCTATTTCAGAGCTGCTTCCAAGGAGGAGTCCTACCAGGCTCCAAGCCAGTGAAGTCACTGTGAGGCGTTTGCTTGTAGAGGGTGTGTACTTCCCTGGACAGCTCTCCTGAGAACGTGGTCACAGAAATCAGTCCACATTCCAGTAAGACAAGTCAAATGAGTAGATGGCACCTCTAGGATACAATACTATGGTTTTGTAATAGCCCTAATCTCTGTGGTTAAACTTATAGCCAAGCTCAGGCCCCATGTCTTTCTGTGAGGCTAAGCCTTCTCTACTTCTCCAGGAACAGGCCCCATCCATGTTTCCATCAACCCTGGTTAGCATGGCAGCATGGAGCTCAGGGCCAACCTCTGACAGTCCTGAGTTCCACATTTGGAGGTGGGATTTGCATGGTCTTTAGGACGGTTAGTGGAAAAGTCAGTGGACTGCTGGGCTTGAAGCCCAAACGATGATCCTGAGCTGGAGGTCAGAATTTGGGAGTTGTCAGTGTGTGTCAGGTTGAGGTGGCAGGAGGGGCAGTCCCCTGGGAACCTGTATGTGGAAAGAACTTGCTGAAGGCAGCTCCAGGCCTAGCCTAGCTCTGCTGTTAGACCTTCCTGTTCCTAGTCAAGCACCTGCCTCACTGACTCCCCTCAGCTCACAGGTCCCCTGTGCCCTCCCGTGTTACCCTCACCTGGCAGCCTCATTCAGGCTCAGTCAGCTGCTCTGATGACACACCTGGCAGGTCAGCTGCAGTGTTAGACCTTTAGCCTCCTTATCACCCTTTGTAATTCCAAGAAAGTCCTCCCTCCCAGAAGCCATGCAGCCACTCAGTTTATTTCAAGGACTTGGCCTCACTTTACATTCTTAAGTGGTTCTGAAGGCTTCTATCACCTCTTTCACTAAGTGATGGCTGCTGAAACTACATGTTTAATTACATGAACTTAACTATATGTGCTGTGGGTTGGGGGAAAACAGAGAGAGAGAGAGAGAGAGAGAGAGAGAGAGAGAGAGAGAGAGAGAGAGAGAGAGAGAGAGAGAGAGAATGAACTAAACCTTCTGCAGTGAGCAACTTTCCACTCAGTGAAAGACAGCCCTGAAGTGAGTGTGGGTGGAAAGTGGACCTGCCATTTCTTCATCCCGACAAGCCAGCATTCACAGATGAGCATTCTGCAGAGCCCACCATGCAAGTCACCAAACTTCACCTGAGGTTCAACCAGAGAAAACGTGATCTGCTCCTACACCACGGGGGACGTCACATCGTCCACAGTGATGCGAAGGGCAATGTGGCTTGGTATCACCTTGTTCCTAACTTTGGGAACATGATGATAGAATGGGTCACCTCAAGAAGAAGCGAATTCTGCACCCCTGGAGATACTTAAGCAAGAGCAGGTCCCCTACGTCAGGGATGCTGCAGAGCAGATTCCAGCATGGGCTAGGAGGTTGGGTTCCATAGTTTTTATACTGAAAAACCCCGAGCTTCTGTGAGTTAATGAATGAAATTGTGACTATGTCAGGTTCTTTTCCCAGCATTCTGGAGAGGGGCTTCGCATAGATGATTAAAGAGTCCATGGACAAAAATAATTTTGAAAGGCATTGGGGGTCAGAGGAGCTTCAGCTGAAGGAGTTAGAAGACTCTCCGTCTCAGGACCCCGTGCTTTTCTTTTCTTTCTTTTCTTCCCTCCTCCCAGCAACCCCAGGTTGTTAGTTTATTTATTTGTTTGTTTGTTTGTTTGTTTGTTTTTTATTTATTTAAATAAATCTTTATTGTTCAGATTATTACAGGTGTTCCTCCCCTCCAGCCCCCATAGTTCCCCTCCACCTAATTCCCCACCCATTAAGCCTTCAATATCTTGCCTCTCTCTCTTTTTCTGGCACCCCAAAAATCCAGATGTTAGTACGCTTTAAGCCATCCCAGAGGCTCTTCATGCTATCCTCACACTTTTGGATTCTTCTTTCTTTTTGCCTCTCTGGTTGGGTGATTTTTGCTTTCTTATATTCCAGATCTTTGGTGTGATTCTTGGGGCATGTTGATCTATAGTTGAGTTTCTGTATATTCTTTATTTCAGACTTTGTATGCTTAATTTCTGGCTGGTCCTTTTCCTTTTTTTTTTTTTTTTTTTTTTTTTTTTTTTTGTATTCTTATTAAGGTCCTTGAAGGTCTCACAAAGCTTCTTGGAAGTCTCATCAAGTTTCTCAAAAGTTTTTAGAAGATTCTTGAGTAATCTTATAAATGTGATTCTGAACTGTGTGTTGTCCAATAATTTACTCTCCTTCATCTCTCTCATTCGTATCATGCTTCTGTGAATCCTCATTTTGGCTGTCTCCCTGTATTGATGAAGTAGCTTTGTATGGTCGATGACCTATAGGGGCCAGTAGCTCAGCTTCCCCAATCACCTGCGGTGGTCACTTTTGCTAAATCCCTTTGTGGGCTTAGTGCAAAATCTAGATGTAATTAAGCCTTGATTGCTGTTGGTACACTGGGAGGAATTGACCGCCAGGCCAATTGTCTGTGAGGACCTGCTGTGACCATAAAGAAAGAACTGCTGTGCTGGAGACATACTTTGTTTCAGTGGGGCTTTGGTGCTCACTGAGACTGTCTCCCGAATGTGTCGCTTATGGGTATGAGGGATTGAAAGTGAGCTCTAGAACTCTGGTTTTGGGGTCTCAATGAGGTACAGTTCAGCTACTGTCTGAGGCCAGTACAGTCACAGGAGTTACAGTGTGAACCACAGTTTGTCCTCCTTGGATCTACAATATTTGCCCCAGGATGCAATTTTGCTAAATTGCAACAGAGAGGGCCATTCATATGCAAAAGCCGCTGCTTGGAGCTTGGGCATATTTGTAGGTTTTATGGGGCGGAGTCTCAGGGCAGAGTCTCAGGGTCTCACTAGGCTGGGGTGTGGCCAACAGCGATGGCTGCCCGTCCACCACCTCTCAGATGGCATTCTGGCGACCCCAAGTCACCAAGTCTCCCCAAGTCTCGCACCACAGCACAGCAAACAATCTCAGCTCTGCAAGCAAGCCAGCCTCACTTTCCAACCCGATGGCAGACAGTCTAGCCTCTCCCCAGAAACTGGATTTCAGAGAGATCGGGGTTTGTCTCTCTTCAGGTTGAAGAAAGCAATGCCCTCCATCAGCCGGGATCCGCTGCCACCCCGCATTGCGTCAGCGCTCCCCCTACCTCAGTTTTTCAGCGTTTGTGCTCTGGATTCTCCTCTTTCTCTTTCAGTCTAGTTGTAGGGCTTCCTCTCAGCCAGCGTCCCAGTGGTTTTTGGGAGATTGACGTTTGTTGTGTGTTTGTTTGGTTTTTTTTAATTGCTGTGCACAGCAGCCATTTAGGAGTGTTTACCTACTCCGCCATCTTCCCTTAGGATTCTGTGCTTTTAGTAAACACAATTTGTCCCAAGGCAAGGTGGAAATATGCACTTCAAAAGGTAATGTATCAGAGCGTTTACAGAGATTGTCAGTTTGGGGAATAGCCTACAGCTGTTCACGTATTTGGCCACAGGAGGCAATAAAAATGTTGACTGGCAGCTAACAATCCTATTCATGCTTGGGGGATGTGCGTTTTAGCCTTTAGTAACAGGTAAACTACAATATGTGGCTCACCCTTGTTGAGCCCCCCAAGTCCCATCAACCTTTGATGGAACTCTTATAATTATTACATGTTGGGATTGGTTCTCAGCAGACTACCTATACCAATAATTAGGAAATAAAAAAGTAGTAATATTAACTGATAACCATGTTAGATTAAAGGCACATGGCAAGTCAAACTCCAGGCTTGTACCTAAACCCAGGTTCTCTTTTTAACCCAGTTCTCAGGGTCTCTGTCCATCGCCCCAAATTAGCTTGCCGTAAAACCATTAAAATCCGAAAGAAGCCGGATTACAAGTTCCTTGTATGTTTCCTGTAAGATCATACCAATAGTTGTCCTTAGAATAATCTCTGTACATTATTTCTTTGATCATTTAAGCAATTATTCCAGTTATGGCCTAGAATACACTTCTGCATTTTCAGACAATGAAAAGAATACCACTGACGAATGTGCTTACCCACTTCTTTCTGCTTTTCAGGCAAGCTGGGTTTTTTGGGAGGGCGATTTTTTTTTTTAAATGTGTCTGAATACTTTTAGGGAACATATGTCTGGCACCCGTTGGTCACAAATCTCACTTGCCTAATGCAGTTTGTCAGCTGCCTCATACTTCCAGTCGCCGGCCAGTCCCTACAGATCTGCCCTTGCAGTCTTCTAATATGATCGGCAAGATCAAGCCATGTAATCTCAGTGGGTTTCTATGGTTCCAACACAAACCATCCTTCCTCATTACTGTCCGCTTTGTGCGGATGCACACACGCCTAGGCGCAGTACCCGCCCTTTCTCAGTATTTGTACCGTCTCTCTGCCCACACAGGTCTCCGTGCACCTTAGGTATCTGTAATAAATACTGTCAAACTGAATCAAATAATATGGCATCCATCAGGACAGGACTGTAATCTGTTTTCTTAAGAAAGGTTGAGTGTGAAGCATTGTATTAGCATTGAAAGGATGATGCACAGGGGACTTCTTTACGGCAGTGCTTCAAGCGGCCAGCGGGGGGCGGGACAGAGCTGTGAGCTGCCATCTCAGGCCCGGGCACCACTGGGTGAGGCTGGCTTCGGAAAGCTCCCACGCTGTGGTTATCATGGCTCCAGATCTTACGCTTCTCTGGATGTTTCCTCCCCTCCAAAGCCGAGGGCATGCTACTGACTGCTCAGTTGGAATTTTAAGCAATGAAGGGCATACAGCTCACAAATTATCTGCAAATGTGATGAGTCTCACCCTGCAAGTCTTCTGACATCACAAACCGAACTGCAGCTTTGCCTCACATCCTCCTCCAGAGCCTAGCCAGCGCCGCAGCCCCAACTTCCCGCTGTGTTTTCCGGAATGAGGCTGGGAAGCCCAGGCGCTGCAGGGTCCCTCTCCATCTGGATCCCATTGTGCCTCGCTGGTGGCCTGTTGGAAGACCCTCAGCTCCCCCTGGCGCCCTGCTGTCCTCTTGATCCGCTCCCAGCAGTGCGTGCTGCCCCAGTAAGTTCTTTGTCTGCAATGCTAAGAATTAATAGATCCATGATGCAGCCTGAGCAGAAGCTAAAAATTGCTTCTTTAAAAAAATAATCATATGTTTTTCATGTGATTGTAGGACATAATAGTTATGCTCTGGACCATCCTTCCTCTGTCGGAACCCCAGCTCCAGCCAGCCTAGGCAGCAGCCTTAACCACCTCTAAGCCCCTTAGCTTGAGCTGTTGGAAGCTCTTGATTTGTTATTTTCTAGAGAAACATGAGCGTTTAAACAATATGAAAACAAGTAACACTGCCCTTTACCCTGCCTTTCAATAGGAAACGTTTTTAGATTAGCTGTCTTCAGCTGTCCTCACGCAGGACGGCCTCTGCTCAGCCTCCCCTCCCACCATGCAGCCTGCCAGGTCTCCTCCTCTTCCCTAAACCCCCCTTGATTCTCCTCAACTATCTGCGTTCTCACTGGGCCTGCTGGTTCTGATTTCCATGGCTATGGTGCGATAACACCACGCAACTTTCCAGAGCAAGCATGTCAAACTCAAAGGCTAATATTGGCCAAATAAACAAGGTTTAAGTTTATGTGGCCGCAAAAGAATAAAAGCTTCAATTTTCATAGAAACATGCTGAATATAAAGGTCTGAAATAAATGAGTAACCATTAACATAAAATAATAGAACACTTTAATTAAAATTAATATTTTTTTCTTGAACATTAACTTACCAGACACTGAATAACTGCACAAATTAATATGCATAATGCAAATAAGCCTATTTTTTTTCTCTGAAAACAAAATATTTCCTGTAGCACACACCAAAAAAGTCAGTACAAGTTTAATGACATGGCAATCAGCTGCTAAAATATTTGCTGCTAGTATTAATGGAGAGAAATGTTGTGCCTGCACATAAGGGAAATGAATGCAATACAATTATAGTCATTAGTCATTAGCAAACGTTGTAGTTTGTTATTAATAATTATGTAAACAGGATATTGTAAAAATTAAGTTACGAAATTTTTATTAAAATGTTTCTTACGCCAAAACCGGTTGGGCTCAGTGGTAGAGCATTGGACTGCGGATTGAAAGGTCCTAGGTTCGATTCCAGTCAGGGGCATGTACGTTGGTTGTGGGCACATCCCCGGTAGGGGGTGTGCAAGAGGCAGCTGGTCGATGTTTCTCTCTCATGACGTTTCTAGCTCTCTCTCTCTCTCCCTTCCTCTCTGTAAAAAATCAATAATATATATATATTTTTTTAAATGTTTCTTACATTCCATTATATTGACTGGACCACAAAAATATTTGTTGTGAACTGCATGAGGCCTGACGGCCATTTGACATGCTTGTTCTAGAGCAGTGGTTCTCAACTTTTCTAATGCTGGACCCTTTGATACAGTTCCTCATGTTAACCCTACCTAAGTGACCCCAACCATAAAATTATTTTCATTGCTACTTCATAATTGTAATGTTGCCACTGTTATGAATCATAATGTAAATATCTGTGTCTTCCAATGGTCTTAGGCTCTACAGCAGTGGTTCTCAACCTCTGGGTCACAACCCACAGGTTGAGAACTGCTAGCAGGGTCGCCTAAGACCATTGGAAAACACAGATATTTATATTATGATTCATTAACAGTAGCAAATTACAGTTTTGAAGTAGCAATGAAAATAATTCTCTCTCTTCCTCCTTCCCTCCTCTATGTATATACACTAAATGGTCAGATTATTATGATCTCTGAATGGTGTGTGTGTGTGTGTGTATATATATATATATATATATACACTAATAAAATAGAAAAATGCTAATTGACAGTATCTTCACTATGCCCATAGCCAATCAGGAGTGATATGCAAATTATACCAGCAAAGATGGAGGGTAAATTTGCATATGCAGGCTGTAGAGGCAGAGGCCCTATGTGGCTTATGAAGTTGGGGACATGGACAGACAGCGAGGGGCAGCCCCTGAAGTTACCGGTGGATCCAAACTGAGATGGGGACCCAGGCAGGCAGTGTCAGGCAGCTTGGACCCGGGCAGGTGGCATTGCCATCCCAGGGCAAACAAGCCAAGCACAGCCGCCCCATGATCATAGGGCGAAGAGCCCAGGTCCAAGCTGCCCTGAAGAGCCCAGATCCAAGCCACCGCACAATCATGGGGCAAAGAGCTCAGGTCCAAGCCGCCCTGTGATCATCGGTCGAATAGGCCAGGCCCAGCTGCCCCACAGTCATGGGGGAACAGAACAGGCCAGGCTGAGCTGACCTGCGATCATTGGGTAAACAGATCAGGCAGAGCCTGGCCAAGCTGCCCTGCAATCCCGGGCGAAGAAGCCACTCTGCTGACCAACCTGCACTAGGGACCTGTTCCCCTCTAGCCTGCAGCCATGGGAAGTCTCCCTCTCCTGAGAGTTAGGAGCACCAGCCCAGGTCTACCCAGTGGCCTGGTCCTGACTGAGGGGGTGTGTTCCTGCAGGCTGGGGTTTGATCCCCATGCATTAGCAGTAGGAGACCAGTGCCTCTGTTATTGCTGTGTGTCCAGGTTTTAATTGGACAAATGCCCGGCAGTCCCAATGGCCAGCTGAGCAAAATCTTTTATGAGGAGAATTCTGTCTGGGTTTCCTCAAATTCCCTCAGCCCCTACTCACCCCTCTGTAAAGGTGCAGAACAAGTGAGGCCCTTAAATAAAAATCAGCTGCTTCATGACTATGGCATCCCTTCCTATTTTAAAGAAGCAGAGTTCCATGTGAATTGTGCACTATGCTCTGATATCTAAGGCACAGGACAAGGGAGGCCCTAAGTGTACTATGCTTTGATATTTGAGTCATTCTTTATTTTTCAACATAATTTATTTTTGTACGCCTCAGTTTTGTAATAGTTAAATTACTATAATAATACATCTTGCTATAAAATATTACTAGAAGATCAAATGATCAGGTGACATTATTGTTATTTTCTATAAATGAACACAATCTTTGGTATGCTAAAGTGATAGGTATTACAGAAATATTCAGATAGACCTACACACCTGATTACAAGTGAGGCTTACTATTACAACCCAAATTTATTGCTTGAAAAAAAGCAGGAGCCAACTAGAAACTGAACCAAATATAAGCCCTTGAAGGGAAAACGTAAATTGGATAAGCTTCACTATTACAAGAGCAAGAAGAAAAAATTCAGATGCAAGAATGAAAACCACATTGCATCCACTCTAAGTAGCTGTTAAAGAAAAAGAATGGTATACTATGAAAATACTTAATACGGATTGTAAAGACATTTGTTCAAAGAGGATTTCCTTGAGTAGGTGATATTTCAATTAATTTTTTAAAATGCGAAGAGGTTAGCTAGATAACAAAAAGATGGAGGGGTCCCGAATTGCAGAGGGTGCAGGCAGAGCCAGAAATTCATGCACGGAGGAGGGCTCCCCCAGCTCTGCCTGCACCCTCTGCAATTCGGGACCCCTACACCTTTTTCATATATATTGGAGTATATATGAATTCGTGCATGGGTGGGGGTCTGGCCAGCCTGCTGGTGGAACTCCTGATCAAGGGGACAATTTGCATATTAGCCTTATATAGGATATACACTGAGTGGCCAGATTATTATGTGTTCAGAGATTATAATAATCTGGCCACTCAGTGTATGTGTACTTGCTATTGGCACACATATCAATATATACCTACATACATACACATCTTATTTGTTCTGTTTCTCTAGAGAACCCAATACAGGCATCAAGGTAAAACTTCTGAATTTTCCTGATCCCAATGCCTTTCTTTTCCCTGGACCACATGCCAAACTCATGCTTCATGAGGGCGAGTGCACATTCTGTTCCCTATTCCACATCTCAGTTGGACACTCTAGTTTCCCATCTATTCCCCTTGTTTCCAGTTTCCCCACAATCAGCCTGGGCTGCCAGGGAGCCTGGTTCTAGTGCTTTAATGGCCAAGATCTGCACATGTGATCACATGCAAGGAGGTTCAAAGATCGGGAGAGGCAGAAGCAGGGTGGGGGAGGAAATGGCAGAGATAAGACCTCAGGAACTTGTTACAACCCATGGAGTTCTGAGGACCAGCTGTTTTCTGGCCCCACTGAGAAGGTGGCATTGAACCCTACATAAGGCAAAGCTGGGCTTCTCAGAACCACCAGCCAGGAAACAAGGTGCCAACATGAGGCCTATGGAGAGGGCAGGGGCACCACATCTTGCCTGCCAGCACTGGTCCATCTCAGGCAAGACTCCGAGAAGGGTGGGCAAAGCAGGAGCTTGACTTCCAAGAGGCCCCTCGCAGTAAATGGAAGAGAACAGTTAGGGCGGGGCTGGATGGCTGTGGTCTCTTTTGAGCTCTCCACCACCACCCTGGCACCAGCTCCCCACCCCACCTGGATAAGCTCCTCAGTCCCAGAAAATGGAAAAGACCACTGGAGCTGATTTCCCAGGGTGACGGAGGCAAGGACAGAACCTGCGCTCCCACGAGGAAGTGCACCATCTTGGGCTGGACATGGCAGGAGTCTGCCCAGGGCCTTTCTGTGACAGTGTCTGCCAATAATGATGCCTTCTCTTCAGGGACACAGTGGCTCCAGCAAGTGGCTGTTGACTGTCTCAGCCTTCCTTCCTTCCCTAGGCCCTTCTCTCAGCATCACCAGCCAACACTCAGCTCAACCCTCAGAACCTCTCACCTATGCTATTTTCCTAGTTTCTAGAGGACAGTTCTGAGATCTGAAGCCAAAGGATAGGCATCCCCACCCACACGTACACTGACTGGGGACTCTCCGCCCTCCCTACCCACCCCATGTCCTCCTCACCCACCCCGGACCCTCCTCTCCCACCCTGGACCCTCCTCTCCCACCCTGGATCCTCCTCCCCCACCCTGGCGCCCTCCTCTGGCTTTTTCAGCATTCCCTGTGCTCTGGGGGATGTCTGTGAGGGCTGCAGGGGGCGAGGAGAGGGAGGCCGGGGAGTGTGTGTGTGTGCCTGCCTCCCTCTCCGTGGAGCAGTCACAGGAGACTGCATCCCTCAGTTCATGTCACAGCTCATTTCAGTGAACTTGCGCCATCCAGCTCTCTCAGCTTCTGGAGTGTGGTAATTGCTCCTTCCCCTGTTCCTTTGGACTTGAGGGAGTGGATCACTGCACCCTGATTCACATCCCCAGGGCTCCATTATTTTCCTTGCCCACCTCTTTAGTAAACTCTCCTCAAATGACTCAATTTTCTGCCAGGACTCTAACTGATATGTACAGTGTTCCATAGTTTTTGTGCTATAAGCATTGAAAAGCATCCACTTTTCACTGTCTTTTACAAATTGCACTAGAGGCCTGGTGCACAAATTCGTGCACTAGTGGGGTCCCTCAGCCTGGCCTGCAGGATCAGCCAAAACCGGCTCTCCAACATTCCCCAAGAGGGTCCCAGATTGCAAGAGGGTGCAGGCCAGGCCAAGGGACCCCACTGGTGCATGATCAGGGCCAGGGGAGACTGTGGGAGTGCTCCAGGGCATATCCGGCCCATCTCGCTTGGTCCCAATTGACTGGACACCAGCAGTAAGCTTACCTACCAGTTGGAGCATCTTCCCCTGATGATCAGTGCACATCATAGTGACTGGTCGTTTTGTCAACTGTCTGCCCCCTGGTGGTCAGTGCACATAATAGCAAGCAGTTGAGCAGCCTTAGCATATCATTAGCATCTTACACTTTGATTGGTTGAATGGCCAACTGGACAGTTAGCATATTAGGCTTTCATTATATAGGAATTTTGATCATACAGAATAAGCACTGCAACACTATGCATCAAAAGCTGTAAATTTAGTAGGAAAGGGGGGAGGACAGAAAGGGACCCACTGAAGTCCCTTCAGCCCTCACACTTACCTCCCAGAATGTGTTAGACCTTTAGACAACACAAAAGCCAGGGTTTTATCTTCCATTTTATTATGAACCTTATTAAAGCAAGGCTGACTCAAGGTCATATATTTAAAACTAAGATGAAAAATTAAATGTGAGAATATTCTGCCGATTGCTCTTTAGGCGATTACAGGCAGGCACCAGGGCTGATTGTCAAGAGCCCACAGCATCCGGCAGTGGGTGGGCCTGGAAGAGTATGGCTGATACCAGCTTGCACCCAGGCCGCAGCCTTCCTGGCCTCCCACCTGGAAGAGGAGCGTCCGTGGCTTTCCGTTTGCAGCCGGGTCAATGCCACCCACTGCGAAGGCCGCTCCCCTCAGCCGCTGCCCTGGGAAGAGCCGCTTAGCCCTCACAAGATTATTCCTGAGGCGGCTGCAGCTCTCCCTCCATCTGCACCAAGCAGAATCCCTCACCACCGGCAGAGTTCCTCAGTTTGACTTCACACTTCGCACCTGTAGGGTAGGGTGTGAGGGAGACCAGCCCTTCAGCACATTACCTGTGAAACTGACCAGCCTTGAGAGGCAAACTGTCAAGGAGATGGATTCTGTGTTTTATATAAAAATACTTGGTTTTGCTAATTTTTATGAGAGTCTCATACATGTTGTAGATCAGTATTGTTCAATGGAAATATACTGTGAGTTAAAAATGCACACCACATATGTAATGTCAAAGTTCTCAAATAGCTAAATGTTTAACAACAAAGCAGGTAAACGTAATCGTGTTTTATTTACGAATATATATCTAAATATATCCAAAATATTATCATTTTACCTTATAAGCAACACAAAATATCAATGAGCTGTTTTACACTCCTCTCATTAACCAAGTCCTCGGGATTGCGAGTGTGTGTTATCGACTTGGATTGGCCACATTTCAAGTACTCAGTGGCCACATGTGACGAGTGGCTTTTCTATGGGACAGACGATCAGCAAAGTCTAGCTGCAAAGACCTATCACGGACAGACACAGTCTGCCTTTGGCTTTAGTAAAACTGGTATCACACACACTGCTTGGACTCCTTTAGAGCCGCCATCACTTTTTAATTTCCCTGAAACTACATTTTGCATAATTAGATATGGAGACCATTCCATGGACATGTTTTTGCTGCTGTTTTGTTTAGCCTGGTGGGCGGATCATAAGACAAAACAGCTGCCTCTGGGCACCTAAGAGGGACACAACCCAGGAGCCTGGGTGGTCTGGCAGCCCTGGGCCTCCCAGCCTCTCCTCATTCCCCTTCACCAGCCCAGCTGGCGGCCGGTCAGCTGAGGGACAGAGCGCCTGTGAACTCTGACTTCGGGGAAGAATAAAGCCCCAGAAGCTCTTAGAGTCAAGTGTGTGGAGACCAATTTCACCTTTGCCATCACCTGGCCCCTTCGGCTCATTGCGTGGTCAGTTTCCCGCGTTCTCACTGGAGTCCCTGAGCAGCAACGACAGAGGACAGACTTGTTGCAGGCACACGTGTGCCCCCACCCAGCCTGCCGTCTCAATGGATACCTGCACTCAACCTGACTGGCACCTTCCAGAACACCTTATAAAGGGACCGGAAGATGGTAAGCTCCAGGTCATGGTATCCCAGGAAGCAAACCTTTCCCGGCAGGAAACAAAATCACGGGGACACGCAGGGGGCAGACGCCGCAGATGTGCGGCCATGTCCCGCACGCTGACTGTGGGGCTGCTTTCCAAACACTGCACCAAAGGCTGCGTCTGAGCACTGGCCTCTCCGGCCTGCCTCATCATTCCCGGGGCTCCTGCTGCAAATGCCTCGGCCCGAGAGGAGCTTTGGTCAGAAAACCATGACCCTTTCCTTTCCCTGTCACCCCCGGATGTCATACACAAGCACAGCTGATCAGGAAACCGCAGAAGGCTTCGGGGCAGAATTGCGCCTGGCAACCACTTGGGATGAAGCCTTATTCTTCCGGAAACAGATTTTGTTGGCTGGCCTTCGGGAGCCGCCACATCACGACCACCGCTGCTCACGATCTTCGGAGAATGCAGAGGAAGGCTTCCTGCTTCCCCTTTCGAGCCGACAATTTGAAAGCAGCCCAGGATGACACGACAATAGCAACACTGGATTCTCTCCTCTCACCATCTGTCGCTGAGACACAGCTTGCAGGCCTGCCAGGCAAGGCTGTTGCCAAGGAAACAGCCCTGCATTGAACTCCAGTCCTGCTATTAACAGAAGGACACTGCTGTGCCGTCCTGGGCCTTCTCTCTGAGGCCAGGCTTGCAATCCAGGATGGGGAACAAGCTCAGATGGCACCCAGGAGGCTCCCCCTTCACCCTGCAAATGCTTTTTAATTTTCTGGTACTTTCAGTAGCTGCTTCATTTGAATCTCAAATCAAAGTCTCCAAGCCAGCCTGTTTGATAGGATCCAAAGCTGTATTTCCACTGCCTGTTGGACAAATGCTCCTGAAAGTAATGTGCATGCCTCTATTTCAGAGTATTCAAGGTCAAGTTCATCTTATTCCCTCACCCGTCCACACTCCCTCCCCCTCATTTTGCCTAAAACATCTCTCCCCATGCATTTGCTCCCCCCAGAATGGGGAGCCATCCCTCTAACCTCCCAGGGCCACAGTCACAGGATCCCGCTCCCCCCTCCGCCCTCTTCCCATCTGCTTCTCAGGCTTGTTCTTCGGGAGCTTCCCTCAGAGCGTGTCCACTCCCTCTCCTGCCGCCAAGCCCAACTGGACCCTATCTCCTCCTGTGGCCCACCCTCCTCGTGACCAGAGACACAAATTGAAAAGGCAGCACTCTTGGTTAAGAATCTCCAGTGCAGCTCTGGCTGGATAGCTCAGCTGGCTAGAGCATTGTCTTCATACACCGAGATTTCAGGTTTGATCCTCAGTCAGAGCACATACAAGAATCAGTCAGTGAATGCAGAAATAAGTGGAACAACAAACCCATGTTTCCTTTCTCCCTCTCTCTCAAATCTATTTTAAAACATAGTAATAATGAGTCTCCAATGTTTCCTATCAGCTGAAGTCCCACCCCTAGCATGGTATACCATGCCCATGCCAACCTGACCCCCTTCCTTCTGGTTCGATTTCCATTCTCTTCCCCCCACATTCTAACTCCTATTTCCCAAAGCTGGTCCGAGGGCCAGTGGCTAGATATCACCTGGCTGCTTTTCGGAAATGCCAAGCTTCCATCCAGGGGCCTCGGCCCGATTGCCATTCCTCCTCTGCATGTCACTTAGCACTAAGCCCACGATCCGAGTGACCGTTCCTGCCTGCCATCCCCACCAAGGGGCTGGCCCAGAGCCTTCATAATCACATTAATTAACAAAAGTCTAAAGAACAGAGACCTAATAGATCATGATTCTGTTCCCAAGATATGTGAACCGCGGCTGCCAATGTAAGTAAATCGCAGTCAGCCAGAAGACGGCTTAGGGAAAGAAAGCAACGTTTGCCAGAAGGGCCCTGGAGTCCTTTCTGTCTCTGCTGGCTCCCAGCTCCCATGAGAGTGATGCGAGCACTGCAGGTCAGGATGCTGGGGCAAGCAAAGCCTGCCACCTTGGGCAGAAGGTGGAACACAACATGACAATACCCAGATGCTGCCTGGGCTCTGAGCAGAATAGAGAGCACTGGTGGGTGAGTGCCTCCAGCTCTCAGTCTTGAATTCTTAGCTCATTGTAAGGACAGGATTCTCAGGACAACGTGGCTTATAACCACACAGCAGCATGGGAATGGTATGACCTGGGCGGGGTGCAGCATGTGTAAAAGGCAGGTTAGCGAGAAGGCCTGGGAGCAGGTGGAATACTGGTTAGCTGGAGCTGCAGCAGAGGGTGAGAAGCAGCCAGAGCCAGGTGGGGCAGCAGCCACACTCCATCAGCTCTGTCCAGCTGTGAGATGCCTGAATCTAGGCAAATAACAAGTTATTCGGGGCAATTTATAGACACTAAGTGTTCTGCTTGGGAACATCTGTCTGCCTTCTCCTGGTCTTCACATCCACGTGGGAAAGTTGTACTAAAGGAAGAAGCAAGAGAAGGAGAGGCAATTGTTTCCTACATGCATGCCCCTCCCACCCAGAGGCAATTGCAGTGTCTATATTGTGCAGAAAGCTCTGGAAGGAGGGGACTCTCCCAACAATGGGTGAGGGTGCACTTACCTGCCCTCAAGGCACTGCACGGCCTGCTTGTGGGTGAGGCCACTCAGACTCATTCCGTCTTCCTGCAGGGGCCTGTCACCTGCGAGGGAGACAGATGCCATTCCCACGGGTTCCTGAGGCTGTGGGGAGGACTCTCTGGGAGTCCCTGCCCATGCGTGGCCATGCAGCCTGGGAGAGGCAGGAAGCCACGCTGCAGGGGCACAGCCAGGCCTGAGTACCAGCGCTGCTCTGAACACCCCGCAGGCCAGGGACAGGGAACTCCTTCGATGGATGGGTCAGCCATCTCTGTGCAACCTCACCCCTTCTCCTGGTTTCGTGGCAGACTGTTTTAAAAGTTTTTGAAAGTCCCTTTTAAAATAGTATTTATCTCCAGGACACTTTTATTATTATTATTATTATTATTATTATCATTATCATTATCATCATCATTTCAAAAAAAAGGTCAAGGAGACCTGGTTGATGCCAGAGACACCGGAATTCTAGGGGAGAAGAAGTAAGGTCTAAGTTCCCTTTTCACTTCACTGCGGCTTCTGGAGAACAGCGTAAATCCCCTCCTTCAGGGAGCAGACACAAGGAAGGCAGAGAGGGCTCAGCAGAGCCTCCCAGACGCTCAGGCGGCATCACCCAGCCCTTGTCCTTCACGGGAACACTGTTGCTCCCACAAAGGCAAACGGTAACATGTTTATTTTAAATCTCACCTTTTTAACTCACCTTACGGTTTCCAACGTGCCCTGTGGACATCGGCTGCCATAGGAACCTATGGGGGTGGGCCAGGCTAGCATGTCCCTTTTCCAGGCGAGGAGCCAGGCCGGTGAGGCCTTCATTTGCTCAGGGCCTGGGTGGGAGTGGCAGCGCTCCCCCCAAAAGCTCGGCCCCATTCCTCACCCCGCAGGTCCGGCCTTCCTTGGCAGCTGGCCCTCCAGGAAGGATGGATTTCACGTAGATCCCTCCATACAGCACGCCGGTGTTAACGCCACCCTGAACGTATAATGAAAAACTCACACTGAAAGAGCCCCCATCTGCTGCCACTGTCTGCCATTGCACATCTCCATGTGACACCTCTTCATGTTCCCTGGTTTGCTAACCCCATGCTACCCCTGAGCAATAAGCTTAGGTGCCGGACCCAGCCCAGCAGTGGCCCATGGCAGGTGCTGGAAAATCAGCGTCTCGCCTATGCTCCACACTGTCTCTCCATAAGCAATAACCAACACTGGTGGACAGGAAGAGGGGCTGGTACCTGGCTCACCACTGACTGGTGCCTGGCATGTCCTGTATGCTTGTGTTGGGCTTATGGATACAAAAGTAGAATTAAACTACATGGTATTCTACAACTTACTTTTTTTTTTTTTTTTAACTTAACAGTTGATCATGAACACCCCTGCAGGTCACTAGTAAAGACCCAACTTTATGTTTTTCTTCTAATTACTTCATATGTGTACACACACATCTACACAGGTTTCTAGATCAGTGGGGTTACATCATTTCTGTTCCAGTGTTTCTTCCTTCCTCCAGGGTCTTTAGAAAGAGTTCATCAACCAGATGCAAAGTATCTGTCCTGGACAGAGGTCTTGCAAACCCAGCTTTGTCCTGAGCTTGGAACTGGGAGCACAGGTTCTGTCATGACTATGGATCATCCCTCTCACCTTTGGCTTGTTTCTCTCCAGCCCCATCCTGCTGCCCTCTCCTTGTAGCCTTGAGTGGAGGCCTGGGCCAGCCAGTGTGTGTGGAAAGCTTGGCTTCCTCCATTACTGGGGAAATCCAAGCCTCCTGCTTGCTCTGTGGCTGCAGCCATCTTAGTTAGGTTAATTTGTATTCTTGCTCCTGATTGGCTGGTGGGTGTGGCTGGTGGGTGTGGTGGAGTAATGGTTAATTTGCATATTACTCTTTTATTAGGTAGGATATACTAGAGACATATTGCAGGAATTCGTGCACCTGCCAAAACCAGTTTGGCTCAGTGGATAGAGCGTCTGTCTGCGGACTGAAAGGTCCCAGGTTCGATTCCGGTCAAGGGCATGTACATTGGTTGCGGGTACATCCCCACTTGGGGGTGTGTAAGAGGCAGCTCGTCGATGTTTCTCTCTCACCGACGTTTCTAGCTTCCTATCCCTCTCCCTTCCTCTCTGTGGAAAATCAATAAAATAAAAATAAATAAATAAATAAATAAATAAATAAAAATAAAAAATAAAAAAGAATTCGTGCACCAGTGGGTCCCTTGGCCTGGCCTGCAGGATTGGGCTGAAACAGGCTCTCTGACATCCCCTCAGAGGTCCCAGGTTACAGGAAAGTGCAGGCCAGGCCACGGGACCCCACCAGTGCTATCTGGGCCAAGGGAGGAACACAGGAGGTTGGCCAGCTGGGGAGGGACCATGAGAGGGCTCCAGGACGTGTCTGGCCCATTTTGCTCAATCCCCATCAGCCGGACCCCAGCATAAAACTAACCTACCAGAGTGTCTGCCCCCTGGTGGTCAGTGCACATCATAGCAACTGATTGGTTGAATATCTGGCCCCTGGTGAGCAGTACATGTCATAGTGAGCGGTTAAGCAGCCTTAGCATAACATTAGCAGATTATGCTTTGATTGGTTGAACAGACGACCAGACAACTGGATGACCAGACACTTAGTATATTAAGCTTTTATTATATAGGATATATATAATACTCAGCCATAAGAAAAGATGAAATACTGCCATTTGTAACAACATGGATAATATTGTTGAGAATATCACAATAAGCAAAATAAGTCAGATGGAAAAAGTCAAGAACCATATGATTTTACTCATATGTGAGATATAAAACTGAAAGCAACAAATAAATAAACAAGACAAACAACAACTCATAGACAGACAACATGATGGTTACCAGGGGGAAAGGGATTGGGGAGAAGAAAGGGTAAAGGGGTCAAATATGTGGTAATGAAAGATGTGACTTTGGGTTAGAAAAACACAATATAATATACAGATGATGCATTGTAGAAATCTACACTTGAGACCTACATGCTCCTGTTAACCAATATCACCTTAATAAATTTAATTTAAAAAAAATTAAATGGTTAAGATAGTAAGTTTTATGTTACATGTGTTTTACTGCAGTTAAAGTAAACTTTTTAAATGCAAACCTTAAAAAAGTCATTTACTGAAAGCCTCCGCAGGGTGCCAGAGGGAGGGAACTGCTGTGTTGTCTGGAGGTTTGGTGTTTAACCAACAGACAGATAAATGCTTGTGGATGTTGGGGTCCAGGGGCTAGGGTTGCTGCTCCAAAGGGAGCCAGTGATGTCAAGCAGCCACCCCTTTGCCAGAGCAAAGAAGCAGGTGCCAACTCTTTGGTAGAGAAGGGCAAGATGGAGATTGTACAATATATCAGGTTGGCATCCCCCTGGTGTCCTTAGTCTAAGGCAGGGGTGGAAAACCTTTTTTCTGCAGAGGGCCGTTTTGATATTTATAACATCATTTTTGTGGTTCATACAAAATTATCAACTTAAAAAATTAGCCTGCTCTATTTCGTCAAGCATTTAAGTAACTCATCTCTAGTGCCTTGGCAAGGCCAGACCAAATGACTTTATGGGCCTTAATAGCCTGCAGACCGGACATTCCCTCAGTTTCTCTCCACCTCCCACCCCCCATTCTATGGGTTGTTGAGTAAACAACTGCTCAGGAATGGCCCTGGGTATGGAGCCCACTTTTTCCATGTATATGCTTGCAAGCAGTCCCACCTGTCCTGTCCTGGCTCTGACTAATCTGTCTCATGCCCTGGGCTCCAGACAACAGCATGCACTGCCCCTGCCCACACAGACCCTGTTTTTTCACTTCTGAGAGCACCATGGGGCAGGGACTATGTCTGTTCTGATGGCTGATGACTCCTCAGTACCCAGGACAGGCACACAGCACATGCTCAACTAATTTTTCTAGCAAGACTACTGGGCCTTAGCTCGTGGCATTCCTATGTATCTTCCCTCCCTCTCATCCTACTGATGTCACAAATCCCTGCCTCCCCGAACCTCCTTACTTGAAAATAACCTCACCTCAAGGGAGCCATGACACTGCTGTATCTGTCTGCCTTAGACCTAACCCCATTGTATCCTTCTTTAGAGGGACTGTGTTCCTACCATCTCCCCTAGAGACTAGGAAAAGGGCACCAATATTAGGACACTCACTGCTGAGTCAGCCCATGTTCATTCTTCTATAACACCATTTAATTCCCAGAGGGGTGGGTATTCTGTTATCATCACTAGACAAATGAGGCACAGGCATGATAACTTGATCAAGATTATGGAGCAATAGACAGCTGAGCAGGTATTGGTAATGGATTTCAAAACGCTGGGCTCACTCCAGGATTCTGTCTGAAGGGGATCCAAGGCTGAGCCATCTATACACCAGCCACCGAGGAAATGCTGAGTGTCCCATCCACGTCACAGGATCAGCGGGCCGCAGGGTGTCAGCCCTTGGCCCTCCCAACTTCAACCACAGCAGCGGTGGGCAGCTCCACTGAGCTCAGGCTTAGCCCGTGCTGACAACATCCTGAGTCAAAGTCGGTCCTCCTGTCCTAGAGTTCCTGTACATCCTGGGTGACCCCACCTCCACTGCTCCCACTGGGCCCCTAAGTAAAGGAGCGTTAGTACCCCCCAGACCACCTTCCCCGGAGGGAGTGGCAGCAGTGTCCACCCTCTGTCCTTCACGTGAACACTCTGGAGGCCTCTGTGGAATCTCACTGAAATGAAGCCGACGCCCACACTGCTACCTTGATGACGCTGAGTAACCTCCCACTTTTGACCTTCCCTTCTGCGCCACCTCAGTCTGTGCTCACTCCTCCTTCCTGGAATCACCTCCACAGAAACCACGAGCACCGGCTCTTTGTCTCGGGCTGTGCTCTGGGGACCCTCCAGATGGCCAAGGGCCCAGAGTCCCCTTTTCATGTGAGGTTATAGGGAGCTAGCAAAGGTTGTGAAAACCTGGCATTTGTAAACTAGAATTAGAATGGTACCAGAGTTTACTGAGGATACCAACCCAGCTTTCTATTGAGGAGGCTGGCTGCCATGCCATGCTCAAAGCCCCTACTGCGCGTGCCAACTGGCAGGTCATCAGAAGCCCCACCGTCCTCGGGAAGGATACTTTGCAATCAACACCTCCTGAAGATGACCTTGAGCCAGTCACAGCTTCCTCCGACTCTTAAACTATGAAGCGCTATAAAGTGCTATTACTTTGAATAACAGATTAAAAATGGCCACAAATTGTTGGACACTCCTACATCAAGAGGCCGAGTCTGTTCCCGCTACCCTTCAGTCTGCGTGGATCTGCGACTACTTGACGGAAAGAGAACGGCAGAGTCATGCTGCCCGCTCCACACCCAGCCCTGAAGACTGGCAGCCTTGCCGTGGCCCTCAGAGCCCTGATCTGCCACGTGGAAGCCTGACTGCCTTGCTGGAGGCACCGCACGGAGAAGGCCGGAGACTGTGGGAGTGAGAGGGGCGAGGGGAGCTCGCCGTCCCAGCCTGCCCACCACAGGGCGGGCACATGGGCACAGCTGTGCTGAAGCCTCCAGACAGCCCTGCCAACTCCTGTCAGGTGACTCCAGTCAACACCTCCTCGCGGAAGCTCAGCCAGCCTGGCCATGCTGGATTTCCTAACCCAGGAAATGATGAGACAGGGCAGCAAAGCGGGGCTTGCTTTCCGCCACTGGACCTTGGAGTGGCTTGGGGCCCAGCGACTGATGCATGGGCAGTTTTGCTTCACTACTGATTTAGTCTGCAGTACACAGAATGTAAGACAAAAATTTTTAAGGATTACTTTAAGAGTCAAAGTTCAAAGGAAACATCCGCACCCTCTTGTTGAAGCTGGCGTGTAACTTCTCCAAGAACACGGCTCCTTCAGCGACCTTCGCCGGTCATGTGCTGCCTGTGAATCGGTGCTATTTATATAGTTTGCCAAGTAGGTGTAATCCAATTTCTAGGCTATTTCTGAATTTATGAATCATTGTGTTATAATGTCAAGTTGTGTTTATAAGCTCATTATTTTTACTTGCAAATTAAGTGGCCTAGAGCAGACATTAGGAGTAACGGCAACAGGGCTGCTGCATGGGTTCAAACCCCAGACTCTGCTTCTTCCCCACATAGTCGGTAGAACAATGGACACTCCCGTGAGGGCTGTGAGGGTCACTGATGTATACAAGTGCTTAGAGCAGCTCATGATGAGGTCCAATTGGCTCAGTGCAACTTATTTATTTTGTCCTCTTTGATTTTTTATTGTCACCTAGTTCTCTCTTCACCAAAAGATAGAGCCACATGCTGGGGAGCTGGGATATCTGCCTGTGGTGTGGAGCACACCCGTTCCCCAGCTCAGCCTTCAGGGAGCCTTTGACAGTTTCCCAGTGAATGCATATTTCCCTTGACTTCTGACATCCTTTAAACTAGGGGTGTCGAACTCAATCAGAGAAGGGGCCAAAATCTAAAATCCAGCCTAAATCGCGGGCCGAATGGTTTACTGAACAGTCATAAACTGTCATTGTGATGGAAACGCAGCGGAGTGCAGTGATGACAGCGCGGTGCGGGCCACATTGCAAGGCCTGGCGGGACGGATTTGGCCCGAGGGCCTTTTGTTTGACACATGTGTTTTAAACCATTTCTTTAGGTACAGATAGCTCTTCGAAGCACAGAGTGCATGCTGCGTTGAGCCCAGAGAACAGATGTGTCCAGCCCACCTGCCTCCAATTTCTGGCAGCCCCGTCTCCTCGCCAGTGGCTACGGTGACGCTGCCCATGACTTGCCCAGCAGGCCTCCTGCACGGTCCTCCTGTCTGGATGCAACTAGCACACTTTCTGAGCGTGACAATCTCTGAATCCAAGTGACAGGCTCAGGCTGGGCCAGGTGTGCAAGACTCGAATTGGCCACTTGCTCACACCCACCACAGTCTGAAATCTGGCAGAAAAAGATAAAAAGACATAAGCACAAGAATGGCACTGGCAGCATAGCTCTTGTGGCAGCAACACCCCCCAGGCCCCACGTTCTGTTTTGTTTTCTTTTCCTGCTGGTTTTCCTCCTGTGACTTTGGGGAGTTCTTGCGATTGGCCCAGGGCCGCCAAGTCTCCCTAATGAGCTCTCGCTAATGCGAGAAACCGTGGAGACCTCGGAAGGGTGGGGAGAGATGCTAGCCCTCCCCCCGTGGCCAACAGGACTCTGACCCAAGGTCTGATGTGTGGGAACCAGCAGCACCCTGGGCCATGTCACCAGCCAGCAGAGCCCTGTGCAAACACCACTGCCACCATCCATTCTGCTTGCTGCTTTCACCAAGCTGTCCTCACAGACACTGTAACCAATGGGCTCCCAAATTAGGCTCTGCCCTGTGGAATATAGCCTTCACTCTCTACACAATTTAGTTCCCTGGTAACACAATAATCTCTAAATTAAAGTCAGATTTTGTAAAATCTATAGACATATCTGATGTGTTGAGCCCCAACTTTGCCAGCCCTTCTGCCCTCATGTAGAAAGATGTGATACATGAAGTCCTAACTTGAGATTGTGAAAGGAGTCTCTCACCGCTTCACTATTCGTGTTGCTCCGAAGAAATGGGTGTTTGACAGATAGATCCTGTAAGCTAACTAGCCTACACACAAAGCCGGATGCATTTTGAAAAAATGAAAAGGACTATATTGCAGCTACTTGCTCCCTGCTAAAGCCCAGAAGGAAAGAGCTTCCCCTGGGAGGGCCTCGTTCCTCAGACAGATCTTGCCTTCCCCACAGTGGCCTCTGGCTCATTGCTGGCCCTCTTCCTACTGAAGCAGACAGCCTGTAATAAACACTTTTGGAAACTTCCTATGCCTTTGAGGCATTGATATCATGACTCACATAGAGAGAACAACGAACTCAGGAAGAGAAGTGATTCGGGTGTGACCTGCAGCTCTTGCACAAATTGCATAGCATCTCACTCCAGAGTGGGGATCTGCTCAGATGCATAGCACAACGGTAACCTCAACAGCAACCACTCCCATGTGCTGATGTGCCGGGCACAGCGGCAAGCACAGGAACTGCATTGTACCATTTAATCCTTACCCATAACCCTGTGGAGTAGACATTATTAGACCTATTTTATAGATGAGGAAACGTGAGGTCAGAGAGTGTTCATAATTTCCTCAAGATTAGGACTGGCAGGTGGCAGAGCCAACTCTCACTCCAGTCAGCCAATCCACACCAGGAAATGGATATGCCAAATATACAGAGACAGAGCAGTGCACAGCCCAGCCTCCAACCAGGACCCATGGGGACTGGGAGCTTAGCTAAGCCTGATGGATACTCATGCCCACAGCCAGACACTCCAGCAAGAGATGGTGGTGGCAGGGTCTCAGCCAGAGAGGTTTAGTGGGTTTGAAGGAAGTCTTTGCACAGAGGTTGAGGTACGAAAAGAAGGGGCTGCCCCCTAGGGGCTGGCTCTCATGGAAGGTAGCTAGGAGAGCCCCAGTGGGCTCCGGGCAGGGCTGTCCCCAGCAACAAGCCTGACAGCTCAGGCTCTGGGGAGGACAGAGGCCACAGAGAGTCAGGGAAGTGGAGCCCAAATGTCACACAATTAGCATCAGCTGCTCAGCACTGAGCCGGACAGTGGGGCTGGCAGGGAACATGTTACCATTACTAGGCCACAGCTTGGGAGTTTGATTGGCCAGACAAGCAGTGGAGGAAGAATTGATTGGTAGGTAAGAGATCCAAGAGTTGATAACTTCAGAAATGGGAGGAAGTGTGGCCAAAAATGTTCCAAAGCCACCAACTGGCATGCCAAGGAAAGTGGGTGGTTTCTGTCCACCGGCCATTGGTGATTCACAGCATGAGTGTGGCACCAGGAAAGCAGCTGATAAATGTCCCAACCGGTCTGCATGGCAAGCTCTGGGATCCAGGTGAGTTACAGTGTTTCAAGGGCACAGGAGTCACCAGGGTCAAGGGCCATGAAGAAAATGGAAAGGGCCGGGACTGGTTTGGCTCAATGGATAGAGCGTCGGCTTGGGCACTGAGGGGTCCCGGGTTCAATTCCGGTCAAAGGCATGCACCTTGGTTGAGGGCATATCCCCAGTAGGGGGTGTGCAAGAGGCAGCTGATCGATGACTCTCTCTCACCGATGTTTCTGACTCTCTATCTCTCTCCCTTCTTCTCTGTACAAAATCAATAAAATATATTAAAAAATAATAATAAAAATAAAAAAGAAAGAAAGAAAGAAAATGGAAAGGGAACCAGGGCCAGATCCTGGGCAGCCCTCAGAAGAGCCACAGAGTTTTACAGCTACCAGCTGTCAGAGCGAGAGTCCAAGCCCCCTCTGCAGTGCTGACAGATGACAGAGCTTGCCTGATTTAGTCCTGAAATTATGCAGAGTATAATCATGGTAGTGTTTCTCTCTCTCCAGGGAACCCAGTATAACTAACTATAAAGTAGTATGCTCATTGAGACAATTCACCTAAGAACAACTAAGAAACATTTGGGAAATGTTCAACTTCTAAAGAATCAAAGAAATGCCAAATAAATTATCAGTGAGAAATCATTTTACCTATCAATACTCAAAGGCAAACATGGTAAAATCCATTCTGCAAGGATGCAGTGCAACAGGCAGGGTGATACTGGGCATGAGAGCCCAGGAAACAGTGCGGGTCTTAAAAATGCCCCGCCTTTGTGCCCAATCTCTACATTTCCAAGACCTAGCTTAAAGGTATTGCAAGATACAGAAGAAATTGTCTTTCAATGATATTTATTGCAATATTACTTAAAATACTGAAGAATGAAAAGCAACTTAAAATCAAAACAGGGAAGTGATTAAATGATTCCATTTCCACACTCAAAAATCATCCCATCTTTCAAAAAACTCTGCATGGCCACCCCCCACTTGACATAGCTCTGTTCCATGCTGGAGCCGTGCAGGCCGTGGGCCACTGTCCCTGCCCTGCAGACTGGAGGCCGACAGGTCCACAAATCTAAGGGGCAAAGAAAGCAGGTGAAAAAATGGAGTCTGCACAAAAGACGGGGTGGTCAACACCTGTAAGGGAGGACAGGGCCAGTCAATCAAACTTTAGAAAGGGCTGTCCTTGAACTCATTCTTGGAGAACTGGCTTACCGTGGTGATCTGAGTCTGGGGGAGGGCAGGAATAGCTCTGTAGGCAGAGGCCATTTTTATGAAATTTTGATCTACATTGACCGGCCCAGTGGTTTCTCTTCTGACATCTAGGACACAGAGAAGTTGAATCTGTGTTGATCGAATTGGGAGGCAGATGCTCAAGCCTAGAGCGCTACCTTGTGTCCTTATAGCACATTGTATTACTGTTATAGCGGCAGCGAGTAAATTTGCTTGAAAAGTGTCTGACCCCACATTCTGACATGCTCGAATCATCTCTATAATGGTGCTATTTTTTCTGAGAGGCGTCAGGCATTTCTTACAATCAGCATTGGCATTTTCATAAATTAATTGCTGAATTAAAATGTCTCCTGCTATTTCATTGTTGAATTTGTCGACTCACTGCTCAAGTGAAGCAAGCCACAAAGTCAGAAAATACCTCTGTAGGCCCCTGCATACATTTACTAAAAGCTCCCTCAGGGTCCCTTTAACTGGTAAAGCCCACCAAACTCTTCTCCCACAAAGTCTAATTTGCTCATATGCCTGTTGCACATAATTTAGCTGACTTTGCACATCATTATATTGTCCTTAGTCCTGCCAGCATTTCATAAGTTATTTGAGCATTCAGCCCGCGGTTTGTGTGGGCTTGCTCCTGACATTTCTCCAAAAATTCTCCCTTCCATAGTAAATAATTTTCTACATCCAGAGTTGCATGAGCCAGAGAATACCAATCATAAGTAGCTAAGAATGCTTCAGAAATATTAGTCATAATTTCTCTGGTAAAAGGAGCTGTAGGACCATTCTGGACTACATTTTCATGCAATGCCTTTATCATTTTAAAGTTAAAATTTTCATGCTGTCACATTATATGATTTGGGAGCCCTGGGTCAGCTACCTGAATAATAGGAAAAGCAAATTGGTCCTCCACTCTCACATCCTTTAATCTTTCTCAGATAGCTCTTTGCATAGGTGATTCTATTAATGGTGAATTAAATGTTTCGGGATTAGGACATGGAGGTGGAGGAAACCATAAAGGTCATTCCTCCAATTTTCCAAAATCCTCTTTAGGAGTGGAAGGTGCAAGAGGAAGAAGTCTATCCTCTTTCATCTCTCTAAAAGACTTTAGCAAATGCAATACCGTGTTCCACAAGGAGAAACAATTTAAAGGCAAAATTTTCCACTGATGCTGAGCTTTTCTCAAATTCTGACCAATTCTTTCCCAACATTCAACATCTAATGTACCTTCTTCAGGAAACCAACAAACAAGGCTTAATAACAAGACAGCACACACAGCCCACAAAGGGCTACACCAAGACTGTCCACCTCAGGTAACTGGGAAGGCTGTGCTACTGGGCTCTACCAGAACACCTAGCACACAAAACTATTCCATCAAATCAGGGAAGAAGCTAAAATGCAGAGGAGAGGCAGGACACAAAGGAAGGAGATGGAGGGAAAAAAAGAATGGACATTTAGTTCAAAACTACAGTTATAAGGTTTTTCAATAATTTTGTTAAAAATGCTGATAAAATAAATGAGACCTATGAGGATATAAAAAGGATCAACTAGAAATAAAAAGTGATCAACTAGAAATAAAGAAAACATTGTCTGAAATAAAAAATATTACACAGAGCTCTAAAAACAGAATGGAAGATCACAATAATCAAGTCAAAGATTTGGAACACAAAGAGCCAGAGGACACTCCTCCAAAGAAGCAAGAAGATAAGAGAATCCAGAAACTTGAGGATAGTGTAAGAAACCTCTGGGACAATTTCAAGCTAACCGACATCAGAATTATGGGGGTCCCAGAAGGATACCGAAAACATACTGGAAGAAATAGTGACAGAAAACTTCCCCCACCTGGGGAAAGAAATAGACTTACAAGTCCAGGAAGCGCACAGAACCCCAAACAAAAGGATCCAAAGAGGACCACACAAAGACACATCATAATTGAAATCCCAAGAGCAAAAGACAAAGAGAGAATATTAAAAGCAGCAAGAGAAAAGTAGGTAGTTACCTATAAAGGAGCACCAATACGATTGTCAGCTGATTTTTCAACAGAAACCATGCAGGCCAGACGGGAATGGCAATAAATATTCAAGGTGATGAATAGCAAGAACCTACAGCAGAAAATACTCTACCCAGCAAAGCTATCACTCAGAATCGAAGACCAGATAAAGAGCTTCACAAATAAAAAAAAAAAGCTAAAGGAGTTTATCACTGCCAAACCAGAATTGTATGAATTGCTGAAGGGGGTTCTTTAGGAAGAAGAAGAAGATAAAGATAAAAATTATGAACAATAAATACGTAACTATTAACAAGTGAATCTAAAAACCAAGGAAATTAAAAAAAAAATCTGATGAACAATATTAACTGGTGAATATAATAGAATCAGAGGTATGGAAGGGGAGTGGACTGGCAATTCTCAGGGAAAAGGGGAAAGGGGGGATGAGGGAAAAGACTGAATAAAAACTGCACCTATGGATGAGGACAATGGGAGGTGGGGAAAGGGCAGAGGGTGGGGTGGGAACCTGGTGTGGGGGAGCAATTGGGGGAGGGGGGAGGCTGGAAGAGGAACATTTGTAATAATATGAACAATAAAGATTTATTTTTAAAAAATTTTTTAAAATGTAATCAGAGTGGATGCCAACAAAAATTTGAAAGGAAAAAAGAATTATAGTTTTCCAGTGAGTTAATTAAAACATTATTTTTTGGGTTTTGTGGCTTTGCAATATTTTTTTTTTAATTTACACATTGTGGTATTTCCTTTCTCATTCTAAATGAATATTTACTTGCATGTTACAGTTTTCATTTTGAACTTTTGTATTATTTTTCTTCGAGAGAGGCCCACAAAGTCTGTATTTTTCCTCTTCAGACTTTTTGGCTGTTGCTAACCAAGGTCAGTGACCAGCATCACTGCACAATGAACATGTTCTCGAATGGGTAACTTCTGAACTGGTGCTGTCTCTGTCACAGACAGGCTGCCAAGGCACCCACAAGTTATCGTCTTTGAAAAGGGCAATTTTCTCTATTTCTTTTGCTACTTCCCAGCAGGCAGGCAATATAGATGATCTGTGACTGTTTGAACATTTTGGCTTTCACTATTAATTAAGCAAATTTCAAACCAGCTTCCTGAGTGAATGCTCCATTGTTCACAGAGTCCCCATTCTGAGTTTGTAGAAGCGTGAAGAGTTCAAGTTATCTTCTGTGTAAGACACCTGGTTTGTGGCAAGCAGCTGGTGGAATTCTACCTCTGGTGACTTTACTCTAGAAAAGGCGTTCATGCTAAGAAAGGGGGAGCTCATGAGGGCACGGAAATCCCAATCGTGACGATGTCGTTTTCAGGCTACTCAGTTTGTCTTGTGAATCTGATGACTATTCAGCTGAATCAGGAAATTATCCTTGGTTGTGGGTAAAATAAACATCTGTAAAAATTAAACCAACTGAAGTATTAGTTAGGGCGTTGTTCTTTACAATTTCAAAAAATTCTATTTTGTAAAATTACTTTTTAGGTTATTTGCATTTTTACAGATTTGTGTTAAAACAAATTACATTAGCCGAAACCGGTTTGGCTCAGTGGATAGAGCGTCAGTCTGCGGACTGAGAGGTCCCAGGTTCGATTCCGGTCAAGGGAATGTGCATTGGTTGTGGGCACATCCCCGGTGGGGGATGTGCAGAAGGCGGCTGGTCAATGTTACTCTCTCATTGACGTTTCTGGCTCTCTATCCCTCTCCTTTCCTCTCTGTGGAAAATCAATAAAATATATTTTTTTAAAAATTACATTAAAAATCTGGGACAATTAAACATTATGTAAACAAAATAGGGAATAATGCAGTGGTATTAAATTAATTCAATAATAAAAATTCTCCAAAGAATCTTTAATTGAATTGAAATAATGTGTCATTAGAATTCTGAACATCTGCCCAGCTGGCGTAGTTCGGTTGCGGGCTCAATCCCCAGTATGGGGCATGCAGGAGGCAGCCAATCAATGATTCTCTCTTGTTGTTGATATTTCTATCTCTCACTCCTTCTCCCTTCCTCTCTGAAATCAATAAAAGGAAGAAGGAAAGAAGGAATGAAAGAAGGAAGGAGGGAAGGAGGGAGGAAGGGAGGGAGAGAGGGAGGGAGGGAGAAAGAAAAGGGAGGGCCTCCTGATCACTCTCAGATATCCCCTGGTATACTCCCTCCCAATGTGCCACAGTGCATCTGAGCACAAGGCAGCAGGCAGGCTGAGCTTAGCTGAGTAAGACATCAAGGGACCCATCGCTCTTTAAAGAGGTAACAGATCAAAGGAAAATGAAGCATTGGCCATTTTTCAGCTGAGCTGCACTCACATAAGTTGAAATCTTCCCAATTTCTCTCCACTGAAATCATAAAGTCGCAATTCTGCTGCTGTTTTTCACTTCATATATTGATGGGGAAAATGAGACATTTTTGGGGGGCTAGCAATCTCAAACTGTACCATTAATCCAATGCACATTCCTATTAGCCTATAGTCTTGCCACTGCCCCTTTAAATGTCTGGTCCTGAAAGACCTGTTTACTCCCATTTTTGAGAGGCCATAAATTATCCCCAGACGGAGTTATCAGTGCTGGTGCCAGGCCAGGCCTTTGGTTGTGGTCTCAAGGCCCCAGCACATGGGGCTCTTTAATGACTTGCAAAGGGGGCTGGAAACACCCTTATTTGGAAGACAAAGGGCTGGAAAGATATAAAAGGGGAGGGCTTCCTCCATGTTTTGCTCAGGATTTGGAGAGATACAGCCTCCCCTGAGTCTTGTGCCGGTCCATGTGATATGTCTGGAAATAAATGGTTTTTTCATGTGCTTCCGGTACTCCTGCATATTTTTCGGTTGCCTGGTAAAATCTATAACAATATTATGAGGCCTTTACTTTTCTTCTTCTTCTTCTTCTTCTTTTTTTTTTTTTTTAAATCCAAGGGATCTTTTGTTTTAAAACAACACCTGGAATGCAGTTGCTATGAAAATGAAAATAGCATGACAGTATTCTGGACACATTTTTAGAATTCAGACTCTTCTGTGTAATTTCACAGTAAGGAATTCCTTCTTCAATTGCATCAATCAAAGTCAACTGAAGTATTACTTGGTCCAATCCCTTCCTTTTATAGATGGAGAAGTTAAGGGTCAGGTATAGAAAACAATGGTCCAAATGGGTAACATCACTGTTAAAGCAGGATGAGCCATGCACTGGCATTTCTTACATGTGGCAGCCCAAGGTGCGTCCTCAGTTTACCAGTTTACCAGGTTAGGAGGCTGAGTTTTATGGTGGTCTGTCACTTAGAGCTGGGACTGCATCAGGCCAGTCACATCCTTAAGAAACTGGTGTATAACCTAACCAGGCTTTTAGTTGTGTCTCTGGCTGGGTCGCTCCCATCCTCATCCTCACCTGGACCACTCCAGTTCTCATCAGGAGGTGGGTGCACCTGGGCTCACAGCAGCAACATCTTGCTCCAGAGGGTTTCGGTGGTGAAATCTAGTTTCTCGTCTGTCCCGTCCAGCAGAAACACTACATCCTATCAAGTCTCTCTCACCCCCAGGCAGGGTCACAAATACAGGGATAAAGTATGGCTTTTCAGAGCTCCTCTCTCAGGCTCCTCTCTCCTTCTGTTGATGAGTGAAAGGAGTGTTTAGGGGTAAAATAGGCAGGTTTAGGGAATTTTAGGAATTAGAGGGTTGAGGAGGGGAGACGGGGGAGGGGGAGTCATAGTTGGCTGGGGACTTGGAGCTGCCAAAAGGCATACATTCACAAAGAACAAAAGGCACCACAGGATGGGGGAGAGAAAGACACCCATTCACAGAAGATAGGGAAAGCCACGGGGAGCAGAGAAATGCTGACAAAAGGGAAAGAGAGGAAAACAGATTTTCACAGGGGATAGAGAATCCTACCACTGGAGGGGGAGAAGGAGAGAGGGGCCCAAGTGGGGTTTGAGCTTTGAAGCTGCTATAGTGACCAATCAGAAGGGAATATCAGGATGCAAAGAACTGCAGCCTCTATAAACCTTAGAAAAAAGGGGGCTTAGTGGGCTATCCCCTTTGGAACCCCCTCCCTAGGGGGGAGTCTGTGCTTGTTTTCCAGTAAATTTCCACCTTTCCATATGCCACCTTTTGACTGTGGCTTCATTCTTCAAATTCATCTGGACAAGGACCCGGGAAAGAAAGCACCTTGGCATCTTGCTCAGAAGAAACTACGCATTTCAGTTTGGTTCCGGGGGTCATAAGTAATCTCTAAAGATAAATTCTGCCACATGTAGAGCCTTCAGGTCTTCATATAATCATGATCCCCCCCCCCCCGGACCCTGAGCCTCCTTCTTTTAACTTTGAAGAGACCTTGTCGTCGTCATCATCATCATCATCATCATCGTCACCATCATCCCAACAATATTTATTGAGCTCTGATGTGGAAATAGCCCATGGCCTGACTCAGCATGGGCTTCAGATATGACAAAACAAGTCATTCCAAAACAAGTAGGTGAATTATTTTAAAGTATTTGATGTGATATTTCTAAAACAAAACAAGACCCTTCATTACAATAACTAAGCCCTTCATAGGCTTGCTTACATTTTTAATTATTTAGCATAAATTTTATTTTTAATTAGAGCGAGAGAGAGAGAGAGAGAGAGAGAGAGAGACTGAAGTATTTAGAGCCACAAAATTCTTAAAGTGGTAAAACACCATTCTAATATTTCCCGTAAGAGAGAGCTGCAGCCATGTATTTTCAGCTGAGAAAATGGGGCCTGAAGGGTTGAGTAGTCTGCAGAGGTTCCCAGTGGGAGTCAGGAATGGAAATAGGAGTCCATTGGCTTCTGAGTCTTCCTGCTCAAGCACAGCATTTCTGCTGTAAAATCTGGAAATATGGTGACTATATGAAGGTCAAGGGCATCTTCAAGCCGTAAAAACATGTCACATCTCCATGCTTTGCAAGGGACCCTTCTGCAGCTGTGCTCCTGGTCCCAGGGTGCTGTTACGGGCCTTCCTCTCGGGGTCCCTTGCTTGCCACGTGCTTAGGACCATCTCACTTGCTCCCCTTCTCCCTAAAAGAGCAGCAAGGTTGAGGCTGGACTCAGACTCTCGGGCTCCCAGCCACGCAGCACACTCTCTGTATTGAAAACTGTTGGAACAAATGGATTATTTGCAGATATTTGTCAAGAAATCCATAATTTATATCCTCTGACCCTATAACTCCACCCCTGGGAATCCGTCCTAAGAGAATGTACTACACAATCAGTACGAAGCCTTCTCATAGCAATGCTCACTGTAGACTTGCAAGGTGGGGTTGGGAGGACCAGACCAGAGCTCAATGGTTTCCTAAAGATAGGACCGCCTTGAAAGGGATTACCAGGCAGTTTAACAAAGGCTACTTACAAAGCATTTGCAATTACCGGGAATGCAGATGTTATAATGCTAAGTGGACAAAAATACAAGATACAATCAGAATAATTTCAACAATAAAAGATGTTTCAGTAGCATATCAGGACCCCTTGTCATGCGGAAAATGGCTCCATGGTTGGGGTACTTGAAAAACACTGAGTTAACCTTGAACATGTTCTGGGACTTACATGCTAATGTAGTTGTGAATGTTCCAGGCCTAGTATGTTCTTCGGCATCACTCAGCCTGGACTTCTGTCAAGTCTCCCAGTGTGAGCTGATGAGCCAGGAGGACCCGTCACCCGTGAGCCATGGGGAGCGGTAATTAAATAACCTGCGCCTGCTTATGGGGCATCTGGGCGCTCAGAAGGGCACTTACAGCCTAGGAGAGGGACTGACAAATACACGAGATGCTGCAGTGTAGTGTCTTAGCATGTTTAATGTTCAAAATGTCACATCTTCCGCCCTGCCATGCTATTCATGAGCTTCTATTCCTAAGGAACTGAGCAGAGTGCAGCTAAAGACCTACATAAAAAAGTACTGATCTCAGTATTCTTTAATATAGTCCCATGTTTAAAACAATTTACATGCTAAACAACAGAGTATTGAGAAAAATTTAAAATATATGCACATATACACCTGTGAATGGCCAGAACATAGAGAGAGGAAGAAGTACACACAGTGTAACTATGCTGTCTACAGGGCAGAGTCCAGACCAAAGGTTGCTTTTACAATCTTGGGGGGAAGGACTTTGTTTAACAAACACTCACTCTGACAAGGAGGGTCCAATGTGCTCTGGGCTGCCATGCCCTCAGGTCCTGCCTCTGCACCGCAGTGGGCATAGTCTCATCCAGCCAACCAGGAGAACTTGGAAAACCACTTCCTTGAAACTGGTAAGATACCTGCCACAGAAATCAGACCTATGCAGGGTTTTGCTCATAAGATGGTTGCTTCCTTTATGATCAGTTTCATTCTTCTACCAGGACAGCCAGAGACACTGTGAGCCTGGCCACAGAGCCAGGCCTCAGCAGAGGTGGGCAGGGGTCCTAGTCCTGCAGGACCTCCCTGCTGGCTCAGTGGCTCTGTGGCCGCTCTCCCCCAATGTGTTCTGATGGCCTGGGAGTCCCCTCCTGCCCCCTGCACCCCTCTTGACAGGGAGCACGTGAGGCTGGGTTCTGCAGGACTGCTCAAATGAGCCCCTGCAGGCCGCAAGCATTAGGTGATACTAACAGTTCTGCAGAACCCAGCCTCACGTTGGCCCATCATAAAGGAAAGGCCAACCCTCCCTGGGCATTTGGTGTCCTGGTGCCTGTTCCTATCAAAGGTAAAAACAATGACAGAGAAGATAGCGGCTTAGGTAAACACGCCTAACCTGCTGCTGCACACAACAACTTCAAAACTACAACTAAAAACAAAACATCTATCACCCAGAACCATGGGAAAGCTGGCTGAGAGAAAGCTCTACAGCTAGAATGAAAGAGAAAGGAGCATTCAGGGCACAAGAGCTGAAAAACTGAGGTACAGGGGCGCGAGCGCAAAATGGGCGGGCAGCGGACTCCGGTTGGTGGAGGGCATTGCTTTCTTCGACCCAAAGAGAGACAAGCTCCCAATCTCTCTGAAATCCAGTTTCTGGGGAGAAGCTAGACTGTCTACCATCGGGTCGGAAAGTGAGAGTGGCTTGCTTGCAGAGCTGTGTGCAAGAATAATTGTTTGCTGTGCTGGGGCACGAGACATGGGAACACAGTCAGAGAGGCAGAGAAGGCTGACTGGGAGCCATCACTGTTTATCACATGCCCCAGCCTAGTGACACCCTGAGACTCTACCCTGAGACTCTGCCCTGCACAATCTACAAACACACCCAAGCTCCAAGCAGCAGCTTTTGCACATAAATGGCCTTCTCTATTGCAGTTTAACCTAGCAAACTTGCAACCTGGTGCAGATAGCTCCAAAGCTTCCAAACTCAAGCAGGGAGGAGAGGTCTGTGGTTCTCACTGTAACTCCTTGAAGGGTGGCCTCAGACAGCAACTGAACTGCACCCCATTGGAGATCCAGAAACTAGTGTATCTAGTGGTCGGTGTGAGACAACACCAGATTTCAACTACTCTCATAAGGGACACATTCAAGAGACAGAGTCAGTGAATAAGTCCTCCCCCATAAACATGTCTCCAGCAAAGCAATTCTTCCATTATAGACACAGTGGGTCCTCGAAGCCAATTGGCCTGGAGGTCAATTTCTCCCAGTGACACCAATAACAATCAAGACTTAACTACAACAAGGGTGTACACACAGTCCACAAAGGGGTGCACCAAGAGTGTTCATATCAAGCAATTGGAGGCTGATTTATTGAACCATATAGGATACCAGGCCCACAAAGCTACCCTACCAACTCAGGGAAGCAGCAAAAATGCAGAGAAAAGGAAGGAGATCTCAAACAAAAGAAATAGAGGAGAACAAAAGATTGGATATAGAGTTCAAAACCACAGTTATAAGGTTTTTCAAGAATTTCCTAGAAAAGGCCTATAAATTTAAGGAGGATACGAAAAAGAAATTAAACCAACTAGAAATTAAACATACACTGACTGAAATAAAAAAATATCATACAGAGACCCAACAGCAGACTAGAAGAGCGCAAGAATCAAGTCAAAAATTTGGAATACAAAGAGGCAAAGGACACTCTTCCAGAAAAGCGAGAAGAGAAGACAATCCAGAAAATTGAAGATAATGTAAGAAGCCTCTGGGACAACTTCAAGCATACCAACATCAGAATTATGGAGGTGTCAGAAGAAAAGAGAGAGCAAGACACTGAAAACCTATTTGAAGAAATAATGACTGAAAATTTCCCCCACCTGGTGAAAGAAATAGACTTACAAGTCCAAGAAGCACACAGAATCCCAAACCAAAGGAATCCAAAGAGGACCACACCAAGAGACATCATAATTAAAATGCCAAGAGCAAAAGACAAGGAGAGAATCTTACAAGCAGCAAGAGAAAAACAATTATCTACAAGGGAGCACCCATATGATTATCAGCTGATTTCTCAACAGAAACTATGCAGGCCAGACGGGAGTGGCAAGAAATATTCAAAATGATGAATAGCAAGAACCTACAACCAAGATTACTCTACCCAGCAAAGTTATCATTCAGAATTGAAGGGCAGATAAAAAGCTTCACAGATCAGAAAAAGCTAAAGGAGTACATCACCACCTAACCAGTAGTATATGAAATGCTAAAAGGGGAAAAAGAGGAAAAAGAAGAAAAAAGTAAAGATAAAAATTATGAACAACAAATACATATCCATCAACAAGTGAATCTAAAAGTCAAGTGAATTAAAAATCTGAGTAACAGAATAAACTGGTGAATATAATAGAATCAGGGGCATTGAATGGGAGGGGATTGATAATTCTCAGGGGGAAAGGGGTGACTGTGTGGGGGGTATGGGAAGAGACTGGACAAAAATCATATACCTATGGATGAGGACAGCGAGTGTGTGTGTGGGGGGGGGGGGGGACGGGTAAGGGCAGAGGGTGGAGTGGGGACCAGGTGGAGGGGAGCTATGGGGGGAAAAGTAGAAACAATTGTAATAATCTGAACAATAAAAAATTATTAAAAATACTTAAACTTGGGCGGGGGGGAACAATAACAGAATATTTCTGCCTGTCTCAGGAGACTTTGTACAGAGAAATATGCAAGTTTTGGAGATTTATTTATTTATTTATTGCCAGGCCCTGGTGACCAGCTTTTGGGGATCACTGATCAAGCCCAACACTAAATGTATTTCCTTCTATTTCAATGTAAGAAAGTGACCTAGATAGATCTTTCAAGGCAGGCAATAATATTTTTCTTTTATTTTTGGTGAAGTGTAACAAACAAATAGAAATGTGTGCAAAAAACAGATGTAGAAATTAACATAAAACAAAAATTCAGGTAACCCTCACCAAGGGTCATGACATGAAATATTGCCAGCATGTTAGAAGTTACCCTCTACCCATTGCTCATCAAAATTTGTGCTCCCACTGCCAGGTCAAGACCCTCGGGGTCCCAGTCTAACGAAGGGTTGTTTTATCAAGGTTTTGCCCAAGTCTTCCCCCCTTCACCTCTCTCATCCTGGAGCTATCTCCCAGATGTTTCTTGTGGATAGGCAGTCAGTCTTTCAGGTTGTTGGTGGGGGTGATTCTTGGAGCTTCTTTTAAAAACCGCTTCCAACTCTAAAGGCCCGCCAAGTACCCTGCCCTGGAGGAGCCTGGGGCACTCCTCCCACATGCTACCAGCTCTGTCTCCAGGGGCATAGGGGCCACCTGCTCCCACCCTGAGTAACCGCTATTGCCATTGGCCTCTGGGCAGTTATCACAGTATAGGCCTCTGGGCACTCCCTGGGCAGCCAGCAGTGCCCACAGTGCCTGCCTCCAGCAGGCGTGAGCCTAAGCGTGAGCAAAGCCTGTTATAGACTCTGTGCCCACAAACATGGAACCTGAAGCCCTGCTCCCGTTGCTCAGGACTGAGGAGAGAGTGGACCAGAGGGGCACCTGGATGCATGGACCACACTTTCTGCTGTGCTGAGGAGAATTTTCTGGATGGTGCAAACTTGGGGTCTTCCAAGGGCTTTGCTTTGGGCTCACACCCCAACCTTGCACTTCAGTTGTCCCAGGTGTCAGCTACGAGAAACACTCCCAGGAAGGTGACCATGAGCCTAAGGCTGGAGAAAGGCCCCAGCCTGGCCCACGAAACCCCACCATCCTTTGGGACCACTTCCAATGCGCCTGCTTCAGGAGCCTCTCTGCCCCACGGGCCCTGCAGCTTCCTTTCTCCCCAGCCTCGCTTGTCCCTCCTCACGGGTCTGAGCACATGAGCCGCAGTGATGGCCTCAGAGGGGGTTGTTGATGTGTGCCCTTGAGCACCCACACTTCTTCCAAGGGAGCCAGGCCTCACCCTCCGGAACTCCTGGCCGCCTCTCCCCATCAGGGGCCGTGGTAGTGCATCGCTGAGACTGAGACCTGGACCCCGAAAGCAGTCATCCTCTCAATCAGACTTGCTGGGAAGAAATGGTCAATGTGGAAGCAGGTTTGGTTGCCGCCTGCTGGAAAAGAGGCTGACAGAGGGCATGGCCAGGCTGCCTTAGGTGGCACTCTGGGCAGAACAGAAGTTTGCCGCAGTCAAAGCCCAGGTGTGGGCCAGCATGCGTGGGCCAGGAACCAGGAGGTCACCAGTTCTATTCCCGGTCAGGGCACATGCCCGGATTGTGGGCTTGATCCCCGGTAGGAGTGTATGCAGGAGGCAGCTGATTGATGCTGTTTCTCTCGTCAATGTTTCTATCTCTCTACCCCTCTCCCTTCCTTTCTCTCTAAAAATCAATAAAATGAAAAAAAAAAAAAAAACCCAAAACATTAAAAACAAACAAATCCAGGTGAAGCCCCAAGGGCAAGCATGCTCCTTCAGAGTGCCCACTGGGCACACCTTTTTCAATGTTAGAGGCTGGGCCAATCACAAGACAGGAATAGAAGGGAGAGAAGAGAGGAGCCACCCATAGAGAGCCCTTCTCTCTGCCAGTGGGTCCTCAGCCACTCAGAGCTCTGGCTCTCACAGTATTCCTGTGGGCAGCATGAGTATTGCCACTGCCAAGATGAGCACCATGACAAGGAGGGACGTCGCCATATGGGGCCAAGGTCACACCGCATGTAAGTGACACAAACAAGACATGGTCACCAAGCCCTCCCACATGCCATGATGCCACACCACTGCCCACAGCACAGAAAGCCCTGGAGCCGAAATTCTGATTCTCTTCATCCTCTCGCATCTCTATGCATATGTGCTCCTGGCACACTCTCCCCTCCTCCAAGGGAGCCCTTGCCTGTGACGCTCTCTGCCCACAACAGGTGACCAGAAGTTGCCCCATGAACCAGGGGGACCTGACAGCCCCACCTGCGCCAGGTGAGCCCCCACCACGGCTGCTCTTCAGCGGACCTGGGGCTGCAGCACGCGAGCAGAGCAAACACTGCCGGTTTCCGCAAAACTACACAGACCCTCACTCACCGTGCGACTCGGCGGCGTGCTCCTGGGGAGGCTGAAGCATCTGTTCACACAGAAACTGCATGCAGATGTGTACAGCACTTCATTCACAATTGCCAAAACCTGATGCAAGAGACATCCTTTCTTCCGTGGGGATGGATAAATAAACTGTCCATCCAGCTAAGAGGAAATGAGCTACGGAGCCATGAAAAGAGGGAAGGTCAGTGCATATTAGCAAATAAAAGCAGCCAATCTGGAAAGACTCAGTTCTGCAGGGTTCCACCTATATGACATTCTGGAAAGGGCAAAACCATGAAGATGTGAGGAGGTCAGTGGTTTCCAGGGGTTAGTGGGAGGAGGAGGGAACAGGCAGAGCACAGAGGACTTTCAGGGCCATGAGACTACTCTGTCTGACACTGTGGCACTAGATATTTTCATTATAAACTTGTCCAAACCCATAGGCTATGCAACAGCAACAGGAACCGTACAATCAACTATGGTTTATGTGTCGGTGTAGACTCATCATAGTAACCAATGTACCACTCTGGCAGGGGTGCTGAAAGTGGGGGAGCTGGGGGAGGGGGCAGGCGGTATTTGGGAACTGCCTTACCTTCCTTCCATTGCTGTGACTGAAAACTATTAAACTCCTGGTAAAGTATTTATGGATTTTAACCCTGCATCTCACTGCCGAACATGTCCAAGAGGAGACGTCACTGCAACTGCGGCAGCACCAGCACCAGCACCAGCCTGGGCTTCCATGTCACTTATTAAGAGGGAAGATCAGCAACTGGAACAATAACAGCAGTTACCACTCCGATGGCACCTCTAGGTGACGCCCAGCACTCTGACTACCAGTGAGGGGGCCCAGCCCTGAGGGTCACACAGGGCTGACCCCAGCCGTCACTTGGCGGCTGCAGGTCATGGCCATCGGGTGAGAGAGGGGTGCGGCTGGGCAGGGTCACACCGAGAGCCTCTCCACACCGGACACGGCTGCAGGGGAGGCGCCAGGGCGGGGGAGGGGGGAGGGGGGGGGGAGGCTGTTCTGTCGCGATGATGTGATTTAGATTTATTTTTACACCAGATTGTCTTTGTCTCTCTTCAAAATGCAAATGTAATCATGTCACTTCCCTGCTTAGAATTCATCTGTGCTCCCAATCTTTCACTACAGTGATTTTCAAATTATTTTTTTCCATCACCAGAACCATTTATCAAACAAAATGCCAGCCCCTTAGGAGGGCACACTAAGTCCTCCGGGCCCCTGGCAGTGCCACCAGCCCGCAGCCCTGCAGCCACGGTGGAGTACCTGCCACGCTCTGGACAGGCAGCCTCTGTCCCAGGCACGGCTGCCACCTGCAGGGAGCGGCTCTCCCTCTGAGTCCCCCAGCGCCCTCTGACATGCCCAGCACAGTGGCTGCAGCGAGGGGAAGCCAGGCCAGAGAATGGGTCCTCGGAGCTCTCACCAGCTCCCCTCCCCTCACGGACAGAATGCTCTCAGCTGCAGAGGGAACGGCATGGCTCTGCAGGGCTGCCACGGCCTCAGGTGGCGCCTGGCACCGGGCACCGGGCAGGCCCCATACACAGTATGAGCAAGTGGGCACGCAGCAAATGTCTGGGTGACCTGCTGCCTTTCCCCACACAGCAAAGGGAAGGTCTGCCTGTGGGGGCCACATGGGAGCATCAGAGCTCTCAGAAGGACTTTGACCCCAGGGCAGTGGGAGAGGTAAGCTTGGGCAGGGCCTGGGAGAGGAGACAGAGATGGAGGTGAGATCAATAAGGTAGGTTCCTCAAAAACTAGACAGGCACAGGGAGGTACCAATGGACCACCCTCAGACAGGTCTGGGCCCCTGAGCCTTGGGACAAGTGAGCCCACAAGAAGGACCTGGGCTGAGTCTAACTCTGGCTTCCAGGTGCCTTCAGGGGACCTGGCCCATAGCGTCCACCAACTCGAGAGTTCAGGTCTCGGTTTTACATCCCACGCCCGAATCCCGAGGCTGCCAGCCAGGCCTTTGTGAGGTTTATAGAGCGCTCCTAACTCCAGGTGAAGGGAGTTTGCAAATAGCAGTTGCTGCACGCGGGGGCCATACATGCAGAGCCACTGGCACCCTCCTGGAGCTTCGCAGGGACCGGCTGCTGTTCCCATTTTGCAGATGAGGAGCTGAAGCTCAGAGAGATACGAGGTATCTGGTTAATAATGTGGATTTTGCCATCAAAGAAAACACGGTAATTTTAAGAGAAACATCAAAAGTGCTTTATTCAAAGTCATGTCCATCACTAGCTACATATTTTCCCCATCTTTCAGGTAATTTGTCCTAATAGATACCGTCCTGTCAAAGGGGCAGGGAGGAGGCGCCGGGACCCAGGCCTGTGCTGGGAGACTGCCCTCCCAGGTGGGGGCAGTGCCAGGGGAGCCAGTGGAGCCAGGCTCTGCAGACAAGGTGGGCACAGGGTTGTGAGGGCAGAGGGGTGGCTGGGGATTGAGCTACAGTTATCACCTGACAAACAAGGTGACTTCGATCCGTAGTGTCATCCAGTCCACGCCTGTACCCACTCACTCACCAATGGCTCTTGAGCAAACTGGCTGTGACGCAGGCACGCTGTGGTGCTGGGGAAATGGCAGGATATCAGGCTGCTTTCATTCCAGTGAAGAGGACGTAGACTGGCAAACAAAGGCGGTGAGAAATGGTACAAGGAGAAACCTCTGCCTCGGTTCTGTCATTGTGCACTGTATGTGTCGTTATAAGGTTTTCTTTAGCACGGGTCCTGGCACGGGGCATTTGAAAGCCACTAGTCTCAAAGAATTGCTTTAATGCTTGAGCTGGTCCTTGTTTAAACCCAGTTCCTGGGATGAGGCAGGCAGGCTGTGGCTGAGGTTCTGGGATGGGTGGGCAGGCTGTGGCTGAGGTTCCTGGATGGGGCAGGCTGTGGCTGAGGTTCCTGGATGGGGCAGGTTGTGGCTGAGGTCCTGCCCGCCACCTCACTGTGCCTGGGAGAACAAAGGACAGAGAAAGCTGTGGAGGCAGCCACTCTGCAGCTCCTCCTCTTCCACTCACGGTTCATTAGTGCGGGGCTGCCATGACAGCACAACAAGCTGATTGGCTTAAACGACCGAAATTAATTTGTCACAGTTCTAGAGGCTAGCAGTCCGAGAGCAAAGTGACAACGGGATGCATTCTCAGGGCCTCTACCCTGACCCGGTGATGATCACACCCGCCCCTGACCACCACAGCCACGCCCTGACCACCACAGCCACGCCCTGACCATCACACCGTGACCACCACAGCTGCACCCTGACCACCACAGCCACAAACTGACTATCACAGCCACACCCTGACCATCGCAGAAACACCCTGACCACCACAGCCACACCCTGACCACAATAACCACACCCTGACCACCACAGCCACAAACTGACTATCACAGCCACACCCTGACCATCGCAGAAACACCCTGACCACCACAGCCACACCCTGACCATCACACCGTGACCACCACAGCCGCACCCTGACCACCACAGCCACAACTGACAACCACAGTATCACCCTGACCATCACAGCCACACCCTGACCACAATAACCACACCCTGACCATCAGAGCTGCACCCTGACCACCACAGCCACACCCTGACCACCACAGCCACACCCTGACCATCACACCGTGACCACCACAGCCGCACCCTGACCACCACAGCCACAAACTGACTATCACAGCCACACCCTGGCCATCACAGCCACACTCTGACCACCACAGCCTCACCCTGACCACAATAACCACACCCTGACCATCACAGCTGCACCCTGACCACCACAGTAACACCCTGACCACCACAGCCGCACCCTGACCATCACAGCCACACCCTGACCACCACAGCCACACTCTGACCACCACAGCCACACCTTGACCATCACAGCCACAGCCTTACCATCACAGCTGCACCCTGACCATCACACCCTGACCATCACAGCCGCACCCTGACCACCACAGCCACACCCTGACCATCACAGCCACACCCTGATCACCATACCCTGACCATCACAGCTGCACCCTGGCCATTGCACCCTGACCACCACAGCCGCACCCTGACCATCACAGCCACAGCCTGACCATCGCAGCCACACCCTGACCACCACAGCTGCACCCTGACCACAACAGCCACACCCTAACCACACCTGCACCCTGACTGACCATCACACCCTGACCACCCCACCGCTGCTCAGCACCCACAGTGCCCCAGCCGCCAGCCTATCTCTGCCTACATCGTACACCACATGGAGCGCTTCTCCCTCTGTCCACAGGGCAAGCTCCCGAGAGGCGCAGGCTCAGGCCACTGGACTATGGCCACAAGAGGAGTCACTCTCGCCCTTCTCTGCTCCTTCAGCATCTTGTGCCTCAGAGCCCAGCGTGCGCCTGGCCAGACCTCCCTGGGACATTGTCCTTGGAGGACAGTCATGGGTGCACAATGACATTGTGGCTTTAGTGCCATTGAGACCAGCCCACACCCGATCCTCCAGACACTCCAGGGGCCAGTGCAGGTCTGAGGACGCCTGGGGGAGGGGGGTATTTGTGCAAAAAGCCCAGAGCTCATCGCTGGTGCCGCCCTTGCTGCCCCCTGGACCCCCTGAGCAGCTGCTTAACCCGGGGTTCAGGGGGAGGGCGAGAGGGAGGAAGGTATCATCCATGCTCAGAAGGGCGCTGTGCTTGGGTTCAATACCCTGTAGCAGCTCCCGTGAGATTGTAATGATTGTATCTTTGAACATGTATTTCCAAGCGTGGCCAACGGGACAAAAGCCACGCATGGAGTGTGAGCTGACAGAGTCCTGCCTTCCCACCCTGGCAATGGGTTCTGGCTGCCAACTTCTGTGCTTCCTGGTGCCCCAAAACCCACCTGGACCCCATCCCACCTCTATCCCCACCCCCATCTCCATCCTCACTCCCACCTCCATCCCCACCCTATCCCCACCCTGCCACCTCTATCATCAACACCCAGATGGCCAGCAGCCCACATCCCACCACCACCTCCTCTGTGCAGACAGCTGGTTCAGAAAGGGCCCCGCCGGGCACACACTCAAAGCGCCCCAAGCATGGGTGATCATCCCACTGCTGCTTAGCACCCAGGGCTCTTTCTGGAGGTGACTCCCAGGGACAAGCCTCTCCTGCCCCAATCCAGGACGACTGCCTGTCATGTGGAGGCTGCAGCCCCTGTGGGGTCTGTGCTCTGCCTGGGCAGCAGAGCTGTGAGAGGGCAATGGACCTGCTGGCCCAGAGATAGACAAACCAAGGATGCTGGCCTAGGCTCAGCGGCGGGGCCTGGGCTCCCAGGAGAGTGGGCCTGGAACACGCCTGGGGCTGCTTGATGCTTCAACAGGAGTTCCTGCCTGAATGAGGCCAAGGCTGGGCTCAGCAGGACAGAATGAGCAGAACTTGGCCCGGTCTCAGGGGCTCCTCTGCAAGGACCGGAGGTGCTGAGGACGGGGGCGGAGTGGGCTTGGCAGAGCGCTGGCAGGAGTCTGGGGCAGAGGGAGCACCGGGGCCTCCTGGCCGAGACCCAGCCAGAGCAGCGGGCCTCTGGACCCGCCCAGCCAGGGCTCCTTCCCACCGCCTGACCGGCTCGCCCAGCAGGGCCACCAAGCTCCGGCAGGAGCCAGGGCCGTCTCTGCAGCCGCAGGACCCACCAGCCTGCAAAGTCCTCACAGCAGAGGTCATGTTCCCTGGGCTGGGCCCCAGCTGTGGGTCTGGGCTTCCCCTGAGGCCTCAACGCCCATACACACCACACAACACACCACACACCACACACACACACCACACACATACACATACACACACCACACACCACACACCACACCACACCACACACATACACACACACACCACACACATACACATACACACACCACACACCACACACATACACATACACACACACCACACACATACACATACACACACCACACACCACACACATACACATACACACACACCACACACATACACATACAAATACACACATACACACACCACACACACACACATACACAACCACACACCACACACCACACCACACACATACACACACACACCACACACATACACATACACACACCACACACACACACTCACACACACACCACACACCACACACACCACACATACACACACCACACACACACACTCACACACACACAACACACCACACACTCACACACACACCACACACCACACATACACACACCACACACACCACAACACACACACACACACTCACACACACACACCACACACACCACACCCACACCACATACCACATACCACACACAACACACCACACACACACACACCACACACACACACACCACATACCACATACCACACACAACACACCACACACACACACCACACACCACACACACACACACACCACACAACACACACAACACACAACACACACACACATACACACACCACACACCACACACCACACACACACACCACACACAACACACCACACACACACACCACACACCACACACACACACACACACCGCACACCACACAACACACACCACACACACACATACACACACCACACATCACACACACACACATACACACACCACACACCACACACACACACACACACCACATACCACACACACCACACATACACACACCACACACACACACACACACACAACACAACACACACTCACACACACACCACACACCACACATACACACACCACACACACCACAACACACACACACACACTCACACACACACACCACACACCACACACACCACACACCACACACACCACACACCACACACACCACACCCACACCACAACACACAACACACACATACACACACACCACACTCCACACACACCACACACACACCACATACCACACACATACACACACACCACACACACCACACACACACCACACACACCACACACCACACACACACCACACACCACACACACACCATACACCACACACTCACACACACACACACACACACACACCACACACACACACACCACACACACACACACACACACACACACATATGCCCAGCCCCAGGAGAAGCTGCTGGGCGGGGACCTTTAGGTGTGACCTGTTAATGATCTCAGGAAGCCTGGGGGAGAGACTGCAGATCCCATGCAGGGGTCCTCAAACTTTTTAAAGTGGGGGCCAGATCACGGTCCCTCAGAGAGCTGGAGGGCCGGACTATATGAACTACTAATTCCTACTGTAACACCTCGGCTGCGCTCACTGCCCAAAAAACCTGGCGGGCCGGATCAGACTCCTCTGCGGGCTGCATGTGGCCCGCGGGCCGTAGTTTGAAGACCCCTGCAACAGACAGAAAAGCAGTCCAAGGTTCTGGTAAAAAAAGATGGACTCGCAGCTGAAGTCCAGGAGGCCACTCTTGTTTTATTTTTTCTCTTCTTTTCATCCTATGCCTCTTTTAACCTTTGTTTGAAACGTATGGAGTGATTATTTCTAATCACTCTAAGACGAAAAAAATGCATTCAAAGTTTTCTAGGCTGATGTAGCTAATTAAGACCATCATTTCAATATAGTAATAGAGAAAGAACAGCCTTTTCAAGAAATAATGCTGGGCTCATCATGAAAATAGTCACACCTTATACAATGGATCATAGAGATAATGTAAAACATAAAACTATTTTTTAATAGTAAATATTCAGGATCTAGGACTAGACAAACTGTTCTTAACACCAAAAGCACATTTTCTAAAAGAAAAGAATTGACAGATTGGACCTTATCAAAATTAAAAACTTTCGCTCTGAGAAAGACACTGTTAAAAGCTACAGTCTGGGAGAAAATATCTGAAAACCCCATACCTGACAAACTACACATAAATTGAATACATTAAAAACTCCTGAAATTCATCAATAGTAAAACAATTCATTTGGGAAACGGGCAAAGGACATACACAGATATTTCATCCAAGAGAATATGCAAATCATAAAGAAGTTGAGGAAAGATGTTGGAGACCACTAGCCGTTAGAGAAATAAAAATTAAAACCATGACCAGATGCCCCTGCTCACCTACCAGAATGACCAGGGAGAACTGTGACACCAGAGCACCCGGGCAGTGAGCAGGCCTGAGCGAGAGGCTGGACCCCTGTCCTCCCTGGGTGAGTTATTTGTCCTTTTTGCTCATCTGCTGTGACTGACACTCCGCAGCGTCTCAATAAAGGCTACTCACATGGTCACTGTTGAGGAGACAGTGAGGGCAGGGGACAGGGCGCCCAAACCTGCAAAACCAGGCTTGAGAGCAGAAATGGCTTCACCAGAGGGGCTGCTGGTGGCTGTGGCGAGGCTGTGTACCCCAGTCCTTGCACCTCACAGTGTGGTCCCCCACACCAGCCGTGGTGGCCCCACCTGGAAACTTGTTAGAAAGGCACCCCAGGCCTCAGGAGTCAGAACCTGCATCCCAGCGAGGTCACTGCTGGTTCCTGGGCACATTGCAAGCTGCAGGGGGCACTGCCCAGCTCCCATCCGCTCGCTCGTTGGGACGAAAGGCAGTGGCTGCAGCCACTCGCTCTGGAGGCAGAGTGGCTGTGTTAGTGGACGGAGGAGCCCCTGACTGGAGCTGGTCAGGGCTCAGGGACGTGGGTGACGACACTCCCAGATCAGAGGGAAGGACGTAAGGGAGGACTTACCTCAAGATAAGCCGAGGCCGTAAACCAGGCAGCTGCCCGATGCCCGGCCTGTGTGGCCTGACACAGGTGAGAGGAAAGCATATGCAGAAGGGGAGGGTGGCAGGGGCAGTGGCAATCACCAGCCAGACACCCGGAGGGCTGAGAGGAGAGGGAGGGTCCACAGGCTGTTTTCCTTTGAGTCCCACACAGGCTGTGCGCTTGGCCCACACTTTCACATGTGTCAAACACAAGGCCCACGGGCCAAATTCGTCCCGCCAGGCCTTGCAATGTGGCCCGCACCGCGCTGTCATCACTGCACTCCGCTGCGTTTCCATCACAATGACAGTTTATGACTGTTCAGTAAAGCATTCGGCCCGCGATTTAGGCTGGATTTTAGATTTTGGCCCCTTCTCTGATTGAGTTCGACACCCCTACTAGCAGCATGGCCCCTCTGAGCAGGCCCTGTGAGCAGCCCCTGTGAGCAGCGCTGTGCTTCCAGAGCACCCGGGCAGTGAGCAGGCCTGAGAGAGAGGCGGCAGGGGCTGCCCCGGGGTCTCTCCAGGAAGGTTGACATCGCTTTCCAGCCATTCCTTTAGGCTCAAACTACACTTTGTAGAGCAAGCATGTCAAACCCATGGCCCGCGGGCTGCATGCCTTGTTTATTCGGCCTGGTTCACCTTTGAGTTTGGTATGCTTGTTGTAGAGTAGAAGGGCGAAGTAAACATTGTTTTAAAAATCAAAGAACTAATGCACAATAACTTAGCCAAAATAAGTTCCATTGAGAACCATTGTGCCAGAACCAGGGCTCGAGGTTCAGATGCCAGAAATTCAAAAAGTAGGACCACCTCCACCTTCATTGCTTAACTTCCTTCTTCTAAATGTAAACAAAAGTTCCAGCCAACATTCATGCTGGAACCACACTCATTGGTCAACTGCAGACATAGACTCACAACACAAAAGTTCAGCAAAAATCAATGAATGTATTCTGTGAATCACCTGGCTAGATGGACTTTCAATAAAAAGTGGATCTTATTGTAACTTGTGCAATGCACATCCTTCATAGCAATGAAATGTTAATGGGCTTATGTGTGTATGTATGTATGTATGTATGTTTGGGGGTTTCACAGTGCTGGCAGCACTTGCTTAGTGGCTGTCTACATCCGCACTGTTGGTTCCTTAGGTTAGTAAATCCATCATCATTCCAGCCTCCTTCACAACCTCCAAACCCATACCCTATTACTACCAAAATAATTTCTCTAATGGTTAAATGCAGTCTGGGCATGCCCCCATTGCAATTAGCAGTCAGTCCCCAGGGCCTTCTGAAAGCAGCCATAGGCCTTCCTTGTTTTGTCCTGGTCACCCTTGCAGCCTCCTTTCTTATCAGATGCCAAACTGCCTGCTATTCCCAGACTAAACTTTACTTATTCATGCCCCTGGGCCTTCTGTGCTTTCTTAGGCTGGATGCTTTTCCCTTCTCTCCTCCCCTCCCACCTCCTGCTAGTTCCCATCTCATCAGCATTCTAAGCATTCTCAAGCATCACCCTTCCAGCAGCCTGGGCCACTTTAGCACCTGCCACCCCATGAATTGGGCAGGTGGGGCTCTCTGGCTCTCACCAGGAAGATGAGCAGAGAGAGGTTCCCAGAACCTCATTCCCGGCTGGGTACCCAGGAGATATTTAGTAAGTGCTTGTTGAGTGGGTAAACTAATTGAGTGGTTTCAGCTATAGCTGATAGCAAATCACAGGATTTAGCAGGATATATACACACATTTTATCTCTGAATTGAAGTGTTCCTTAAAAAAATTGTTTAAATTGTTGAAAAACTCAGCTGAGCTATTTCTTTCCTCTAAGCATTTGCATAAAACTAGGTGAATCGTTGATGTTTTTTCCATTGTTTTCTGGAGTCAACTAGACATGGTCTGAGACCCTGCCTTAGCCACTGCTTCCTGTAAGCATAACCACAACACCATTCCTGGGGTAAAGGCCTACAATGTGCCAAGGCTTTTAAAGAACAGTGTCTGATCCTTTATGCACACACACTAGGACGTGGACAGTATCACCCCCTTTTACAGGTTAGGAAACTGAGGCCCAGAAAAGTTAAATAATTAGCCTAAGAACACACAGTTATAGCAGATGGTAGAGTTAAGATTTGAACCCAAAACAGACCTCAAAACCTGTGAACCCATTCAAGAGAAAAAAAAATAATAAAGGTCTCAGGTGCTGAAATAATTTAAAAAATATATAATAATAATTTAAAAACCTTCCACCTGGAGAGCCAGAGCAAAGGCAAGCCTTGGGAAGGCGGTTCTTTGAGGTGGCAGAGAGGGAGAATGGGTGTGTGAAAGACAGAGAAAATGTGAGGCCGATGGGAGGAATTGAAAAATCTTCTATCAGATACTTCAATCTTCCCGGGAAAGTAGCATTCAAGGCCACCTGTATGGTGAGGTTCAGACCTGAAAGTGGAAAGGATTTGGTGGGAACATGGGAAGACTGAGACTGGGATCAATTTGAAAGCAATTATGAAGACAGTGAGTGGGGAGGGAGGGACTGGCAGGGATGAGGCTATGCACAGGGTCAGGGAATCAGGAAGGCAGTGGAGGCCCAGTGACAGGGAGAGGGACTGGGGCAAGGCAGGGACAAACGAAGGCTGGCTCAGTGCCTGGTACTGCATTTATTGCTGGTGGAGCGGGCAGGGATTTTTAAAGACCAGGCACCCAGGTTTCATATCTGGAGCCATGATGCCTGTTTATGGAGAAGAGTGAGCAGAAAGGAGGCTTTATTCAGAAAGGGAGGTGGATTCTACTAAACATCAAGAAAGGGCAGTCCCAGGGCCAGGCAGTGCTGAGCAGGGTGGGTGGGTGGAGGGGTGGTGGGGCGCGGAACAGGATCTATAATGATCCAGGGAGGGAGGAGCCTGGGAGAGAGGGGCAGCATCAGCTGAGACTGGCACACCAGCCAAAAGTGCCAGGGCCAGACTGGGGCTTGCTGTTTTCCTTACCAGCCTCAGAGGTGCAATTCCAGCTCCTGCCAAGCTCCCCTGGCAGGTGCACAGTCCCACCCTGAAGTCGTGAGGAGGACGTTGAGGGCAGTCCTCACAGCCCAAGTGGGATCAGCACCTCGGGGGCAGATGCTATAGATGTAGACACCTGTCCCTTATGTGGCTCCCTCTCCAGGTACATTAGGCTCAATGGTGTGCTCTGGCCCAGATGGAAAAAAAGGACCAGTCTGGAGTCAGACAGAGCAACCAGGAAGTGGGGCCGGAACCCATGGAAGCCAGCCGTGCAGACAGAGCGGCACATGGGCCTCGGGAAGCAGAACAGCTGGAGGTGGACACAGGGTGAGCTGCAGACACCGTGCTGCTGTGTCCTTTCTTGTCGTGACAACATGTTTTAGAAGCTGGCCAGGTGCTATACTGAGACAAAGGTCCTGGCTGGTGGCTCAGTTGGTTGGAGAGTGGTCCTGCACACCAAAAGGTTGTGGTTTTGATTCCTGGTCAGGGCACATACCTAGGTTGCTGGTTCAATCTGGGTCAATGCATATGGGAGGCAACAGGTGGATGTTTCTCTCTCACATCAATGTTTCTCTCTCTCTTTCCCTTCATCTCTTTCTAAAAATAATCAATAAACAGCCAAAACCGGTTTGGCTCAGTGGGTAGAGCGTTGGCCTGCGGACTGAAAGGTACCAGGTTCGATTCCGGTCAAGGGCATGTATTACCTTGGTTGCAGGCACATCCCCAGTAGGAGGTGTGTAGGAGGCAGCTGATCAATGTTTCTCTTACATTGATGTCTCTCTTCATCTCTGTAAAAAATCAATAAAAATATATTTAAAAAATAATAATCAGTAAACATATCCTCAGGTGAGGATAGAAAGAAAGAAAGAAAGAAAGAAAGAAAGAAAGAAAGAAGAAAGAAAGAAAGAAGAAAGAAGAAGGAAGAGAGAGGAGGAAGAGAGAGAGAAAGAGAGAGAGAGAGAGAGAGAAAGAGAAGAGAGAGAGAAGAAAGAAAGAAGAAAGAAAGAAAGAAAGAAAGAAAGAAAGAAAGAAAGAAAGAAAGGAAGAAAGAAAAGAAAGAAAGAAAGAAAGAAAAGAAAAAAAGGAAAGGAAAGACAAATGAGTTCCCACGTCCCTAACTGACAAGGGAAATGCCAAATTCAGGGAAGGGCCCATTTGAGGCCCCTCTGCACGGGGAAGGGGGATTTGCCAGGGCAGTCCCTTTGTGGTGCTCCTTGCACACCACAGGGAGCAGGAGACCCGGGATCTGTTCAGTAATAAAGGCCCACATGCTGTCTCCCCACTGCTTCCCACCCAAGTATGTTCCTTGATGAATGAGACCGCTTTAATCTACTGATGGCCCTGATGGCTTTGGGCACCCTCACTCCCACTGGGAGTGCTGCTCTTGGTCACTGGGTGAGGAGGTGGTGCTTTGCCACCTCACCTTGCTGCGCACAGCTACGCACCCAGATGCTTTCCAGGCCTCCAGTGGCCTGCCCACCTGGGGAAGGTCAACTCTGCTCTCCTGGCCTTTCCTCTGCTCCTCGTGGCCTCATTCTGCCTCAGTTTCCATTCACAGACGAGGCCTGGTCTGAAAGAACATGACAAGAAAGCTTCTCTCCACCCTCAAACACTGGTTTGCTCATCCCCCACCCCCTCATTGGCCCTAGGAACTTAGATGAGTTGCTTTACCTCTCTGTTAAAGTGGAATGCCTGTGAGAATTGAAAGGGCAAAGAGATGGCTATGAGCTAATCATTACCCATTTACTCAAATTTTACCGAAGTCAGCGATGGCAGGCCTGCTTCCCCGAGTGCGAAGGCGAGGGGTAAATGAGATCTGTGTTTGAACAGCTTAGTGCCGAGGCGGTCTGCAGGACTGCCCCTCTGTATCTCCCTCTATATCCATTACCTATAAAAATATCTTTTTAATGACAGCACTTCTTTTAGAAATCCTGGAATTCTTTCTATTCCCCTGCTCTCTGTCTATATTAGGGGTGTCGAACTCAATCAGAGAAGGGGCCAAAATCTAAAATCCAGCCTAAATCGCGGGCCGAATGCTTTACTGAACAGTCATAAACTGTCATTGTGATGGAAACGCAGCGGAGTGCAGTGATGACAGCGCGGTGCGGGCCACATTGCAAGGCCTGGCGGGACGGATTTGGCCCGCGGGCCTTGTGTTTGACACATGTGGTCTATATAATTTCTCCCCCTGGACTAAAGCGTTATCCAAACGTGGGGAGGAAGCCATAATGAAAGGAGGAGAGGTGTTCATTGTCTGGGATGTTTTCTTTTGCCCTTAAATTGTTGAAAAGAAAGGCTTTCTAAGAACAATGCCTGGCAGCCCCAGGTCCAACAATGCAGACCCAGCATGCTGCATCTGACCAATGATGGCGACACCTGCTGGTCATCACTGGAACTACATCCAACCTCCTCAATTGACACAGTTCAGGGTGACATTGAGGGCTATCTGGTGAGCAACATTGTCTGATTAAGGTGACTAAATTTTAGGAATCAAAGAAAAACAACACATTCTTCAGGAGGCACCATGCAGTAGCGATTAGACCTATTTCTGAGTTTCAACTCCAGACTCTGCCATTGAGAAGCTGGGTGACTTCGCCCCTCAAAATAGATTCCCTCAACAGAACAGGAGTCTCCTCCTTCTCATATAGCCAGATGAAGAGGATGTGAAATTCGGGATGTGCCAGCTTGACATGCGGCCAATCACTAGCACATTGCTTAACTGAGGAAAGTGTATTTGATGAAATTTTCCCTTGCTGAACTTAATGGTTCCTTCCAACCAGTGACTAATCAGGAGGCCCTTTGTTCAAAAGCAGGAAAAAGTATAAAGGTATTAAAATACATAGATCTGCTGAAACTGGTTTGGCTCAGTGGACAGAGCGTCAGCCTGAGGACTGAAAGGTCCCAGGTTCGATTCCGGTCAAGGGCATGTACCTTGGTTGCGGGCACATCCCCAGTAGGGGGTGTGCAAGAGGCAGCTGATTGATGATTCTCTCTCATCGATGTTTCTAACTCTCTATTCCTCTCCCTCTATGTGAAAAAAATCAATAAAATATATTTAAAAATAAATAAATAAAATACATATATCTTTTTTATTTTAAATATTTTACTTCTAAAACATAACAGCAAAAAAATTTATTTGGTGCTATCATTTAATATTATTAACATTTGGTGAATAATTTCATATAATAAAATTTCACATTTTATTGATGTGGTATCTTGATTTTTTATATTTTTCTGGCTCACTTTGAAAATTCATTTGTCAGGTCATCAAAATTTGTAGTTTTAACAACTTCTAAAAAAATCTATTTTCAATTGATATTGAAAGTGATATCAGCTGCTCTTACAACTGCAAGATGACAAATAATTTTTGGTAATTTTAAAAGTTAATAAAGATCTTTCTACTGATATAACCATTACTGGAGCTAAGACTATTTTATCAGCTCTGATAATATAAAGATAAATTTCTCATAAATTATTTCAAAAGATAAATTTTAGTACATCTAGAACTGATCATTCTTAAGGAACAATTTTTCTAAAAAGATTTAATTCTTTATACAATTCAGTTTTACTAGTATATGTCATCATTTTAAATATTTGCTCTAACATTTTCTGTAACTTGTGCAAGTTGAACAAAAAACAAAGTGATTTGTGTATAATCAAAACACCTACTGACACATTACAAGGAAAAATTAATTTTGAAATTGTGATCCTTGTTAATAATTGTTCACTTAAAGCTTTATATGGAAACTAGAGGTCTGGTGCACAAAATTTGTGCATGGGGAGGGGTCACTTCAGCCCTGCCTGTGCCCTCCCTAATCCTGGACCCCTCGGACATCCCTCTCAGAATCTGGGACTGCTGGCTCCTAACTGCTCACCTGTCTCCTTGCCTGATGGCCTTTAACTGTCCCCCTGCTGGCCTGGTCGCTCCTCACTGCCCCCCTTGCTGGCCTGGTCGCCCCATGCAGCCTGCTGTTTGGTCATTACTGTGAGGGCATCCTGACCAATTTGCATATTACCCTTTTATTACAGTATAAATACCGATCTTTTTGTTGAATTGACAACCTTTCATCTTAATTTCCATTTCTAAGCCTATGGATATTTCTTTGTCATGTTGCATCAGTTTTCAAAATCAGATATTTTAAATGCTCTGTAGAACTCTGATAATTTCCTGATGTGCTTTATTACAATGTCTGTTTCATTTTTATTTTTTAATAAGAGTACAATTTTGTAGCGAAGAACATTACTTCCCGAGTGGGCAGTTTCTGTCCTTGAGTTTAGATCAGAGAGTTCATATCTGAGCAGATGCCTCAGGGATGGGGGGCTGGATAATGGGAAGGCGCCACCCACGGGGGTTCCCGAGCTTCTTCTGGGCCATGGCCACTCTGGCCACCTCTGCTGCTTCTCCTAAAGCCACCGCTGCTACATTTAGTCATTCAAACCTGGACACTTTACAGTGCAGGAAGCCTGTTAGAATTATACTGAGGCAACAGGTATAAACTGGACCCATCCGTACAACCTGGGACATCTGGTCAAACCACCTGCCACACACAAGGCTCACAGTTCCTTGACTACTCTCTTTGAGTGATCTTTGCTTCTCCTTCAAACTTGCCAGTCACAGTTGTAAGTGTACCCAGGAGCTGCTCCATGATGGAAATGTAAACTACAATCTCCCACCCATTTTCTCCTGTCAACACCCCTCCTGCATGCTTTCATGTTCATTGACAACTTTCTCAGTCCGGAAAGCCCTGCTGCCTGGGTGAATTTTGTCCCAATATATTTGTCCTCTGCCAGCTTCCCTGTCCTTCCTGTCCGGCCTGGCCCCTGAAGTTCCTATCATGATGCTCTCAGGAACCCTTCAGCTTCAACAAGCCCAGGGACATCCAGCTCCCAGATACACCCTCCAAGTGTCTCTATTTCTCTACTTGACAGGGGTTGACAGGGGTTCTGGAGAAATGGCCACAATTATGCCATTTTGATTCTATGCCTTTCAATTCAACTGAGGACCAGCCAAGAATCCTTGAACTCCCCATGTGCTTGTCACTCTTAAACATCTTCCATTGGATCTATGAGCTGCAGAACTATTTTGAGGTGTGTGTGTGTGTGTGTGTGTGTGTGTGTGTGTGTGTTGAGGGAGTGGAAACCTAGTGCCTTAGCCAGTCTCCTGTTTCTTCTGTGTAGTTGTTTTGTTTTATTTATTAATGGTTAAAATCTCTGCCCTTGAGCTCAGCTCTCCATGACTGGTCTTCTCTTTGGCTTGCCTCTTTCAGCCCTCTCAGTCTCCCTCCCAGGGCGCAGACCTCTGGAACAATGGGTAAATTCTGCTTCCCAGCTCCTGATGCCCCAACCTTCTGAGTGCAGAGTAAACCACATGTTGAGGCGGATGTCAGTTTGCATGGTCCCATCTCTAAGTATGTAGGTATGTGCCCTCACAAGGGGATCACAATGGGAGGGACCCCATCTCTGCCTGTCACACCCTTGCTAGGTAGACCTTGCTTGATTGCTTGTGATAGAACCTCATCCACGATCCTGCTTTCGAGAAGATAGTGTTGGTGACATCCTTCTTGTTCCTGCTGGTTTCAAGGGAAGCCCTGCTCTTTGTTCTGCATGGGCTAACAGTCACCAACACACCCCGGCTTTCTGAGGAAATGGAATTCTGCAAGGGGACAGAGGGGGAGGCCTGGGTCTGGGTTTGAGACCTTATCCAGTTTTTATGACTTAGCACCCTCAGATACAAGTTTCTTCCCTACTGACCTGGATTGCTTGTCCCTCAAGCATCAGTCAGAGTGTGACTGCCTCCAGTTCAGGAAGGAGTGCCCACTGTCTTCCCTGTGTATCTTTCAGTCAGAGAGCTACATTTTGAAGGATGGTGGCACCTCCCTCTGCCCTCTCCTCAGCCCTGCAGCAAGGCCTGGGCAGGAAAGGCTGATGCAGCCATGTCAACCCTCATCTGGGGATTAATCCTGCTGGGTTTGGGCAAGAAAGACAATGAACTAACCCTCAGAAGCAAACCTGTCCTCGTCTGGGAATCCGTTTTTAGGAGCAGGATAAAGGAGCTATTGAAAATTTGATCACCATATTGTATCTTAACTTCTGCTTTCTAGAAGCAAGAGCCTCTTCTCGGGACCTTTAGAGGGGCTCAGATTGCCTCCGGAGTCAGGGACAAGTGCTGCCTGGGTGAGGCAGTGGTAAGGAAACACCTCTCCAGCAGCCCTCTTGCCTCCTGAGGGACTCCAGATCCTGCACCTACAGACAATGATTTTTCACTCCCTGGTGATACCAGAACCTCCTCTGTTACCTAATAAGAACATGAGAAGCCTTTTAAAATCTCTCTGAGAATGGGTAGAGCTTTTGCAGAGGTTGGGAATTCATAGGGGTTTCCCTGCCGGAGGTTCATTAGTGGAATGCCAGCTGTCTGGCATAGCAGGAGCTCCAGTTTTACATCTGAAAGGTAAGAAACAAAGCCCTAGAGTAGGGGTGTCGAACTCAATCAGAGAAGGGGCCAAAATCTAAAATCCAGCCTAAATCGTGGGCCGAATGCTTTACTGAACAGTCATAAATTGTCATTGTGATGGAAATGCAGCGGAGTGCAGTGATGACAGCGCGTTGCGGGCCACATTGCAAGGCCTGGCGGGACGGATTTGGCCCGTGGGCCTTGTGTTTGACACATGTGCGCCTAGAGGTAGAGATGGAGATGAGGGAGGAGGTGGGGATGGAGGTAGAGATGAAGGTGGAGGTAGAGGTGGAGGTAGAAGTGGAGGTGGGGATGGAGATGGAGGTGGAGATGGAGGTGGAAGTAGAGGTGGAGGTGAAGGTGGGGGTGGAGGTGGAGGTAGAGGTGGAGTTGGAGGTGAAGATGAATGTGGAGGTGGAGGTGGAGGTAGAGATGGAGATGGATGGAGATGGATGTGGAGAAAGAAGTGAAGATGAAGGTGGTAATAGAAATGGACTCTTCCTAAAGATTCCAAGGGAAGGAGACCAGTAATGGGGTGTTGTCTTCTCTCCACCATGGGGCCTGGACTAATCTTCTACAGTGCATGAATTGCAAATGGTAAAATCCACTGGACTGGAAGGAATTCTAAGCTAAGAAATTGTAAATGGGGGAGAGGGTCCATACTGAGAGGTCTAATGGAAAGCCTTCTTCCTAATATAATCAATATTTATTTAAAACAACAACCAGGGTTTTATTTATCAGTTACAGGACTTCAGCACCTTATTCTTTCCCTTCCATTTAATTCTCTTTTATCATTTTCTTCAGAAGATAAATATTGAATATGTTCAATATCTGAGTTTGGTAGAGAGAAGACAATTTATCATAGGTATACCTAAGCTGTAGGAGATGGGTGCAGGACATTAGAAAAAAGAGCCGGTAATGAGGGTAAGGATTAAGAGAAGCCCGAGCCCTGGTCAGTGTGGGTCAGTGGGCTAGATGCCATCCGCACCAAAAGGCTGCTGGTTCAACTCCTGGTCAGGGCACATGCTCAGGTTGTAGGCTTGATCCCTGGTAAGGATGTGCAAGAGCCAGCCGACAGATGTTTTGCTCTCACATCGATGTTAATCTCTCTCTCTCTCTCTCTCTCTCTCTCTCTCTCTCTCTCTCTCTCTCTCTCTCTCTCTCTCTCTACCTTCCTCTCTTAAACCAATAAAAATATATATTTAAAAAGTGGAAAACAAAACCCAGAGGGCTGGCCCCTCTCCTAAGGCATGTCTGTAGTGGGTCTGAAAATGTGCATCTCCAACAGGTTACCTGGTGGTGTTGGTGTTGCTAAGCTCAGGAACCACGGTTTGAGAACTGACATCTTAAGAGAATAAATGTTGTCTGCTTTTTCCATGAAAACATGCATGTGTATTCATCCCGTCTACAGACTTGACTAGCCAGTGTGTCTCTCTCTTGTGTGCACCTGGAGGCCACGTGTGCACGTGGGGGTGAAGGGAAAAGTAAGCCCAAGCAAAGAGGGGGTACAACGTGTAAGTTCAAATCAGAGAACCTCCCACCTCTGACTCCACTTGTTTTGTTCAAGTTGTGACTGAGGAACTGTGTTCATTTTTGGTCCTGTCCTACCCCTGACAAAATAAGCCATCGTTAGTTGCAGATAGAAAGATAATTTGCAATATTATTTTGTTAAATGAATGAGTGAATTCAGGTAGACTGTCTTCCCATGTCATGTTGGACTGGCCTGTTTCCAATGATTCTGAAGTGAAATATGCATGTGAGCACTCATTCATTTATTCTCTCCCCAGTTCTTCATGATCACTGTTAACAATCTGGCGACCAAGTCATGTTTTCTCTACTCGTGCACCAGAGGCTGGACTGCCCCTCTGGAGCCAGCAGGCTCTACCTTGAAAAAGCCCCGAAGAGCATCCCAGTGTCAGAGGGACTGACTGGGGATCTGACCCTGCTCCTCCGGAGGCAGACTTGTCCAAGGGCGTAGTTAGGAAGCCAGGTGGGTGGCTTGGAAGCCAGTCTAAAGGAGAAGGAGGTAAGGAGGTGGTGGAGGTGGATGGGGCCCCTCTGCGGGCATTAGTGTCCCCTCGCTCTGAAAGGGAGAAGAAGTTTCAACATTGGGTTTCTGTGTGTGTGTGTGGTGGTGGGGGGGGGAAAGGCACTGCAGTGCACATACACACTGAAAGAGGAGGTTTGAAATCCTGAGTGGATCGGAGTGGTGCAGCCTCTTCCTGACCTGCCCCTCTGGAGCCAGCAGAGCCTGGGTGTAAGGGGCCTGCAGCATCCCCTCTTCCCTCCCCCATCCCAGCCTCAGAAAGACCAAGGACCCCAAGACAACTTCCCTGGGACAAGAGTCAAACCTGAATCCTTAGCTTTTCCTCTTTTTCTGAGTCCACCCCCAAAAGGTTCACAAGAAGCCATAATAGGCTAACAGGAACTATGCCCTAAGGAGGAGCAAGGAGGCCCGAGCATTCTGAACATTGGAAATTACAGAAAGCATTTCCAATGTTCAGAATAACACCGATGATTACATTCAACCACACTTAGTGAATGTTTTCTGAAATCACACACATGTACTTACACACACTTAAACACGCAGATGTCCCTTCTAGATGTAGACCATTGGAAGCTGATGCGGAAGGCTGCTCTTGCTGTTGAATGAGAGGCTGTCAATAGCATTAAAACTTGGGAGCCCAGTTCTGCCACACCCCTCACTTTACAAATGTTCAGATTCTATGGTCTTTTGTTACCTCCAAATTGTTAACATTATCTTGTGGGAAATAGGAGGTACCTGCCAATACTTCCTCTTGTGTATCCTTGAGCTTCCAGGAAACTTACACTCATGCTTCTTCTATTCTGCCTCTTCCTTTAATTGGAGTCTTCCTATCAGATGTAAAACATGCTGTGTCTTTTTTTTAATTCTCACCCAAGGATATGTTTTAATGATTTTTAGAAGAAAGGGAGAGAGAAAAACACCTATGTGAGAGAGAAACATTTGTCGATTGCCTCCCATTCACACTCCAACTGGGGATCAAACCCCCAACCTAGGTATGTGCCCTGATGGGAAATCAAACCTGCAACCTTTCAGTGCTGGAGAACACTGAAAACAACTGAGCTGCCAGGCCAGGGGTATGCTTATGTCTTGATTCACTGCCTGACTCCTTGATATCCGCCCTCCATTTTCTCACCTCCCATTCAGGTTAATTTGCCTCTTGTCCCAGAGGAGTTGTCTTGGGCACAGCTGGTCCTTGGTTCTTTCTGAGGCTGGGATGGGGGAGGAGAGAGGATCCTTCAGGCCCCTTACACCCAGGCTCTGCTGGAGCCCTGAGGGGTGGTCAGGAAGAGGTTGTACCACTGATTCACTGCAGGATTTCAAACCTCCTCTTATATTTGATACTATTGGCCACTCTAGTCTTCTTGTTCCCCTCTTTCCATTTACCTCCCTGGCAGCTCCTTCACAAGCTCATCCTCTCCATGGCATTCAATGCCAATCCTAAAGATTGACCCCGGCCTTCTTCTCTTCTTGCTCTCTATCCTCTCCCCCTCAGGCCTAGCCTAATGCATCCTTATCCAAGGCTTCAAGTCATCACTGTCGGATTCATCTCTTACCTATCAAGCTCAGCTCTGTTTACACAGCTGCCAACTCAACATCTCTTTTGAGGAGATCAAAAGCCTTCAATCTACCTGCTCTCATGATTTCCCCCTCAATCCCTGCCCTCTTTCCAACTCAGTGAACCGGCATCAACATCCATCCTTACCCATAAGCAAGAACCTATGGCTTTCTCTTGATGACTCCCTCTGGTTCACTGTACACGGGGTCTATCAGCAAGTTCTGTGCACAGAATTTCCTAAACTGTCCTCAGATCCTTTTTCTTAGTATTCCATGACCATCCCCCACATCCAGCCTCTACCAGCTGCCATGTAGACGGCTCAAGATGCCATTCTGACCATGCCACCTCTTTCAGAAGCATGCCAGAGGTTTCCTCTTGCACTTGGGACAAAGACAAGATGTTGAACCTGGGTAGATGGCTGCACTAGGTTTGGTCCTTTTTCAGTCTTCCCAGCTTCTAATAATTCCTTCCTTGTTCTTCCAGCAGCACTGGCTTTTCCTCAGTTTCTCCAACTCAGTCTGCTCCCTCTTTTCACAGGACCCCTGCACACAAAGTTACCTCTTACTGAAATATATCTCAGCTTAAGAGGCAGTTCCTTAATTGTTAATTTCTTTTCTTTATGAATTCTATCAACTCGTTTTGTACTACTATGTATCCATATTGATTTGTATTAGTTGCATTTGCTTACTGTTAATATTTCCATATTACAATGGTTAAATCTGTAAGGTCCATTGTGTTGCCAGTGCTAGTACAGTGCCTGGCAATGAATGGGCATGCATATTTATTGGAGGAATAAAGGAAGAACATAAAGAAGCCTGAGGAGTGAGGAAATGGGGAGAGAATAAATGAGTGAGTGCTCATGTTCCACTTCAGAATCATTGGAAATAGGCCAGTCCAACATGACATGGAAGACAGTCTACCTTAATTCACTCATTCATTCAACAAATATTTGTTTGTTATTTATTCATTATTAAAGTAGCATACATTTTTTTCTGATTATGAACATACCTGTTCAATTTGGAAACCATGAAAAAAATACCCCAAATATAAAAGAGAAATAACCAATTTGCCTTTCATTCCTCAGTCTAATGATGAACTACTGTTATAATAATTTGGCATATTTCTTTACAGGTTTTTTTCTATGCATATCCTAACTAATAAAAGAATAATATGCAAATTGACCAACCCTCCAACACACAAGATGGCTGCCCCCATGTGGTAAAAGATCCAGCCCTCATGTGGACACAAGATGGCCACCACAAGATGGCCAGCAAGGGAGGGCAGTTGTGGGCAATCAGGCCTGGAAGGGAGGGCAGTTCGGGGTGATCAGGCCTGCAGGAAGAGAGCAGTTAGGGGTGACCAGGCCTACAGGAGAAGGCAGTTTGGGGTGACCAGACCTACAGGGGAGAGCAATAAGGGGAACACAGGGTGGCAGGGGAGCAGCTAGGCATCCATCAGGCTGGCAAGGGAGTGGTTAAGGGTGATCAGGCTGGCAGGCAGAAGTGGTTAGGAGCCATCAGGAATGCAGGCAGGTAAGCAGTTGGGAGCCAGCACTCCTGGATTGTGAGAGGGATCAGGGCCTAAATGGGCAGTTGTACATCCCTCAAGAGGTCCTAGATTGGAGAGGGTGCAGGCTGGGCTGAGGGACACCTCTCCCTTCCCCTTACTATTCCCCCCCCCCCCCATGCACAATTTTTTTGCACCAGGCCTCTAGTATAGTATATACTGTAAGTAGGATCATTGTATGCTTCTTTCTATTAATGATATATTATGAACATTTCCTTGTGTTAAAAATTCCTTGAACACTTTACATTTACATTGCTAAAATGCATTCTATTGCATAGAAGTATGCCATTTAGACATCTTTCCACTCACTGTTCGATATTTAGGGGCTGGCCACTTTGTCATTTCTATATATACACGCTTTGTGAGAGCCCGGAGAGAAATAGGGTAATGCACAGACTGGTAGGAGGTGGACTTTGGGAAAACAGGAGGCAGCTTTTTCAAGTGGCTGAAGAGAACATTTATTTGCTTTCAGGTTGCTGAGCATGGGGAGGTGTTCTCAGAATGCAACATACTGTCAATCAAGATAATAAGCTCTCATCTCTCAGTGTCCACCTGCTCCTCGGGGCAGTTTGGCTTCAGCACACCTGGCCTCCAAACCCGGGCAGGTGAGGACCTGAGGCTTTGGCTCTGCCTGGCAGATCGCCCCTGGCCAGGCCAGGAGCTGGAGCTGTGCGACCAGGCGCCGCCATTGGCCCACAGCAGCGCCCCTACCTCCTCTCCCACCCAGTCCCTCTCCCAGGTCCCAGAGGTGCTCCTTCAGCCCCGCCCCCGGCGACCTCACACGTCTCCCCGCCCCCTAATCAGCTCCGCTCCAGAGCTGCAGGCCCCGCCCCGCTGCCTGGGCCCCGCCCCCGCAATCCGGGCCCCGCCCCCGCAATCCGGGCCCCCGCGTTGCACCGCCCCTCCCCGCTCAGCCCGCCCCGCCGGCCGCTCGGAGGCGCAGGGGCGTGCCCTGCGCGATGACGTGAGCGGGCGTGCGCGGTGACGGCCCTCGTCCCTGTTACTCAGCGGAGCGACCGAGGCCGGACGACGCGGTCCCCGAAGCCGAGCCGTGGGCAGCGCCGGGTAGCGGCTGCGGGACCGCCCGGACACGCCGGTGCCTCCGGCCGGCTCCCCTGTCGCCGCGCGCTGTGCTGCCGGTAAGCGCGGGGGGCGCCGCGGGGCCGGCCGGCGCCGCCGTGTTTATGTTATTGTGCCGCCGCCGCCGCCTTCCCTCCGCCGGGACCCCCTCCCGCGAGTGGGGCGGGCGCGGGCCGGGGGGGCGCGGGCGGCGGGCGGCGGGCGGGGGCGGCGCGGGAACCATTGCGGCCCGGAAGGCCGGGGCCGGCCTGCGGCTGCGGCTGCGGCTGCGGGGGGACCCCCGCGCTCCCGGCCATCGCCCTCCTTTTGCGCCCCAGCTCCGCCCTCCCGTCCCCGCGCGGGTCCCACGTCCACGTCGAGAGGGGAAAATGGAGCGGGGCGGGAGGGGCGGCAAGTTCGGGAGCACTGGGAGGAAGGTCGGGCCTGAGGCGCCGGTGCCCCCGCGCCCCGCCGCCCCCCCCGCGGAGCGCTCGGCCGCCGGCCCCGCCGCCCCTCCGGGACCGGGTGGTGGTTCCCGGTGGCTCCTTTGTGTGAAGGATCCGGCGAGCCCGGCGCGGAGCGCGGCTGGGGCCGCCGTGGCGGGGGCGGAGGTGCCGGTGCAGCGCCGCTTCCGTGGACGGCGCGCTTCTCTCGAGGTCACTCGCTGGTGACCTTTTGACTTTTTCACCCCAGCCTCCCATCTCTTTGTCTTGCACTTGCGCTCCAAGCCTTAGGGGCTAAATCCAAGTCCGCTTCTGAGTATTTTGATTCACACTCTTCATTTTAATTTCTGAAAGTTCCTCATCAGATGTTTACATGCTGAGTGCCTGGTGCCAGATAATGCCCAGGTGTTACTGTTTTTACCTTTGAATTTCAGTGATTTTTCCCAGTAGAATTCTGACCTGTCAGCCCCTGGTGTTTTAACAAGTGCCTTCTTGGCAATTAGAACATCTGCCCATTCATTCATTCATTCATTCAGCAACTGTTCAGTACTGCACCCTGATGGAGAGTGTCAACCATGATTGGTGGCACCAATTTAAACACCAACAGGAAGGAATCCTCAGTTTGAGGTGCAGTGAAGAAGGAAAGTTTATTTAGTGCAAGCAGCTCAATTATGCTATAGCAGGCTGTGAAAACACACAGCTGTGGGGCAGCTCTGGGGCCAGGCCCCTCCGGCTGGTCTGTTCTGCTCTGGCCTGTGCTGCTCCACACCCTGGTGGGCTCTACTCCCCAGTGAGGGTTCCAGCTCACCTTAGATTATCAAGGTAGAGCCAGAGGGGAGCTAGCTCTTATAGAAGTCCCTGCCTCTAGTATCTGACTGGTCTGTCCTTATGCAAATTAGGGCTCAGAACCTTTGAAGTTTGGCCCAAAAGGCAATGTCCTGATAGGTCAGAATGGAACTGCTGGAAGCTCTTATTGGATGGGGGAAGTCTCAGTACTATTGGTTGGAATAGGATTCCAGAGACTCCTTTATAAGGGCTGGCTCAGGTGGCAGAAACAATGAGGCAGGCAGTTCAGTGTGGGCCTCTCCCTGAAGTGCAGTTGGCTGGAGGCTTCTACTTTTATTATTTGAGCCTAACTAGTCACCAGGATCCCTTCTTAGCAGGTGTCTTTTCTTTTCTCAGGATTCACCAGGGTTCAAGGGTAAAGAGTAATATCCTTTAATTGGAGAGGATGCTTTAAAATAGAACAGATGTGCCTTTTTTAAAATTTGAATTAGGGTGAGATTGGTTAATAAAACTAGGTTTCAGGTGTATAATTCTTAATCATCTGTGTGTTCTATGGTCACCAAGTCCAGTTTCCTTCCATCACAATTATCTCCCCTTTTCCTCTTCCACCTCTCCCACCCCCCTTTCCCCTCTGATCATCACTATACTATTGTCTGTGTCTGAGTTTTTGATTTCTTGCTTATTCCTTTCACCATTTTTATCCAACCCCACTATTCCCTCCCTCTGGCAGCTGTCAGTCTGTTCTCTGGATCTATGTCTCTGGATCTGTTTTGTTTATTAGTTTATTCATTAGATTCCACATATGTGTGAAATCATGTGATATTTGTCTTTCTCTGACTGGCGTTTTTCACTTGGCATAATACTCTCCAGGTCCATCTATGCTGTCACAAAAGGTAAGATTTTCTTTTTTTTTTATGGGCAAGTAATATTCCATTTAATTCATTACAGCATTATTTACACTAGCCAAGATTTGGAAACAGCCCAAATACCCATCAGTAGATGAATGGATAAAAAGTTCTGGGACATTTACACAATAGTTGTACCTTTAAATAGGGTGATTTTACAGGGTCGTTATTATTTTTACCTCTGAAATTCAATGATCTTCCCACCTTCTTCTGTCACCTCAGTTGTATGTGAAACATAGTTTATTCTTATATTATTATTTATTATTTCCCATAGACACAACTATAAACCTATTTTTGCCAACACTGTATAAATGTGTGTTAAAGAAGATAGAGTTTCACTCTGGTTCATTTTACTGTTTTTTTAGTAGTAGATCTGGGACTTATAGTGTAATGTTATATTAGAAAGTTGAGTTAGATTGTGTCTAAGTATATTCAACACCTTTTATTTATCTCCAAATTTTAATTTTCAGAGTTATAGCCTTATAGTCATTTGTAATGTTTACCTGAGGTTTTCCTGTAGTGGATTAAGCCTAGGAGGTCAGATGCTATAAGTGGACAGTTTGGTTCTATGCCTGACAAAAGCAAGCAGTCAAAGGGGGACTTCTTTAAGGGCATCTTCTTGCATCTGTGACTCCAGCACTGGCCTGGGATAGTAGCAAATGTCCAGTAATAGTCAGTGGTGCAAAGCTCTTTACAATCGATGATATTTAAAATAAGCCTTTAAAGAAAGAATGTTCTCCGTAAAGTTTTGGACGCCTCATGAAACATGTCACTTTCAAATGAGTAAATGAGCAGTTCACGTATATTTTCTGTCATGGCAGTAGCTTTTGAATTACTTCACTATCAGTTATGTTTTTGTTACTTTTAAACCATTTACTATCCTAAAATAAAACCTGTCTAAAATGTATGTCTTTGTGTATCTGTGTATTTTCTTTCTCTCTCCGTCTGTCTCTTACACACACACACAGATACAGTGATATTTGAACAGGGGTCTAAAGTGATTTGTTATCCTTTTGTGAAAAGTTTCCAATGACTCCCTGAAGTGGAAAAGTTGGAACAAAGGAAACAAACTGTATAATTCCCAACAATATTTCAGAAATGTTTAATTTTTAAAAAAAATATGTTTTATTGATTTTTTACAGAGAGGGATAGAGAGTTAGAAACATCGATGAGAGAGAATCATCGATCAGCTGCTTCTTGCACACCCCTTCCTGGGGATGTGCCCGCAACCAAGGTACATGCCCTTGACCGGAATTGAACCCGGGACCTTTCAGTTCTCAGACTGATGCTCTATCCACTGAGCCAAACCGGTTTCGACCAGAAATGTTTAATTTTTAAATTCTTTAACTAATACTGCTGGTGAAGCCCATGGGCCTCAAAGTAAAAATAATATCAATTTATCCAAGTTACATTGTATTTGCAGTCACTGTGTAATAAATTTTAGCATTTGTTTTGGATGTGAAAGAATTGGGGTGAGCTTATCTGATGTAGAGTACAAATAAAGAAGAAAATGATACTTTATTAAATAGTGGATGAAAATCTTGAGGTATTAAACTTTTATTTTTATTTATTTATTTATTTTTTTAAATAAGTTTTTATTGTTCATATTATTACAAATGTTCCTTCCCCTCCCCCCCCCCCACCATTGCTCTCCTCCACCAGGTTCCCACCCCACCCTCTGCCCTTTCCCCTCTCCCCATTGTCCTCATCCATAGGTGCACAGTTTATGTTCAGTCTCTTCCCACGCCCCCCTCTCCCCTTTTCCCCAAGAATCGTCAGTTCACTCCCCTTCCATACCTCTATTATATTCAACAGTTAATATTGTTCATCAGATTTTTTTAATTTCCTTGGTTTTTAGATTCACTTGTTGATAGTTATGTATTTGTTCATAATTTTTATCTTTGTTTACTTTCTCTTCTGAAAGAACCCCCTTCAGCAGTTCATATAATTCTGGTTTGGCGGTGATGAACTCCTTTAGCTTTTTTTTATTAGTGAAGCTCTTTATCTGAGTGATAGCTTTGCTGGGTAGATTATTTTTGGCTGTAGGTTCTTGCTATTCATCACCTTGAATATTTCTTGCCATTCCCTTCTGGCCTGCATGGTTTCTGTTGAAAAATCAGCTGACAATCGTATAGGTGCTCCTTTATAGGTTACTACCTTCTTTGCTCTTGCTTCTTTTAATATTCTCTTTGTCTTTTGCTCTTGGAATTTTAATAATGATGTGTCTCAGTGTGGTCCTCTTTGGATTCCTTTTGTTTGGAGTTCTGTGTGCTTCCTGGACTTGTAAGTCTAATTCTTTCACCAGGTGGGGGAAGTTTTCTGTCACTATTTCTTTCAGTATGTTTCCGATATCTTGCTCTCTCTCATCTTCTGGGACCCCCATAATTCTGATGTTGGTTCGCTTGAAGTTGTCCCAGAGGTTTCTTACATTATCTTCAATTTTCTGGATTCTCTTGCCTTCTAGCTTCTGTGGAGGAGTGTCTTCCAAATCTTTGACTTGATTCTTGCGATCTTCCCTTCTGTTTTTAGGACTCTGTAAAATATTTTTTATTTCAGACATCGTATTCTTTATTTCTTGTTGATCCCTTATCATTTCTTGTTGACTCCTTATTAATTCTAGTTGATCTCTTTTCATATCCTCATAGGCCTTATCCATCTTTTCTAGGAAATTCTTGAAAAACCTTATAAGTGTAGATTTGAACTCTATATCCAGCTGCTTTTTGTCCTCCATTTCTTTCATTTGTGATCTATTTTGTTGTCGCATTTCGCAGGTATAGATGGGGCGGGGTTTCAGGGTGGAGCCTGCAGCTTTGGCTTCCGTCAGCCCCGCCCTATGTGGGTCCGTCAGTGCTCGCTGCCGGCGCCTCTGAGAGAAAGGTGCCCTCGATTTTCGCCTGCTGCCAAACAGTCTGTGCTCTCCCCCAATTAGCCTGGTATTGGGATTCAGTTCAGTTGGAAGTGGAGTTGGAGGTGGCGTTCAGAGCAGTCTGGAGCCCCTGTCTCCTTCCCGTCAGGGCAATCCTGTGGCACAGCCCACCGTCCCTTCTCTGTGTGCAGTGTGCGCGCCACCGGGACCTCCTTTCGCCTATCCCCAGGGTTCCCCCTTACAGCCCGGCTCCCTATAGCTGAGCCTGAGTCCCCAGGGTCTGGCCTAGAACAGGGGTTCAGAGCAGTCGGGGGCCCAGCACAGTCGGAGTTTTATCTCCTTTCCGCTAGGGAACGCCCGCCAGGCACTCTGCCTCCCTTCTCTCCGGCTTCGTCTTCTCCGCGCCCCGTGTCTCCGCACCTTGGACTTTTCCAGCTCCTCTGCTCTTCCTTCTGGTTTTCTCCTTGCTTCTCGCTGTAGAATTTCCAGTCAGTCAACCTTCCTGTAGTTCTGGGCGATGTCCGTTTTATATTTTAGTTGTATTTTATTGAAATTGTTGTGTGTGGCTGCGGCTATGTGTTCACCTGGGCGCAGCCATCTTGGATCTCCGAGGTATTAAACTTTTAAAGTATGTCAGATTCCAGTAAGGGTTATTGATACAAAGCCTTTGGCAGTTGCTCACTGTCGGGTAGTGGTCAAATCATTTTTTTTTGGGGGGGTGGGGGTGGTGTCTATTTTCTGTATGTGTGTGTTTTTTTTTGTGTTTTTTTAATAACAGCATTGTTAAGATATACTTTGTGTACCATAAAATTTACCCTTTTAGAGTGTGCATCATCACTAATTCCACAACATTATCATCACTCCAAGAAGAAATCCCCATACCCACTAGCAGTCAGTCACTTCCCATTCCTCTTTAGATTGTGTTTCTAGGGAAGGATAGCACTGATTCTGTAAGTTTATTCCATTAGTGTGCTTGAAAAAGGCTTCTTTTAAGTGTCCTGGCAGACTTAGGTCCTGGGAGAAAGGCCACTTGAAAAGGAAATTAGTTTAAGAATAAATTCTACCAAAATTAATAAGGTTAGAATATTCACTATTATGGAAATAACCTTATGAAAGATACTAAATGCTCAGTGAAACAACTTGATGTAATTTAAGTTACTAGTCAAACTATCCTAATTGTCATTCTTGTTAGTCTACTTTGTCTTTAAATTGAGTTTTGATAAATTTTAGTCATGCAGATAAGTTGAAATGCTTAGTGGCTCCTATAGAAGTATAACATCTAACATTGAGATGACAGATCTCTAGAGGTCTCAGGTCAGTGGTATGGATAGTGGCCTTTCTGATTTATGTAGTGCAAGGAAGTTGTAGTCATACAGCTTTAGATATGAGTGATTGGCCTATTTCAGAGAGCTGTGATGCTTCTTGCCTGTTATGGTCTCTTTACCTGAACATTTAGAAACTTTGTCTTCTTATTCTAATTCAGATTGATTTGAATTTTGATTTCAGAAATGACTTCTGAGTCAACAGACTTGACTACTGAAAATATTACGGAAATCTAATAATAGCCTAGGTGGTCCTCTTGCCCTTGCAATGTCATCACAAGATGGCTGCCACAAGATGGCCATGCTCACAGCAGGAGTGGGGCCCAGTGGCTGCTATGTGCAGTGAGGCCTGGGGGTCCCTTGGCTCCACAGGGCAGGGAGGAGGTGGTCCCGGCGGAAGAGGGGGATCTCAGAGAGGTGGGTCTCATCAGGGGAGTGCAGTTGGGGCTATCAGGCTGGCAGGGGAGGTCAGTTGGTGATCCAGGCCAGCAGGGGAGGGCAGTTAGGGGCGATCAGGTCTGCAGGGGAGCAGTTAGGCATCAATCAGGCTGGCAGGGGAGCCAGTAGTCCTGGATTGTGAGAAGATGTCCGACTGCTGGCAGGAAACTGGCACAGTCAGAGGGGTCCCAGATTGGAGAGGGTGCAGTCAGGGCTGAGGGACACCCTCCTTTACCCCCCTGCACGAATTTTGTGCACTGGGCCTCTAGATTGAAATAAGAGCCCCTCTATCATTCAGGGTGGTAGGTGGAATCAGATCTAGGTCTGCTTCTCAGTTCTGTCATCAACAAGTCTAGAGCCTTAGAAAGTTGTTTAGCCTTTTTGGATTTAGAACTCTTAACTGAGGCTGTTGGAACTTTTTTTTTTTTTTTTTTTTTTTTTTTTTAATAAAAAGATTGTTCCCCAGATAGGTGATTCTTCAGAAAACATACTGGGACAAAAAGAGCCTTATTTAAGTGATAATCAGAATTTCTTGTCAAGAACAGCAATGAAAGTTGGACTTTTTGTAATTTTCAGAAGCAGAGTAAATTGTTGAGTCAGACATTTTCTGTAATATTCATACTTATAAAACAAATCGAATGCTTCACTGTAAGCTGGCTCTTTCAAGGACACATTTTAGGCCTTCCACTAATAAGATTGTTCTCAGACACTTATTAATGGAAGATGTGAAAATGAAGAATTTAGTAGCCTCAAGGAGCTTCTGATCAGGGATGGGACTGAGGCATGGCTAAACAGTGAATGCATATTCTTTGAAAAGCTTTATGAGAGGTCTTCCCCCAAACAAACTACTGCACAGCTCTGGGCAGGCCAAATTTCATTGAAATTCAGTTTTTAAAATCATAGGTAAATGTGATAAGGCCTTTTCCAAAAATTATTAGCTGCCATTTTTTCCCCCAAAGTGGTGGGTTATATCACACTATAGCAAATATACACAAATATATGTCTATGTATCCTATTACCCTTTGGTTAAAATTTGCTCATTCTTTAGAAAATTAAGGAACCTAAACTTAATAGTGGTTGCTAGCATGGGCTTTAGAGTCAGCCCTGAATAACTACATAGCATACATAAGCTAGTTTAGGTTATGTAACATCTTTTGACCTGTTTTATTATCTGTCAGATGAGAATAATAATAGCACATAATCTCACAGGGCTGTGGAGTTTGAATAAGGCACTGCATGTACAATGTCTGGAACACTAGATGTAAGTATTCAGGAAATTTAACTGTTGTTATCACTTATTATTTTTAACTTGGAACAAATGCAAAATGCCAAGTAAATTTAAAACTAATTTTATGTACAGGATTCATTCACAGTTGTTTCCCTCTGTACCTCTGAGTTTATTTAAATTTGATTATCTTATCTAAATTGACTGAAATGATTTAACATTAAGGGCAGTAATCCTCTCTTGCTGAAAAATTGGAAATGTTCCAAAGCATATATTAAAAGGGATTTTTTTTCCCCACATTCTCTGTCACAGAGTTTGCCACTTTACCTCTCCATAATGTAGAGCACATGTGTCAAACACAAGGCCCGCGGGCCAAATCCGTCCCGCCAGGCCTTGCAATGTGGCCCGCACCGCGCTGTCATCACTGCACTCCGCTGCGTTTCCATCACAATGACAGTTTATGACTGTTCAGTAAACCATTCGGCCCGCGATTTAGGCTGGATTTTAGATTTTGGCCCCTTCTCTGATTGAGTTTGACACCCCTAATGTAGAGAATTGCTTGAGCTTTCCTCAGTTTATTTTGAAGCTATCTAAAGGAATGGGGATCCAGGAGCTCTGTCACATGCCCACATTTGAAGAAAATTGAATGCTGTCTCATCTTTTAAAATTAATCTTATTGGGATCTTTGATTCTATGTGAAGATTGCAACTTTTTCAGAGACCTTACAACCCCAGCAGTTAATTTAGCATTTTCCAGAGGTCTAGAAAAGTGAGGAAAGTTATTTATAAGTAACATCTGGAAATACCTTCTCTGCTTTTTTAAGTTTTCTGTGTGGTGTTTTTCTATTGTTTTAGTGATACATCAAATTTCTTGCTCCTCGAGTTAACAACTCTGAAATGATGCTGGCTCTGCACAGGAAAAATTTATTGAGAATAAGTATGAACAGGTATTAAGTGATGTGAAGGCCAGTCAGTTTCTACTTTCAATGAGTGTAACTTAATGAGAGGCAAGGACAAACATAATTGCCTTTATATTCTAACAAAAGGAACCAAATATTTTGAGGTTATTTCGTTAGGAATTTCTTTAGTCATCAGGACTGATAGCTGGACTTTGGGCATTTTGGGGACATCAAACTATTTTTATGCATTTCTGATTGCTGAGCGGCCCAAGACCCAACATATTTCTTGGGGCACTAAGGGAAAAACAAAACAAAGCAGCTCCTCCTTTTGAAATATACTCACTAGATAAACCACACACACAAAAACAAACAAACAAAAAACACACCAATGTATTCTCTCCTAATTTCTAGTTAAAGTTGAGAGTGTGGTACAGATTACTCAAAATCTAAATAGTAAGAAGGCAAACCTTATGGTCACCTCAAATCCATCTTGGAACGCAACAAGGTATCAAAATAAGTGTATGAACAGCACATAGTAGAAAAGATGCTGCTCAAGTACCGGCAAGTCGTCACATTCAGTGTTGAAGCTCTGAACACATAAGATTAGATCTATGCTGATAGCACTTTCTTAAGCCTTTTTCTTACGCTGAAAAGAGTGGGCTTCCCTGCTTCCTGGTTCTGACCGGCCCAAGCCCCAGTGTATTTCTGGGGATGCTAAGGAAGAGAACAGCCCAGCCCACCTACTTTGCTTGGCACAAGGTATCAAAACCATTGATACTGCTATTTCCTAAAAGCTGTTAATGGAAGTGGAAACTCATTCCCTGACTGCTCAAACATCATTCAGGTCAATGGTGAGATAAAGGAAAGCCATCCTTGTATAGATTTCCCTGCAACTTGAGAAAGGGTCACTTTATGGTCCCAACAAACAACAGCAACAACAGAAATCTGGGTTTGTCTGTTACTGTTGAGAGAGAACGAGTCTTAGTGATTCTATTTTATTTACATTTTATTTATCCTTTGATTAGTGTATTCACTTTTATTCAAAATGTTAAAGATTTGAAAAGATAAACTCTAAAAAGTTTCCCTTCCACTTGTGCAGTCACCAGTTCCTCTGCATGGAAATATGCTAAGCTTCTGAGTCCTTCCAAAGATGGTTTGTGTCTGGGCAAGTAAATAGATAATTACTGTTCAGACCCTTGGTCCAGTTATATTTCAGAATTAAGGGTGTTTTATTTATTTTATGTTTTTGTGGGAGAGGGGCGGGTGACTGTAGAAAGGTAATATAGTAGGTGCACTTACATTAAAGGTAATATAAGTGCACCTACTATATTATCCAAAATTCCTAGCAGGAAGTGGGTTAGCATCCCATAATCAAACACATTAGTATTTCTTTTTAAAAGTATAAGTAGTATATAGGCTAAATAAAGATTATGAACAGTTATATGGAGTTTTTTCCCTCAGGTTTTGACACCAAATAGGTTTGTACTAAACTTTTTTTTTTTTCAATTACCTTTTAGAGGTTTATGGAGTTCAGATTGCCAGTGAGGGATTGTATGTCTTACATAGTATATAGTTTATAGTACATGTCCTCTGCAGGCTGCCCCACCTTTTTCATTTAAGTTATGAGTGTGATTAAACACCTTGTTGTATACTATGCACATTACCCTTTACCTTTGTTGTTAGGTTAACAATATAGCTTAGATATGATTTTACATTAATCATATCAGTACAGAAATAGCATGCTTTTTTTTTTTTTTTTTTTTAACACCTTCATGGCTTACCATTTGTCTTAGTAAGCTGTGCTGCTCAAACAATATACCATAGACTGGGTTTGAAACAAAAGACATTTATTTCTCACACTTCTACAAGCTGGGAAGTCCAAGGTCCAGCTGCCTAGAGATTTGGTTTCTGGTGAGACTCTTCCTGGCTTGCTGAGGTCACCTTCTTCCTGTGTTGTGTGGAGAGAGTGCTCCTCTTTCTTACCCTTTTCATGACACTAATCTCATAATGGGCCCCATCTTTAACCTAATTATTTCCAACTACCAGGCCTTAGGGCTTCAACATAAGAATTTTGAGAAGACACAACAATTCAGTCTGTAATACCATTATAGAGGTGTGACATTTATTTAACCCTTTGCACTCCGAACCATTCTGGACATTGGCTACCAGCTACTCGACGCAAAGTACTTTGCAGCGGAAACTCAATTCCCCGTAATCACTAATAAACTGCAATCTCCCCTGAGAGGGGACATCCGAGTGATATGCTAGAATTCCGATGTCCCCTGAGAGGGGACAGCGGAGTGCAAAGGGTTAACTAGCCTCTTTTTATGTACATTTAGATTGTTTTTAGTCTTTTGCTGTCAAAAGCTGTGGCCGCTGCACATACTTTATTTCACAGTTGTATAGAAACGTATAGGATATGTTCCCAGAAATGGAATTGCTATGTATGTGTACTGATAATTTTGATAGATATGGCCAAGGTGCCACAAGTAGAGGCTGTTCAGCTTACTTTCGCCCGCACTGTGTGAGAGTGTCTGCTTCTTTCCTCATCAGCATTATGAGATTAAACATCTTTTGTCTTTTAAGGGTTCTTTATGTCTTTATTGTGAATCCTTTATATCCTTGTCTGGTTTTCTATCTCTTTGTTGTTCTTTCTTGTATCTGTATATTAGAGAAAATAGCTTTATGCTATTTTTGGAAATAGTTTTCCCAATTGACTGTTTGCTTTTCAATTTTGTTTATCATGGTTTTGTCATGCTGATTTTTTTTCTGTAGTCAGACTTACCAGTCTTTACTGACTTCTAAGTTACATGTCATGGTCAGGAAGTCTTTTCCTAATTCAAGATTATATAAGAACTAGAGGCCCGGTGCATGAAGATTCGTGCAAGAATGGGCTTTCCTTCCCCTGGCTGCCAGCGCTGCCTTTCCACCTTCCCATGCTGCCCAGAGGCCCAGAGTGGCTGGGGTGGTGAATGCCTACGTTGTTGCCTGTCCATTCAGCACCTGCACATGCAAATTAATCTGCCATCTTTGTTGGGTTACTTTGCATCCTCACTCCTGATTGTTTGGTGGGTGTCACGAAGGCACGGTTGATTTGCACTTTACTCTTTTATTAGTGTAGATTCTCAAATGTTATTTATCTAATACTTCGATAGTTTCTTCTCTCTCTTAGTATTTTTAATTCTTTTACTTATTTGGAATTTATTCTGATGAAAAATATAAAGTATGAATCCAACCTTATTTTTTTCTCTAGAGGACCAGCTAATTGTCCCAACATTATTTACTGACTAATCCATTTTTGTCTTATGGATTGGAAATGCACCTTTCTGTTTCAGTGAATTGCATGTTTATTTGGCACCATTTTTGGTCCATTGATTTCTCTATCCACTTGGGAACCAAACCATCGTGTTTTAATTTATACTGTACTTCTGTACTTATTTATACTGTGTTTCTATCAGGGCTAATTCTCTTCTTTTTTACAATCTTTTCTGGCTTTAAACTTTTTTATTTATACGAACTTTTAGATCAGTTCATCTAGTCTAGTATCATTTAATTTTTTGAGGTAAATTTTACATACAGTAAGATGCACAAACCTTAAATTTACAGCCCAATGAAAGTTTGCCTATGTAACACTTGTGTAATACCAATATAACATCTAGAACATTATCATCACCCAGAAAGTTTTCTTGTGCCCTTTTCAAGTTAATAACTCCCTCCACCCCCACCTAATCAACTTATATTGCATAGATTCAGTTTGCCATTAGGATTTACTTTGAATTTATAGGGGAATTGATAGTGTATAGTGTTGTGTATTTCTTTCTAAGAATATGGAAAACTTTACCTTTTTATTTATTCAAGTGTCTTTTGGGGTTCCTAATAGCATTTTAAAGGTTTTTGCCATTAATTTTTTTTATATATATATTTAAGTTTTATTACTTATTTTTCTTGATGGTTGTGTATTTATTTTCTGCCTGGTGGTAGCTAAGGAATCTTTTTATTTTACACTATAGGCCCAGTGCATGAAACTCGTGCACGGAGTGTGTGTGTGGGGTATCCCTCAGCCCAGTGTGCACCATCTCCAATCTGGGACATCCCTCTCACAATCCAGGACTGCTGGCTCCCAACTGCTTGCCTGCTTCCCTTCCTGATTGCCCTTAACTGCTTCTGCCTGCCAGCCTGATCACCCCCTAACCACTCCCATGCCAGCCTGATGGATGCCTGACTGCTCCCCTGCCAGCCTGTTTGCCCCCAATTTCCCTCCTCTGCTGGTCTGGTCACCCCTAACTGCCCTCCCCTACAGGGTTGATCACCTCCAACTGCCCTCCCTTGCAGACCTGGTCCCTCTCAACTGCCCTCCCTTACAGGCCTGGTCCCTCCCAACTGCCCTCCCCTGCTGGCCATCTTGTGGTGGCCATCTTGTGTCCACATGGAGGCAGGATCTTTGACCACATGGGGGCAGCTATTGTGTGTTGGAGTGATGGTCAATCTGCATATTACTCTTTTATTAGATAAGTGGGTAGAGGAGTGGTGCACAGGTGGGGGCCAGCTGGTTTTCCCTGAATGGTGTCTCGGATCAGGGTGGGGGTTCCCTTGGGGCGTGGGGTGGCCTGAGTGAGGGGCCTGTGGTGGTTTGCAGGCCAGCTTTCCCTCCTCCCCCCTCCAAGCAGAGGCCCTGTTATTCGAGATATATTTACTTTCTACAATTGAAACTTTGCAGCCTGGAGCAGAGCCAGAGCCCCCTGCTTACTCTGGCTCCAGCCATTTCAGTTTGGTTTTATATATCTTCTATAAGGTAATTGAAACTTTGTAGCCTTGAGTGGAGGCCTGGGCGGGCCAGGGTGTGTGGAAAGCTTGGCTTCCTCTATTGAAACCCAAGCCTCTCAACTGCTCTCTGTGGCTGCAGCCATCTTGGTTGGGATTAATTTGCATACTCTGAGTGGCTGGTGGGCGTGGCTTGAGCAGAGTGATGGTTAATTTACATATCACTTTTATTAGGTAGGATATTAACATTTGTACCAATATATTAAACCCACTTTTTATTTTTATTTATTTTTAATATATTTTATTGATTTTTTACAGAGAGGAAGGGAGAGAAAGAGAGCTAGAAACCTCGATGAGAGAGTAACATCGACCAGCTGCCTCTTGCACACCCCCTACTGGGGATGTGCCCGCAACCAAGGTACATGCCCTTGACCAGAATCGAACCCGGGACCTTTCAGTCTGCAGACCGATGCTCTACCACTGAGCCATACCGGCTTCGGCTAAATCCACTTTTTAAATTCTGTTGTGGTTTAATATAATAGCTCTGTAATGGAATTTTTTCAGGTATAAATCATGCAATTCTATTTTAATTTCTTTTCTTAAAATATTTTATTTATTTTTGAAATATTTTTTCAATTACAGTTTACATTCAATATTATTTTGTCTTAGTTTCAAGTGTGCAGCATAGTGGTTAGACAATCATATACTTTACGAAGTTTCCCCCCATATTTGCAGTATCCATCTGACACCATACATAGTTATTACAATATTATTGACTGCATTTTCTATGCTGCACTTTATGTCCCATGACTGTTTTGTAACTACTAATCTGTACTTCTAATCTTTTCACCCTGTCCCCAATCCCTCTCCTTTCTGACAACCATTAGTCTGCTCTTTGTATCTGTGAGTCTGTTTCTGTTTTGTTTGTTCATTTATATTCTTTAGATTCCACATATAAGTGAAATAACATGGTATTTGTCTTTCTCTGACTTATTTCACTTAGCATACTATCCTCTAGGTCTAACCATACTGTTGCAAATGGTAAAATTTCATTCTTTTTTACGGCTGAGTAGTATTCCAAGGTGTAAATGTACCCCATCTTTTTATCCACTCATCTAATAATGGACACTTGGGCTACTTCCAAACCTTGGCTATTGTAAATAATGCTGCAGTAAACAGAGGGGTGTATATATTCTTTCCAATTAGAAGTGGAGTCACGGGGTCATAAGGCAGTTCCATTTTTAATTTTTTGAGGAAACTCCATACTGTTTTCCATAGTGGCTGCACCAGTCTGCATTCCCACCAGCAGTACAAAAGGGTTCCCTTTTCTCCATAGCCTCACCAACATTTGTTGTTTGTTGATTTATTGATGATTTATTTTGACAGGTGTGAGGTGATATCTCATTGTGGTTTTAATTGGCATATATCTGACAAATAGTGACTTTGACATCTTTATGTCCTCTTTGGAGAAGTGTCTATTGAGGTTCTTTGCCCATTTCTTAATTGATTGTGGGTTATTTTGGTGTTGAGTTGTATGAGATTTTTATGAATTTCAGATATTAACCCCTTACCAGTTGTATATGTGGCAAATGTATTCTCTCATTCAGTGGGGTTGTCTTTTCATTTTGTTGATGGTTTTCTTTGTTGTGCAAAGACTTTTTAGTTTGATATGGTCTCTTTTTATTTTTTATTTCCCTTGCCCAAGGTTCTTTAGGTTTTACCTTCCTCTCCCAATTTTTAGTTTTTTCTCATATTGTACTAGCAGCAGTGATTTTTAAAACATTTGTAAAGCAAGAACTAAATATCTGCATACCTGCTGACTATTTAAAGAATCTGAATAATAAGTGACATTGAGGAGGGATTATGGGAATAATTCGAGTAATGGGAAGTTTTCTCTCTAACATTGATGTGAGTAAACTTGAATTTTAGTTTTCAAAATGTTAAATAGACAACTTAGTGATCTTTTGACAGCAAATACAGAATTAGTAATTGACTTACTTGTCTCTTATTTAGTAATGCATATAAATTGATTTCTTTGTGTGTAACAGCCAAAGGCAGTTCCCAGGAATATAACTTAGTCTGTTTCCCAAAAATATGTTATTAAGATAGAGGGTCAAACTATATAGAAGTGAAAAGTGACAGGAAAGACTTATGCTTAGAAAAATGGTATTGGCAAAGAAATTTGCAAGTCAATAAAGCGTAAGGGTAGGTGAGGGAGTGAGGGGGCAGGTTGCTTTGAGTTTGGGGTTTGAAATTATCCTTGTGAAATTATGTGGTAGCTGATTGAAGATAGTTGGTCGAAATTTAATAGGGATCTCATTGTGTAATGGATATATCATAGTTTATTTTGTCTTTTTCTGTTTATCTTTGCCCTTCCTTCAAAATCTGAGGTAGTTTTCTATTCAAGGACTCACACATTGCCAACTAAGCTAGAAATAAAAACCAGAAGGAAGGGTAAACAAGAATCCAGAATATCCTAATAATATAATAGCTAATGCTTATTCAGTGCTTATCATATACTAAGGCACTGCTGTGATGTTTCACATATTAACATTGTTTAAACATCACACAACATTATGAGGTAGGTACTATTGGACTGTTGCTCCAATTTTTATAGATAAGGAAGCAAGTGCAGAGAGATTATGTAGGAAATTGTTGGTGATCTTGATGAGTTTTATAAAGTGAAGTAAAAGAAGCCAAATTGAAGTCAGATAAGAAAGAATGAATGAAAAATTTTTTGAGGAAAGGGAAATGAGCAAATCCAGAGACAGTGTTTGTAGCCAACTTTTTAAAGATTAGCTGGGAATGGAACAGAGAAGTGGGTTGGTAGCTAAAGGAACATGTGGGGCCCAGCCAGTGAAAAGGAGAATATGTGGGAAAGGGTATGGAGAGCAAAGAAGAGAGATAGGCCTTTGCTAGAGAGGTGTCTTCCCTCGAGCAGGATAAAACTGAACGCTGAGCAGGAGGAAACACCGAGGCATTGTGTGCGCTTGCAGGGAAGGGTGGTGGCGGTTCGATGAAGGCTTGTCCTAGCTTTCACTTCTTGTGGTTTCTGTTTCCTCAGGGAAGTGTGATGTTGGCATGGGAAGAGGCTTGGGAGTATGGGAAGTTTGAAGAGGTTTGCTAAGAATATTGAATGTTAATTTGGGGTTTGAAATCTTGATTTTAAAGTGGTATCAGTCAGCCTGCTTTTGTGATTTTCTTCTTCCCAGCTGGTTAGATGTATGCACAGGTAAGGCAGATTGTGGGATTCCTCTGGTATGAAGTTTTGCAAGGTGTATCAGTTGAATTCTCCAGAGAAACAGCACCAGTAGGAAATATATATGTAATATATTGTGTATATAAAGAAATTTCAAGGAGTTTGGGTACACTATTATGGGGCTGACAAGTCAGAAGTCTGTAAGGCAGACTTGCAGGAACTTGGGCAAGAGCTGATGCTGCAGTCTTGAAGCAGAATTTTCTCTTAGGGAAACCTCAGGTTTGCTCTTGAGGCTTTTCAACTGAAAGGATGAAGCCGCCCACATTGTTGAGGATAATCTTCTTCCTGAGAGTCAACTGATTGTGGCTGTCAATTCTATCTACACCACACTCACAGCAACACCTAGACAAGTGTTTGGTTTAACAACAGGACTACAGCCCAACCAACTTAGACACAAAACTAAGTCAATATAAAAGAAGGAAAGGGGGCAGGGAAATGAGGGCTTTTTAAAGGGAATGCTTTGAGGAGTGGTGACATGGACAAGAAAGTAGGTGAAGTAAGGATGAATAGTAAGGAAGTGTTAACATCAATGCATTGGGAATTTTAACTAAAATTGTCGGGGATTTGTAGGATGAAGTGAAGTAAGAATTAAAGATGGTGGTCAGAGTGGAATGCTTAAAATAGAGATTTGACAGGTATAATAGTTTCTGGTATTGGTAATACCCAGGATGGCCTTGGGAATGGGATGCTGAGGTGGAATTGAGGAGAAAACCTAGGAAAATGAGGACTAAGCAAGAAAGGAGTCAGGCAATGTGCATGAATGGTGAGGGAAGTAAAGGTACATACATACTACTGTGGACCTTTGTTAACATTTTCACTCAGTGAGGGAGAACTGGCAGGAGGATAGATGAAAAGGAACAATACAGGTAATGTAATCAGCTAAGTTTACTGATTACAATTAGGAATTTCAGAAGGCCCAATAAAGAACCTGGGAGGGGAGGGATGAGGACTTGGGTAAAATGAAGGACATACATACAGTGTAGCAATGAGAACAGAGAGAATAATAGATTACCAGGAAGAGTTGGACTTTTTCTGGGATTTGAGGTGTGATATGATTGGTTCTAATAATAGAAGATGCTGGGCATCGATTGTTTGAGAGGACTCGTTGGCAGTTTTTCAAATTGCTAGTCATGACCCATTAATGGTTGTAGAATGAATTTAGGAGCTCCCAACTAGTGTTTTATTTTTAAATGAAACAAAATAGAAAGTATCAGGATATATCACAAATAATAGGTGGCTAAGAAATTTTTAATAGCTTTAGTGAAATTTAATTTACATACCATTAAAATTTACCTATTTGAAATATACAATTCAGAATTTTATTTTCATGGTGTAAATATGCAATCATCAATCACCACATACTAATTTTAGAACATTTATCACTCCAGAAAAAAACTCCATACTTATAGCAGTCACTCCCATTCATACACACTCGCACACAAGCGCGCACACATGCGCCCCAGCCCACTACTTTTTTTCTCTATATATTTGTCTAGTCTTAGCTTTTCATATAAAAGCAATCATAGCCCTAGTTGGTGTGGCTTATTGGACAGAGCATGGGCCTGCAGTCTAAAGGATTCCAGGTTCGATTCCAGTCAAGGGCACATACCCAGCTACCGGCTCACTCCCAATAGAGGGTATGCAGGAGGTAGCCAATCAATGAATCTCTCTCATCATTGATGTTTCTATCTCCTCTCCCTTCCTCTCTGAAATCAATTAAAAAAAACACCTATCTAATAAAAGAGTAATATGCAAATTAACCATCACTCTGCTATACCCACAAGCCACACCCACCAGCCAATCAGGAGTGAATTTGCAAGTAAACCCAACCAAGATGGCTATGGCCACAGAGGGAAGGAGGGAGGCTTGGGTTTCCCAGGCAATGGAGGAAGCCAAGCTTTCCGCCTGCCCTTGCCGGCCTAGGCTCAAGACTACAAAGTTTCAGTGATAAAAGATAAATAAATCCAAACAGAAATGGTGGCAGCCACAGAATTGGAAAGAGCAGGAGGCTAGGGTTGCCCCCTGGCATTGGAGGAAGCCAAGCTTTCTGCACACGCCTCTGCTTAAGTTTCAATTATAGAAGATACATAAGCCAAAACCAATTTGGCTCAGTGGATAGAGCATTGGTCTGTGGACTGAGGGGTCCTAGGTTCCATTCCGGTCAAGGGCATGTGCATTGGCTGCGGGCACATCTCCGGTAGGGGGTGTGCAGGCGGCAGCTGGTCAATGATTCTCTCTCATCGATGTTTCTAGCTATCTGTCCCTCTCCCTTCCTCTCTGAAAAATCAATAAAATATATATATATATATATATATATATATATATTTATTTATTTTTTTTTTTGTCCTCTCTGAAGCAGGAACTATGGAGGGGGGGAGGGGGCAGGTCCGAGCAACTGCAATCTCCCGCAACTCTCCAGTATCCCTCCGAGGCAGATCCAAATGTGTTGCTCTTTAGATATTTCCCCTGTTAGGAGCCCCGTCCACTTTCACGAGTGACAACTGCCCAACAGCTGGGGCTTCTACTTGTAATCACCGCCCTTGTCCTCGCGCGCGCAGGCTTTCTGTCTTCGCCGCAAGCACTCTACATCCTCTCCCCGCGAAATCTGACCTTTTCGCCGAGCAGTGTGGCACTCCTGTGAGGCCAGGTGTTCGCGCCGCCTGGGATCCGCGTTCTGGGGGTCACAGATGCTTGGTGGTCGCTGCGGCTGTGGATGTTCAGGCCTCTGACACGATCCTATCTTCCTCTCAAGATGGCGAGGTTTCCCGTCCAACCACCTATATATATATATATTTTTTTAAAGAAGATACATAAGTCCCAAGAGAAATGGTTGCCACCATGGAGCAAGCAGATGGCTTGGCTCCTCCACTCCAGGCTATGAATTTTTAGTTGTAGAAGATAGATAAATCCCAGACACACTTGGGTTGCCAGGAGGCATGGCTGGCCTGCAAATTACCACAGGCCCCTCATTCAGATCGCCCCACACCCCAAGGGAACCCCAACCCTGATGCAGGACATCTTTCAGGGCAAACCAGCCTGTTCCTACCCGTGCACCAGGCCTCTATCCTCCTATCTAATAAAAGAGTAATATTCAGATTGATATCATTCCCAACACACAAGATGGCTGCCCCCATATGGTCAAAGATCCAGCCCCCATGTGGACACAAGATGGCCACCACAAGATGGCCAGCAGGGGAGGGCAGTTGGGAAGGACCCAGGCCTGCAGGGTAGAGCAGTTGGAGGGGGTGGGGGGGTATCAGACCTGCAAGGGAGGGCAGCTAGGGTTGACCAGATCTGTAGGGGAGGGAAGTTAGGGGCAAACAGGCTGGCAGGTGAGCAGTTAAGCATCAATCAGGCTGGCATGGAAGTGGTTAGGGGGTGATCAGGCTGGTAGGCAGAAGCGGTTAAGGACAATCAGGAAGGCAGGCAGGTAAGCAGTTGGGAGCCAGCAGTCCTGGAATGTGAGAGGGATGTCTGACTGCCCGTTTAGGCCCGATCCCACTGTGGTCGGGTCTAAATGGGCAGACAGACATCCCTCTAGGGGTCCCAGATTGGAGATGGTGCAGGCTGTGCTGAGGGACATACACCCCCCCCCCCCGTGCATGAATTTCGTGCACTGAGCCTCTAGTAATAAAAGCAATCATACGATAATGTATGTGGTGTTTGTGGCTAATTTTAATTCATTTAGTGTAATGTTTTCAAGGGTTATTCATCTTATATCGATAGCATGTATCAGTACTTCATTCCTTTATCTGTTCTTCAGTTGATGGGCATTTGACTATAATAAGTAATGCTGTCATGAACAATTGTGCATAATTTTTGTGGTAAATATTTTCAGGTATCTTGGGTATATAGCTAGGATTGGAATTGCTGGTTATAAGGGTAATTCATTAACAGTTTGAAAAACTGTCAAACTGTGTTTCAGAATGGCTGCACCATTTTACATTCCCACCAATGAGGTATGAAGTTTGCAATTTCTCCACATCTCCGCCTTTGTTTTGTCTGTCTTTTGATATAGCCATTTTATTGAGTATAAAGTGCTGTCTTGATGTGAGTTTGATTTACATTTCTCTGATGTTGATCATATTCTTCATGTGCTTAGCATATCTTGGGAGAAATGTTTATTCAGATTCTATGCCTATTTTTAAATTCGGTTATCTTTTTATTAGGTTGGGGGTTGTCTTTGAAAAGATAACATCTTTATTTTTTATTTTTATTTAAGGTCTCATTTATTACTGAACCAATCTACAGGGGGAAAATTTACAGAGAAAAATCATGTGACCAATAATTTCCCAATTCAAATGCCCAACTGTCCATGTGAGCCATCGCTCATGTGATTCCTTATAGACCCAGTTAGGTTCTTCTGCAGTGTTTCCTCTTGGAGTTGTACCTGATTTGATTACCAGTTTTCACACTATCTATTGAGGAATAGGCAGATTCTGCTTTTGTTTCTTGGCCAGAACTCTTGATCCTGAAAGTCTTGTGGGAAGATATGGAGAAGGAAAATCAAGTGCACAGACCTTGATGGCAGAGAAAGAGCCCATCTTTCCTTGATTGTATTATTTGCAAAAAAATATTTTAACTTTAATGAAATCCAGTTTATTTTTTTCTTTGTTGCTTTTTGGTGTTTTCTCTTTGAAAGCATTGTCTGACAAGAATATGAAGATGAGTCTTGCATTTTTTTCTAAGAGCTTTATAGTTTTAGCCCTTACATTTAGGTCTGTGATTCATTTTGACTTCATTTTTTTGTGTGTATGATGTGGGAAAGAGATTTGACATCATTCTTTTGCATCTGGATATTCAATTGTCCTAGCACTAAATAATGTGCTCTATTATCAAACCATCTTGTCATTCTCGTTTTTTAAAGAAATAGGTGTTGCTGTTTTTTTCTGAACTCTCTATTTTAACCCATTAATCTATACATTTATGCTTATGCCACTCATCCTTTTTTCCCCTAGAAATTTCTTTATTTGCTCTTTTATTTTTATTTTTAATTAAATCTTTATTGTTGAGAGTACTGCAGATGTCCCCCCCTTTTTCTTCCCATTGCCCCCTTATACCCAGTTTCTGTCCTGCTCCAGACCTTCACCACTCTATTGTCTATATCCATAGGTAATGCATATATGTATAAAAGATCTTTGGTTAATTTCTTCCCGCTCCCCTTTCTGCCTTCCACTCTGAGATTGGTAGGTCTCTTCCCATGTTTCCATACCTCTGATTCTATTTTATTATATTCACCAATTTATTTTGTTCATTGGATTTCTTGGTTTATTTTGATTTATAGATTCAATTGTTGATATGTATTTGTTGCCATTTTAATGTTAATTTTTTCCTTCTTCCTTGTTTTCCTCCTCCTCGTCCTCCTTCTCCTCTTCCTCCTCCTCCTCCTTTTTTCCCTCTTCTCCTCTTTTTATTTTTTTATTTATTTTAATAAGTTTTTATTCATATTATTACAAATGTTCCTTTTCCCCCCCCCACCATTGCTCTCCTCCACCAGGTTCCCACCCCACCCTCTGCCCTTTCCCCACTCCCCATTGTCCTCATCCATAGGTGCACAGTTTATGTTCAGTCTCTTCCCACGCCCCCCTCTCCCCTTTTCCCCAAGAATAGTCAGTTCACTCCCCTTCTATACCTCTGATTCTATTATATTCAACAGTTACTATTGTTCATCAGATTTTTTTTTTTAATTTTCTTGGTTTTTAGATTCACTTGTTGATAGTTACGTATTTGTTGTTCATAATTTTTATCTTTGTTTACTTTCTCTTCTGAAAGAACCCCCTTCAGCAGTTCATATAATTCTGGTTTGGTGTTGATGAACTCCTTTAGCTTTTTTTATTATTAGTGAAGCTCTTTATCTGACCTTCGATTCTGAGTGATAGCTTTGCTGGATAGATTATCTTTGGCTGTAGGTTCTTACTATTCATCACCTTGAATATTTCTTGCCATTCCCTTCTGGCCTGCATGGTTTCTGTTGAGAAGTCAGCTGACAATCGTATAGGTGTTCCTTTATAGGTATCTACCTTCTTTGCTCTTGCTTCTTTTAATATTCTTTCTTTCAGCATTTCATATAATACTGGTTTGATGATCATGAACTCCTTTAGCTTTTTCTTATCTGTAAAGCTCTTTATCTGACCTTCAATCCTAAATGCTAGCTTGCTGGGTAGAGTAATTTTGGTTGTAGGCCTTTGCTATTCATCACTTTGAATATTTCTTGCCACTAGCTTTTGGCCTGCAAAGTTTCTATTGTGGAATCAGCTGATAGTTATCCTATGGGTAACAGTTTTTCTCTTGCTGCTTTTAGGTTACTCTCTTTGTCTTTAACTCTTGGCATTTTAATTATGATGTGGGCCTCTTTGGGTTTCTCTAGTTTGAAACTCTCTGTGCTTCCTGGACTTGTAAATCTATTTCTTTCACCAGGTAGGGGAAGTTTTCTGCTATTTTTTCAAATAGATTTTCAATATCTTGCTCTTTCTCTTCTCCTCTGGCATCTCCATCATGTGAATGTTATGCTTGTTGTCCCAGAGGCTCCGTACACTATCTTCATATTGTTTTATTCTTTTTTGGGTTTTTTTCCTCTTCTGATTGTGTGTTTTTGCTTCTTCATATTCCAATTCATTGATTTGATTATTGGAATTCTATACTCTGTTGTCAGATCCTTGTAAGTTATTATTTATTTCAGTTAGTGTATGTTTAATTTCTGACTGGTCCTTTTTCATGTCTTTGAAATTCTAAGAATCTTGAAAATCTCACTAAATCCCTTGAAGCTCTCATTAAGATCCTTAAGTAACTGTTGTTCTGAACTCTTTATCTAGTAGTTTGCTTTCTTCTATTTCTTTCATTTGTGACATGTCCTTTGTCCCCTCATTTTGGCAGCTTCCCTGTGCTTGTTTCTATGTATTAGGTAGAGTTGCTATGTATCTGAAATTAGTAGAGTGGCCTTGTGTAGTAGGTGTCCTTAGAGGTCAGTCACTTGAGCTGGGTGATCTAAGTGCACCCCTGTGTGGGCTCTGTGCACAGTCTTGTCGTTGAGTCTTGATTGCTGTTGGTATCACTGGTAAGAATTGACCTCCAAGCCAAGTGGCTGTGAGGACAAGCTGTGACTGTAGTGGAAAATCTGTGCAGGAGACACCCTTATGGAGCAGGAATTGTTTCAGTGGGGCTTTGCTGCTCATTGAATATGCCCCTTGAGAGTGTTGCTTGTGAATTTTTACCAGTAGTTTTGTAATCTGATATGGTCTGAAGCTGGGGTCTCCTGGGAGATGCAGAGTCAGGCATGGCCTGGGGACACGGACAGGAGTTACAGAAAGATCTGTAGATGGCTGCTTCTTGTATCGGGCTTGGAAGTGCCTGGGTGAGGCCCAGCTTTGAAGGAATGCAGGCTGGTGCTAGGCCAGGTCTTGGGCCTTTTGCTGATGCCAGCTGCTGCTTGTTTGAGAAATTATAGCAAAGTCTGAAACCTAAGCCAGGACATGGCACTGCAGACAACTTGGGTGAGGCTGTGATTGGATGGGGCATGGTCTCAGGGAATCACTAAGGTAGACAGTGTGGGCCACACTGATGGAAACTCAGATATGGCTCTGCGATGGGGGAGGTTCCAGCACAGAAACAATGACCCTTGCAAGCACCCCAGTCTGGGAGAAAGCCTCTTCCTGAGTTCCTGAGCTGATGCCAGACAGTCTAGTTCCTCCTTGTGTGTCCCTGAATGCCCTCCTCCCCAAGCCACTGCCCCAGCACTGGAGCTCAGAGGGAGCTGGGACCATGTAAGTTCATATGCTAGCCTCTTTAAAAGGAACTCCTGGGTCTTTTAGTAGCCACCATGTCACTAAGCCACAGTCCCTGCTTTTTTATAGCCTGAAGTTATGGGGACTTCTCTTTTTAGCTCAGGAAGCCCTGGACTGGGAGTCTGGGGCTGGGATCTCTTGCTTTTCAAGAAGGGCCTCTGCAGTGGAGATGTCCTCCAATTTATTAAAAAAAACAAAAAACAAAAAACAAAACAAACAAACAAAAAAAACCACATTTGGGTGTCGGACCAGCCCATTCCTGCCTCTGCTCCTCCTATCAGTCTCAGTGTGCTTTCTTCTTACTTGTTTGGTTGTAGGACTTCCATTCAGCCAGATTTCAGGCTGTTCTGAATGATGGTTGTTCTGTATTTTAGTTGTAATTTTGATGTGGTTGTGAGAGGTAGTGAGTACCAGTGTTTACCTATGCCACCATTTTGGTTCCATCTTGAACAAATTCTTTCTTATTTAGCTGTCACTCATCCTGTCTTGATTTCTGAAGCAAAGAATTGATTTTTAAAAATTGTGTTTCATTTAAATTGCATACTTATGTAGTAGAGTACAAACAAAGGTTTGTATATAATGGGTTGTGATGTAAAATGCTTAAAGACTTCTGATTTGAGTTAAGGTGACTCCCTGCAACATGGTTTACTGTCTTGTGATTTAATGATGTGTGTTCCTTCTTGGGAAATAATACTGACAGGCAGGTTAGAGAACCTGCTTGTGGTGTACTGAATTCCTTGCAGATTGGATTTTTCTTAGTTTAGTAGGTGAAGTGTTATTTTTGGAAGTGTATATACCTAAGGGGAGTAAGGAGGGTTTAGAACAACTTTAGAAATTCCTAAAGAACCAATCAAAGATTAATTTAAGAATTAGGAAATTAAGTATGATTTGAAATTTTGAAATTAGCAGGGCTTTGTACTGGGACAGTCTTTAATGACTCTCAAACATTTTTTTTAAAATATATTAAACATTTTTGTATTGAATCTCATTCTCTTGATCCTCTGTGTTTTCCTGCAGGTTTTTGTGTCACTTTATTTTTTTTTATTATGTTGTATTGGTCTTGTATACTGTATATTTTTATTAAGGTATTTATTATGAAAAATTATAGAGGTAACTTAAGGTTTAAGAATATCAACTTCTAAAAAGGAATTTTGTTTACTGTTGGAAGGAGGCTAGCTAGTGACACTTGCAATCTCGGATTATCTTAATCTAGTCAGAGACAAAGATGTTTCAAAGCTGGGTCCAGGGTCTGCAAAGACTGGCCTTTTTTATGTTTTATTTACTCTTGGGGATATAACCTTTTGGAGTGCCAACATAAAACCACGGTGTTATCAGCAACCCACCCATTTCCCTATCACCATACTTTTTGGTGCCTTATTCTCAGTATTTAAAACCCAATCCCCTCATCCCAACCACCCTAGCCTTATAGATCTGTGAAAAGTTCAACTCAACTTCTTAGCCACTTTTATGAATCTGACAAATGCCCCCTGGGAAAAAAGGTCCCAGATGCCTCCCTAACCTTGAAGGATTTTCTTGCTTTCCCAAGATATTAGCCTCCATTTTTTCTTATTGCCTTGTTAGCACTCTGTTGCCTTCAAAGAAATGTTTTGTTTGTTTCTAATTTGCCTGGGTGAAGGGGTGTATGTCTTTCTCATTGCTCTCAGAGAGTTGCTCCTAATTACCTAATTCACCTTTATAAGGGGAAGGAATTTGTTAGCTTAATGAAGGCATATCTCATTAGATTCCCTATTTGAAATTCTCATGTATGTGGTTTCTGTTTATTTTCAGAGTGAAATTTTGGTGCCACTATCTTTATATAGCATTATATATTTATTTAATATACATTATAGCAATTATTAGAGAGGGAAAATAGGATTAGGAATTGAAATGAAGAAACAAATGGCAGAGTAAGAAATATTTTTGCAGTTTGGGAGAAACAGAAATAAAGTAACATTCTCAAGTCTATCAGGAGTGAGGAAGGTCAGTCACACATAAAAGGGGCTGACATATTTATAAGGCTGCAGGATCCTAGATATTGTAAAGGAGACAACTAGAAGTATACACTCAGTTATCTATCTATATATAAAAGCTTAAACAACCTAATGACATGCACTGACCACCAGGGGGCTGACGCTCAACTCAGGAGCTGCCCCCTGGTGGTCAGTGTGCTCCCACAGAGGGAATGCTGCTCAGCTGACCAACTCATCCTGTTGGACCACCAGCCCAGCAGTAGCCACTCACTCCCTCAGTCCTACTAGTCCAATCTTCGGAGAACAGGCCAGGCATTGACAGACTGGCATCGCTGGCCTCCTGGAAGTTATCCTTGGGCACTGTAGCCACTCCCCCTCCCTAGACGCTCTGCAAGGAAGAAATGATATAAAAGCAGCTGCCAGGTGGCTCCCAACAACCACCACAAACATCAGTGGTCCCCCCCTCCCTTTGTTATGGGTGCCAGACGCAGAGCTCACAGCTGGTGAGCGCCACTGTGGCGGCACAAGCCTCTCCTGATCAGGACTGACTGGGCACGATCCCGAGGCAGCAGGGCCGGGATGAGCAGGAACTCCCTGGCAGGCAGGAATGGCAGGCAGCGTTGGACTGTCGGTTTTGGTCCAGTCCCCGCAGGCCATGCCACGGGACCCCACCTGTTCATGAATCTGTGCACTGGGCCTCTAGTGTTGAATAATTGTTTAAAATTTGTTCCACAGAGCCCTGGCCAAGCATCTTCCCCTGTACCAAAAGGTTGCAGGCTTGATCCCCAGTCCAGGCACATATGAGAGGTAACCAATCTCTCTCCCGCTCTCCTGTTCTCCCTCTCTCTAAATCAGTAAAAAGCATAACCTCAGGTGAAGACAAAAAACAACATTTGCAAATGAAAAAGGTTTTGTTTCTTCTTTCACAATCTGTATACCTTTTATTTTTTCTTGTCACTTCCATTATGATATAGGAGTGGTGAGAGGATTATTGTTTAAATTCTTGTCTTGTTCCTGAACTTAGAAGGAAAGTATGAACTTTCTTACCATTGGGATAATGTTAAGTGTACAGTTTGGGGTTGTCATTTTGTTTTGGTAGTTGTTCTTTATCAAATTGAGGAAGTTCCCTTCTATTCCTAGTTTAATAAGAGTTTTTATAATGAATGGCTTTTAGATTTTGTCAAATGCTTTTTCTTCTTCAATTGATATCACAATGTAATGTTTGTTACATTAATAGACTTTAGAACCAGCATTGCATACCTGATATATGTCCCTCTTGGTTGTGGTATAGAATTACTTTTACACATTGTTGTATTTGACTGCTAATTTTTTTCAAGATTTTTGCATCTATGTTTATAATAGACTAGAGGCCTGGTGCATGAAATTTGTGTGCGGGGGGGTGTGGGGGAAGACACTCACAGCTCGCCCTGCACCCTCTCTAATCTGGGACTCCTCAGGAAATGCCCAACTGCCTTTCACAGTCTTGGACTGCTAGCTCCTAACTGCTCACCTGACTGCCTGCCTGCCTGATTGCCCCTAACCACCTTTGCCTTGCCCCGCACCCAGGACCCAGGATTCCCTCCTCTGACCAGTCACAGGCATCCAGGACCTGGGCTTCTCTCCCTCTGGATGAGTAAGAATCCTAGATATTGTAAAGGAGACAACTAGAAGTATACACTCACTATACTCTCTCCCTCTGGCCAGCCGCAGGCACCCAGTACCCAGGCTAGCTTCGCCCAGGTTGACTGCAGCCACAGGAGACTGTGGGCAGGTGACTTCACCTGAGCCACAGCCGCAGGCACCTGGGACCACAGGCCAGGCAGCTTGTCCATCTCCCGGGCTGCAGCCTCAGCCGCTGGTGCCCGGGACCATGGGCCGGTCGGCTTGTCCCTCTCCTGGGCTGCAGGTTCAGTGAGGTCTGCAGATCATCATAATGTTGTTATAGTTCATTAAACCATTGTTGCTCTAGTGTATCATGAGCACTCACTGCGCCATTACCAAAACCCCATCTGTGTCAAGTATTCAAGAATCAAAATGTATACCATTAATGATTTTGGGAAAAAGTCGTTATCTTTAGCCAGACTGAGTAGTTCAAAAAGAGAGAAGCTACAAACTATCTGTATCTCAAGTGAAGAGGAACATCACAACAGACTCTGCAGCCTAAGGGATTATCATAAACAAGTATACATAATAGTTGAACAACTTAGATGAAATGGACAGTTTCTTTTTAAACATATATGCTACCCAGACTGACACAGTGAGAAAGCTGCATGTTCATTAGGGTAATGAGAAATTGAGTTGTAAAGGAAAATGTCCCCAAGGCTCTGGCCTCACAAGGAACACTAATTGGATGGCCCACTGCTGGCCAAGCTGCACTTCTCCAGTCCTGGTGTCTACAATCTTGAAATAGACTGAGGATGGCAAACAGATTTTACAATATCTTTCTGGGTTATTATAGTTATCAAAATTTACCTGCTTAGAAATTAAAATTAAACACTTTGAAAGGTATCAGCTTATTTACAAAATAAAAAAATCAATTACAAGTACATAAATAACTTTTTAATGAAAAACAGCTATTTTCAAAAAGAGAAAATAATATAACCTGTTGTGATACCACAGGTGTCTGAGCCTCTGGAAAACTACATTGGAGAGTGCATTGGAAAGGTGAATGATATGCCTTTCTGAACTGACTTTTTGTCTTTAGTATTTCAGAGTTGTCATTTCCTTGTCTCTGACGTGCACAGTTTCAGAGAAGTCTGGTCATTTTTACCCTGTATCTGGATGAATTCTGGGAATTGTGCATCTCATACCTCCTTGCAGTTGTCCTTTGCTTCAGCCTTGTGGAGTTGTGCCTTGTGCATATATATATGGAAGTTAGTTTTCATCACAGCCGTAAGAGGACCCCATGCTCCTGTCTGGAGCTCTTTCTCCCAGGATCTTTCTTTTCCCAACTCTGTCCTCAGAATTCCAGTCGCCTTCATCTTCCTCATCTGGCTCCTCCTTAACTCAATGAAGTGCGTATGCTCTGTGTAGTGGAGCTCTTTCTGAACAGTGGTCTGGAAAGGGCCCCAGTCAGAATGGCCAGACAGTAATAGGGCTTATCTAATTTGTTTCCCTTTTTTAGGAGTTGAGACCTAATCTCGGTTGTCCAGTGTCTGATAACAGTATCTTATTTTCTGCTCTTTCTAATCACTGAAATAGGATAAATCTAATCCCACTTATCCACCATACCAGAACAGAAGTCAGCTTTATCCATTTTTATTTTTAGAGTTGCTTTAAGAACTATTGTTTTAGAAACACTGAATCCTATTTAGAATATAATGTATAGTATGGACAATGAAATTAACAAATATTTGCTAACTGTTGTGGATCTGGGTTAAGACATACTAATAGCTTTGGTAATTAAATATAATAAGTAAAGGAAATGTCCTTCCAGGACATTCATTCTTGAAGTTATAGATTTCATTTTTTATTTGTTCAAGTGGCATATATTATTTGGTGCTTCCTGTAGGTCAGGCACTAGGCTTAGGCTTTCAGGATACAGAATGAATAAAACAAGCATTTCCTGCCTGCTAGGAGAGTTTCTAGTCTAGTAGAGAAGAGCATTATAAAAATAAGTCAACAATTAGAATCTGATAAATACACTGGAAAAGAGCATGGAGTCATGAAAATGTATAAGGTCACGCAGTTTAGACTGTAGAGTCGGGCAGAGTTCCCCGTTGGTAGTTGTCAGTTAAGCTGAAACTTGAGATTTGAAGGATGAACAGGAGTTTAGAAATAAGGAGAAGAAGTAGGATGAGTAGAACATGTGCAGAGCTAAGAGAAGCATATGCAGTAGCTATCAGGAGAGGGTCTTGCATGTTCCAAGGACCTGAGAGAAGGCTAGTGTTGGAGAGCGTGCCATTTGCTGAGAGAAGGAACTCTGGAAGGCAACCAAGTACGTATTTTGCAGGTGTTGAATTGGAGGTGCCTTTGGAATATCCATATGATGTAGGAGAGATCAGAGTTGAAAATACTCATTTTGATTTCTTTTGTTGAGGTGATAATTGCTGTGAATGAAATTAGCCAGAGCAAAAGAACATAGAAAAAGATGTTCCCCTTTTTAGTGTCCAAGTAGAAAGGATGAGGAATCTTTAAAGAAGCCAAAGAAGAACTGGTTTGAACAAACCAGTTCAATTAATTATTAAAGAAGCTACAGAGGATTAGCTTCCTATAATTGCTTTAACAAATTACCACAAATGTAGTGGCTTGACCCAATAGAAATGGAGAAGTCAGAAGTCTGAAAGCAGCAGTACTGGGGCTTGAAATCCAGGTGTGGCAGTGCTGTGCTCTTCCCATGCCTGTTTCAGCTTGAGGTGGTTGCCAACATTCCTTGATCTATGGCCACACCACTCCATTCAGTCCTGTTTGTGTGGTCACATTGCCTTCTCTTTTTTGTGTTTAATCGCCCTCTGCCTAATAAGGACATTAGTGATAGCATTTAGGACCCACCTGGATAATCTCAAGATCCTTAATCATCCTGCCAAAGCTTTGCTCTGAGCTGTTTTTATCTTTACAACATTTTTAACACCAAATATGTGGGGGTTTCCCCCCCTCATAACAACCAGTTCTCCAGCTCTGGATATCCTACAATACCTGGGTATCCTACAATTTAATTCTGTGTATACTCCAGAACACATGTGTCAAACACAAGGCCCGCGGGCCAAATCCGTCCCGCCAGGCCTTGCAATGTGGCCCGCACCGCGCTGTCATCACTGCACTCCGCTGCGTTTCCATCACAATGACAGTTTATGACTGTTCAGTAAACCATTCGGCCCGCGATTTAGGCTGGATTTTAGATTTTGGCCCCTTCTCTGATTGAGTTCGACACCCCTACTCCAGAGGTTAAGATCTCAGTCCCACAAGATTACCTCCACTTCTGATGCCAGTTGCAAGTCTGGGCCACTAGTACTTCGGGCCAAATGGCTATTCCTCACCACCTCTCCCCTCAGGTTTGATAATACTGGAAATAGCTCACAAACCTCAGAAAGCACCTAATACAGTACTAGTGGCCCGGTGCACAGATTCGTGCACATTGAAAGGAAATTAATTAGAAGAAGTATTTTAATATAGCTATTCACCCTTTCTCTATAATAGAAGTGTCAACCAATTTCATGATAGACAATGACAGCTGTATAACATGAGCTTTAAAGGAGCAAGTTTTTGTGTATATGTCTTATATGGGTTTGGGAAGGATGGTAGCATTGGAGAGTAAGCAAGATACCTATGCCACCATATGAGAGAGCAGCATGTGAAGTGAAAAGATGGTTTAACTCAAAGCGAAGGAGCAAAGCAGATACTGAGAAAAATGATTGAGGCTGCAGGGAAATTTGGAGCTGCATTTCTAATAGCTCCAGAGAAAGATTTAGGAGGTTGAGGAGGAGTGAAGACCTTGGTCAAGGTCAGAGGTGTAGAATGCCATGAGTTGGTGGTGGGCATTTGGTTGGGCATTTTTTTAAATAAATGAGGAATGAGAGCCATGATTAATTTTGTCTCATTCTTTTCTTTGTAACGGATGGTGGGTCCAGTTCCCAAAATAATTGACTAACTTGACCTGAAGTGAAAGCTTCAGGTGGTGGCAGTTTTACCTGCCTGAAGAGGCAAAGGCTGCAGTTTTCAGAGGGTTCCTTCCAACTGTTTTCATGAAAAGGCAGTAGGAAGCCAGAAGGGAAGGAGGCAGAGAAAAGAAGGCGGCGCCATACCTAAACACCCGTGGAAATGTGTGTGGTCAAGTTATCAGTTAAAAACCTGGATGATTGGCTGGGTGGATTTGTAGTATTTTGAGTACTAAGTGGGTTACTCATTGAACATAGCACATCTGTGTTGTTCTCCCATTCTCTCACAGTTAGCCAAGGTATTTAAGGAATGTAAATTAAATGGTAAATAGAGCAACATAAGAGTAAAGCAAGTTCATATGATATGGGTTCCTCAGTGACAACAGATAAATTAGAGATAACTACATTTTGTCACCTTTGAAAATTATTATAAGTAAAATATGATTCAAATAAAGCTTGGAAAGTTTAGGCTAACAGATTTGCTTCTCTATATACATTTTTAAAGCACAGATTTTGTGAGCTAGTTTTGAGCTTCCAGATTCTGTCTTTATTCCTAAAGAGGTACGCCCTGTTTAAAATCATTGCCAAATTGACCATCTGCTGTTGTTTCAAAACTAGTTACTAGTTTTTTATTATATACTTAACCAAACTGTTCATTCCTGATTTGGTGAGTTTCACATCAGTGTAGATAAACTTGTCAGAAACTGATTGAATATCTGTTGGCAGCCCTTGTCAGCATACATTTCTAAACTGACAGGCTCGGTAGCTAGGTTCTCATTGTTGATATAGTCTCTAGCCTCCCAGAGCTGTTAGATTTATCTTCATGATTAATTTAAATTCGAAATATATTTATTAAATATCTGTTATAGACAAGGCAATGTGCTAACTACTTTGAGAAACTTTAAAAAAAAAGTAATAAAACTTGTCTGTCCTCCAAATGCCTACATGAGAAGATAGAATGTATGTAAATATGCCAAAATCTTGTTGTAGTAATTGCTGAGACAAGTAAAGTTAAAAATGCTGTAGAAGTTAAAGAATTCCTAGCCAGGTTGTGACATAATCCTACATGTCTCCTTTTCCTCTCTGTTTTCGTTTCCTCAGAAAGAATCTAGGTAGATGCTTTATAAGTGAAAATAATCTAAAACATAGTGATTCAGAAAAGTTAAAACAAATTCATGGATGTTTACAAAAAAGTAAGAATGATATCAGATGTAGTAGAATTCAAGGCATAAAACAGTAAACAGAACAGAAAGGGTTTTTTTAAATTGATAAATCATAGTGGGAGACTTTAACATACTTATCTCTGAGAGTAAGTATGTAGGAAATAAATAAGACAATAATATTAGAAACCTAGATAATCTTATCAGAAACTTCCAGTTCATGGCTGAGTCAGTGTTTCCATTAAATCCCCCCCCCCCTTTTTAATATATATTTTTTATTGATTTCAGAGAAGGGAGAGAGAGAGAAAGAAACATCAACGATGAGAGGGAACCGTTGATTGGCTGCCCCCTACATGCCCCCTACTGGGGGGTTGAGCCTGCAACCCAGGCATGTTCCCTGACTGAATTGAACCATGATCTCCTGGTTAATAGGTTGATGCTTAACCACTGAGCCAACGCCAGCTGGGCTGAGCTCCTCTATTTCCTTATGGTTAACTCTGTCTCAACTACTGTATGCTGTCTCAGTTTGGCTTGTAAATTAGCCAGTATACGAGCCTTGGGTTCTTTGTTGGTTTTTGGTAGAAAACCAATCCTAAATATTATGTATAAAACAAATGTAAGACTCTAAGAAGTGGAGAGGAGAAGGCACCTAATGACTCAAATAACATGATGTCAGAAATCTTGGATTTTCTTACTGCTTCATATATAACAGAATGGATGTGGAGAAGCTGGCAACCCAGAAATGTTGGGTGCAGACAAAAGCCCCAAGAAAAGTCTATGTCCTCTAGCCAACGACAGGAAAAAAGATAGCTTAATGAGACAGAAAACTTTTAAACAGTAACCACTCCACTGTTGCCAAATACACAGAAATAATCATCCTGATTAGCAAAGCCAAATTTGGTTCTAGACTTTACCCTCCTCAGATGTCATAGGTATCCCTGGAGGTGATGAGGGGAGCAGTGAAGATACACTGCTCCCAGCCAGCATGCTGTTAGTGAGGATGCTGAGCTCTCACCTTCACTCGGTGTAATGAGTTCTGCTTTCCCTTCCCCCTCACCTATGGTCAGTAAAAACCTAATGAGCAACCGGGCCTCTGCCAGGCAGTAATGAGGCTGTGACCTTCTTACCGACCAGAGCAGTGTCAGATGAAGCATACTCTAACCGATTATTTAAATAGGGTCCAGTCTCATAACATCATACCTTAAGTATCCAGGTTTCATTTGAAAATACCTTTTATCAAGAGCCAGAAATGTATCAACTCAAATTAGAAAAAAAACAATGCATGCCAAAACTAAGATAGTACAGATGTTAGAATAAACTGACAAGGATTTTAAAATAGCCATCAAGAAAATGTTTCAATATTAGACCGGTGCAGCCACAGTGGAAAACAGTATGGAGTTTCCTCAAAAAATTAAAAATGGTATTCCCATTTGACCCAGTAATACCACTTAAAGGAATATATCCCAAGAAACCAGAAACACCAGTCAGAAAGGAAATATGCACCCCTATGTTTATAGCAGCACAGTTTACAATAGCTAAGATTTGGAAACAGCCTACATGCCCATCAGCAGATGAGTGGATTAAAAAACAGTGGCACATTTACACAGTGGAATGCTACACTGCTATAAAAAAAAGAAGGAACTTTTACCATTTGCAACAGCATGGATGGAACTGGAGAGCATTATGCTAAGCTAAATAAGCCAGTCAGAGAAAGATAAATATCACATGACCTCACTCATATGTGGGATATAATGATCAACATAAATTTATGAACAAAATTAGATCCAAAGACAAGGTGGCACTGAACAGACCTTCCCACCTCAGAGAAGGCAGGGAGGGAGGGTCAGAGATCATCTAAAGGACTTGTATGCATGCACATTAGCATAACCAATGGTCACAGTAGGGGAGTGAGGGCATGTGCTAGGGGGTGGGAGCTGCCAGGGAGAAGTCAATGGGGGGTAGGGGGAGAAAAAGACTTATGTAATACTTTAAACAATAAAGAACTTTAATTAAAAAATGTTTGAACAAGCAATTACATACTTGAAAAAAATGAAAAAATAAAAATTCTCAACAGTTAGTTTAGCAATCTGAATGAAATGCACGAATTGCTTAGAAAGCAGAAGCTACCACAACTCACACAGTCTGATATAAATCACTTGCATAGCCCTGTAACCATTAAAGAAACTGCATTTGTAATTTTAAAATGAAAGGCCTAGATGGTATCACTGGTGTGTCCTACCAAATGCTTGAAGAATCCACAAGATTTCTACACAATCTCTGCCAGGAAATACAAGATGAAGGAGCCCTTCCTAATGCATGTTATGAAACCTGCTGCTAAGGCCAGACAAAGTGGGAAAAAGAAAACTACAGTCCAGTATCTTTCATAAATATAGATAAGAAAATTTCTTAACGAAATATAAGTGATTATAACTCAACAGCATATAAAAAATTATACACTATTTCCAAGTGGACTTTACTCCAGGGATGAGTCATATTTGAAAATAATTCAGTATTATTGCCCATATTAACAGGACAATGAAGAAAAATCACCATTATGTCAGTTGCTGCAGAAAAAGCATTTGACAAAGTTGAGTACTTATGACTAAATCTCTATGAAAGCTAGGAATAGAGAACTTCAACTTGATAAGGAACATGTACAGAAAACATACAGCATCATACTTGGTGAAAGAATGAATACCTTCCTCCTGTGACTGGGAACAAGGTGGCAAGGATGTTCATTCTCATCACTATTATTCTCACAGTGTTAGAAATTCCAGCCAACACAAGCAGTCTTGGGGGGAAGGCATTCAGTTTGGAATGGGAGAAATAAAGCTGTACTGTTAGCATATGACATGATCATATGTGTAGAAAATTCCAGGTAATCTGCAAACAAACAAAAAACAGGAACTAATAAGTGAGCTTAGCAAAATCACCTGATACAAATCCAACATGCAAAAATTATTATTTTTTTTTTCCTGTGTGGGATGGTTGATCTTGAGCCTGCAGGGAGCAAGCTGGCTCCAGACTTCTCCAATTTCACATTTCTTTGCCTCCAATTACAAAAATTAATTTATACTCTAGCAATGAACATGTGGAAATGGAAATTAAAAATACAATACCAGCCTGAAACCGGTTTGGCTCAATGGATAGAGCGTCAGCCTGGGGACTGAAAGGTCCCTTGTTCGATTCTGGTCAAGGGCATGTACCTTGGTTGCAGGCACATCCCCAGTAGGGGGTGTGCAAGAGGCAGCTGATTGATGATTCTATCTCATCGATGTTTCTAACTCTCTATTCCTCTCTCTTCCTCTCTGTAAAAAATCAATAAAATATATACTAAAAAAAATTTACATTATAAGGAATGTAAGACTCAAAGGCAACAATTATAAAAAAAAATACAATACCATTTTCAGTTGCTCAGAAAAGTGAAATATTTAGCTATGAACCTAACAAAGCATTGTATAGGACTTCTATGCTGAGAACTCTCAAATTCTGATGAAGGAAAAAACACATAGAGGAAAATCTTTGGGACCTACAGCTAGGTGAAGAGTATAATCAATGACTCGTCCTTCACCAAAATTAAAGACATTTGCTCTCTTCAAAGACCTTGTGAAAGGAATGAAAAGCTGCATGCTGGCAGAAAAACACATAGCTGATGAACTCAAAACTAAAATATATAAAGAACTCTTTAAGCTCAGGAAAAGAAAATAATAGTCTAACTAGAAAATGGGCAAAAGACATGAAGAAAAATTTTATTGAAGAAGTTGTATAGATGGCAAGTAAGCACATGAAAAGACATTCAGAATCACTGGCCATCGGGGAAATGCAAATTAAGATTATAGTGCTACTGGAGGCCCGGTACACTAATTTGTGCACCGGTGGAGTCCCTTGATGTGGTCTTTGGAGATCTGCCGAAACTGGCAGTCCAATGCCACCTGCCACTCCTGCCTGCTGATCCCACTCTTTGCACCTGCTGCCACCACTGCTCGATAGCGCTACATGGCATCTGGCACCCATCGGTCAGCTGAGCAGCACTCTCAATGTGTGTGCCATAGGGACCAGTTGTTTGGTCATTCAGTTGCTTAGGCTTTTATAGATATAAAGATATTTTCTTACACCTATGAGAGTCATTAAAGTAAAAATGTGATGGTACCAAATGCAAGGATGCAGAGAAACTGGATTCATTCACTGCTGGTAGGATTGTAAAATGGGATAGGCACTCTGGAAAACAGTTTGGCAGTATTTTTAAAAGCTAAACAAACTCATCATATGACCCAGTAACCACACTCCTGGCATTTATCCACAGAAAAACATTTTCCACACAAAAACGTATGCATGATTTTACTTGCAATCGCCAAAACCTGTTCACTGAAATGCTTTGCAGTAGGTGAGTAATTAAATTAATGCATAGTGCATCCATATTGTGGAATCTACTCATCAATAAAAAAGGAATGGGACATATGCATCAACTCAAATAGATTTTAAAGGCATTTATGCTGAATGAAAAAGACCAATCTTAGAAAATAACTTTGTGAGTCCATTTATATAATATTTTTGAAATGACAGAATTGTAGAACTGGAGTTAGTTGTTGGCAGAGATGAAGAATATGGGAAGGGGAGAGGGAGTTAGTATTTTTTGTGTTGATGGGATAGTTCTATATTCTAATTGTGATGATAGTTACACAAATCTACAAATGATAAAGTGGTTGAGAACTATAAACACATTGTGCCAATATCAGTTTTCTAGTTTTGATTTTATAGTTCAATAAGATGTAACTTTTGGAGAAGTATGGTACATGGTACACGGGACTGACTACCTTTGTAACTTTCTGTCTAACCTAATAATGATAATATGCAAATTAGCCATCACTCTGCTACACAAGCCATGCCCACCAGCCAATCAGAGCAAGTATACAAATTAAACCAACAAAGATGGGGGTTAATTTGCATACACGGAGGGATGGAGGGAGGAGTGAAGACTGAAGACAGCATAGAAGGAAGAGGGAGGGAAAGTGTAAAGCAAGGTGGCTGTGGCTGCTGGAGGGAAAGCACTGGCAGTGCGTGTGGGGCGGGGTGAGGTGTGCAGTGTCAGCGTTAGGAGGCAGTGGGGGCAGCGTGCACGGTGGGTCGTGTGGGTGGGGTAGGGCACATAGCAGCAAGCATGGCCCCAGAGGCAGTGGCATTGGGTGTGGTGGGTCGGGGCGGGCATCGGTGGCTGCAGCATGCATGGCCATGGAGAGGGTGGCGGCAGTGGGGCGAGCTGGACAGGACCACACCTGCCCACCGCAGCAGGAAAGGTGAGGGAGTGGGAGAGGTGGTTGGAGGGGAGCCCACTGGAAGTCTTGGAGGAATATTCCTGCAACAGGTGCCTAGTAAATCTATAATTATATATAATAATAAAAGCATAATATGCTAATTAGACCGGACAGCTAAATGGCCTTCTGGTCATCCTTCCGGATGACCTTCCGGATGAAGTCAGGGCTGAGAGGGCTGAGCCCCTTGCATGAATTTCATTCATCGGGCCTCTAGTTTCAAAATAAAATATTAAAAGAAAATTCTAGCTATAGCATCAAGTTAAAAAAGCAACACTAACCTATGGATTCAAGGATCACAGGAGCCGAAACCGGTTTGGCCCAATGGATAGAGCATTGGCTTGGGGACTGAAAGGTCCTGGGTTCCATTCCGGTCAAGGGCATGTACCTTGGTTGTGGGCATATCCCCAGTAGGGGGTGTGCAAGAGGCAGCTGATCGATGACTCTCTCTCTCTCCCTTCCTCTCTGTACAAAATCAATAAAATATATTAAAAAAAAAAAGATCACAGGAACTCACCTTGGTAAAATAAAAGGAAATCCTCACTTAGCTTTGTTACAGTGAAACAGCATAGAATTATCTAGAGGGGGGAGAGAATCACCTTTCATGGTGTCACACCCAGAAGACATCGGAACTTAACACATTGCGGGCAGATCATAAGCATTCTTGTGTATTCATATTACACAGTGTTTTACATAAATGTTAAAGGCAGCCCTTAAAATTAAATACCTATTGCATTTTGAAGTTTTTTATTACATGTTTTTACAAGCTAATATATTTTTAATGTATGATACTTTGTAAAACGTTTTTTTGTACTTGTTCAATAGAAGCTTATCTGGCCACTGGATACAGCTAGCAATAAAACTACTGGGTTGCAATGGGTTAGGTAAAAAGAAAACAATTTAAATTCTACACCTAAGAAAGGGGAAATTCAGACACTTCAAGCAAACAAAAAACTCAGTGTTTGAAAAGGAAATTTCTTCACCAAAGGAAATTTGAAGGATGTGCTCTAGGAAGAAGGAAAGGGATTCTCAGATGAAAAGCCTGAAATGTAAGAAAGAGTGAAAAGCACAAAAAGTAGTAAATAGATCAGTAAATCTAAACAGTGATTTATATAAATCAGTGATCATATCTTATAGGTATATATAATTGACTTTTAAAGAGGAAGGGGGAGGGAGGGAGGGAGGGAGGGAGGGAGGGAGGGAGGGAGGGAGACAAAGACATCAGTGTGAGTGATACATCAGTCAGTTGCTGCCTGCATAGCCCCTACCAGGATCCCCACTCAGGCATGTGTCCTTGACATGGAATTGAACCGGAAACCTTTTAGTACTCTGGACAATGCCCAACCAACTGAGCCACATCAGCCAGGTCTCATGGGCTTTTTTTTTTTTTTTTTTTTTTTTTTAAGTAGAATTAATGTATGTATATGACATTAATAGCATAACTCAAAGAGGGATGGATGAATGGCTTTAGTATTCTCAGGTACTTGGTAAGGAGAATAAAGATAACTTTGCAGAGTATAAATTAAACAGCATGTATGTTATAATAAAGACTAGCAACTATAAAGAAATAGAAAGAGTAACTTCTTAAATAGAGGGGTGTCAAACTCAATCAGAGAAGGGGCCAAAATCTAAAATCCAGCCTAAATCGCGGGCCGAATGGTTTACTGAACAGTCATAAACTGTCATTGTGATGGAAACGCAGCGGAGTGCAGTGATGACAGCGCGATGCGGGCCACATTGCAAGGCCTGGCGGGACGGATTTGGCCCGTGGGCCTTGTGTTTGACACATGTGGTGTAAACCATGATGTAAGGAAAAGTATGAAATCCAAAAGAAAAACAAAAGCAGTCCACAGAATGTGTACAAATAATAAAAAGGTGGACATAAATCCAAATATATCATTAGTAATACATTAATTATAAAAAGAGCTAAGCCATTAATCTTGAGTGTTAGACTTGCTTTTTTTTTTAAGTAGGTACTGGATCAATTTATTTTTAATAATGAATTTTAATTATTGTGATTTACTTGAACAATTTGGAATATAAACACAGTCATTTTTTCTCCAATTCATTCTTGAGTTCTTACATGCCCTTACTAACAACAAGTCTAATACCTACCCCAGAAAACTGCCCCTAGCATCTGAAATTGGGTACAAATCTTAATCAGAAGTCCCCCTTTTCACAGTTAAATCCTCAAGAGTTCTGTATTACACATTAGCTGGAAAACTTTAAAAGAGCATACACTAGTAATTTTCTATTTCTATTATAGACAATAATTTAAATTTGTAGATAACTACACCTTAATGATATTTAAGATGAGTTATTCCCAAAATAGTATTTGCAGAACCTGCAGACTGGACTTGTTAAGTACCATTCACTTAAATATTGAAAAATACCTTCAAATAATTATTTTCATCTTTGTGGGTCAATATTAAGAACTTACTTCTCATAATATTTGCACAATTTGTTTAAGCTGACCATCCCATTGTAGAAATAAAATAAATATATTGACACCATAAAAAAAAAATCTTAATCAGTTTCCTCCCAGAAGCCTTTATGGCTCTACTAGTACCAGTGTCTAACCAGTTGCTCAAGCCAAAAACAAAATCTGGGAGTCATTCTTAATTCCTCTTTATCCTTTCTTCACTACCATGCATCTAACCCATCAGAAAGTCCTACTAACTCTACCTCTAAAATATATCCTAAAAGTTTTTATTCACTCTTCCCCATCACCACCATTACCAAGACACTATTAGCCCTTGCCTGTACAATTGCAATGGCCTATAAGTTTCCTACTTTTACTCTTGCCCATATAAGATTCATTTTCCGTGTAGCAGCCAAACATATATTTTTAAAGGTAAATCAGATCATGTTTTTTTTTTTTTTTTTAAATCAGTCTTTATTGTTCATATTATTACAAAAGTTCCTCATTTCTTCCCCCCTCCACCAGGTCCCCACCCCACCCTCCGCCCCCTTCCCATCCCCCATTGTCCTCATCCATAGGTGCACAGTTTATGTTCAGTCTCTTCCTCCCTCCCTTTTTCCCCGATAGTAAATCCCTTTTCAGATAGTAAATCAGTTACTTAGCATTTTCTCATATCAATAATACCTCCACATAGATACATTTCACACAAAAGACATTTCCAAATAGGTCACCCAGCCTCATCCAGGCCCCACCCAAGGCACTCACAGATCAACACCCCAGCGCTATACTAACTCAACACATCCAGATCTAAGCCTTCATCACTTGATTCAGCAGACCCTCAAGTTCCCACAAAAGTTTCCAGCCATGTCTGAGAGGCAGCCTTGGAGCGGGGGTAGGCGAGGAGCGAGCTGTTCCGGGCCTGGTTGCTCCGGGCCTGGCCTCTGTTGCTCTGGTCCGTTCCACAACCAGCTGCTCCGGGTCTGGCCACTGCCGCTCCCGACCTGGTTGCTCCGGACTTGGCTGCTGCTGCTCCGGGCCTGGCCCCATTCAACCCGGTTGCTCTGGGCCTGGCTGCTCCGGGTCTGGCCGCTCCGGGCCCTGCCTCTCGAGGCCTGGCAGCTGCTGCTGCAGGCCTGGCCGCACCTGACCCAGCAGTTCCGGGCCTGGACATTCCCAACCTGGCAGCCGCTGCTCCGGGCCTGGCCGCACCCGACCCGGCTTCTTCGGGCCTGGCCGCTCCCAGCCTGGCAGCCGCTGCTCCGGGCCTGGCCGCACCTGACCCGGCTGCTCTCGGCCCGGCTGTTCCGAGCCTAGCCGCTCCCAGCCTGGATGCTACGGGCTTGGCTACTGCTGTTCTGGGCCTGGCTGCTCCCGACCCGGCTGCTCTGGGCCCAGCTTCTCCGGGCCCTGCCACTCCGGATCTGGGTGTTCCTGGACTGGCCACCTGGACTTGGCCGCTTCCACCTCAGGCCTGGCTGCCACTGCCCCAGGTCTGGCTGCTCCAGGCCCGGCTGCCACTGCCTTGTGCCTGGCCACTCTAGGCCTGGCCGCCGCCGTTCCAACATTCTGTCCTTTTTTTTTTTTTTTAATTTTAAAAACGCATTAATGTTGCAATGTTGGCTGCTGAGTTGAGTTCTGACTTAGTCTTTGATTTTTCAAGATCTTTGTGTTCTTTCTTAAGTAATTTTACTATCTTTTGCTCTCACTTGATTTCTTCACATTGAGAACTTCTTCAGTTTCTTCCTCCTTGTCCTGGAAGCTCAGCAGGTTGGCCTGTGGCACTCCTTTGTTCTCTGCGGGCTCCTGCGCTGCTTCAGCCTGTTGCCGGGGTCAGCACCGCCGCCCAGGACGCAGCCCCCAGCCTCGGCTCCATTGCCCGTGCTCAGTGGTCGAAGGCTCGCGGGCACCCCCCCCCCGCTCGCTGGGGGCCCCGTCGCCTGGTTCCTTGCTGGCGCCTGGCTGGCCGGTGTCCGGCAGGGGCTCCTGCTCCTCGTCGCGTTCCTTCATTCTGGAACTTTTTTTCTCCTTCCCGCTAGGGGAGTCTAGCATCAGAGTCAACAGACTGTCCTCTGCACACAGTGCGCAACTCTGGGGGCTCCGCTTTTTGCCACTCCCCCAGGACTCCACCACACAGCCCCGTCTCCCTCTGCTTGAGCCTGGGTCCCCAGGGATTGGCCTAGAGCTGGAGTTCAGGGCATTCGAGAGTGGGGCTCAGCACCGCCGGAAATTTTGTTTCTTCCCACCAGGGCAATACAGCATCAGAGTCAACATTCTGTCCTCTGCTGGCAGTGTGCGCGACTCCAGGGGCTCGGCCTTTCGCTGCTCTCCCAGGACTCCATCTCACAGCCCCGTCTCCCTCTGCTTGAGCTTGGGTCCCCAGTGATTGGCCCAGAACTGGAGTTTGGGGCAGTCGGGAGTGGGGCTCAGCACCGCCAGAGGCTTTGTTTCTTCCTGCTAAGGCAATCCAGCATCAGAGTCAACATTCCCTCTTCTGCGAGCAATGTGCGCGACTCCCGGGCCCTACTTTTCGCCGCTCCCCTGGGATTCCGCCTCACAGCCTGCCCGAGCCTGGATCCCCAGGGTCTGGTCCATAACTGGGGCTCAGCGCTGCCGGTTCGGGGGTTCAGCCCAGGCTGGGGGTTTTATTTCCTTCCTGCTAGGGAACGCCAGGCAGGCACCCAGCCTTCTCCTACTCTCCGGCTGTGACCTCTCCGCGCGCGTGCGGGCGCGCAGCATGTCTCCGTACTTTAGGCTTTTTTCAGCTCCTCTGATTTTCCTTCTGGTTTTCTCTTTTCTTCTTGTTGTAGAATTTTCAGTCAGTCGACTACCTGTAGCTCTGGGCAATGTCCACTCTACATTTTAGTTGTATTCCATTGAAATTGTTGTGTGTGCTGCGGTTAGGTGTCTACCTGAGCAGCCATCTTGGATCCTCCCCCTAGACTTGCTTTTTATGTCAGAAGTAAAGGCTAGGTGCATGAATTGGTGCACGGGTGTGGTCCCTCGGGGTGGCCTGCAGGGTGGCCAGGCACTGCCCCCTCACCTGCTCCACCATCCTGCCTGCAGGTTGATCAATCAGGGCTGGGCCCCCTGCCACTGCTGCTGGTTGGCGATCGGGTCCCCACTCACACCCACCTTCCCGCCACGGTCCAGCTTTTGTCAGGGTCCTTTGGGGCCTGCAGTGTCTCTACTGCCGTCAATGCCTCGTTGATGACACCCGCCATGTTCCGCTCCCCCCCTGGTGGTCAGCACACATCATAGCTAGCGGTCGAACTCCCAGTCAAAGGGATAATTTGCATATTATGTTTTTATTATATAAAATACTATTCCATTATATGTTTGTACCGCATTTTGTTTATTCATTTATCAACATTTGGACATTTGGGTTGTTTCCATCTTTTGTTGCTATTAACATTCATGTACAAGTTTTTAAGTACCTATTTTGGGTATAAGCCCAGGACTGAAATTGATGGCTTATATGTTAATTCTGTGGTTAACTTTGTCAGATATATGAGTTGCAGGTACTTTCTTCTATTCTGTGGGCTGTCCTTACCTTCTTAATAATGTCCTTTGATGGAGAAAGAGTTTTTAATTTTAGTGAAGTTCAAGTCATCCACTTCGTTGTTATTGTTGTTTGTGCTTTTGGTAGCATATCTAAAAAGACATTGCCAAATATAGATTCAAGAAGATTTATTCCTCTCTTTTAAGTGTTTTTACTTTTGTTTTTTTGACCCATTTTGAGTTAATTTTTTAGTATGGTGTAGTTAAGGTTTCAGTAAAAAAATCTTCTTACATAGCACCAGTCATTGGAGGAACCATTTTTACTCATTTAATTATTTGGTACTCTTGTTGAAAATCAAGTGATCATTGATGTATGGGTTTATTTCTGACTTTGCTTTATATACCAGTACCATAGTGTTTGATTACTGTAATTTTATAGTAAGTGTTAAAATCAGAAAGTGTGATTCCTGTAATTTTTTTGTATTTTAAAAAATATTAAATTTGAGAATGAAGTGGTCTTACCACTAATTTATTCCAAGACCAGAATTTTATGGATGAGGAAGATATGCCTCCAAAATTTAAATGAAATTGACCAATACTACACTGTGTAAGTACTTTGTGGCTTCTGAAATTTTTAAATTTCACATTCTGTTCTTCAGAAGCGACGCTGTTAAGAGTATTTCCAAGAGTTTAAGTCCTTCTGCTGCCTTCTCCCAGGGCCTCCTGCTCTGCTGGACAGTGGGATGGCAGTGGGAGGGACAACATCCTAAGTGAGCTCGGGTTGTCACAGTCCTAGCTGGATGGGACTCCTCAGTCAGAGAGAAGGCATCATCATTTTCTCATTTGCTCCTAAGAAATTCACTTTATTTTCAGTTCTCCTTTTCTGCTTTCTATCAGAGGCTGCCCCCCCCCCCTTTTTTTTTTTTTTTTTACTGCCGATAGCCCTTCCTCAGACCTTTGTAGTAGATATAAAATCTTATTTCCTGTAATGTCTTACAAACTTACATGTTTGGCACTGTAGTAGTGTGATGGTTGTGAAAAACTTATGGTTAAAAAAATATAAGGAGAGTTTGCCTTTAGTGTTTATCTTTTGTTGTCCATAAAATTCTTAATTCCATCCAAATTTGTCACCATCTATCCTTCATCTTTCCCCAATACCCACTTCTTAATTCTCTGCTGTCTTTTATAGATTGCAATTTATAATTCTCAAAACACACACCTTATTTGTTTTCATAGAGGAGACAATATGACATTTTCCTTACAGAATTAAAGTTTTTTTCTCGTATCCACTAGATGGCTCAAGTGCACCACTTTGACAGCCCATGTTGCTGTTTGCCTGCTCTGCCTGGGTTTCTGCTTTCTGAATACTGTGTGCTTCTCAGGCGGCTGGATGAGCTAGCTCTCCCTGAACCAGCTCCTCAGTTCCATACACGTTAGGGCAAGTGTCCCTGCATTTTGTGATTATTTACAAATTAAAATCAGCTAAAGTATTCTTCATATAAAAGCAAAGACATTGTTTTACAATGCTGAGAATATTGTGTTTTTTTACTTTCAAGAGTAATCTGTATATAAATCCCCTCAAACTGGGCATATACAATAGTTAATAAATCATTTTTTCTTCCCGACTCATAGTCATTTTGAGTTATTTTGCAAAATATGGTAGCACTTTGGGAGTTTTTATGACACTCAAGGGCTGTTTGCTTCATCTCGGTAGTAATATTTATTGAGTGTTCATGTTTTTGGAACTGTATTAGGAAGGGGGAGGAGATACCAGATGAATAAATAGGACATACTGCAATAATATTTTTCCTTGAGTGATGGCTGATGAGGTCATGTCGTAATCAATCATATGTTCAGGAGAATCTTACCTCTTTTTCACATTGTCTTTGTCGATACTTAGTGAAAATAAGTTTTAAAAACTGTGTTGTTTAGAAATATTTTGTATTCATCGTTAGTTGTTTTGACTTTGTATGTAGAAGGGAAGGGGGACTGAGATTGGTTGAAGGCTCATTTTGTACCAGTTTCTCAATATAGTTGTTCATTCCCACAAGATCTTATAAGACAAATACAAATATCTCCATTTTATAGATGAGAAAACTGAAGGATCAAATGTGTTGAGTAAGTTTTGCATGATTAAACAACTAGTAAGTGGAGGGCAGAATGTAGGTCTTGCTCAGACCTGCTTCAAAGCTCCTTTTTCTCTAGCCCACGGCATCTCCTGGGATGATGTGTCTGTGCTTCTGCAGAGGGAATCTGGTCTCTTTGGGATATCAAGGGTTGCTTTGTTCTTTTGACCAAGAGAAAAACTGTAATTTCCTGTAGTGTCAGAACCATTTTTAATAATGATTTTAACTGAATACTTCATATCCTAAAGCACATGTGTCAAACACAAGGCCCGCGGGCCAAATCCGTCCCGCCAGGCCTTGCAATGTGGCCCGCACCTCGCTGTCATCACTGAACTCCGCTGCGTTTCCATCACAATGACAGTTTATGACTGTTCAGTAAACCATTCGACCCGCGATTTAGGCTGGATTTTAGATTTTGGCCCCTTCTCTGATTGAGTTCGACACCCCTATCCTAAAGGCAGAAAACTCCAAATAGTGATTGTCTGTGATTGCTTTTTAAAAGACCTTTGATATAAAGAAATGTTTTGGCAAACTAGAGCAATCAGTCATTTTAACTCTTTAACAGATAACCTTATATAATAAAAGGGGAATATGCGAATAGGTCGAATGGCAGAACAACTGAACAACCAATCAAAGCATAATATGCTAATGATACACTAAGCTCAACCACTTGCTATGACATGCACTGACCACCAAGGGACAGATGCTTTGGTAGATTAGCTTGCTGCTGGGGTCCAGCCGATCAGGACTGAGCGAGATGGGCCGGACATACCCTGGAGCTCTCCCTCGATCCCTCCCCAGCCTGATCGTGCACTGGTGGGGTCCCTCAGCCTGGCCTGTGCCTTCTCACAATCCAGGACCCCTTGGGGGATGTTGGAGAGCTGGTTTCAACCTGATCCCGCAGGCCACTCGCCTTGGGAGGGCGACAGATGCAGGGCTCATGGCTGGTGAGCACTGCTGTGGCAGCACAAGCCTCTCCCAGTTGGGACTGAGAGGGAGCATCAGCTGGGAGCTGTAGGCGGCATTGGACTGCGGGTTTCAGCTTGATCCCTACAGGCCACCCAGATAGACCCTACCCTTGCACAAATTCATGCATCAGGCCTCTAGTCTATATATATATATAAAAGGTTAAGTGACTGAACAACAGAATGACCGGTTACAGGAGCTGAACCTTCCAGGAGCTGTACCCTGGTGGTCAGTTCGCTCTCACAGCCAACCTTCCATTGTCCCTTCCCCGAGCCAGCCAAATCTCACTGTCCCTCCTCCTCGCTGGCCCATCGGCCCCAGTTGGGGCAGCCGGCCAACCTCCTACAGCCCCTCTCCCTGGCCAACCTCCAGCAGTCCCAATCGCCCTGATTGCCAGCCAGGCCGAGGGACCCCACCTCTGCACAAATTGGTTCATCGGGCCTCTAGTCTTAGAATAATAACCTTCAACTTTGTGTAAAAATTGATTTATCCAGAGAAACTGCACCTAACATTAATTATTCAGTAATTGTGTCTGTATATGTATTTATAAATGTATATATTCAGTACACATAGTAATATCTATGAATTAATTCCATCAGTTTGAAAATATAGTATATTATTTAAAGAAAAGAGGCATGTTACTGATATAAAATATATGCAGATAATAATATGGACTAGATAACAGCTTCTTTTCATAAAGTCCTTGTATTTCTTTGTTTAAGGATCTGGTAGCTAAAGTGTAAAAGAGGAAATGTGGTCATTATCTACGTTTTTTAAATAGAAATAAACTATTTAAAAACTTATTAAAAGGGGTAGTTAATTTCTCCATGGCACTGGTATTACTTTCTTGGCTATGTAGTCTTTTTCCTTTTTCATTGTGTTGATGGGTACAGTCCTTCAAAGTTTTCAAACTTGATGTTGTACCTTCCCAACTATTGAAACAAATAATTAGTACTGACTTGATCCCATTGCTGTCATTTTAATTACAATGTCATCTTTCCATGACCATGAGTAAATTTATTCCTCTCACATCACCTTATTAGTTATTTTATCTCCACAATATACTAACATTTGAAAAACATAACTTTGATTAGCTTCTTTACAAAAATGTCTTAGCCAGGTTCTGGCTTTCTAACATGGAGTGCACTCTTGTTTAATTTCTTCATGCTTCAGGGGTATCATAATCATTGGTTGTTTCTCGGGGTGCCTAACACTGTAGTTGGGACATTTGTCCTTGTGCTGTGTGGTTCCAGCGTATATTTGAGGTGGCCTTTCTCTGTGTCATTTGTTGCATTAAGTCATGTGATATTAATCCATGGGTTTTCCCCCCTTCAGACTACTCATTCTGCTATAGTTTAAAATTGGTTAGAAACCCCTTGAGAAACAAATAAATACACTTAAGGGAGTTAGTACTATTGACATTCATGAATTAAAAAGTCCAAACTGGAGAGGAGGCCTATTTACTTCTGCCAGTTGGCATGATGGATACCCATGTTATGGTTAAATTGTCTTCTCGGTGATTTCATTTGCTTTTCTGTATGGAGGTTATTAAACTTTTCCAGAAATTCATACTCTTGGGGCGGGGGGGGAGCACAGGAGTTGAGGTGAGGGGACAGAGGATTAGAGGAGAAGCACTTAATATCTTCTATGGACTTAGCAAGGGAAAATACTTTAGTCTCTGGCCCTCATTGCTGCTCCTGTGTTGGTAGTGAGAACAGAGATTTGTATAGTCTTAGCACAGGTCTTCTTCAGTGAAGGTGACTGAAGGTAAGCTAGAGCTTAAAACGGAAGCTGCTCCTGGGTGATGGGTTCTGGATTTGTAGCTGAACAACTAAGCCTTTTTACTACTCTTCAACTCAGGTTTGTCACATCTAGGTACCACAATCAAATGGAACTTCTGTCTTCCATCCCACTGAGTTTTCAGATTCTGAAACATGGGATAATTTACTCTGAAATGTGGTTTGTGGTTTTTTTTTCCTGTTTGAAGCAGACACTTTTAATTACAGAAAGCTCTTTGTCATGGAAACATTTTCTTCTAATACCTACCTAGCACTTTTTAAAAATTCTGATTGTAATTACAGTGCCAGCAAGATAAACTGTGGCAATTATATGTAGAATTAACTAATATAGATAAAATTCCCTGGGAATTTGGGACACTTCTCATTTACTATTCATAATTTGTAGTTTTAGGAAGTATCTCTGGTTGTGGTTGAATGTGATCAACATTTTCTTCTTTTGTGAGCCTGAGAATCTTATTACTAAAAGACTTGGCAAAAGTTATTATTAGAAAACATCATTCCCGAAGAAGAAAGATTATATGATCAATTTTTTGGATAGTGTAAGAGTTGATCAAAGGTACTTGCCCTTAAAGCTATGTACGTATTCCTTACATAAGAACTCATTAAAAACTTGTAGGAATTTACAAGTAGGACTTTTTCTTAGCTTTAAAATGAAAATATCTTCTGAGTACCTTGGAAAGCTTGTTCCACAACCATCAAATCTCACAGAACTGCACAGTGCTATCCATCAGGCATGGTGTCAGATTCCTCGCATCACCTTTCAACATCTCGTGGAGTCAATGTAGAGAAGAATCACCGCAGTATTGAAGGCAAAAGGTGGCCCAACAAAGTACTGATGGGGTGGGCATAATAATCTGGCCACTCAGTATATACTAAATGCTTCTCTCTCATATTTTCTCATTTAAAAAATAATGTTATATATTTTTATTTTTCTACCATAAAAATATATAACATTATTTTTTCTACCTCTTTCAACCATTCTTTTAACCATTACAACTTGGTATGTGTCATCACCGGATGTTGAGGGGACAGGCTCTTGCAGTGACAGCACCGTGCTGCTCTGTGTTAGGGTGAGACGTGCTAATCAGCTTCCTAGCATGGGCATCTGTCATCCTCCCAGGTGACACTAAATGAGATTGTGAATTATTTTCGAATGAAAGTTTCTCGATTTCTCACAAAAATTAAGGTTTCAGTACTCTATAATCACGTAAAAAGGACTGGTTTCAGCCCTAACTGGTTTGGCTCAGTGGATAGAGCGTCAGCCTTCAGACTGAAGGGTCCCAGGTTTGATTCTGGTCAAGAACACATACCTGAGTTGCGGGCCTGGTTCCCAGTAGGTGACATTCAGGAGGCAGCCAATCAATGATTTTCTCTCATCATTGATGTTTCTATCTCTCTTTCCCTCTCTTTTCCTCTCCAAAATCAATAAAGATATATTAAAAAAAAAAAAAAAAGGACTAGTTTCAAATTAGTAAAAATTTTGTTTTGTTTTTTCAATTGTCATTTTCTTAAGTATAGCTATGCTAAACAGGCTCTGTGATATTTTTTTCTTCCTAAATGTTTACTTTAAAGTAGCAGCCCTTTTAACATGATCTAGCATTTTATGTTACCCTTAATGAATGAGTAAGAACTTGAATTTTAAGATTGCATGAACTCATTTCGTTAACAATATATTTTGTTCCATTTTGCAGCTTCTTGGTGAATTTTGGATGAAGCCATTAAACTAATTGCTTGCCATCATGAGCAGAAGTAAGCGTGACAGCAATTTTTATAGTGTAGAGATTGGAGATTCTACATTCACAGTCCTGAAACGATATCAGAATTTAAAACCTATAGGCTCAGGAGCTCAAGGAATAGTATGGTAAGTTTTTACTTCCAAAAATTAGGCAAAGAATCATTAACTGCTATTAACTTTCTCTTCTTATAATATAGATACCTTGGTATAAATATTTAATTTGCCTAAAAAAATTTAATTGAAACTATAAAATTTAAATTGATGCAATAAGTTGTTTTGTTCAGGGATTAATGTTACTTTTTATTCATAAAATATAACCATAAGTCAGCACTGCCATCTTCAAGGATAAATTATGATTAAATGCTTGGTTATAAGCCATGTAGAGATAAATGTTTGTAACAGGAGAGGATAAGTGGGTGCTGGTTGTTTCCGTGTGTACATTTGTTCCTAGAGTTAATTGTTTAATAAGAATCTTCATGTAATCATCACTTCCACTCTATAATGAAACTGGAAGTTCAGAAATCTTATTTTACACTGGGGAATGAAGTCAGCTATATCATCTAACTGTGTTTCAAAACTCTTTATGTATTTTTAAAATTTAATTTAGAAGCTAATTTCTACAAAAGGCCTAGACTTTATATATCAGCATCATTACTTATAAGCTAAGACAATCCTACTCATGATTTTAGATCACTAAGTTAGCACATAACTAGTGTTTGAGGAAATTTTTAAGCCTCACTCAAGCACAGTTATATTTTTATTACCTCTTCTTGAACCAGATTTGTTTTAGAATCTACTAAAAAATCATGTGTTTACGACCCTGCAATTCTCCCGGTTCTAGAAAAACCCCTGCATGTGTACATGAAGAGAAATGCATAGGGCTGTTCTCTGTAGCACTATTTATAAAACATCATCAATCAATAGGCAAATGGAAAAGCATGATACATTCATACGGTGAACTATGTACAACATTTTAAATGAACTAGAGCTATATGCATCAATAAGGATAATCTCAGAAATGTAGCTTTGAATTTAAAAGCAAGATACAGACTATACTGACATTATATATAGTTTTTATATAGTTTAAAATAGGCAAACAATACCATATGTTTATTGTGCATAAGTATGTAGAAGAGTATAAATATATTCATAAACATCAAACTCAGGATAGTGCTTTAAAAAAATATATTATTATAGGTGAAGTCCTCTTCTTTCTCTGTAAGAAAAAAAATATATTATTATAGGTGAAGTCCTCTTCTTTCTCTGTAAGAATATTCTTACAGAGAAAGAAGAGGACTTCACCTATAATAATATATTTTTTTAAAGATCGGCCTGGCCAGCGTGGCTTAGTTGTTCAGCATCAACCTATGAACCAGGAAGTCACAGTTTGATTCCCAATTCGATTCCCTGTTGGGGCACCTGCCGAGGTTGCAGCTTGATCTCCAATATGGGGCATGCAGGAGACAGCTGATCATTGATGTTTCTATTTCTCTTTCCCTTCCTCTATTAAATCAATTAAAAAAATTTTTATATTAAAAAAATTTTTTAATCAGAGCAATTATAGTAAGACTAGGGGCCGTCTGCACTGGAGGGTGTCCCTCGGCCTGATCTGAACCCTCTTGCAAATTGGAACCCGTTGAGGGATGTTAGAGAGCTGGTTTTGGCCCAATCCCCGCAGGCCAGGCTGAGGGACCCCACTGGTGTGGGCCAGTTTCGGCCCAGTCACCTCAGGCCATGCTGAGGGATCCCACCGGCCTCTAGTATGCATATAAGATCTTTGGTTAATCTCTTTCCATTCTCCCCTTTCCCCTTCCCCTCTGAGATCCATCATTCTGTTCCATATTTCCATGCCTGTGCGTTGAGTGTCTGCCCCTAGTGGTCAGTGCAAATGGTCCAAAGGTCGCTTAGGCTTTTATATATATAGAAGATGTTAAAATCTAACAAGTTTATGTAATGGGAACACTAACATTTATTCTCTTCTGTATTCTTGAAGTAATATCCTATATAATAAAAGCCTAATATGCAAATTGTCCTCTTGACTGGGAGTTTGCCCAGGAGTTCGACCACTCACTATGACATGTTTGACTACTCACTATGACATGCACTGACCACCAGGGGGTGGTATGGAACATGGCTGGCGTAGGCGACGTGGCACTGGCAGTGGGCAGCAGTGGAAGCGCTGCCAGCCTCAGTGGGCTCTAACAGGAGTGGGACCATGGCAGGATGGTGGAGCTGCAGAGCGGGTGCCGCCAGGGCCCCAATTGCCCTGCCAATCGCCCTGCAGATGGTGACCAGTGGTGGCAGCAGGGGGTGGGGTCACCACCGGGCTCCTAAGTACTGAGGGAGCCAAGCAGGGATCCAGTGACTCAGGCAGAGGGGAGCGCATAGGGGGCCAGGGGCCCAGGTGCTACCAAGGGCCCAAAGGTCAGCTGGGACCTGCCCTTCGATTGTTAGCCAAGCCTACAGATTGCACCTGTGCATGAATTTTGTGCACTGGGCCTCTAGTACAATATCAAAAACTATAGAAGTTTAGGTCATTTTATAAAGCATTTATGGCTGGCTGGTTGTCATCCTAACTATATTTAACCAACTACAAATTAAAGATAAAGGAAGTAGTGTGATACAGTCAACGTGGGAAGTATGCTGATAGGGGAACCTGGGTTCACATTCTAGCTCTGTGACTTAGTAACTTTATGATTCATGGGAGATACTGCTTAGCCTGTTTTCTCTCCAAATTTATTAAATTAGAGTTGTAAGAACTGGATTCTTTATAAATTACTTAATATTATTTGAAAATATAGTAATGTTTCTGTACTTGATTGGGTGTATCTTGAAATTTGTGGACCACTGTTTAGAAAATATTGCCTTGGAAGGGACCTTAAGCCAATTTAGCCCCTGTCCCAGCAATAAATATCTTCAAATTTTTGCTTCTGCTTTAATAAAATATTACTATGAAACAAGCAAACATTAAATAAAATTTAACTCACTATCAGAACCAACTGAAAAACTTAATTTTTTTAAAGACCAATTGGGTCTGAATTGGGACCCTGGAATCCCAGTTGTTTCTGATTAGAAATCTTCATTTCCTTGGATATAAAACGGTATAACCTACTCAGGTAATTTTGAACTTTCGAGCTTGAAATATTAATTTGATTTAGCAGATAAAAATTAATAAGAATGCATTTAATGGTTAAGTTTTTTTCCTGAGCAAAATAAAAGATTATATGTTTATTTTATCTTCAGGAATGTAAAGGACTAATCAGTCAAACAGTTTTTATTATGAAACTAAATTCTGAAGGTGTCTACAGAGTTGGCTTTCTTCCTCTCTTTAAATAGGCAGTCTAAGAAGACTAGAAAAGATAAACTCTGTTCAGTGTTTCTGAGGAAGTAGAAAGAGTGCAAACATAAATGAGGCTTTCATTTGGCAAAATACAGTGCAGTGTTAGCCTTCAACCAACAGTTTCCCAATTTACTCTGCTCCTGGGGAGTGTTCTTTCTCCTTTGTGAGCGGTTGGTGTGCTGCCTGAAGCTACTGTTGTAATGTGTTACAGTCTGTTAAGTTTACACACATTGTCTCCTTCTCAGGAGACTCCTTTTCTGAAATAGTCAAAATTTCTAAACATTTTGCATGACCTCTAATTTATTTATTTATTTTATTTTTATTTTTACTTTAGGAGGGATATATCTGTAAATATGACACTTTCTAGGTAAAGATGGTAATACTTATGTATATTTTGGTATGTGCAGGTATATGCTGGTACAGGATGGTGCAAAAATAGGTTTACGTTATGATGAGTACACAAAACATGGAGTTTACTCTTGTATTATTATTATTTATTAGTTATTGTTATTATTTTCCCTAAAAACAACTGTAAACCTTCTTTTGCCCTGCCCTGTGTATGTGTGTGTGTGTTTGTGTGTGTATGTGAATTCAATAGTTATGGTATATATAGAATGTACAGATGTGTTTCTTTATGTGGTACCAATTTCTTAATGTATATATTTCTGCAATATGTTTGATAGGATATGAGAGCTGTAAAACAAATTCAGGTTTCCAGTTAGGTGAGAGCCATTGTAATCAGGAATGTGCTGACTTTTAAATATCACATAAGCAGAAATAATATTTTTTAGTTTATTAAGTGGTCCAGTGTGAAGGATATAACTTCATGTGTTAGTCTTCTAGTCTTATCTTAACTTTTTAACTTTCTGGCTTAACTTGGGTAAACTTCTGGCCTTATAGCAGGCAGTGGTAAATCCAAATGGCCTTCAAGTTTCTTTTAATTATAATATTCTATAATTTTAAGATACTTTCCTTTATTTGTGCTTGAGTTTCTCTTACCTATGATATGCGTCAGATGCCATTTGGTCAGTATCATGGGAGAGGAGTTTATGAAGAGTAATGAGTATGATGTTATAGTTCCCAGAATTTTAGGTGTTTCATTAGCAATTATGAAGCAGCTTCTGATGGCCTGAAATCTGGCATTCATCATTATAACACCTTGATTTTTAATTTCCCCTCTAAAACCAATTTTAAGGCTTACTTTTCATATAATCTTTTGTATAGATAACCTCTGTCTGTCCCTTCCTCTTCCTGTATTTATGTTGTATCCAAAGAGGATGGAAGCGATGCACTTATGTAGAATGCGTCAGAAAATATTTTGAGTAGAATTTATGACCACATGTATTCTTCGTTTTCTTTCCCTGGTGGAGGTGCAAGATGAGTGTTCATTTAGGCTTTCAGCTATCTGTGGACCTGAACACTTAGTAAACATGTGTATACCGAGTGCCATTTGTATCATAGGTGAGTCTTGGAGGAGCCCAGTGAACAAGCAGAGTGTCTTCACAGTCACAGTCAGTTGTCTCGAGTCCATTTGCATTGTAAGAAGCAGGTAGTGCTGTACATTGGAATGGGCTGCAGTACAAATAGCAAAAACATGGTGGTCATCAGGGACTGGGAGCTGGTCCAATTGCATTTGTCTTTGGAGAACGTGAGGAATCTGAATGCATGTTTTAGAAATTCAGTTTTACAGACTTCTTACATTTTTGTTTTTTAATTTCTATTACAGTGCAGCTTACGATGCCATTCTTGAAAGAAATGTTGCAATCAAGAAGCTAAGCCGGCCATTTCAGAATCAAACCCATGCTAAGCGGGCTTACAGAGAACTGGTTCTTATGAAATGTGTTAATCACAAAAATGTAAGTGGAGATTTTAGAAAGTTTCTTAAGTGTAGATGAAATAAAGATTTGTTCATGAATACATGAATATGAAAATCGTTAAAAATAGTAGGTGTTTTAAATGGTTCTTCTGGATTGAAGCATTGTTTAAAAGGTTTATATATTGCCCTGGCCTGTGTGGCTCTGTTCATTGGAGCATCATCCCATTCAGGGCACATACCCAGGTTGCAGGTTCGATACCTGGTCAGGCACATGTTAGAAGAGCCAGACTATCAGTGTTTCTCTTTCTCCCTCTCTAGCTCTAAAAATAATTAATAAATAAATAAAATGATAAATATATTTTTAAAAATAGAAGGTGTATATATCTGTAGTGCGTTCTGTTGTGCATGGACACTGGAGCTTTGACATGGGTGTAGTCTCAGACCATTTCCCCGCCCACTGCTCATGTCACCTGGTGAGGATAACCAGTGAGCAGAAAAACATTCCAATTCTATTTCCTAATGAGTATAAGGACTTACACATATCTTTCACTCATGTTGAGAATAAGTTAAAGCTTACATTAAGCATACTGATACTTTATAATTATTTTAATAGAGTGATGTCTCCATGTTGAGAGGAAATAAACTGGGATTGAATTGTGCAAGGAACACTTTTATGAATGATTAAACCTAAAGTAACTGACTGGAGATGTTTTGTGGTGTTTCTCCGAAGGAGTTTATAAAATGTAGTCAGCTCAGCACATTCTGGTTGCAGACAACACAGTTTATTCCATTTTATGAGTTAACTATGTGCAAGCCTCTGTGTCACCAAAGGGAAGTTTTATGGAAACATTAAAATTTAGGCTCCTTATTTGGGGGTTTACAGTGTTAATTTGAAGACAAAACAAATGCATAAGGAGTTAAAGACCAGACGATAAATTTTAACTGTCAAAATTTAATAGAAATTTAATTGTGAAAGCATGTGGATGAAAAATAAACAAATGCTTAGATTTCAAGAGAGAAGATTGCTGAGCCTTAAGGAAATGGAAAGGCTTTGGGGAAGGGTGGACCTAGATTATCTATATATATAAAATATGCAAATTGTCCCTGTGAGAGTTCAGCTGGGAGACCAATTACTCGCTATGACATGTGCTGATCACCAGGGGACAGTGCAGAATGAAGGAAGGCCCCAGCCAGCAACTGGCAGCTGAGAAAGGGAGGCCCCAGCCAACAGCCGGAAGAAAGGCCCTGGTCGGCAGCCGGAGGAAGGCCCCAATTGGCCCTGATCGCTGGCCAGGTCAAGGGACCCTACCCGTGCACGGATTTCATGTGCCAGGCCTCTCGTTCTTCACTAATGGGTAAAATTGGATTGCTGGAGGAAGTGGGCCTCCCAGAGAGGAAAAATGGCATTTAAAAAAGACACACAGATGAAGATTAAGGTCAGTGATAGGGAAGTTGTGTCAGCCAGTCTTGTTCTAGGTGGGAGCCAGGCATGTTGCTTGTGGCCTTTTGCTGGAGCCTCCACACTCAGAGCTGCTTGTGCCCCGGGTAGCCTGTTTGCTGACAGTGGTGGTGTCATTGCCTTGGTTTTGTATTGAAGACATGGCCAATGACGCCTACTTCTTAGCCTGGGCAACTGGACAGAAAGATGGCTCCATCAGCCAAAGGAAGGGCATGAAAAGTTTGTTGCACATGGTTAATGCTGTGGTGTAGTGCAGATCCATCCAAGCATTAACCTGTCACCTAGAACAGTGCTGCCACAGAGGAGGTGCTCAGACGTATTTGTTCAGTGAACAAATATTAAGTAAAGATACGGAGTCCTGACCAGGTTCTTAGGTTAGAGTGTTGTCCCATACACTGTAAGGTTGCAAGTTCAATTCCCAGTCAGGGCACGAATGGGAGGCAACTAATCTATGTTTTTTTCCTCACATAGATGTTTCTCTCATTCTCTCCCCTTCCTCTCTCTGTCAAGGAAAAAAAAAGGCAATAAAAACATATCCCCAGGTGAGGATTTTAAAAAAGTAAATAGAGGTAATGGAATTATTTTATTCCATGATGTTTACATAATTTTTTGTCTTTTCAACATTTTCATGTTGTGCACAAATCATCTCTTCATTGGTCTAAACATCTCTGGCTTTCCCCAGTCACTTTTTTGTGTTTTTTGTTTTTTTGTTTTTTAGTGTGGTAAAATATACATAACATAAAACCTCACATCTTACCCATTCTTAAGTGGTATTAAGCACATTCATGTGAGTGTGCATTTCCTACTCTTCATAAATGGTTTTGAGTTTCTTTCTTTCTTTTTTTTTTTAGAATTGAGTTTCTTTTTCACTTATCTTTGAGCGCACTTTACTATGTTACCTAGAGCAGAGCACTGCATGCCTGGGCAAGCCCTCGGAGAGGAACTGGGCTTGTCATTTTCTCTTCATTGTGGACACTGTACCCCTGGGTGAAGTCAGGTCACCATGTAACTTACATCGGCTGAGCAAGTTACTCTTTGTTGCAGGCCTGCTAACACATCACATCTCCTGTTTTTTACTTTCCCTTTTTTGTTGTTGTTGTTTTGGAGAATAAGTCTGGTAGTTTCTGTTTGTCCATATTAAATTTTCTCTGTGAAATCTGGCTCCTGCCTGGACTGGCACTTGCTTTTTTTGTTCGGACTTTGACTTAACTTTGTGTCCCCTTTAAGCTCAGGAGGCCTTCTGGTCCCTGGCTGGTGCATTAGCAGCCTTGGGTGTGCTGAGAAAATTACCTGAGTAAAAATCACCTGGCTCTCCCCAGTTCTTTATCTTATTTATATGGGGATTATTACTGGGGACATTTTTTAAATGCCTTTTTTTAATCTTCATGTAATATATCAAGATGCATTTCTCTGATTTACTCCTGTTGTCCTTTGTAACTGTGGTTTTATTCACAAAAGAAGATAAAGTTTCTCAATGAATTTGACCTGCTCCTGCTCCAGTTACTTCTCTCACAGTAGTCATATGCCACACACTTCATTAGTCCTTGACTTTTGTTTGGCTGTCTAGTTTATGATTGAGATAATTTCCCTTTTGAAAAATCAGACAGCTATTTCAGTCTTCTTTTGTAACCGCTTTACTGAGATACAGTTTACACAGCATACTACTCATCCATTTAATCTGAATAGGTCAGTGTGTGTGACTTCTCATTACCTCAAAAAGAGACCCTATGTCTTATCGCTCTCATCTCCCTATTTCCTCCCCCTCGGCTCTGAACACACACTGGTCTCCTTTCTGTCTCTCTTCCTTTCATCTTTAACATTTTCTTCCACTCTAGGACTTCCCAGATAGGAGTAAGAACAGTGTTAGTACTTGTCCAAGTCTCCCAAGTTAGGAGACTTGAGTTCATTCAGACCAGCTAAATGTTTCCTATTAGCACCTCCCCCCTTTCATAAATACGTTTTGCCCTTTCTGGTCTGAAAATTTTATGAATTTATTTACTGAACAAATATTTTAACGCCTTCATTAAGCAAAACTTTATGCTTAGATGAATTACATAGATTCTGTCCTAACGAAGTTTATGCCTAGAAGAATGTTCTTGTCCCTAAGTATAATTGGCAACAAACATTTTTAAAATGTGTGCCAGGCCTATAAAGGGAATAAGACACAGCTCTTCCTAACAAGGATCCTGGTGTGGCTGGGAAAGGCTGTTGTGAAAATAAGACTATACAACAGTGTGTTAAGTGCCATAATAACATGTAAGACACTGTGGGGATAAAGCAGAGAGAAAATCCAGCTTTCTCAAGGACAAGGGGTTTTCGGACTACAAAAAGAGGTCTATCTTGAAGGTAACAAAGTTCAGTAGGTCAGTGACAAGCATATGAAGCAGTATGTTTAAAGGCATTTTACGTTTTTAAAATTGTTAATTTAGTATGGCCAAAGTATCAAGTTAGTGAGCCTAGTGTTAGTCATTATATGAATTATGATATTATAATCCTTAGCCTATGTAGTAGCACAAAGAATGAAAAGAGGAGGTTGAAGTTCAGACTGACAATGCAATAGATAACATTGTTTAAAATATTTATTACAGTGTGCATACTGAAAAAAGAATAAAACAAAATAACTGAGTCTTCTATTGTAAAAGAGAACGCACTCTAGAACAGTAAGGAGTTCGAGTACAAATAATGAGTTCAGTTTTATATTATTTGTGAGACTTCCTTGTGAAATTGCACAATATCAGACTCATGAGCTAAGCAAGTATTCTTAATTCATATTTGGAAATTACCCACGTAGAGATGTTTGGAGAAAATGCCATAGGTAATGTCACCCTAGGAAAGGTAAGGGTAGAGAAAAGAGGCAGATGGAAGAATAGTGGGAAAGAGGGCCTGCTGGGACTGCGTGTGGCTGGGAAGGTACAGAATTCTGAAAAACTGGGACAAAGGCTGAGATTATATAGAGGTTCAGAGTTGGCTATAAACGAGCATAAGAGATGTCAAATTTGCCTTCAAATCATGTCGAGGATTGTATAACAGTATTCATTTGTGGAATGGATTATGTGGAGCTCTTTTGTTGTAATTTTTTAAAGACTTGTGTGTTTTTTTGAGCAAGTTTTCAGCTCCTAGGAAAATTGAGTGGAAAGCACAAAAATTGTCTCTCTAGCTTCTGCCCTCTCCCCACCCACGTGCAGCCTACCCCATTATCAGCATTGCCACCAGAGTGGGACAGTTGTTACAAGCAGTGAACCTGCACTGACACATCCATATCACCCAGGAAAGCCCATAGCTCACATTGGGGTTCACTCTTGGTGTTATACGTTCTGTGTGTTTGGATTGTATCCCACAGTATTTTTACTGCCCTGAAGCTCCTCTGTGCTCTGGCTCCCTTTCTATCCCCAGCCCCAGGCCATAAAGTTTTAATTAAAAGAAAAGAGATTATTTGAGCTTAGAAAATAAGATTTGAAAATTTTTAAACCATTTGTGGATTTTTTTTTAACCCATGTAGCAGCAGTTGCTAATTTTCTAACCTCTTTGCTTTTGCCGCAGATAATTGGCCTTTTGAATGTTTTCACACCACAGAAATCCCTAGAAGAATTTCAAGATGTGTAAGTGTGATAATTAAAATTTTATGTTAGTGCCTTATTCTTAGATCGTTGCTGTACACTTTAGCTGTCATCTTTTTTCACCCGTGAAGTTACATAGTCATGGAGCTCATGGATGCAAATCTTTGCCAAGTGATTCAGATGGAACTAGATCATGAAAGAATGTCCTACCTTCTCTATCAGATGCTGTGTGGAATCAAGCACCTTCACTCTGCTGGAATTATTCATCGGGTTAGTAGAAACAACTATCATCATAATCTATTTTTATTCATTGAGGTGAAATTCATGTAACATAAGATTAATCATTTTAAAGTGTACAATTCAGTGACATGTAATACATTCACAAAATGTGAAGCCACCACCAATACCAAATTTTAAAATATTTTCATTGCTCCAAAAGAAAACCTCATACCCATTAAGCAGTCACTCCTCATTCCCTTTCTCCCAGCCCCCAGGCATCTTACCAGTCTGCTTTCTGTGTCTATAGACTTAGCTCTTCTTGATTTTATATACTTGGAATAACACAATTATGTGACCTTTGTGTCCAGCTTCTTTGACTTATCATAATGTTTTCAAGTTTATCCATGTTGTAGCATATATGGATAGTTCATTCTTTCTTATGACTAATATTCTGTTTAATGTATTTACTACATTTTGTTAATTGATAAGCATTTGGGTTATTTCTAAGTTTTAGCTTTGTGGATAACACTGCTATGAACATTCATGGTCAAGTATTTATTTGAGTTTTTGTTTTCAATTTTCTTGGGTATCTACCTAGGAGTGGAATTGCTGATTCATATGGTAAACCTATATTATACTTTTTAAGGAACCACCAAACTGTTTTTCCATAGTGGCCACACCATTTTACATTCCTAGTAATAATTTATGGCTGAGAATCCAATTTCTCTAAGTATTTGCCAATGCTTACTGACTTTTTTATTCTAACCCTCTTAGTGCATATGAACTGGTATTTTGTGGTTTTTATTTGCATTTCCCTAGTAACTAATGATGTTGAGCATCTTTATATGTGCTTGTTGGCCATGTGCATACTTTTGTGGGAGAAATTTCTATTTAAGCCCTTGGCCCATTTTTAATTAGGTTGATTCGCTTTTTATTATTGAGTTGTAGGGGTTCTTTATATATTTCAGATACTGAACTCTTATCAGATATGTGATTTGTAAATATTTTCTCCCATTTTATATGTTGTCTTTTAACTTTCTTGATATCCTTTGCAAAAAAGTTTTTAATTTTCATGAAATTTAGTTTATCTTTTGTTGCTTATTCTTTTGTTGTCATATATAGGAATCCATTGTCAAATGCAAAATCATTAAGATTTACCCTTAAGTTTTCTTCTCAGAGTTGTATAGTTTTAACTCTTATGTTTAGGTCTTTGACCCATTTTGAGTTAATTTTTATATATTAAATGTATAAGGTAATGTGAGGTGAGGGTCCAACTTCATTTGTTTGCTTGTAGAAATCCAGTTGTTCCAGCACTTGATTTAAAGAATTATTTCCCAGTTGAATGGTTTTGGCCCCCTTGTTGAAAATTGACCATATATTATTTTATCTGGACTCTTAACTGCTATTCCATTGATCTGTGTATCTATCCTTATACCAGTAACACATTATTTTGATCACTGTAACTTTATAGTAAGTTTTAAAATGGGGAAGTGTGAATCCTTTAACTTTATTCTTTTTTTTAACATCATTTTGAGGATTCAGAGCCCCTTGTGATTTTGAGTATCAGCTTTTCCATTTCAGCAAAAAAGACTATTGGAATTTTAAAAGTATTTCATTTAATCTATAGATTGGGTACTTTTGCCATCTTAACTATCCTACCTAATAAAATAGTAATATGCAAATTAACCATCACTCCGCTCAAGCCACGCCCACCAGTCACACCCACCAGCCAATCAGAATGGGTGTGCAAATTAACCCCAACCAAGATGGCTGTAGCCACAGAGAGCAGTTGAGAGGCTTAGGTTTCCCTGGCAATGGAAGCCAAGCTTTCTGTCTGCCCTAGCCAGCCTAGGCCTCCACTCAAGAATACAAAGTTTCAATTATAGAAGATAAATCCCAAGAAAAATGGCAGCAGCCACAAAGCTGGAAAGAACAGGCTAGGGTTGCCCCCGGCAACTGAGGAAGCAAAGCTTTCCACCTGCCCTGGCTGGCCTATGCCTCCACTCAAGGCTACAAAGTTTCAATTATAGAAGATACAGAAATGGCAGCAGCCAGAGCGAGCAGGAGGCTTGGCTCAGCTCCAGGCTACAAAGTTTCAATTGTAGAAGATAAATAAACCTCAGATACCAGGGCCTCTGCTTGGGTCACCTGTCCCTCCGAGGCTGGCCTAAAACCACCACAAGCCCCTCGTTCAGATTGTCCACACCCCAAGGGAACCCCCACCCTGATCCAGGATACCTTTCAGGGCAAACCAGCTGGTCCCCACCCATGCATCAGGCCTCTATCCTATCTAATAAAAGAGTGATATGCAAATTGACCATCACTCCAACACACAATAGCTGCCCCATGTGGTCAAAGATCCTGCCCCCATGTGGACACAAGATGGCCAGCAGGGGAGGACATTGGGAGGCTCTAAGCTTGCAAGGGAGGGCAGTTGAGAAGGACCAGGTCTGCAAGGGAGGGCAGTTGGAGGTGATCAACCCTGCAGGGGAAGGCAGTTAGGGGTTACCAGGCCCACAGAGGAGGGAAGTTGGGGGCAAACAGGCTGGCAGGGGAGCAGTTAAGACATGAGTCAGGCTGGCATGGGAGTGGTTAGGGGGTGATCAGGCTGGCAGGCAGAAGCAGTTAGGGGCAATCAGGAAGTCAGTCAGGCGAGCATTTGGGAGCCAGCAGTCCTGGATTGTGAGAGGGATGTTCGACTGCCCATCGGGATTGGGTCTAAATGGGTAGTCGAACATCCCTCAAGGGGTTCCAGATAGGAGAGTGTGCAGGCTGGGCTGAGGGACATACCCCCACCCCATGCATGAATTTCATGCACTGGGCCTCTAGTATTTAATATTACAGCTCATGAACGTATGGTATCTTTCCATTTACTTAGATTTGATATATTAGTCTTGGTTGGGCTCCATAATAAAATACTATGGACTGAATGGCTTAAACAAGAGAAATTTGCTTCTCACAGTTTTAGAGGCTAGAAGGCCATGCATGACCAGCAAATTCAGTTTTTAGTGATACCTCTCCCCCTGGCTTATGCCAGAGAGGGGGTTGTTGGGCATGTGTACAAGCTCTGGTATTTTTTACTCTTACACAGATACCAATTATTTTGGATTAGGGCCCATCTTTATGACCTCATTTAAAAACTTAATTATTTCCATAAGGAACCTATATCCAGATACAGCCACACAAGTGGTTAGGGCCTCCACATGTGAATTTGGGAGATACAGTTCAGTCCATAACATAATTCTTCTTAAATCTCAGCATGTTTTACAGTTTTCAGTGTGCAAGTCTTTCACCTCATTAGTTAAATTTTTCTCTAGCTATTTTTTTTATTTTGGAAGCTAGTATAAATGAAATTATTTTCTTAGTTTTCCTTATAGTTTTGTTCATTGCTAGTGTATAAAAACACAGCTGATCTTTGTGTATTGATGTTATATCATGCAACTTTGCTTAATTAATTCAAATAAGTTGGGGAGTTGTTTGTGATTTTTCTTAGTTGTTTGTGTTTTTTGTTTTTTTGTTTTTTACAATTTTGTCTTTGTAAACTCATCTTATTTGCACAATTGTTTGACTTCTTTCTTTCCAATTTGTTTTGATTGGGTTTTTTGTTGTGTTCTGTTGTTTGTTTTGTTTTGTATTGTTTTTGCCTACTTGCTCTGACTAAAACTTCCAGCAAAATATTGAATGGAAGTGGCAAAGGTGGGAATCTGTGTCCTGTCTTGGACTTAGGAGTTTGATATTAGTTGTGGCGTCTTCATAAATGCCTTTGATCTGTTTGAGGAAGTTCCATTTGCATTGGAGTTAGTCACATTATATGATTAGAGAGTATACAGATCCACAAGACCACCCTCACTTCAGGTCAACTGGCTACAAACTTGGGGTCCCCAAAACTACTCTCAATTTTAATAATTCACTTGAATGACTCAGTTCCAAACAGCACCGTAGTTAGGAATATGGTGTTATTACAGCAAAAGAATATAAATTTGAACCAACCAAAGGAGGTGATGGTGATGCTGTGGGTATAATCTGAGAGAGGTCCAAACGTGGAGATTTCAGCCAATTATCCTCTCCTCAGAGTTTCAAAGTACAGAGTATTTGTTAGATAGGAAAGCTCACCCAAGTCTTTTCCTTGCTGCTCAGGAAAACTGCCTGCCTCGTGGCTGACCTTTCGTCTCCAACCCTTCCTAAGAATTACAATATTACCTTTAGTCTCTCACATTGTTAGACTTCCTGTGGCCAAAACCCCAGGCAAACAAAGACTCTGATATCAGTCAGGACATTCAGAGGCCTTGAGGTTACCAATAACCGAGGGCAGAAGCCAAACCTGTCTTTAAGATTAATTTTTTACCACATACCTTTTACTCCAAGTTTAACTGCTTTTATTATGAAAACATGTTGGATTTTGTTAAATGCATTTCTGCATCAATTGAAGTGATCATGTTTGGTTTTTCTTGAATCAATGTGATATATTAAATTGACTCATTTTGTATATTGAACACTTGAATTCCTGGGATCAAATCCCATTTTAGTCATAATATATAATCCTTCTAATAGGCCTTGGGATTATTTTGCTAGTATTTTGCTGAGAATTTTTACATCTATGTTCATAAGTGATATTGCTGTGTAGATTTTTTTTTTTTTTTAATAACGTGTTTGTTAGAATTTGGTATTAAGATAATGCTGGCCTCAGGATGAGTTAGAAACTGTTCTTCCCTCATCTGTTTTTTGAAAGAGATTAAGAAGGATTTATGTTAATTCTTAATTAAATGATTGGTAGAATTCCCCCCCCCCTTTTTTTTTTTTTTTAGATTTTCATTATTGATTTGCTCTCTTTACTTGCTATGGGTAGGTTCAGGTTTTGTGTTTTTTGAGTCAGTTTAGGTAATATTGTGTATTTTTAGGAACTTATTTTTTCATCTAAGTGATCTAATTTGTTGGTGTACACTTGTTCATAGTTTTCCTTTTATAATCCTTTTGTTTCTGTAAAGTTGGTAGTAATGTCCCCATTTTAATTTATAATTTTAGTTAATTGCATCTTTTTTTTTTTTCTTAGTCTAGGTAAAGGTTTGTCAATTTGTTGCTCTTTTTAAAGAACCAGCTTCTGAGCCCTGACTGGTAGCTTGGTTGGTTAGAATGTTGTGGGTTTAATCATAGGTCAGGGCACACACAAAAAGCAACCAAGTCCTGGCCCGGCTGCTAAGAGGTTAGCGCTTTGGCCCACGGACCAAAGGATCTTGGGTTCACTTCTGATCAAAGGTACATACCACAGTTGCAGGCTCAATCCCCAGCCCCAGTGGGGTCATGTGTAAGAGGCAAATAATCTGTGTCTCTCTCACATCAATGTTTCTCTCTCTCTCTTAACCCCCTTTCTTCTTCCCCTCCACGCTCTCTAAAATACTCAATGGAAAAAATATCCTCAGGTAAGGATTTAAAAAAAATAGAAGTAACCAAATGTAATGACAAAAATTGATGTTTCTCTCTCTGCTTTCTCAAATCAATAAATTTTTAAAAAATTTAAAGAACCAACTTCTAGTTTGGTGATTTTCTTTATTGTTTTATTGGTCTCTATTTTGTTAATCTCTACTTTTTTATTCATCATTTTCTGTCACGTTCTTGCTTTCAGATTAATTTGCTCTTCTGCTTTCTTAAGGTGGAATATTAGGTTATTGATTTGAGGTTTATTTTTTATGTAGAAGTGAACAGGATTTATTGAGCACTCATTGTGTACAGAACACAATACCAAAAGCAGTGCCATTTCTATGGAGCTCACCTCACGGTCATGTCACAGCACAGCCACCTGGACCTGACAGCTTGCCAAAGCAGCCCTGCTCTCGGGCCCAATTTGACTGTGTTGTGGCATGACCGTGAGGTGAGCTCCATGAATTTTCTTTTTTAATGTGAGTATTAACAGCTGTGAAATTGCCCCTGAGCTCCACTTATTAGGTATTCCCTAAATTTTGGTATGTTGTATTTTCATTTTCATTCATCTCAAAGTATAACTAATTTTCCTTGTAAACTGTTCTTTAATTACACAAACTGTTGTTTAATTTCCACAAATGTGTGTGTTTTACACTTTTCCTTGATTTCTAGCTTCATTCCATTGTGATCAGAGAAGACACACTGTATGTTTTTTAATTTATTGAGGTTTGTTCTGTGACCTAACATATAGTCTATCCTGAAGACTATCTTGTTGCATGTGCACTTGAGAAAAGTAATGTATAATAATGAAGAGAATATTTAGATATATATGTTATGTCTAGTTGGCTTATAGTGTTTTTCCCACCCTTATTTTCTTATTGATTTTCTAATTGTTTTGTCCATTAATGAGAGTAAGGCATAGAACTCTATACCTGTTATTAGATAACGGTCTATTTTTCCCTTCAATCATGTCAATTTTTTAAAATATATTTTTATTAATTTCAGAGAGGAAGGGATAGAAACATATTGATGAGAGAGAATCATTGATCGGCTGCCTCTTGCATGTCCCCTTCCGGGGATCTAGCCAGAAACCTGGGTGTGTGCCTTTGACTGGAATCGAATCTGGGACCCTTCAGTGTGCAGCCTCTATCCACTGAGCAAAACCAGCCAGGGCCAATCATGTCAATTTTGCTTCATGTATTTGGGGGCTTTGTTAGGTATGTATAGATATATTATTATTGGATTGATCCTTTTATCAGAGTATTGTCCTCTTTTGCCCCATTTAACATTTTCGACTTATAGTCTGTTTTGTTTGATTTTAAAATAGCTATCTTTTGGTTTCTATTTAAATGAAACATAGTATTTTTCCATCCTTTCACTTTCAATCTGTTTGTGCCTTTGAAGCTAAAGGGAATCTCTGGAGATAGCCTGTAGGAGGCACATCTTTCTTTTATGCCTTCTGCCCTTCTCTGGCTTTTAGTTCGAGAGTTACTGTATCTACATGTAAAGTGATTGCTGATAAGGAAGAAGTTACTTTGGCCACTGTACTGTTTGTTGTCATATGTCATATCTTTTTGTTCCTCAGATTTTTTATTACTGCCTTTTTGTGTGTGTAAGTACTTTTTTTGCTCTCTATCTTTTTTTCTATGTTTCTTTTCCTTATATTTCAGTCTTAAAGGTTACCTTGGGCATTACAATTTAACCTCTCTGATTTATAACAATCTATTTTGAAATATTACCACTATAACTTCAGTAGTATACAAAAACTCTGCTCCTATGCAGTCTTCCTTTTCCCTTTATATTATTGTTGTCACAAATTACATATTTAGAGACTGTGTGCCCATTAAGTTAGATTTGTACGTATTGTTTACTGCATTTGCCTTTTAAATCATATTGCGGGGGAAGTACAGCTGGCCTTTTTACGTATCTACTGGAGGCCCAGCACGCGAAATCGTGTGAGTCCCAGACCCGCTGCGCGGGCAGGACCCCAGGCCTCACCACGCAGAGTCGTGGGCCCCACCAAGCCACATGGCTCTGACCGGTTGTTTGGTCGTGACACCACAGGCCTTTTATAATATCCTATATAATAAAGAGATAATATGCAAATTGACCATCACTCCAACATACAAGATGGCCACCAGAGGATGACAGTTGTGGGAGATCAGGCCTGCAGGGGAGGACAGTGGTGGGGGACGCAGGCCTGCAGGGAAGGACAGTTGCGGGGAACCAGGCCAACAGGTGAGGGCAGTTGAGGGCAACCAGGCCTCCAGGGGAGGACAGTTGGGGGAAACCAGGCCTTTAGGAGAGGCAGTTGGGGGCAACCAGGTCAGCAGAGGAAGGCAGTTAGGGGCAAAAAGGCTGGCAAAGGGAGGGTGAGTGGGCCAGCAAGGGAGGGCATTTGGGGCCAACCAGTCCAACAGAAGAGGACAGTTGCGGGGGGGTGGGGGGGGGGGCGCCAGGCCTGCAGGGGAAGGCAGTTGGGAGAAACCAGGCCTGCAGGGAAGGGCAGTAGGGGCAACAGGGCCAGCAGGGTAGGGTAGTTGGGTGCGACCAGGTTGATGGGGAGTTGTAAGGGGGAAATCAGACAGGCAGACAGTGGTTGGGAGCCAGCAATCCTGGATTGTGAGAGGAATATCTGACTGCCCATCTACGCCTGATACCACCGGGCAGTCAGACATCCCTCAAGGGGTCCCAGATTGGAGAGGGTGCAGGCTGGGCATAAGGACACACACACACACACACACACACACACACACACACACACACACACATCTATGCACAGATTACCTTAACCAGTATTCTTTATCTCTTCATTTGACTTCAAGTAACTGTTAGTTGTTCTTTTATTTCTATCTGAAGGACTCTTTAGTACTTTTTTTTTTTTTTTAATCCCCATTCAAGGAGTGAGGATATTTTTTCCATTTATTCTAATAGAAAGGGAAGAGTTCAGGGAGGGAAAGAGTGAAACATCAATGTGACAGAGATACACTGATTGGTTGCCTCCCACACATGCCCCAACCAGGGGGAAGAAAAGGGGCGGATATCATACTGCGACCAGGTTTGTGCCCTTGACCAGGAATCGAACCCGTGACCCCTCAGTACGTAGGCCAGTGTTCTAACAACTGAGCTATTTCAGCTAGGGCTAGCACTTCTTATATGATACATGTCTAGTGACAGATTCCCAAGCTTTTCATTTATCTCAGAATGTCTTAATTTCTCTTTTAATTTTGACTTTGCTGAATTTAGAGTTTCTGTTGGCTTTTCTTTCAACCCTTTAAATATGTTATTTCACCACTTTCTGACCTCCATCATCATCATTATTTTTATTTTTTAGAAAGTAGCTGTTAATATTGTGGATCTTTTGTGTGCTTCTCTGGATGCTCTGAAAATTCTCTTTTTTGTCTTTGTCTTTCAACAGTTTGTTTTTGATGAGTCTCAGTGCAGAGTTTTTGCTTTTATCCTTTTTGTAGCTTGTTGTACAGTTCGGATGTGTAGATTTATGTATTTCATTTGAAAATTTTTACTCATCTTTCAGATGTTTTTCTAGGGGAGAGATCAACCAAAGGTCTTGTATGCATGCATGTAAGCCTAACCAATGGACACAGACAATAGGGAGGTAAGGGTACGAGTAGGGCAGGGGGTTGAATAGCAATGGGGAGATAAGGACACATATGTAACGTCTTATTAATCAATATCTTTATTAATCAATAAAATAAAATATTTTTCTACCCCTTTCTCTCACTCCTTTTGGGCTCCCTTTATGTTATGGTATTCCATATCTTGTTCTCCTGTTTTATCCCAGACAGAGTAGGTTATTCATTTGCCTTACGAAGTTTCCAGAAAGTGCCCTTTCTGTAGCCTAGGACCCGGGTCCCACACTGAGAATGTGGCCTGCTTTCTCCAAGACTCCCACTCAGCCAGGGAGATGGATAGCGAAAGGGCTCTTAAAAACAGGGCATATCTTTTCTATCATTTTTAAGTTGCCTCTTTCTTGATTCTGCATTAACTTGGTTATAAACCTTTGACCGTTTTCCAGATTTCTGAAAAAAAATGATTTTGATCATTTTTCCTCTGCTTTTTAGTGTTTCTGTGAAGCTCGCATTCATTTTTGCTATATCACACACAGCCTTTTATCATTTGGGAGTGTTGTATTTTGCTGATTTATATGGAGTACTATAAAGCTATTTTTGCTCTAAAATTAAGCAGTTAATATTGCCGAAACAGCTTGGGGACTGAAGGGACCCGGGTTCGATTCCGATCAAGGGCATGTACCTTGGTTGCAGGCATATCCCTAGTGGGGGGGGTGCAAGAGGCAGCTGTTCGATGACTCTCTCTCATCAATGTTTCTAGCTCTCTATCTCTCTCCCTTCCTCTCTGTACAAAATCAATAAAATATATTTTAAAAAATAAAATAAAATTAAGCAGTTAATATAATGCCTGCTATCATTAATAATTATATAAAGTTGAATATTCACCAGAGCTGTTTCTTGTATATATTCAGAAGCATTTTCTATTTTTGTAGCCTGTTTTTAACTGATTTACTGAGCCATAATTCACATGCCATACAATTTACCACTTTAAGTGTATAATTCAGCATTTTTATTATATCCAAAGGTGTGCAAACATCGCCATCATCTACTAGTAGAACATTTTTGCCCTCCTTAAAGAAACTTCACTCATTAGCCTTCAGTTCTCAGTCTTCCCTGTCACCTGCACGAACTCTAGCCCTCAGCAACCACTAGTCTCCAGTCTCCCGTCTCCATGTATTTGCTTATTCTGGGCATTTCATACATAGTTGACTCTTGAACAACATGGGGGTTAGAGACAGACCCCCTCCAATGCAGTAAAAAAAAATGTGCATAAAACTTCTTTTTTTGACAGCTTTAATTAAATTTATTGGATGGTATTGGTTAATAAAATTATATGGGCTTTAAGAGTACAATTCTATGATACCTCATCTGTATATTGTATTGTGTGCCCAGCATCTGCACATAACTTTTGACTCTCCCTAAATTTAATTACAAATAGCCTCCTGTTGACCAGAAGCCTTACCAATAACATAAAGTCATTTAACATATATTTGGTATGTCATATGTATTATGTGCTGCAATAAAGTAAGCTAGAAAAATGAAAATATCAAGAAATCATTAGAAAGAGAAAATACATTTACTGTATTTATTGAAAAAAGTTCACATATAAATGGACCTCTCCATATCCAACCCATGTAGTTCAAGGTTCAGTAGTAAATGTAATTATATAATATGTGGTTCATCCATGTACATATCACGTGTCATTATTTCATTTATTTTTTATTGCCAAATAATATTTCACTAATTAGATATACCACATGTGTTTAATCCCATTTTACTACCTGATGGACAGTTAGCTGTTGCCTTTTTATTTATTTATTTATTTATTTATTTATTTATTTATTTTTTGCCTAAGTAATGTTGACATGAACATTCATATACAAGTTTTTGTGTGGACATATGTTTTTGTATTTTAGTTTTAATTCTAGCTTATTCTTTGAAAATAATTGCATCTAATTTGGGAGGAATTTTTGAAAATGTACTTAATTAAGAGGAAGTATATTTTTTTTCTGAGCTACCTTATAACAAATATCCTAACTTATATAATAAAATAAATATGTATATGTGTGCTCAAATTAACTATTTTAAGACAATTATGCACCTGAGATATTCATGCTTACTTATCCTTAGTTATTCTGATTGCCTTGTATATTACATATGCAACTATTATAATATTATATCTAATGCCTTCTTTAAGCAACATAAGATAAATTCTTTTAAATGGAGGAGTATATCATCCTCAACTCATACTCATGTGTTACATGAGATAGAGCAAATAAGTTAAACTTCTGGGTGTTGTTTTTGTTCATTTCCTTTGTCCTTTGGATCAGGACAGGAATCCACCATCAAGGAAGTTAGTTTGATTTTAGTAAAGTAAAAACTTCAAAGTAGAAAATTTTCAGATTAATGGAGGTAGTAGCAAGTGATCAGGAGATATTAAAAAAAGAAAGAAAAGAAAAGAAACAATAAGAAGCATAAAAAGGAAACATTAAGTTACAGAAGATCAATATATAACATTATAACATTAACATCTTAATGAAAAAGGGTTATGACACACACAAAACCAACAGGTACATGTTTCTATAACAAAAACATTTACAGCTAATTTCCAAAGGCTGCAAGCACAGGTGTTAGCAGAGATGTACTGGGAGAATGCAAACAGGATGGAAGAGACTGACAGCTGTCAGAGGGGAGCCGGGTTGGGGCTAGGAGAAAAAGGGAAGGGATTAATAATAATAAGAAAACCCTAGATCTGACAACAATATGGTGCTAACCAGAGGGGAAGGGGGGTGGCGAGAAATGGAAAAGGGCAAAGGGGGATAAATGGTGGTGGAAGGAGACTTGACTTTGGGTGGTATGTGCACGATGCACGTGTGCAGATTGTGTGTTATAGAGTCATACACTTGAAACCTGTGTGGCTTTATTGACTAATGTCACCCAATACATTTGATATAAAAATTAAAATTGAAAAAAAGAGCCCTGGCCAGGTAGCTCAGTTGATCAGAGTGTTGTCCCGACATGCCAATATTTGATCCCTAGTCAGGGCATATACAAAAAAATCAACCAATGAATGCATAAGAAAGTGGAACAATAAATTGGTGTTTCTCTCCCTCTTTCTCCCTCCCTCTCTCTCTTTCTAAGCATCAGTCAAAAAAACAAAAACAAGAATAACTATTTAATCAAGTGAAATTGATTATAGTGGGGGGAAAAGAGTTACTTATAAGGATGAAGGGTATAATACACTTACTAGTATTTGGATAAATAACTATCAAGAAACTTGACATGGAGTAGAGTTGCAATGTACAAATCTCAAATTGTAAAATATAGAATAACTGCACAAATAAAATTGTACGTATTGGGATACTATACATACTCCTTTAATATATTGGCGATAAAGTATTAAAAATACAGTACAACTATAGAAAACTTACATAATAAATTTGAACTAATAAAATTCATAAGGGGGTCTCTAAGGGGAGTAAAGGAAGTACTAGTAAAAGTGCACAAAGGGAGAAATTATATTGGATGCAATCACTCCAGAGGCCTCAGTTGCTAACTCAACTGGACCTTTGCCCCGGGGGGCACCAGGACCTTGGAAAATGAGGCAATTCCTAGGGAGAGGCTTGCTGAAGCTGTTGGCAGCCAACACTGCCAGCAGCTGGAAGAATGAGTGCTCAGTGCTGCACCAGGAGGCCGAGCTTGCAGCACAGCACCCACTGTAGGCACCCCTGGTGCTTCTTGTTCCCACTTTCTTCATATGGTAAGTTCTGGAAACTGTTCTGCCATGGTTTTATTTGATGTCTGTTCTTTTTCTTGAGTATCTTACTAGAAGTGTAATGGGATAAACTACTGCACTCACTTCTGCAGCTGTCTTGAGGCCACAATTTACTCCTCTCTCTGCTCTACTACTAATTCAGATTCCCCTCAGCCTCAGCTAATGCTTCTGCTGGATTGAGATTGCTTACTTGCTAAGATAACCTGAACTTCCATCCTGTAGGGGTTCAGTGAAAGTCAAGGTGTGTGGGGGGGGTGGGGGGAGATGGAGAGGGTGCTTCCACAGTGTCACTCAGAGACCCAGGCTGAGTGAGGCTCCACTGTTTGGTAGTTGGTGCTCACTGTGCATGAGAAGAGGAAGTGGGTGCTGTGTATTAGCTCTTCTGTTCTTTGGCCTGGAAAGGCCACATCATTCTGCTCTAAGCCCATTGTCAGAACCAGTTAAGGACCTGCCTAGTTGTAAGGGAACTGGGAAGTGTGGGGAGGCAGGCTTCAGAATGGTGGTGAGCACCATCTCTGTCACAGTCTATCCTCCTGATTGTCAAAAATCCCTGTGCCCTCTTTATTCCATTGTTACCCCTCAGGTGAGATAACCCAAAGTCCTAGTCTATCAAGGCATTTCACTCCAAGTGACACATGTCATCTCCACATCAGATCCAGACATTGCTCCTTTGGTCCAGAAACATTGGAACTGAAATGAGCAAATTATCCCCCCTTCCTTCCCCTGCCCCCTCCCTTTATTCCCTAAGGTGGTGTCATACAGGGCCAGGGTAACCACAGTCAACTGTCCCATCTGGGAAGCTGAGAAGGGCAGTCATTGCTTATTTGAAATCTCTTGGTCAGACATTGTGAGTGTCTCTTGCCCTGAGGTGAGGAATATTCCTTGATTCTGCCCTAAATCTGATCTCTGCCAGGAGCACCTTGCCCTCTGCTCGCGCTCTCCACCTTGGCTCCACTTTCCTCCTTAGACATATCTGAGGTGGGTGTTAGAAATGTGGGAGCTGCTCAGCTTTCTCTCTATAAAAGATTGGGGTCAAGTTCCATTTTACGGCAGGCTTTCTCAGCCTGGCTACTATTGACATTTTGGATAAATAAATTATTTTGACGGACTGTCCTGTGTATTGTAGAATGGCTAGCAGTTAACCCTGGCCTTGACCCATTAGATGGCAGTTATAAGTGCTCCCCAATTGTGACAACCTAAAATGTCACCAGGCAGTGCCAGATACCCTGGGGCACCATTTCCCTGAATTGAGACTCACTGTTTTAAGGCTAGAACAGCCACGCAGTTATGGAGGGCTTTTTTTTTTCTCTTCCCCTTTCAGAAACTTAGGAGGCTTTTTATCATTTTAATGACAGTTCTTTTCTAAGCACATTTGTTAGCTCGCTGGACTTGATGTCTAACTTGAAGCTTTTGCCCTCTATTAGCTAGTCTGAAGCAGTTTCTTCAATAGAAAGATTTTCTGTGAAGGGTTTTTAGAATGATATGAAAACTAGAGGCCCAGTGCACGAAATCCATGCAGTCGGGGGTGGGGGTCCCTCAGCCCAGCCTGTGCTCTCTCACCGAAGCCCTCGAGGATGTTCGACTGATGGCTGAGGCCCACTCCCCATGGGACATCCTTAGCGCTGCTGCAGAGGTGAGAGGCTACCGCCACCATCACTGCACTTGCCAGCTGTGGGCCCAGCCGTGAGTGGCTGAGTGACACTCCCCCTGTGGGAGCACACTGACCACCAAGGGACAGCTCCGGCACTGAGCATCTGCCCCCTGGTGGTCAGTGTGCTTCATCATTACTGGTCACTCAGCCATTCAGTCGGTTTGCATATTAGCCTTTTATTATATAAGATGATGCTTCAGAAACAAATCGAAGTATCAGTGGCTTAAACGGCATTTCCAGCTTGCTCAGGTCTACAGGTCGGCTGTGTGGCACTGCCCCAGATCCTGGGGACAGGTCCAGGGCTTATTCCATGGTCTGGTGTCATTGTCTAGGTCAGCAGTTTTTACCCAATACACAGGAAGAATGTTTAAAACATGCAGTACCTGACTACTTATCAGGGGCACTGACCTCTTTTCCCATAGACTGTCGTCGTATTTTTGTCATATCAGCAAAAAATAAATTTTTTTGGTGTGCTGCAGAATTTTAGCAACTATGTTATATGTGTCATGAGATGAAAAAGTTTGTAAATCGCTGGTCTGGGCTGAAGGAGTGCCTTCATTGGGCTCATCCTTTTCTCAGGGTGAAAGATAGGAGAGGAGAACCAAGCTAAATCAAGCAAGCTCATTTAAAACTTGTCTTCAGATTTGGTGGACATCACATTCTCTCAGTCTACTGATCGAAGGTGAGAAGGTATAGAGGTATACCGGGCTGGGAGGAGAAGATAACTGCTATATACACTGCTTTTTTTGTAAGTGTCTAGTAACTTTTAATTTTTCCAGAATGTCAAGGCCCTGAAATTCTTAACTCTGTTCCTTTTCATTTCTACTTGTCACCTGGCAGTAAATTGTGTTTACTGCACAGCAGTGCTCTGTGTTATGTTTACTGCACTACAGTTCTTCCAAACCTATCCAGTAGCCACCAACACACACTACGAAAACGTTACTTTCCAATCACTTCTTCCCCAAACTGACTTTGTAAAGGCAAGGCCAAATAATAAGTATTTTAGGCTTTATAGGTGATACAAGCTCTGTTATGGCTTTGCTAGTGTAACACAGAATGGCCATAGACAGTGAGCAGCTAGCTGAGTGAGTGTGGCTGTGTCTTGACAGGCAGGCCTTCCCTTGCCAGCCCTACTCGAGAGCCTCCGCTTCATTCTGCAGGGCTGTGCCTGCGAGTTCTTCCAGGTGACAGTGTCTTCAGAGGCATTGCTACTATATAACCCAGATCGCTTTTTCCAGCTGTGGGATTAGTGTCCCTGCTGCCTCCTACTTGACGGCTAAGCTGTGGTCAGGTGTGTGGAAGCGTAGCACCCTACCTGGTTTCAGGGATATCAGAATGGACCGGCGAGAAGGAAGAGCAGGCTCTGTGTTTACTGCACTCAGTACCACTGGTGACACCGTGTGTGAGTTTTTCTTACCAAACAGTTCTCAGGTTTTCTGTACTTCAGCTGGTGTCCTACAATTTAATTTCGTTCTGACCCTTTCTACCTGGAGACAGCATCAGATCCCACAGGTTCAAAGCTCAGCCTCATCAGACTGTCCCCCTTCCGATGCCGACCACAAACCCTGGTTATTACTGTGGTTCTGACCTCCTGGGTGCCATTCAGAGGTTCCCACATCTTTCTACTCAGGTTCAATGTATTTGCCAGTGCTGCTCACAGAACTCAGGACAACATTTTACTTAGCAAACTACCAGCTATTACAAAGGACGTTCCTCAGGGAAAACCAAAGAGAGATGCATAGGGAAGGAATGTGGGAAGAGGGGTGGAGCTCCATGCCTTTCCTGGGTGCGCCACTCCTCAGATCTTGACATGTTCACACCAAATCTTGTCTTCTGTGGTTTTAATGGAGTCTTCATTTCCTTCTTAGGCATGTTGATTGAATCATTACCATTGGTAATTGAACACTAGCTGAGGTCCGGGAGTGGGTCTGAAAGGTGAAGCTCAAATCACTATGTTGGTTCCCTTGGCAGCCAGCCCCCATCCTTTAGGCTTTGCAAGCCACCCCATTAACATAAGCTCAGGGTGAAAAGGGCTTTAAAAATAACAATCACCTTTTTCTCTTATCAGTTAAGGAATTCTTGCCCTGGTTGGTGTTGTCCTGTGCACCGAAGGGTTAAGTTTGATTCTAGGTCAGGGCATAAACCCGGGTGTCCGTCTGATCTCAGGTCAGAGTATGTCCAAGAGAGAGCTGATCAATGTTTCTTTCTCCCTCTCCCTTCCTCTTTCACTTTCAAAAAAACACCACACCAATAAAAAATATTTTTTTTAAAGAAAGAAAGAAATTCTAAGGTTTTTAGGAGCTCTGTCTCAGTAATTGAGACAAAAACCAAATATGTAAGTAATTATAAATCACAATGTCTCAACTGGGCTATGCTAGTAACAAACCCTGAATTCTCAGTGGTTACCAACTAAGGTTTATTTCCCACATTGCATGTCCAGTGCAGGTCATGATAGGTGAGGACTCTGCTTTACCTTGATGCTCAGCCACCCACCCACACGGACAGAGGGTCCACTGTCTGGAATGTTATAGTCACCAAAGCAGGGCAGGACAACAGGATGCCCTTCTGTATGTTCTCACTCACAGCCGCTTCCCAGAACTTACCACCGTTAGGCTTGCCTGACTACCTACCTCATTGTGAGGAGGCTAGAAACTGTGAGAGAAGATGGAATAATGTTAGCTTAGTTCCACTCTGCTACAAATTCACACCAATTCAGTTGTTCTCATATGGTCCTAGCATCTGTAGAATGCTTATCCTATTGATAGATAAGGGTAGATTTCAGGTAATACTTTTTGAGCCATTTTTGGACAGTGTTTCTTTAAAAATATTTTTAAGTGTATTTTACTCTTAATTTTTTAAAATAAAATGTTTAAAATTAGAATTGTATTTCTAGGTGGGGATGCAGTAGTGTAAAGAGCCATTGATCTTTACCCATCACAGTAGACTTTGAAACTGTATCAAAGCTTGTAAGGTTTTTCTTGAACATGCAGAGTTATTTTGCTGAGTATTGTATTTTGCAAATAGTGCCAACATCATATTTATGTAACAACAATAATGAAAAATTTCATCTTCTGTTTCACTAAGCCTGTTGATCTCTATTTTTAATTTGATAAAGCCCTTGCGTTACATATCTTCTAAAACCATCCATGATTGCCTATGAAAAGATGCTAAATATAACACAGTTTTTCCTGGAGAGAGACGTTGGGAAAGCAGTCATTGCCTTTCAGGCCATCAGTACCCGTAATGGAGTGTGTTTGTGTTGTGGATGCATGTTTGCTTTCTGTGTCTCTTGGTTCACAGTAGGATTCATGGGAGCTAACAGGCAAAATGTCTTGAACTTGAAGCCATGAGTTTTTTCGCTGCTGCCTTCATTTTAACGACCAAGCATGACTGCTTGAAACTTGGGTTAGCTTGTGACGCTGGAAAATCCTTCACAAAGACATTATTTAGTAGCATTAACAGCAAGTAATTATATAGATTAGTGGCACCAAGATAATGCTCTCCTACCTCTATGAGCAGACAGATTTTACAAATTTGTGTGATTTGGGACGAGCAGTCAGTGTGGGAAAGACCGCTGAGGACTGTGAGACTTGGCCATCTGCCAATGCGAGAGGTCAAATGACACTTGGTTTGGATTGACATAAAATGGTCAATTGTTGATTTGCAATATCTACACAAACTTCATTGTGACTTTAAAATTAGTTTTTTTAATGCCTGTAATTTAGTATACAAGTGAATATAAATGCTACCTTATGATTCTGTCTTTCTTTTACCATATTTGTTTTATGTGATCTTTTTTATTTTTTATTTTTTTATATATTATTGATTTTTTTACAGAGAGGAAGGGAGAGAGAGAGTTAGTAACATTGATGAAAGAGAGTCATCCATCAGCCGCCTCTTGCACACCCCCCACCGGGGATGTGCCCGCAACCAAGGCACATGCCCTTGACCGGAATCAAACCCGGGACCCTTCAGTCCCCAAGCCGACACTATCCATTGAGCCAAACCAGTTTCGGCTGATCTTTTTTATTTTTAAACACTAGAGGCCTGATGCATGAAATTTGTGCAAGAGTAGGCCTTCCTTCTCCTAGCTGCTGGCACTGGTTTCCCTCTGGCACCTGGGACCCGGGCTTCCCTCACAAACCCCAGCTTTGTCTGGAAGGTTGTCCTGAAGGATGTCTGGTCTAATTAGCATATTATACTTTTATTATTATAGATTTTTTATTATTGACTTCAGAGAGGAAGGGAGGGGGGGGGGAAGAGGTAGAAACAACATCAATGATGAAAGACAATATTGATAGGCTGCCTCCTGCATGCCCCACACTGAAGATTGAGCCCGTAACCCTTGGCTGGAATTGAACCTGGGACCCTTCAGTCTGCAGGCCTACGCTCTATCTACTGAGCCAAACCAGCAAGGGCTTATGTGAGCTTTAAGATGTAGTTCCTTTACTCCACTTGATCAAAAATTACTAGCTAATCATAATTTCTAGCAAATAAAATACTACTAAATTCTCTAATTGTATAATATGTATTCATAAATTAAAATGCCATCAAGTGAATTCCTCAAATGTGCCTATTATAATGAATTTATGCCATGATACAGATTATGGTGAGAGAAATAAACAGTTTGCATGAATTGTTTTATCAGTGATCTGATAACTTGTGAACTGCAAAATATTTGTATATGTCATAGCAGTCTTTTATTCTTTATTTCTTAAAGGACTTGAAGCCCAGTAATATCGTAGTAAAATCAGACTGCACTTTGAAGATTCTTGACTTTGGATTGGCCAGGACTGCAGGAACGAGTTTCATGATGACTCCTTATGTAGTGACTCGCTACTACCGAGCACCTGAAGTCATCCTAGGGATGGGCTACAAAGAAAACGGTCAGAAAACACGTTTACTTGAAATGCTGTTCTATTTTATGAGATTGCTTATGTAAATATTGAAGATGAAGTGCATAGTTAAATATATGTCACTGAAGTATTTTATTAAGAGTTTGAAAGTAACTCTAAATTTTGTCATAAGTGTTTGGAAAAACTTAGGGCACCTGTCTATTTAATTACAAATACATAACTATCAACACTACTTTGGATAAAGACTTTGTTGCCATGGCCCCTGAAATTTACTTTCCTGTAACTTTACAGTGAATATTTCCAACATGGGCTCAAGGAATATATATAGTAAACTGACAGTTTATCTTTTGTATGAAGTTTAGTTTGCTGTTAGTGACATTTGCACATGTTTCCAACCCCCTGAGACTAGAACTATTAGCAATAGCACTTAGGGTAAATTTGAAGAGCCAAAGTAAAGCCATCTACAGAGCTGAAGGATAATAAAGGTGACCTCTTGTAGGAAATTTTCATCAACGCCCTGTGTCCAGCCTTAAAGAAATGGCATATTATGTGTCGGTATATTCAGTTACGTATATCGGCATTAGAATCAAGGTTGAAGAAAATTGTCAGTTCAGAGGAAAAAAATTCCAGGATTTTCATTTCTGGTAAAAATCTATTACAATAAAATTTCCCTATAGATTATTATAGATTCATAAATTAAAATGCCATCAAGTGAATTCCTCAAATGTGCCTATTATAATGAATTTAAGCCATGATACCGATCATGGTGAGAGAAATAAACAGTTTGCATGAATTGTTTTATCAGTGATCTGATAACTTGTGAACTGCAAAATATTTGTATATGTCATAGCAGTCTTTTATTCTTTATTTCTTAAAGGACTTGAAGCCCAGTATTTATTAAAAAATTAAACGTACACATATTAAGTGAGTTAGGGGTTGAGTGAGTGCACAGACAGGCCTTTATTGACTTGTGGTAACTTCATCCAAAGCACTGCTTGGAATGGGGCCTGGGCTTTTTCCTAGCAGCTTGCTTTGAATTAAGAAACTGTATTAAGTCAATCTTCTTGATTCATTTTTAGAAAAGATAACGTTGAACTGAGGATTTTAACTTCCTTTTATTTTCTGAGCTAATTAAAAACAAATGCTTTAAACATTTCCTATTCTTTTGTTTTTAAATAAACAGGCTGTTTTGTTTTCTTACTATCTAAAATTGTCTTATACCCTAGAGATCAAGTGAGTTAGATTTAATATTAGACTCATTGAGGTTTTGTTATTGTTGTTTATTAGGTTTGTCGTTGTTTTTTTAGAATTGATACAAGTAACCAACATGAAGATTGCTTTTGCATTTGCTTTAAAACCATTGACTGTCTCAGCTACTGTGTAATGTGTCGCTCTGTGTCCTATAAGTGTGATTTGGGGAAATAGCTCCCTGCCAGGAATTAGCACTAAGAAAAAATACCATATTAAAAATTGACTTGCTTTCCTCGTAGATAAGAGTTATGTAGATGACCTTATTTTTCTTTCTTTTCTTTTTTGATCTCAGGAAACTGAGTCAAATGTAATGCTTAATGATGATATCACATTAGCCGTCAAGGGCAAACATAAGAACTTCCTCCACCCACCGTCACCTGTTTTAATAACCTTAATTTTGCCTTTTATTGCAAGCTACCTCAAAGCTTTGTAGAAAGTTTAATATAATGGAATATATTTAAGCTGCTAGTTGGCTATAGACCCATTAAAGGAAGTTTTATGCGTGAACCAGGCTTATCATGTTGAGAAAGTCTTCACTGACCCAGACAAGAACTGCTTTGCATGCTTGCCACTTTCATAATCTGCTTAAAAATGGGTTTATATGATTTCTTAAAGTTTTCTACATAACTTGTGTCCTGGGTATTTAAGTAAAGTTTGTTATTCTCTATAATCTATAGGGAAATTTTATTGTAATAGATTTTTACCAGAAATGAAAATCCTGGAATTTTTTCCCTCTGAACTGATTTATGAATATTAACTTTATTCTAAATCTTTGTCTTTGAAAGTTCAATCGTACTATAAATATAAAAATATTTGCCTTTATTTTAATATTAAATTTTAGAGAAACTTTAATTCCAAAGGTATTCCAAAATTTCTTTCCAGTTTCGCTCCTTTGAGTCTGTGGTGAACTGGCATTCTCCTTGTAAAGGTGTGTACTAGGAAGTACACTTACCTTTCCCAAGTCCTCCAATGTGGGTACAGGTGTCTCTCTCTTTGACATCAATTTCTACCCTTTTCCTTTTTTACCCTTAAAAAATTTAGACTTTCAAGCTTCAAAAACAAAGTTTCTAAGGCTTTCCTTTTAAATTGCTGTCTTCCCTCTTTTCCTAGTAAGCTGCCAGCACCTGCTCTCCTCTTTTTATCTGATTTTCTCACCCAGAGATATCAGGGTGCACTGTCAGTTTTAATGAAGCAGATGGAGATCCTCAAATTGCCCGTTTCTGTGTCTAGCAGATGTTTTTAGCATTGATTAGAGGTCCCATTGTAGTGGGAACTTTCAGACTGTGTTCAACCAAAACTAAACGTCTTCAATCAAAAGCAACTTAGTTTTATGGGCTTAAAGACTTTAGGTAGAAAACATGATATAAACTTTTTGCTGAGTTTTCTGCCTTGATCATTTATTCACTGTCTATACACTTGTTCCTGTTAGGATTGTAGGGTAGATGTAGCACAGCATTGCTGGGGAAACAAGTGACTTGCAATTCAAAATAGACAAAGCACCACTAAAGTACATTTATGAAATCCAGTTTGAAAATTGATAAAGGGCTTTGGATTAATTCTTAACTGTAATTATTCATAGAAATGCATGCTTTTTGTTAAATATTTAACATGCTAAATTATTTCTGCTCATGCCTTTTTGTTGTCTTAAAGAGAGAGCATAATAATGCACAGTTGAACCTCAAAATATTGTCAAGATTCCACTTTTTAAAATTTGCTACCTTGTGTACTTTTTCAACCTTACTTACAAAGTTTATGTTTGCTGCTATTTTATATTTTATAAACAAATTTCCAGTGACAAATTGTATGGGATTTTTAACTACATTATTTCTGTGCATGGCTCTCACTTTAAAATTAGATATATAGTTAAAAGGCCACACTTCACCATCTGCTTTTGTAATTCAAAGCCTTTTGAAAAATATTTTGTTTTAAATTATTCCATTAGCTAAAATTAAAATCACTTTTCTTTTTGTGATGTTTTGTAGTTGTTATATAATGCAGTCATATTACGCTTCTTTGATTTTAATGACTTTTTGCTTTGCTTTTCCTTCTTTTGTGCTGCAAACATATAGTGGATTTATGGTCTGTGGGGTGCATTATGGGAGAAATGGTTTGCCACAAAATCCTCTTTCCAGGAAGGGACTGTATCCTTGTGCTGCTGCAGCAGTGAAATTAGTGATGACTTCCTTATGTTCGCTAATGGGGATGAAGATGGTTTATTCATACGGGGGGTGGGGGGGGGTTTAAACAGCTAGTTTGTGGCTATTATAGTTCAAACACTGCTGAGATGAGAAGCTGAAATGTTCGTAGGCTGCGTCTGGCAGCAGGAAATACAGTCTCTGCTGGTAGTTAGAGCACATTCACTGTCACTCATTTTTATTTTGTACTGCTTTCTATAATTTTAAAGTATACATGGTGTGCGTAATTTTTTTCAATGTTTATATATTTTTTTTTTTTTTTACACTTTAACCAAACTCTTTATGTTAATGTCATTGCATTTTGTTTTCAGTTGACATTTGGTCAGTTGGGTGCATCATGGGAGAAATGATCAAAGGTGGTGTTTTGTTCCCAGGTACAGATCGTATCCTTATCTTTGGCCTAAAATGTAGTTTCTAAAGGTCAAAATGTATGACAGCACTTCAGCTAGGTCAAATATAATGTATTTTGTCTCTCCCTAATAATATTGTTAAATTATTCTACTCTTTCAAAATGCCACCTGCTAGTTGACATAGATTTCCCTCCCCCACGTATTGATTGTGTCATGTTGTTTCTGAGAACTGCCCAAGTTAATTATCTACAATTACTTGTTGGCTTAAATTAGAAATTAAAAATTTAATTAATTAGAAATTAAAATTTAATTTCTAATACTTAGGTATACACTTAATTAAGTCTAGAAGCACTTAGGACTTTAATACGCATTTTGGAATTGTCTTTTGCTTCTGGCCATCCTTTTGTTTTACCCCCCCTTCCCCCACCTCCCTTTGTGTTACTGTTCTTTGTGTTTTGTGTCTTTGGGTTGTTGTCTCATTTCTCAACATAACATACTGATCTTTTCATCTGAGAATTTCAGCAGTAACAGTTTTATTATGGTGTAAGTAGACTTGGAGTCATGCTTTTTGTTCAACGACTATTTTAATATTTACATTACTAGCAAGTGATGTGTGATGTATTTATCAGCTAGTAACCCTGAGACTTACTTTAGGCGGAGGCATGGGAAAACCACATGCACTAGGTCAGTGGTCAGCAAACTCATTAGTTAACGGAGTCAAATATCAACAGTACGACGATTGAAATTTCTTTTGAGAGCCAAATTTTTTAAACTTAAACTTCTTCTAACGCCACTTCTTCAAAATAGACTCGCCCAGGTCGTGGTATTTTGTGGAAGAGCCACACTTAAGGGGCCAAAGAGCCGCATGTGGCTCTTAAAGCGCAGTTTGCCGACCACAGCACTTAGTTAATCAGAGGGCTTTGGCTCTAGTCTCAGGGAGGACTGGCAGTGTGAGACTCAGGAGGAAGGAGATGGGAAGTTCTAACCTCAACAACTTATCAAATATCGAGTCATGTTCACAGGTTTCAGAGCTTCCAGAGTTTATTACCTGAGTTAAAGAAAGCATGGCAAAAGAAAATGCCACTTGTATCAAAGCTGTCATTTTTACAAGTTTTCTGTTAGTGTAGAAAATTCTCAAAAACAAAAGGACAGATTATAAGAAATATTTCTTAGCCTCTAAGACAGTGGTTCTCAACCTTTTTCACGCCTCGACCCCTTAATGCAGGTCCTCGTGTTGTTGTGACCCCAACCATAAAATTATTTTTGTTGCTACTTCATAACTATAATTTTGCTACTGTTAAGAATCATAATGTAAATATCTGTGTTTTCCAGTGGTCTTAGGCGACCCTGCTAGTGATTTCAGAGAACCGCTGCTGTAGAGCCTAAGACCATTGGAAAACACAGATATTTACATTACGATTCTTAACAGTAGCAAAATTATAGTTATGAAGTAGCAACGAAAATAATTTTATGGCTGGTGTCACCACAACACGAGGATCTGTATTAAAGGGTCGTGGCATTAGAAAGGTTGAGAACCACCGCTTTAGGATATGCATTTACATTTTCAGATGAGCCAGAAAAAAATTTTTTTGTATTCCAGAATTGTGTACAGTTTACATTTAGAATGCCTGAGGGTAGTAATTATCATTATTTTTTGAGTCACTTGTCATTTGTATTTGGAATTTGTTGGTTTAAGCTTTCATTTTTTAAAATACGTTTTTGTTGATTTTTTAGAAAGGGAAGAGGGGAAGAAGGGAGAGATAGAAACATTAATGAGAGAGAAACATGGATCTGCTGCTTCCTGCAAACCCCCTACTAGGGATCAAGCCCACAATCTGAGCATGTGCCCTTACTGGGACTAGAACTGGTGACATATTGGTACATGGGTTGGCGCTCAACCAGTTGGGCTAAGCTTTCATTTATATGATAAAATTAATATCCCCCCCCCCCCTCTCTCAATAAGATTATCGGTGCTTGTTTGTTGACCCTTTCTGTCCACCTTTTGCAAGGTGGCTATAAGATAAAAAATTTGTAACTGCCACATTCTTTCTTAGAATTTTGTAATTATTATTTTCTTGTTATTTTAATACGGCTATGACTATGTGTTGAACATTAGATACGGAGTATTTTTCTTAGCTACTTGATATTAGATATTGATCAGTGGAATAAAGTTATTGAACAGCTTGGAACACCATGTCCTGAATTCATGAAGAAACTACAACCAACAGTAAGGACTTACGTTGAAAACAGACCTAAGTATGCTGGATACAGCTTTGAGAAACTCTTCCCTGATGTGCTCTTCCCTGCTGACTCAGAACACAACAAACTTAAAGGTACTTTTAATAAATTGTTTAATTCTGTGTGTGTGTCTGTGTGTGTGTGTGTGTGTGTCTGTGTGTGTGTGTGTGTGTGTGCGCGCATATTATTATGGAGCATATACTAAGATTATTTCTGGGTGGTGGAATAGAGTAAGGTTTTAGTCATTTTTTCTGTAACTAAATTTTTTCATCATATGTATAACCTGATTATATAGTAAAATACTTTCAAAAGTACATACTTTAAAAAAAAAATGAGCATTTCAAGTTTCTGAAATGTATTGCTATTTTTAAAAGCCTTTATGAGGTACTTGTACATTCACATCATTATTTTTGCAGCCAGTCAGGCGAGGGATTTGTTATCCAAAATGCTGGTGATTGACGCATCCAAAAGGATCTCTGTGGATGAAGCTCTTCAGCACCCATACATCAACGTCTGGTATGACCCTTCCGAGGCGGAGGCTGTAAGTTCTTCTCTTCATGTTTAAAGAAGTCATACCCCTTACAGTTAGAATTAAGGTTGGGTTTGGAGGAAAAATTTTATATATATATATATATATATATATATATATATATATATATAAAAGCCAAGCAACTATATATATATATATATATATATATATATATATATATATATATATATATATAAAAGCCAAGCAACTAGAATGGCAGAACGACCGGTTGCTATGATGCACACTGCAGCAGCCAACCGCTTGGCCTGTTTGGCTCTCCCATCCCCTGCGACCACCCTCGGCTCCTTCCCCTAGCCAGCCTGGCCCTAATTGGCCCTCCCAACCCCACCTGTGCACGAATTTGTGCACTGAGCCTAGAGTTTTAAATAAAAATATAGGTAAATGATGATGCTGTTTTTTGTTTTGCATTTAAAGTGCCATAAGTAATGAGCTTATCTGAGCACTTCCTACACAAAATAAAGTCCCTCTCTCAGCTTCTTGCCTTCCTATCTTGATACCTGATCTGATGAGCTAGAACACTGAATGCTTTGGGAGGACATCCTAACTCAGTTATAAAACAAATTATTGTATCCAAAGCAGAGCCCTTTATGTAAGTTCTATAATGTAATAAATTGACCATTTCAAAAGCTGGAAGAAAAGAAAAAGTTGGTTAAATATCTTTTTCCTGTCAGGAAGGATTCTTCCAAAACTAGTCTCTACATCAAAGATGATTCATCTCTCTGGTCTAATAATGTATTTTTACAAACGCTTGCTGTTTAGATGACATTTCAAATAATTATGATGATTTCCATACTCCTAGTAAACTGACTCAATTATTGCTGCCTTTTGTTTTTCAGCCACCACCAAAAATACCTGACAAGCAATTAGATGAACGGGAACACACAATAGAAGAGTGGAAAGGTAACATTCACCAGATCCTGAGAGATGGAGCCGAGAGAGCTTCTGGCTTATTGTGTTGATTTGTTCATCATGTTGAGGAAACTAGAGATACTTTATATTATTCACTAAGGGCCCAGTGCATGAATTCCTACACTTGAAAGGAACTGTGGGCTGTGAGGCTGAGGTGGGCACAGGGATGGGTCTCGGCCCATCCTTCACGTCCCTGCCTGATTCTTCCCACCACTGCCCCACCCCCTACCCCCTTCACTCTTACCCTCTCTACCTGCAACCCCGCTCCTACCACTGTCGCTCCCACACGCTGACAACCACACGCTGACAATGCCAAGCCCTCTCCCACCAGCTGAAGGCGTGAAACGATTAGAGCTGGTGCCAGCAGTGGGTTCAGGCGGAGCTGGCGCTGTCAGCAGGTGCGAGCAACAGCTGCTGCTCCGATCACCCCTCAGGAGCAGGGGAGGTGGAGAAGCCCTCGGGCGATCAGGGATGTCATCTGCCACTTGCACCCACTGATGGCGCCAAGTGATCAGGACTGGCACGGGGCACTGGCAGCAGGTGGGAGTGGGGCTGTTGCTGACAGTGGGTACAAGAGGTGATTGCTGGCCCTATTTGCCCTTTAGGAGCAGAGAGAAGTGGAAAAGCCCTGAGGAGTGATCAGGGCCAACAGCCGCAGATTGCACCCACTGATGGCGCCAAGCGACCGGGGCCGGCGCTTAGTGCCAGCAGCAGGTGCAAGTGCCAGGCAGGACCACAGCGTGTGGGAGCAAAGAATTTTTAGTAACCACCAGAGGCTCACCCTCATGACAGTGACCTGCGCCCTGCCCCACTCACCTGCTCTACCATTCTGCTGTAGCCAATACCCCCATGTTTTGCGCATGCCCCCTGGTGTTCAGCACACATCTTAGCAACCAGTTGTTCGGTTGTTCCACCATTTGTTCTATTTGCATATTAGCCTTTTATTATATAGGACTAATGGCCCGGTGCACAAAATTCATGCACATTAAAAGAGGATTAATTAGAGGAAATAATTTAATATTCCTATTTGCTCTTTCTCTATAATAGAAGTGTCAGAGATGAAAGAAAATTAGTCAAATTGTATATGAAAACCTTTCTCCTGTCAGAGTCTGGGAGCACCATGGGACCCAAAGTCAAGTACCCACCCATCCACATGCCCCTCAAAATCGCCTACCCCCCTCCATTGGGCTAGATCCAGACCTGGTCAGTCTCACCCTTGTCAAGCCCCGCTGGGCAGGGGACATAGCCTCAGGTCCTTAGGCCCGGCACCAGGACAGGGAGCATGGCCTGAAGTCTCCCAGCCTAGACTGGGGCAGGGGCATGGCCTCAGGTCCCCTGGCCTAGCGCTGGGGTGGGGGGCGTGGCCTGAGGTGCCCCAGCCTGACACCAGGGCGGTGGCTGCAGCCAGAGGTCCCCTGTCAAGCCCTGCTGGGTGGGGGATGTGGCCTGAGATCCCGTGTCAAGCCCCATGGGGAGTGGGGGAGGCGTAGCCTCAGGTCCCTGCTGATTGATCGTTAAGGCTCCTTATGGGAACTTGGCTTTAGCTGTGGGCACAGCCATCTTTGTGACATCAATTAGCATATTCCCTCTTTATTAGATTGGATAATTCATATATGGTAATATTATCATTAGTATTTTTTGCAAAAATAGAAAGATCTCTTTTCCTCCCTTACTTAACACATGAAGCACCCAGCCTGTTTTGTCTTCCGGACAGAAAGTATAGTGTCACTCCTAATCTCTCACGTCCCTTATCCAGACACAGAAACATTAGTTCTTTTCGGAGTATTTTGTTCTTTCGTAGTCTACAAGTACACAAGCCTGTGTGCTTGGATCTCCCCCTTCTACTCTCCCACCTGCTTTGGTCTTCATTGGTAGTGTGCTCTGTTGGTGTAATCCCATGTTAAAGATCACCCTCTCCTGCTCCATATGCCTGGCACATGGATTCCCAGCTGTCCAGCTGTGTCAGTTTCTATACCCAGCTCCCATTTGCAGAGCACTCAAGTTGTGTCCAGTCTGTTGTTATTACAACTGCAGTGCTCTTGTGCAAATGTGAGAACATGCCAATAAAAAAAGTCCTATAAGATTTGCTCAGCCAAAGGATATTTTTCAATTATTTCCAGATTACCTTCAAAGAAATTGTAGTGGTTTATATTTCTGTCAGCACTGTAAAGGACTGTCTATCAGGGAGTTCACCAAAAGAGAGTTAATTTTTAATCTTTGCAAAACTAATATAGTAGTTTTATTTTATGAATGTAGTTGAACATTAATAATGCTTCAATAGTGAAATACTTATTTCTATAAAAGATTCCCTGGGATGGCCTGGCCTGTATTGCTCTCAGTGGTTAAAGCATCGGCCTATGCACCGAAAGTCTTGGGTTGGATTCCGGGTCTAGGGCATGCACTTGGGTTGTTGCAGGTTCAGTCCCCAACCCTGGTCGGGGCACATTCAGGAGGTAACCAATTGATGTATCTCACATCGATGTTGCTCTCTCTCTCTCTCAAAATCGACAGGAAAAAAATATCCTCAGGTGAGAATTAACAAATTAAAAAAAAAAAAAGATTCCCTGGGGTAGTTAGGCCAGGTAATTTTTTATCCTGTTTACCTCATTTGTGTTGTTGTTCTGTGGTATTTGGACCACTTTTATAGCTACATGACTTTGGGCAAGTCACTTGATCCACTTTTTACCTGAACTTAAATAGCTGGGTACAGAAGACTTGCTATTAAGAACTGCGTGCCTACACACTGGGAAGAGAAAGGGACTGCAGAGGTATGAAACAGACAGGTGGGCTCTCTGCTCCTCCTATTCATCAGACAGCCTCTCTTCCTGCGCTGCGCCAGCCACAACCCTGAGACACGATAGTGAAGGTCAGAGTGAACAGACGTGGCATCATTGGGCATCTGGTCACCAGGACTGCTTTTAACTCTGGCAAAGTGGGTATTGTCGCTATCAGTGACCCCTTCACTGACCTCCACTACATGGTGCACATGTTCCAGTGAGATTCTACTCGTGTCAAGTTCAAAGGCATAGTCAAGGCTGAGAACAGGAAACTTGTTATCAGTGGAAAGTCCATCTCCATCTTCCAGGAGCGAGATCTCACCAACATCAAATGGGGTGATGCTGGTGCTGAGTATGTGGTGGAGTCCACCGGTGACTTCACTACCATGGAGAAGGCTGGGGCTCTCTTGAAGGGCGGAGCCAAGAGGGTCATCATCTCTGCCCCTTCTGCGGATGCCCCCGTTTGTGATGGCTGTGAACAGTGACAAGTATGACAATTCCCTCAAGATCGTCAGCAATGCCTCCTGCACCACCAACTGCTTGGCCCCCCTGGCCTAGGTCATCCATGACAACTTTGGCATCGCGGAGGGACTCATGGCGCAGTCCATGCCATCACTGCCACCAGGAAGACAGTGATGGCCCTTCTGGGAAGCTGTGGCATGATGGCCAAGGGGCTGCCCAGAACATCATCGCTGCTTCTATTGGCACTGCAAGGCTGTGGGCAAGGTCATCCCTGAGCTGAATGGAAGCTCACTGGCATGGCCTTCCGTGTCCCCACCCCCAATGTGTCTGTTGTGGATCTGACCTGATGCCTGGAGAAAGCTGCCAAATACGATGATATCAAGAAGGTAGTGAAGCAGGCGTCAGAGGCCCCCCTCAAGGGCATCCTGGGCTACACTGAGGACCAGGCTGTCTCCTGCGACTCTTAACAGTGACACCCACTCCTCCACCTTGATGCTGGAGCTGGCATTGCCCTCAATGACCACTTTGTCAGGCTCGTTTTCTGGTCTGACAATGAATTTGGCTACAGCAACAGGGTGGTGGACCGCATGGTCCCCATGGCCTCCAAGGAGTAAGAGCCCTCTGGACCCCCAGCCCCAGCGAGAGGAAAAAGATCCCTCAGCTGCTGGGGAGTCCTGGCTCCAGATTGATCCCTCAACACGCTGAGAATCTCCTGACCTCCGCTTCCATCCCAGGCCCCTAAAGAAGGGGAGGGGTACAGGGAACCCTGTTTTGTCAAAGTTCACTGTACCCAGCCAGAATAATAATAATTAAAACAGGTAATCCAGTTATAAATTTATTTGGGAGGAATGAATTTGATTCTTTCTTCATAGAAATATAACCAGAGATTAGTTTTCTCTGGGTTGACTCTCACAGACATGTAGTTAGACTATGTAGAGTCTACCAGAATGATGCAATTGGGTAGAACCGAGTATATTTTTACTTGTAATAGATAAAACGCAAAGATCTAATTGTGGGCCAGAGTGTATAGTATGGAAATATCTAAACTGATTTTCTCCTATCTCATGGAATCTTAGTAGGCCACCAATTGTAAACACACCATAATGTGCCACTGGTTATACAACCCAATGTCAGAGACATTGTAAGAAAAAGTGCATCTTAAAATCATTGGAACATAGGGGTTTTGTTTGTATAAGGACATACCTGGGATTTTTGAGGATTCTAGACAGGTTCGCCTTTATTCTGAATCATTTCCTTTTAGTCCCACATGCTTTTCCGTGATTACCCGCTCACTGCCTCTTTCAAGATCTGCTGACAAGTTTTAGCATCATAACGCAAAGAAATCCATTGCCAAAGCCATTAACTGCAGATCACTTTGCCCAGTTAGTACTGCTAATTAGCTCTTGTTTGTCTACCTAATTCCTTTTCATAAAGGGGTGCTGTTTTCTCATTTAAAAAAAAGTCCTACCTGGAATGCTTATCATTCCTTTTTGTTTCTTGCAGTAAAGCTTTCCCCATTCTTCCCTCTTATCAAGATTTCCTATTTTTCTCCTTCCAAGTCCAAGAAGTTCACCAAAACAAGCGAATTTAGGTGTCTCTAAGCACTTGTTCATTTCAGCATATCCACTTGTTTTACCTTATTACCAACAGAAACTTTGTCATACCCTATAATCACAGATTCTTTATCTGAAGTTTAAAGATTTACAAACTCCTTAAAATTCTTTGCTAAAATTTTGCTTGCACATTTTCTCAGCAGAAGTACATTGCTTTTCTGCAGTTCTTAAATTATTCCAGGACCCCAAAACAATGAGGAACAATGGCTCTGTAGCTTCTACCAGAAGGTGGATCTTCAGTAGATGTTCAGTCACAGGCCCATCACACTCAGCGTCAGGCGACGGAGGAGAATGCAGGGCAGCATCTGTGCAACTGCCTGGGTGGGCATCCTCCCAGCCCACTGCCCACAGCAGGCAAAGGGCGGGGTCCCGTGGAGAAAGTGTGGCAGTGACAGCATGGCAGGCTGCAGGTTTTCAGGTTTTCAGGTGTGGTTGGTTATCTGCCTCTTCTTTTATAAAAATACCAATGTGTTTTTATACCATTCTTCCACCACTCTCTCATTTAAATCCTTTAACAGATTTGGGTTAATGCCGACAAGTCCGAGGCCCTATCAGGAAATAGACACTAATAAGACAGGTGATTCGAGCCCTCACTGAGGCATCATTAAACAAGTGTGTGCAGTGCAGCGTGAAATGTGGTCTCACGTGGCGTAGTACAGGGTGCAAGTTTTCTAATCACAGCTCTATCCTTAATCCACCGCTAGGAACACCAGTTAAGTCAGAGATTTTGTTCCTTTCAACATAATTCATGGCTGAGGATCAAAGAATTGTTTTTAATATCTTTGAATCTTGGGCTGACATGGACCCTCTACCATTGGAGGATACTATTTGAAGCACTTAATGTGTGTAAAAAATATTTATTTAAAACAGACATGTTGTGCGGTTGGCTTTCAGACTTTAAAGTTTGTTTTTGTTCACCTCTTTTTCAGAATTGATATACAAGGAAGTTATGGACTTGGAAGAGAGAACCAAGAATGGAGTTATTCGGGGGCAGCCCTCTCCTTTAGGTTGGTTACAATATAAGCTCGGTTAAAATTACAGTTTGCTTCTTGTGTTGTAATCTTCAGTGGCCTGAAACCTGCAGTTCTTTGCATATTTACTATCATTATTATTCAAAGTTTAATAAGTATAAGGAGTATAGTTGGGGTGGTTAAGTTGGAAGCATTGATATGTTGTACCAGTGCACTGTACTATCCTACAGTGCACTATACTATATTATATTACAGTGCACTATAGTTTATTATACTGCACTATGCCATACTATACTGCACTATACTATACTACACTATACTATATTATAATACACTATACTACAATGCACTATACTATAAAGCACTATACTATGTTCAATGCACTATACTATAATAGTACTATACTACATGATGCTATACTGTAATACACTATACTATAATAACATATATATGAGTGAATGACTTAATCAAATGCACATTGTTTTCTATGGTACTGACATTCCACTGAAGAACAGAAAGTTTTTTGTTGTTATTGTCTTCAGAGAAGAAATTTCTCACAATGCAGTATACTTAATTTTTTTATGATTTTAGCAGTCTTTACTTTGTATAAGTAAGCTAAAGCTTCGTTGCAAAATTTGGTCCAGGTGATACCAAGTTACTGTCTTTCTTTGTCCCTTTGGTATTTTTGATTTGTTGATTGAAGGCAGGAATATTAGAACTACCATTAGAAAGTGTTCTGTTTTCACCCTGGCCATTTTTGCTCAGGGATTAGAGCATGCGCCTGGAGACTGAAGAGGGGTCCAGGCTTGATTCCTGCTCAAGGGAATATATCTCAGTTGCAGGTTCAATCCCTGGCCCTCTCTCTCACCCTCCCTTCCACTTTCTCTTAAAAAAAAAAACACAAAAAAAAAAACAAAAACAAAAAACTCAGTGGAAAAATATAAGTGTTCTGTTTCTAAGAAGGAACCTGATTTGCAGGAGTTAAGCATTTTATTTTATCACTAGAGGCCCCATGCACAGATGTCTGCACCGGCAGAGTCCCTCATTCTGGCCTGTGATCTGGGATCCCTTGGGGGATATCAGAGAGCTGGTTTTGGCCTGATCCCCCAGGCCAGGCCAAGGACTCCACGGGTGTACAATCAGGGCTGGGAAGGGACTGCGGGAGGGCTCCAAGGCGTCTTGCCCAGTCCCAGTCTGCCAGACCCCAGCAGCAAGCTAACCTACCGGTTGGAGCATCTGCCCTCTGGTGGTCAGTGCACATCATAGCGACTGGTTAAACAGCCAGACACTTAAAATATTAGGCTTTTATTATATAGGATAAGCTCATTTCATTTTAGTACTTGTAAAAGCATAAAGAATTGAGGAAACAGTTCAATGATAGGCAGCATATACATATTATGTGCACATTTACATAAGAAACACTGTTGGTTTATGTACTTTATTTCATTCAGCCTTCAAGACCCCAAAGGAGGGATTTTATGTACACTTTACAAATGAGGGAACTAAAATTCAGAAAAATTAAATGATACAAGGTTACAAATCTATTGTATAAAAAAAGGTAATACTTGAAGCCACATTTATCAATAACTGGGGCATGGTTTCCCCAGCATCTTATCTGCTCTCTGGCTTCAGAGGGCACTTTTATAGAAAAGGTGAACTGAGCCTCGAAGACTGAGGAGTGTTTTAATAGATGGGTCTTAAACTTGACTAAAACTATGCCATTTTAGTTATCCCTGGAAAACTCTTCCACATTCTAAGAAAAAAATTGTATATTATATCTGTTATGAGTAAAAAATTTAACTATAGTTTCAGATGACCATTTTGTTTTGCTGTAAACATACATTTGTTTAAATCATTTTCGTATGACATTTTCGTTATATTTTAAAGTTTTTAAATGTTTTGTTTTGTTAAATCCTTGATTAGAAAGGAAGTTCCAAATTATAATATAGATCCTATTGAAAATATAAATTGGTTTTAACAGCTTTTATTTAGAATTTACTTGTAGCAAAGCTATGTTGTAAATGCTTTAATAGCACAGCTAATTGGCTTGTATTGATAAACAGTAGTAGTATAACTTAGTGCTCACGTGGGATTGGAAAGTCCCTGATTTGGGAGTTCCACAGGCAGCACACTGTCCTGGGTGGCACAAGCTCAATGTGTTGGGTGTTTGAGTAAGCTTAGTAAGCTTATTAGAGCAGTTGTATTTGTTCTTAATTGTTAAGTGAAAAATTTGGATCCTGGATGACTTAACTGTGGTTACAAGAGAAGTCGGTGGAAAGGATAGGATGTCAGGTTTCTGGATGTGTTCTGGGTTCTCATTGCTTGCATAGAAGAGCCTTAGTAAGCTGTTATTAAAATACTCTATTCTCAGTTATATACAGAGAAAAAAGGAACAGTCTTTGATGTAAAAATATCAGATGATCACAATATCATTTCTACTTGATTTTAAAAAATGAGTCAATCATTATCAAATTAAGAAATTTGGACAGAGGAAATTTGAATCAAAAAATAGAGGCAAGAAAAAACATAATATATGGTGGAACCCTTTTATGAATTGAATGTTTCAGTACCAGTCTTCGAAGCTAGCCATTGTATTTGTGTTCTGTTCAGTCACCAGCAAATCCAGTAGTATCGTATGGATTGAACTTTTTTAAAATACCAGGTGTACTGGCTAATAATGCGTATTTTTTTCAATAGACAGAGTTACACATATGTTGATATATATGCGATTTGATATGTATACTGTTTTGTTGTATTGACAATAAACTTCAAAACTTCATATGTCAAATTTGCTGAAGATGTTAACATCATAGATATTTTTATAATTAAAAATGTCAAATTTCATGCCAAAAAAAGTGCACTTACAGGAAGTTTTAATTTATTACTTTATTTTGAAGAAAAGTGCTGCTGAACACTTCCAGAAGCTTATGGTGAACATGCTCCATCTCAAGACACTTATGAATGCTAGTTTAAATGCTTTAAAAGTGATGATTTTGATGTGAAAGACAAAGACGTTCAGGTCAACCGAAAATGTTTGAAGACCAACAATTACAAGCATTATTGGATGAAGATGCATGTCAAACTAAAACACAACTTGCAGAAAGATTAAAAGTTCAACAAACAATTTACAAGCAGTGAGAAAGATTTTAAAGGGAGGAAATGGGTGCCACATCAATTGAAAAAAAGAAAACTGGAAAACCGAAAAGTCATCAGTAAAATGTTGCTTTAATGGCACTAAAGAAAGTCTTTTATGCATTAAATTGTGACTAGCAATGAAAAGTGGATTTTATTTTGAGAAGCCCAAACACACAAAATCATGGGTTGATCCAGGTCAACCATCAATATTGACTGCAAGGCCCAATCGCTTTGGAAAGAAGACAGTGCTCTGCATTTGGTGGGATCAGGAAGGTGTGGTGTATTATGAGCTTCTAAAAGCAGGTGAAACCATTAATACTGATGATCCTTACCAATAACAAATAATCAATTTGAACCACACTTTGATTATGAAATGACCAGAATGGGCCAGAAGACACAGCAAAGTAATTTTGCTTCATGATAATGCATCACCACACACTTCAAAACCAGTTAAAAGACACATTAAAAGATCTTGTCTGGGAAGTATTAACCCACCCGCCGTATTCACCAGACCTTGCTCCTTCAGATTACCACTTGTTCTGATCAATGGCACACACACTTTCTGAGCAGCACTTTAAAACATATGAAGAAGTGGAAAATTGGGTCTCTGGTTTGCCTCAAAAGAAGGAAAGTTCTATTGGGACTGTATCCACAAATTACCTGGAAAATGGAGAAATGTATAGCTAGTGATGGACATTACTTTGAATAAAGCACTTTTGATGTTTCTCTTGAAATTATCATGTTTTCTTTGATGACAAAAATTCGCATTATTAACCAGACACCTCGCATCTTCATTTCACTGACTGGGATTCTGATGGACTTTTTTGGGTCTGAAAGGTTATCACAGTTCTCTTTTTCTTCTCTCCCGACAAGGCCTGAAGTACTCAGTCTGCTTTCCTTTTTCCTGTTGCACCTCTAGTCACCTGCTATCTCTGTGGTTCCGTTCCTTCCTGTCGCCCAGTCCCCGCCCAGCACCCTAAAGATTTGCCTATTCCTACCCGCCTGGCTACTGCCGGGTTGCATTTGAAGACAAGCTCTCAGGGGACCTTTTATACTTGAGTTTTCGTTGTTCATCATTAGACAGAATGGGGGGATGATTTCAGACAGATTCTGTTTTCTGGAGCAGCAGTTTTAAACCTACTTAGTTTTTAGCATCTTTGGATACCTGGAACTGACTCCTAGAAATTTTGGAAACCATTGCTTTTATCTATAAATGTATACTTAAGAACTTTTGTACAGCTTGCATAGTTTGGTATACTTAAATTTGGAATAACCCTATTTAGTGATCATGAAGGGCATTAAATACTTACCAAGTGTATGAATCACCTGAAACACGTTCCCTACCCCCAGTGTCATTGACTCCACTCCTGGCCTAGAGAGGATTTGTCTGTAGGGTAGGTACAGACAGCCCTCGGAAATATTGCAGGTTTGGTTCCAGACCACTGTAACAAAGGGAGTATTGCAATAAAACAAATGTAATCTTTTTGCCAATTGAGGGTCCTGCTTTCACTTTGTTAAAATAAAAATAACTAACGTCCATGGAGTGCAATAAAATAATGTGCAAAAACATGAGACATGCCTGCATTCCTGTTGTTTTTAAAATTCAAGAAATGCTTGGTAGGCTATATTTTTGGTAAAAGAAATAAATAGTCTTCCCCAACTTTATCTGTTTAATAAATCCATATTTGCTCTTATCAAGTATTAGAATAGAAATTACAAGACCTTAGTTTACAAGTCATATAGCCTCAAGTAAATAGGAGCAAGCTAAAGACCCTTTCAATTGAAATGATTTGAGTTTTTGTCTTGGCTTTTGCTTAAAACAATATGTACCAAAAGTATTGTCTGGACTTTATAGTGGGAAGATAATCATAAATCACTCTTTTTAGGGCAGTAGTTTTCACCTTTTTGAGTCATACTTCGCTTTGAGATCATTCTAACAAAAGGCAAGACAGGCAGTTTTGCATGTATTACTGTAACTGAACAAAGAAACAGAGGTTCAGCTGCCTATAGCAATGAAAGCTGAACTTGTAAGGTAGGTGCTGGTGCAAAAAGAGAGGTTTTATTTAGACCTGGGAGAGCGGAGCACTCATGTCTCAAAGACCATCCCCCTCGTCTCAGGGACAATCTCTTCCTGCTCAAGCCCACTGTTCTTAACACGGGTAGGGAGGGAAAGGCATTTTCCTAACCACCTTCCTAGCTTTTGTGTGCTCAGGGTCCCTGTCTCTATATTACTAGCTTTTGACAGCTCAGGCACTGTCCATTTCTGTTACCTGCTTTTGGTGCTCTTGGTGTAAGAATCTCCCCCTGAGCCATTTGGCCAATGGTGGAGACACTCCAGCACTCCCTGTCTATAGTAACAAGTCCTCGCTTCAAAACTCTGGAGCCTTGTAACCTCACAGGATAAATGGATGGAGGTCCCATCTCTGTAGTTTCTTCCTGCTGCCAAGGCCTGGGTGCAGGCACCTTTAGGGAAGGAAAGAGAGGGGGCGGGGCTTAGGGCACTCAGCACACACCGATTGGTGGTTTCATGTAAGGCTTATGATTAGGGACCTAGGGACTTAAAAATGGGGGAGGGGGGCTTAGGGTATTTGGCAGGTGCTGATTGGTAGTTCAGTGCTTAGGAATGTCCGGCTGCAGGTGGAGTTTAAGTCATTCGTCCATCAGTTGGGGGAAGGGAGGAAGGGAGGATCTATCAGTATACAGATCTGCTGCTTCTCGGGGAAAGTTACTGGTGCGTGCAGTTTGCAAAGTAAAAGCTGGCCCACCATGGAACCAGGCACTCTGGCAGATAGAGATAATTATGTGTAAGGTATTGATTCTCAAGCTGGCATTTATCCTGGAGGGTGAAGGAACACCTCTTTTTGTAGTTGGTCATTCAAATAACTATCACTGCAGCTGCACTTTCCTTGGTTAGTTTTGTACTTAGTGCTGAGTATGTAGCTCCTGTATATACAGTGACTCAATTACCTCAGTGGTTGGCAAACTGCGGTTCACGAGCCACATGTGGCTCTTTGGCCTCTTGAGTGTGGCTCTTCCACAAAATACCACGTGTGGGCGCACACATACAGTGCGATTGAAACTGGCCCATGCACAGAAGTCGGTTTTCGGCTCTCAAAAGAAATTTCAATTGTTGTTCTGTTGATATTTGGCTCTGTTGGCTAATGAGTTTGCTGACCACTGAGCTAGCTTGTTTCCCACAGTTAGTATTAGCCAAGGCTCCTGCAGGGAAATACTAGTAGTAATAGGTCGGGAGGTGTCTAGGGGAGCCTCTGGGCCTTCTCATTCATCCTCAGACTCTCGTTCCTTTGTAACATTTCCTGGCAAGGGTTGCTACCCTTTTTCTTTTTGAGTTCTGGGCAGTCCTTTCTTCAGTGGCCTTCCTCTTTGCAGCAGGCTCATTGATGGATGCCTAGTGGATCTTGCCCTTTTCCTTTTGTGTCCGTCTCTCCTTCTGATTTCCCACACTGTTTCTAAGAAAACATTGCCCTGCTTTAATTCCCTTGTTTCCAGATATGGTGAAGTTTTAAGGCTGTGTCCACCGTCTAGGAGGGATTCATTCCCAGTACCCCATCTAAATGTTGGCGCTTCCTTCTGCTATCTGGGACACTTTACCCCCCTCCCCCCCAAAAAAAGTCATGTTTACCCTCGGGACATTTTCTGGTGCCTGTGGGTCATCTCAGGGTGCTTCTGATATGTACCTTCTGTAATGTTCTAGGGGTGCTAGGTCCCCCTATGTGCTTCCCAGTTGGGCTCTGTCAAGGGAATCATCCCAGCTGGGTTGGGGGTCCCATTGGAATTCTCCTAATGCAGACAATGAATCTTTTCATTAGCTTTATCCATAACTAGCTGCCTTTTATCTGTCCTTGGCAGGATGTTGGGGAGAGCCTGTACATCTGTCCAGTTTGGATGGTGAGGGACAAAAAATGGAGGTGATAAGATCTGCCATTTTCTGAGGATTCTCCCTATATAAAGGGATAAAATTTTTCCAATTCAGTAGTTGAAAATGGAGTGTGGGCCCAATAGTGACTAGCAGGCTGGCCTGCCTAGCTTATTCAGTCTATAGGGTATTGCCTCAAAGGGAATTGTCATTCTCCGGATGGGGGGTGCTCCCTGGCCAAATTGGGCGCCCTTCCAGGTCTTCAAGGGGGAGACCATCCCTCCGTCATACAGGGGTGGGGCTGTCATCCCCCAGATGTGCACCTATCTCAAGGGCATCCAGCAGCTGGTGGGGGAATTCTCCTGCAAGTAATCCGAGGTCCCCTGGGTTCAGGACATTAAAGAGACTTATCTCCTAATTTCTTTTTTTCCTGTGTCTTATTTTGAGGCCATTTCCCTTCTCTGAGTCATTAGGTGCCAAATTCTTATTGTGTAAAGACATAAACATCTGGAGGTAAGGGATCTCATCCCATTTCTCTGGCCTTTGGCAGAACAATTACACTGTATGGTGGGGTAGTAATTTAGGAACTATTGAGGGGCCATTTTTTCCCCATGGTCTAAAGTATATATAGGCCAAGGACTATTACAGTAGAAAACCAACTCCTCCTTAGTCACTGGATTATAGCTGTACATGAACTAATCTCTAAAATTTGGCCCAGTGGGCTTCATTCAAGAGTTGAAACAGAACAACCCCTGATGGCACAAAAGTACAAAGTCAAAACTGTAACTATAGCAAGACCCCAGACGAAATGGGAACATAGAAACAAAACTTGGGCCCATAATTCCATTAATCCAAACAAACAAAAGCAAGTCCTAAGGTATTACTAGAATACAGTAGGTTCGGCTGCCTACTGCAATGAAAGCCAAACTCCGGAGACCGGGACTGGTGCAAAAGAAAAGAGGTTTATTCAGGAGCCTGAGAGAATGGTGAACTCCCATCTCAGAGACCATCTCTCTTCCTACTCAAGCCTGTAGTTCTTTTAGGGATAGGAAGAGGAGAGAGGTTTTTTTTTTCTATTAAATTACCTTTCTATCTTTTGGTGCCCTATACATTCATCTTCCCACCCTTTTGGCAGCTTGGATCCTGCCTATTCATATTTCCAGCTTTTGGCGGCTCAGGCCCTGTCCATGTGTATTTCTGTCTTTTGGTGTGCTCAGTGTAAGAATCTCCCCCTGCACCATCTTGGGCAGTGGGGGAGACTCCCTGGTGCTCCCTTACTGTCTAAAATAACATTATCAGTATTCCCACACAGCCTGAAGCCCATTTATGAATCTAGCAACACGACCATTTCTAAGTGTGTCTTGGACTTAACAGTTCTTATCTTGAATTGAAAACAAATTTGTGGAAAGGACAGGACACTGGGTTTAAGACATGTTCAGATCTCACCTCACAAATTGTAATGAAAAGAGTTCATAAATTAGTGTTGTTCTGAATTTCACTTGTGATTATTTTTAGTGGGCCTTTTAAAGTCAAGAGAGAAGTCATTGACCACTGGAGGTGGCCAATATAGTATAAGTGACCAGGTCTGCAACTCTGTCTGCAACTGATTTGCTGTTTTGTTTCTCATAGCACAGGTGCAGCAGTGATCAATGGCTCTCAGCATCCATCGTCATCGCCGTCTGTCAACGATGTATCTTCAATGTCAACAGATCCAACTTTGGCCTCGGATACCGACAGCAGTCTAGAAGCATCAGCTGGACCTCTGGGCTGCTGCAGATGACTACTTGGGCCTGGGGGGTGGGCGGGAAGGGAGGGGGAGCTGTTTAGTCATTGATAGAACTACTTTGAGAACTAAGTCAGTGGTCTTATTTTGAGTGATTTTTCAAAAATGTAGAATTCATTTTGTAGTAAAGTAGTTTATTTTTTTTAATTTCAAGTGATGTAATTTAAAACCTAAGTTTTAAAACAGCAACAAAACTGTATTGTATTTTTGCTGTAATTAACTGTATAATGTAAACCTAATTATTTTATCATGGTTTAAATTTTTTGCATATTTGCTTTATCTTATGCTGCTGATTTTTTTACTGAATTTATAAGATTTTGTTTATCAAAGCAACTATTATGTGGTGACTTGCCTATATCATGAATTATTTAAGATTTTTATAGGTTTTTTTTTTAATTAGAAATTATTTCAAATGTTTTGTTCATGATGCTATCCTTCAGGGTTATGTGCTTATCAATGAAATAACCACAGAGGAGTGAAGGAAAGTAACCTGTAGCCAGTTATATTCAGGAATAACTACTGTAAATGATGAACGTGTTAAGAAAAAAACAAAAACCTCCAATATTGCTACTTGCCAATCCTAATTTAGTTACAACTATTGGTAGTAATCCTACATGAATTTCGGTAAAAGCCCCATCATCTAAATGGCAGAATAACTCAGCATGTTTTTGAAAATGCTGGGCGTCCACCACCACCCTTCTACTCCCTCTCCCCCCACCGAACAAAAGTCAAGTGAAAAGAATATGGTGTTTCCTGCAAGTCTGTGGCATGCTCAGACCTCACCACATAAAGCCAAAAGGATACTTCATGAGTAACACATTTCACTGCAGATGAGCAGATGGTCCACCTCTCCTGCTGGGAGCCTGCTCTTGTACACACTGAGCTGAGCTCCTCAGGCCGCAGGCCCAGTGATGGGTGGTCTGGAGCTGGTCTTTCCTCTCGCAGCGGAGGCTGTGGACCTCCCGGTTTCCTGCTGGAGTGGCAGGCAGTCGAGCACCAGCCCGGGTGCTTCTGGCCATTTGATTCTACCTGTAGCATAATCATGTCTATACTAGCTGTCAGGAGGTTCCAAACCCTACCAAGATTTCTGTAGGTGATGTATCCAAGGAGCAATACACCGTTCATCTGAAAATAGTAGCACACAGCCATATATAAGGTATCATTTCCTAAGGACTGTTTCTCCACACTGAGCAGAGCAGGCATAAATGGTGATTATTTAGTCTGAGACTTTGATTTTTTTATATCTGATTTTCAGTAAAACCGCAATGTGGATGTTGAGTAGTGTAAGAATGGTGCTGCTCCTGACAAGTGATGTAACTGTTTACATTTTATATCTGCAGAATTATTTCTCTACTGCGGGATTTTTCTTAAGTAAAATGTCATTGAAGTCTCATCTCTGAATGCATTGTCTGTGATGCCCCAGGACCTTTGTTATGTTTGGAGCAGAGGGATTTCATGTCATAAACTAGGAAGTGCACACTTAGATACGTGACAAGGCTCTAGCAGAAAGCTCATTGGAGTTAGTGACCAACAGGAGCAAGCACTGGTGCAGCTCAACGCAGGTCTCAAAGCTCGCCTGGCATGTTATTTGTATATTTAGTGCAAACATCCCTTTGAGTGATCATTGTTACTGTGCAATATTTAGGATTAAAATACATTAGCCTTTTTATATACTTTGAAATAGCAAGTTTGTTTTTTATGGTTTAAAGTCATGATTTCCAGTCTCTAGAAGTTGTCAACCTTTTATCAGTCCCTTTTCTACTCATACAACATGGTGCATTAATTTCATTTAGCAACTTAGAGTTTTGAGACTAACACCTTGACTTATAGAAACAGATTGGATGTGCGGAGATGTTTAAGCATGAGTGTGTCCTTTGTGTATATGAGTTTGACAGTAAACTAGCTCTGTTTTCTAGGGTAGACCATTTCACTATTGCACTTTAACAACTGACATGCTTTCAGAAGCTCCCCGTAGTTTAGGTTTGATTATAACAAGCCATCTCTATTGATACAGATGTTTGTTAAGCAAGAAAGCCAGGTGTTGTTTCTGTATCATTTGTTGTAAATGCCAGCTCCCACTTGCCAACCAGCATGTTTCAGTTGATCCAGAGAAAATGAACTCATTAGTTAATGGAGACAAAAATGCTTAAATTCTTTCTTGAAAACAAAGTCTGTCTGTTAAATATGTGTGCCCAGGTTTTTAAAATGCAGCATACCCTCTTAAATTTGTTAAGCTAAAGACATACATGTTCATTTTATTTTTAAAATTTTTTGAACCTTTAAAATATCTTAATCATTTGTGTTTGTTTTTTAACAGAAATTACAAATAAGATTTCTTTCCAGCAGTGCTTATTTAAAATTTGCTTACTTAAACTTTGGTTTTTCAATTTTATACACTTAATGTACCATCTTCTTACTGTCAGAGTTTTTGACCAAGATCTATTACTCAACTTCATAGGTTAGGAAAGAGACACTAATTCTAATTTTCTCTACATATTTCTCCCAGCTTACTATTCTGTTATCCTCTAATGTGTATTGATCATTTGTAATTGTTCGGATTGCTTGCCTACACTATACATACATCTAGCATCTCAGCCAGTTCCTACTGTTAGCTGAGCGGCTCTCACTTTGCCGCACACCCTCGGTGCCTGTGGTTCCTGGCATGCACTCCCCCTGGTGGGTAGAGCACACACATCACACCAGACTTCCCCAGAGAAATGAAGCCGCCACACAGCCCCTGACCGCCCAGAGAAGCGGTGTGTGTAAGATAGCCAGCTTCCCTCCATGCTCATCCGGCCATGCTGTCTGAATGAAAGTGTCAGAGCGAAGTAGGCGGCAGGCCAGGAGCTGCTCCCGTAAAGGTAGCATGTTCACACCAGCCACTCTGGCCCAGGCAAAGCCTGCACATACTGAGGTGAAAGCATAGTCTGTTTTTAGAAATACGGTTGTAGTTTGTGAGTGTTCGTTGGTCGCATTAGCAGTAGAATGACCGCATGAACCCCAGGTTCCAGTAAACTCCCACGGGGAGAAGACAAACCACCATCCTGTCATTAGCAGCCTCTTCAATGTCAACTCTCGTCCTTTACATGTTACTATAGTGTACTCATCTCTCTCAGGCTTTTTCTGGATCAGGGAAAACTAGTTTTCCTAATAGCAAGAAAGATGAAGGGTAAAGGGCATTGAAGCAGAAATGTATAGTTTGGGGTATGATTAGAAAACTCATAAGGAACACAAGTCTTAATTTCAAATTAACTACTCTTAGTTAAGTGCTCTTAGGAGAGTCTAGTAAGAGTAACACTTTCTGGTCATTTCTAGTTTAGATTCTTTTCATTACTGAAACTTTTAAGAACTGTTACCTATGGATTAGTTTTGCACAATATTTTATTCTCACAACGTACAAATTAGGTTTGTATTGAACTACCTCACACTAATTTTCTATGCTTTCCCAAGTAAGCCGTGGCCCTTGCTGTTAGCTCTTTACTGGGTGTGAGTATGAGCGTGTGTTAAACACTTCATGGTCAGTGTTGACACAGCACCAGTGAACATGTGAACTACATACTGGCATCAGTAAGAGACTCCGCGTCAGCCCTCCTGCTGTGTAGCTTCGAAATCGTTAGGTGTGCTTGTTGGCCGTTATTGTTGTCTGTTTTGCAAGTAGAAACCTGCTCGTGACATCAGTCCATCCTTTACATTTTACAAAAGGACTAAGTCTAAACTTTACGAAGAAATAAATTACTTTTGTAGGCCCGATATTTGGTATATTTTTGAGAAGCTCTTAAACTTTTAGCCGAATGATGAATTTAAATTGAACTAGCTGTCTACCTGGACTGTGACATCTATTTTCTCATTACAGTTCATCCTGTTAAGCAGGTGTTACCACCTGAACCCCGATGTGGTAACTGCCATTTGCGTTCTCCCTGGACGACGCCACTCCTCCTTCCTCCCCCTCCCGTCCCCTCCTCTAGACAAACAAATGGGGCACTTTGTAGGGAATGCTGAGATCACTTGTGGTTTTTAATCATTCATGCCCTAGTCATTAAACATGCACCACTGGATGTAGACAATGTTATCTAGTATGTTCATTGGTTATAATATTTTAAATAAAAAAGAAAAAGTGGTATGAACATGATGAAATTAAGTGTTTTCATTGAAAATTATCTGTATTTTTGCTAAAAAGTCTTTCCGGGCAGTTTTAACCTCATGCAGGTGGGGATGAAGGGTAGCACGGGGGCAGGTTTCCTAGGTTCAGGCTCTGTGTAGACAGGAGCCTAACCCAGGCCCTGGTTTCCTGGTTTATCTGGCCTTGCTTTTCTGCTGTTTGAAATCACTGCAGAAACTTCTTTAAGGGAAGTTGCTTCAACACCCTTAACCTAGTTCTTGGTAAGCATGCGAGAGAACAGCCATTGTGGCCACTTAGCGAAAACAAGTCCTTAAAAAGCATCTCTTTCCAGACAAATCAGGGGCTTTGGCTTGGCCCGTACCTTCCCACTGCTGACATCGGGCAGGCTGCTTGGCGGCTCACCAGCCTGTGTCCAGCCTGGGAGTTGACACTCCATCTCGCTCAGCTCTTGCTCAGATGGTCCTGTATCCATGCTGCCCCTCCCCTGCACTCAACGCCTCTGCTCCGAGTCCAGGCAGACGGCACCCTGTGGGGAGCTCACTGTCCAGGGGCTGAGCGCTGGGCCACAGCAGTCACTGCCAAGCCCCAGGGGAAGCTTGGAGGAAGTACAGGAGGAACTGGTCCCATCCCCAGGGCTGCATTAGCTTAGTGTTGTTCTGAGAAGGCCCGTTGGCTCTATGGGAATGAAAATTAATTGTACTGGTTTGTGCTTTACAAACTTCTTTTAGCTTTTACAAGGAATATACCAATGTGTCGCTGGACTTTATTTTAAACTTAAAAGTTACTTCAAATGCACTTTGTAAACGTTGGGTTTCTGTCTAACGTTTCATTCCGTCAGTGAATGCGCTCATGCCCTAGCCCTGCGCTCTGAGGAGAGGGACTCACGGGGACACCTCGCATGGGCCTGAGTGACAATGAATGAACCATTTTGGAGGCATTGTCTTCATTTAAAGGTATAGGAGCTTGTAGTTCCTAAGAATGGGGAGTGCTCTGTGCAGACCTCTGTTTGGGAGGGTCCTGGCAAGGGACACCAGATGGGCTGGACTCAAGGCGGGGAAGGTGGTGACAGAGAAGCCTCAGGGCCCAGCGGACAGCGGGTCCTTCTCCCCAGGAATGGGCAGGGGCTCAGGTGCCCTCCGTCGGCACACTCAAGAGTTAGCGGGCTGCAGGAGGTGCTGGGCCGCAAGGAAAACTTAAGCAGGAAGAATGTTTCCGACGTCCTTTCGGATTACGGACCTGGGTGAAGTCTGTGTGGGCACACTGCACATCTCGGGCAGCTGGGAGAGCAGTCCTAGCTCAGAGCCTACTCCTGCCTCTTGCTGACAGAGGAAAGGGAGGGGGACTCCTGTTGGGTGTCACAGTGTGAGACTGCGCTCGCTGCTCGGATTGCTGAGGATGGAGTGGCCCTGAGGCAGGATGAAAAGCTGACAAATGGGCTGGAGATGCAGAATAAAGAATCACACTGTCCTGAGAGAAACGGGAAGGCTGAGTGAGGAGAACTAAAAGCCCTCGCCAGACAGGCCCCAGAGGGTGGATCTGTGATGCCTGCAGACCCAGGCCAGCCTGAGCTCAGCGAGTTTGGGTAATGAGGGCAAGTCCGCCTCGCAGAGCCAGGGCTGCTGACTGTCAGATGAGGGTGGGTGACAGTGTCTCCCAGTGCTACTGAAATGGCTGACTTCATGTATTTTATAAAAATGACTTGGTGAATTTTATTTTGTTTTTTAATTTATTGGTGAAAGTATTACACATATCCCCTGTTCCTCCTCCCCCTCCCCCCCATTGACCCCTCCACTCAAGGTCTTTGGTTAATCTCCTCCTACTCACCCTTCCCTCCTTCCCTCTGAGATTCCACAGTATGGCCTGTGCTTTCATGTCTCTGGTTCTATTTTGTTCATCAGTGTATTTTGTTCATTAGGTTCCACCTGTGAGTGAGATCATGTATACGTGTCTCTCTCTGACTGGCTTATTTCACCTAACACTACTACTCTCCAGGTCCCTCCATGCTGTCTCAAAGGGTAAGATGTTCTTTTTTTAATTTCTTTTTTATATTTTACTTCTGCATAGTATTCCATGGTGTAATGAATGTACCACAGCTTTTTATCCACTCCTCTACTGATGGGCACCTGGGCTGTTTCTAGATGTTAGCTATTGTAAATTGTGCTGCTATGAACATAGGGGTGCATACTTTCTTTCTGGTTGATGTATCAGCCTTCTTGGGATATATTCCTGGGTCATAAGGCAGTTCCACTTTTTATATTTTGAGGAAACTACACACTGTTTTTCCACAATGGCTGCACCAGTCTGCATTCCCACCAGCCGTGCACTAGGGCTCCCTTTTATCCACATTCTCACCAGCACTTGTCATTTGTTGATTTATTGGTGGTAGCCATTTTGACAGGTGTGAGGTGATATCTCTCTATCATTTTAATTTGCACCTCTCTGATAATTAGTGCTGTTGAACATCTTTTCATATGTCTCTTGGCCATCTGTGTGTCCTCTTTAGAGAAGTGTCTATTAAGGTCCTCTGTCCACTTTTTAATTGGATTTTTTTTCTTTTCATTTTGTTGAGTTATATGAGTACTTTATATATTTTGAAAATTAATCACTTGTCAGATGTATCATTGGCAAATATGTTCTCTCATACGGTGGGTTCTTTTTTATTTTGATGCTGGTTTCTTTTGCTGTGCAGAAGCTTTTTAGTTTGATGTAGTCTCATTTTCTTTTGTTTCTCTTGCTTTAAGAGCTATATCTGTGAAAACTCTGCTGCATGAGGTATCTGATATTGTGTTGCCCATGTTTTCTTCAAGGATTTTTATGGTTTCATGACTTACATTTGAGTCTTTTGTCCATTTTGAGTTTATTCTAGTGTATGGTATAAGTTGGTGGTCTAGTTTCATTTTTTGCATGTATCTGTCCAATTTTCCCAGCACCATTTACTGAAAAGACTGCCTTGACTCCATTGTATGCTCTTGCCTCCTTTGTCAAATATTAATTGAGTATAATGGCTTGGGTTGACTTCTGGGGTCTTCGTTGTGTTCCATTGATCTATATGCCTGTTGTGCCAGTATCAGGTTATTTTAATTACAGGGGCTTTGTAGTATAACTTGAGATCTGGTATTATGGTCCTTCCAACTTGGTTCTTTCTCAAGATAGCTGAGGCTATTCGCGGTCTCTTTTTATTCCATGTGGATTTTTGGAGAGTTTGTTCTAGGTCTATGACATATGCCACTGATGTTTTAATAAGGATTGCATTGATTCTGTAGATTGCCTTGGGTACTATGGACATTTTAATGATGTTAATTCTACCCAATCCATGAACACAGCATATTCTTCCACTTGTTTATATCTTCCTCTATCTCTTTTTTCAACATCCTATAATTTTCTCAGTGAAGGTCTTTTACCTTCTTAGGTAAGTTTTTCCTAATTGTTTTTTGTTGCAATGTAAAGGGATTTTTTATTTTTTATAAGGAGTAATGAGATTTATTTGCAGATCCTAGTTTTGCCAGCAGGAGGCAGATGCGGCTTATGAGCTGGTTTTGACAAAGGACTTGGAGGGCAGTTGAGCCCATTGCCCTTGCCAGTGTTAGTGGCTAAGGGCTGATGGCCTCTCTTTCCATTCATGAACCCTCTTTGGCATTTTCCGTTCCTTCAGGAGCCTGGTGGCATTTTCTCTCCAGATCAGAGCTGGCAGAATTCCAGGACAGTGGAGCTCAGGAACACATGGGTTCCCCACTTAACTCCACTTCCTCCTCCGAAAGGGGCGTGCGGGCCAGTTCCGACCTTCCTGGGCGGCTGTGAGCAGTCAGTCACCTCGCATTTCCTTCCTCCTTGAAGCAGAGAGGCGGGAGTTATTCCACCTTCTGGGGAATGCGGTTGGGATGGCCGGGGCCGGGGCAGAGCTCTCCAGCAGAGCTCTGGCCGCCTGTTCACCACAAGGTGCCCTTTAGGCCTGATTTGAGCGGTGGGCTCTGGGCCTCAGACTTCTCCAGAGATAGGGGTCAGAAACTGGAGCACTTGGGTGACTCCACTCCTCACCACCCTCCAAAAACCCCACTGCAGTGACTGCTCCCGGTAATGAGAGGGGCTGTAAGGACACTGGCAGCAGAAGAGACACTGCTGGTCTTGCCAGGGCCCCAGCAGCCAGGGCTCCTCTCGGAGGGTCTTCTTTGGTGCCGCCTGTGGCCCCTGCCGCGGAGCTCCGGCCAGGCTCAGGCTGCAAGTGGCGCCAAGGAAAGGCTTTCCTTGAAGATTTGTCCTAATTGGAGCTTTTTTTTTTTTTTTTTTTTTAAATCCTCAATAGATATTTTTTTCTATTGGTTTTTTTAGAGAGAGTGGGAGGGAGAGAGGGAGAGAGAGAAACATTGATGTGAAAGACATCCATTGGTTGCCTCCTGTACATGCCCTGACCAGGGCCAGGGATCAAACTTGTAACCCACGTACTTGCCCTTGGCCAGGAGTTGAACCCTTGATCTTTCGGTGCCTGGACCAGCACTCTAACCACTAAACACACAAGCCAGGGCCCTAATTGGAGTTTTGAACAGAGGAGGAGCTGGAGGAGGGTGAACGAGCACTGGGGAGGATTAGCATGAGCTGGAAAGCGTCTGCATGGGAGATGGGCACAGCCTGAGGCATGAGCCCCTGGAGCGGGGCTGGCCAGGCAGACGAAAGCAGGCTCCTGGGCCCAGGGCCAGCCGTGCAGCTCCAGCCCTCAGCGGAAGGAGGGAGGAAGTGGTTGCCCCCCATACATGCCCTGACCAGAGTACGGGATGGTGAGCTGAGGACACAGACTTGCAGAACTCCAGCTTCAGAGCTGTGGCAACTCTGGGCTCCTCGGGAGCTTCACACCCACTGGCATTCCACCACAGGCACCGTGAGGACCCCACCTGCCCGTAAAGCACCGAGATCGCTCGGTAACCCCACTGTGTTGACCTTAAAGAAGGAGTCAGGCATCCACTTGCAGAGCGGGTTTAATAAAGAAGGCAGTGCCCCCGGTGTGCTACTTGGGTGCCAGGCACCATCTGTTTCTGTGGCCATAGGCCTGTCGCCTCTGGCACCGGCCAGTCAGCACAGCAGCCGGGTGGCACAGGGGCTCAGGCTTCCATCGCCATGCGGCTGCGAGTGCCGGGCACTGCCGAGGTCCACGGGGCAGGGCTCAGCCTCCTCACAGCCCCCGCCCGCACCCCCCCTGCTGCTGTGGAGGGAGGCGAGCAGGGGGCTCCTTCACGGTGGGGCCCCCCTGGCCCCTGCAGTCAGGTTGCCCAGGGTGGAGAAAAACTCCTCCATCTCTTCCTGCAGCAGCCGGTTCCTCCTCTCGGCGTCCTCCCGCGCCCGCTCCGAGTTCCGCAGCCTGATCTGCAGCATGGTGTACTTCTTCCTCTCCTGGTCCAGCTCCTCCTCCAGCCGCAGCATCCGTTCCCGTAGCTCGGTGGTACCGTCCTCGAGTCTTAAAATCGAGAAGAAAGGCCTGTTTCAGGCTCCGCCCTGCCGGCTTTGCCCCGTGCGCTGTGGCGGACCTGCCTCGCCGGTGGGGAAGGGCTGCTCGGGGGGGCCTGCGGGGCACAGGGCAGCTGGGCTGGCCACGAGGCCCACCCCGAGCACTGCCCTCAGCCCCGACCCAGAAACGCCGGGGAGCACTTGGGTACCCGAGGCCAGGGGTCCCCCTGAATCCTCACTCGTGTGAAGACCACTTACCCTCTGGGCCAGCCAGCTGTCCATCTGGCTCTTCTCTCCACTCACTGCTTGTCCAGGGATGGGCGCCGTGGTGGAGAGCAGGACCTCAGTCCCCTCCGTTCCTCCTGTGCCCCCTCCTCCCCCGCCATGCCCCAGCCGGCACTGCTCCGCCATCCTCCCAGCAGGCCGCACATTGCCCCTTTGTGCCACCAGAGAACCACCCTGCACTCCTACACGGCTGGCACACACCGTGCAAAGGCGGCACACCGTCTCCTCAACCACATGCCAGCGGCTCCTGCAAGGCCTGAGAGATGCTCTGAGCCGGGTCCGGGACTGGCCTGGCTGTGCACAGGCACATGACTATGGGCAGGGCACAGGGAGCCCGGAGCCCTGGTGTCTGCTCTGGAGAAGGCAGGGGACACCTCCTGGCACTGCAGCTCCCGTGCTTCCGGCTCAGCCAGCAGACACGCACAGAGCAGGCAGGACATGCTGTCAGAGAGAAGGCCCCCAGGAGGCAGCACAGACCACACCCCTCACTTCTCCAGGCCCAGGCCCTCACACCAATGCCTCCCACCAGCGGGGCCCTCACACTTGACTGCCCCCACCTCCCACCCCCATGACACTTGAAGACCAGCGACCTGTCCAGTCTTCAGGCTCTCGGCCTCTCTGTCCCTCGACTCCACTCCAACTAAGTAAGTGTCCCCAACTTTAAGGCCTGCAGCTGAGCCTGTCTGCTCCCACTGTCCCTACACCTGCTCCTCAGTGAGCACCTCCTCTGATTACTTGGCCAAAAAAATGTCCTGAAATCAGTTGTTTTTCTTACCCTACAGTGGATTGATCAGCAAAGCTCCCCAATATGTCTAGCATCTGGCTCTTCTCCCCATTCACTGCTTGCCCCTGAGGCCATGGACACCATGGTCTCCTGCCTGGGTGCGTCCTCAGGAGAACAGTCAGGGCACCCCTCCGAGTGACCAGTGCTCCAGGCCTCCGGTCACTCAGAACCGAATTGTGGAAAATCCAGGCATGCTCTGACCACGTGGTCCTGCCCTCTGCCCCGCCCCCTCCTCACACTCCAACAAGCCACCACGCTAGCCCTGCCTGCCACTCAGCTCCAACCCTTCTTCGCCCTGGCTTCTGCAGCTGCCCTCACGGGAGCGCCTCCCCAGCCCTCTCCCCACACCTCCCCCCCCCCCCCCCCCGTTCTAACAGCCCACGTGCTTTATACTCTGTGTGCAGGCTCTCTGTGCCCCACAGCTGCGCCATCAGGTGAGGACAGCGATGGAGATCCGTGTTGGTCACAGCTGTGCCCAGTGCCCAGCACCCAGCACTGTGGCACATCAGACGCTCTTCTGGGGGTGCAGGGATCAGGGCCCGGGGAGGCCGGGCAGAAAGCTGAGTCCATGCCCCCCACCCAAGCTGGCTCTAACTCCGCAGGTCTGGGGTCACAGACTCTCCAAGGGCTCACTGATGGCACCCCACTCCTTCCTGCACCCAGAGGCCCTGCCCACTCACCCGCCTGCGGCCCGGGCCTGGCGGGACAGCGCCGCTGCCCTGCCTGCGGGCCTGCTCTCCCCTCCAGCCCACCGGGCAGTGGGGACAGGAGCGGTCTCTGCACTGACCACTGCCCCAGGTGTCACTTTATCCTCATGGCAATGCATGGGGTCCCCGGAGCACCGGAGCCTCCCTGGACGCTGTCTGTCAGTCTGCGGCCGGCAGGGACACCCCAGGGTCTGACGCCCCACACGATGCAATACCGTTTCCAGAGAAGCCAGCCCCTGAGAGGAGCTGATCAGACCTCTGAGGCTGTGGCGGCAACCGGCCTGTACCAGCTTCCCTGCATGCCGCCCGCAGCCGCACATCTGCCCTCGGTGCTGCCAGTTACTCGCTTCCCTCTAGGGTTTCCGCCAAGCGTGTGCCAGGGCTTTCTCCTGCTGTGCTTTCTCCTCGCTCCACCCTCTCGGCCTCAGTCCTGTTCAGATGAGACCTCTGACCATCCTCAGGGCATCTGTCCTGAGCCCTTCTCTTGTCATCTACCCTCAAGGACACACCCTCACACGCCTGACTCCCAGGTGTCAGGACCTGGCTTCCCCAGGCACAGGCCACGCTGCCTTTGAAGCTCCCGGTGGGAATCTCTCCCTCTTTCCCTCCCTCCCTCCATCCCCCTGTCCCTGGTGGAGAGGGAAGCCCAGAGCCACTTGGCCATGGGTGGGAAGGGCCTGCAGGCCCAACAGCTGGACTGGGGACTGGGGACTGGGGACGCTGTGGGGAGCGCCCACCTCATGCTCTGCTGGTGCCCTGGCTGGCCCTCCTGGCTCTGAGCTGGCAACACCTCCTCACAGGGCAGGAGAATGGAGGAGGGCTGGCAGGGATTAAGATACAGCACAGCTCCCTCCCTCCGGGAAATCCCATTCCCATCCCCTCTGATCAGCGGCTACAGCCCAGCCCTGGCCAGGCTGCCCAGGCTCTGCATGACCTGGGGGCATCCCGTGAGCAAGCACACCTGGGCCCGCCTCCTGCCAGCCCTTCCACCTGGGGGTCTCCTTCCTTCATCAAGTGTCCATGGAGCTCAGGACACAGACCTCAGCCTCCAGGCTCCCCCAGAAAGGCAGCTTCTAGGGCTCCCTGTGCTGCCTCCGCCTCCCGGAGGCTTTCCTTCAGAGCGGAGGCAGGGCCCTGGCTCCCAGGCCCACCCCCGCAGCGCAGCCCTCACCTCCTCACGCTCAGCTCGTGCTGGGTCCTCTGCCGGCACAGCTCCGCCCGCAGCTCGGCCACCAGGCCCTGGAGAGCCGCGGAGGGCGGTGCGGGGGCGCGGGCCGGGCTGCAGGGCTCGCTGGGCTCGCTGCTGCTGAGGCAGACGGCCGCCTCCTCCAGGCTGCGCCCTGGGTCCGGGGACCGGAGCTCCTCGCTGCTGCTGGGGGCCGGGGAGGGCTCGGGGGTGCCCTCGGGGTGCAGGGAGCTGCAGGCGGAGTCACTGGCCCGGCAGGCGGAGCAGCTGCTGACGGAGCCCCCGGAGGAGGCCCCGCAGGAGGAGCCCCCGGACCAGGCCAGGCTGCACTCGCTGGGGCCGGGGCCGGGGCTGGGCGCAGGCACGTTGTCGTAGGTGGAGAGCCTCTGGGCAGCGCCATCCTGGAGCCTGTCCCCCGAGGAGGCCCGGCGGTGGCCGCGCAGGGAGGACAGCCCATTCACCAGCCAGTTCCCGCCGGAGGAGGCTGTGGGCGCCTCCGGGGACGAGCTGCCGGACCGAGACCCCGATGGCCGAAAGGCCTTCCAGCCGGGCAGAGTCTGCAGCCGCTTCCCAGTGCCCCGGGCGGCAGGGCGGCCCCCGCGGCCCCTGGGGGAGCTTCTGGAGAGCGCGGCGACCGCTGCCCCGTCCAGGGACGAGGTCCTGAGTGAGGGCAGGCGGGGGCCCCCGGGCTCTGCCTGGCTGTCTCCCGGAGCCTCCTCCGAGCCCCAGCCCACGGTGCAGGGTGGGCCCGCGTGGGGCGCAGCCGGCCCCTCAGGGACCCTCCCACTGAAGAGCTGGCTGTGACTGCGGATCAGGACGGTCATCAGGTGCTGGACCAGGGACGTGCCTGCCAGGAAGCGGAACAGAGGCTGGCTGTGGCCGCTCCAGGCCGGGCTCCCAGGCCAGGCAGGGGTGCTGTGGCTTGGACCCAGGGCCCGGCTCTGCCTGCAGTCCAGAAGCAGGCTGTGCCTCAAGAGAGAACCCAGCAAGAGCGTGCCATCGCCAGCCTCCAGATCCAGGCCCTGACAGAGGGTCCTGCCCAGAGTGCCCCCTGGACAGCCACCCAGCCCGCTCCATCCGACGGGCGGGAGGAGGCAGAGCGGGCACGGTGCCCAGGAAGACAGCGGTGAGCTCCTGGCGGGCGGGGCCGGCAGCCGAGGATGCAAAGCCAGGCCATCTGTGTGCTCGGGCACGGGCGGGGACATCTCCAGGGACGTGGGCACCCCCCACACTCACGCCCGTTACCTTCCATGATGGTTACCGGGTCTTCGATCTGTGGCCTGAGTATGTTCGGTCCGAACACGGTGGCCAGGTTCTGGACACTCATCTTATTGACATCTGAGTGGGACTGAACCTCATCCAGGAACCTGCCAAGTGGGGAAGAACAAATCCTGCCACCAGCTCTGCTGGGAGCGCCCACACCCAGCCGCGCCCACATGTCCCAGCACCGGCACAGCCAGCTGCGCATCCCCTGGGCCCGGGGTGGGAGCAGCAGAAGCAAAAGCCAGTGGTCGTCAGCGTGGAAGGCAGACACACAGCTGTCCCGCCTGCAGTGGGGGCGGAGGTCCGGGAGGCTCAGGCCCCAGCCCGGGACTGGGCGAGGGCCCCCTGCACCCTCTCCCAGCGCCTGAGCTGGGGTCATGGTCCGGAGCAGACTCCCGGGAGGGGCTGCGAGAGGCACTGAGAGCACACAGAACGGGACGCCCGTTCTTTCCGATGGTCTTTGGTGCGGCTCGCGGGGACGGAACGCTGCCTGCCCGCGGAGACTCCCTGGGTGTGCCCCGGCTGAGTGCGCCCCTGTCCCTGTCGCTGGCTGACATCCAGGGAGCATGTCGGTGGGAGAACGCCCAGCCCCTGCCTGCCCCAGCCACTTACTTGCAGATATAACTGAGCAGGTTGTAATTGGCCAGGGGAAGGCTGCTCACTTGTTTGGCCAACTCCAGAGTCCCCTTGGTATTGGGAGAGAAAAACAGCATTTCTGAGACCAGCAGCTGGCCCTTCTCTCACCGAGGCAGGGACAGGGAGGTGGGCACGGAGGAGGGAGGTGGGCAGGGGCGGCAGGCACCTGAGGCCAGACCTCCAGCCAGCCATCTGGCCCCTGGGTGACAGAGGGCACCGCCACCTCCACCTCCCTCCCAGGAGCAGGCTTGGAGCAGCCAGGCTATGACCTCCTGAAGGAATGTCAGGGCCAGTGCTTATCGAGACACAAATATTTGCCAGATAAAGACCCCTCATCCCACACGGCCACAGGGAGGGCAAACCGCCCTCCGGGGCAGGCACCTGCGGAGGGGTGGGGCCCCTGTCCCGGAGTCCTTTAGGAAAGGGGCAGTGGACGGGGAACAGGGGAAGGTCTGCTGTTCCTGAAAGCTGGGCCGCATGGGTGGTGCAGGTAAGTGCAGCTCTGTACCTACTGTGTGCTGTCCTGGGGCATGACCGGAGCATGGCCCCATGCCCCACCCCAAACCCAGGCCTCCCGGGGAGGGCCCCCCAGAGGGGCTGCCCCAGCCCCGCCCCAGCAGGAGCCTGCAGACCGCCCCACACAGGACGAGAGGAGCCTGACTGTCCAGAGGGTTCTCCTGTCTCCCCTTCCGCCGCGCCCCCCCGCCCCCCGCCCGCCATACACACACACACACACACCGCGCAGGCCCACCTCCCAGGGCACATCCTCAGGAGCCACTAACCTCCCCCTCGTCCTTGGTGAGCAGCTGGGCGCAGCTGAGGAAGTCCTCGTACCTGGCGAACGGGACCACGGGCTCGGGCAGCTCCCGCAGGTAGAGCTTCAGCAGGGAGGCCACCGTGTGCACGTCTGTGGTGCTGCCGGGGGACACGTGAGAGGCGTGGGGCGGGGACTGCAGGAGGCCCGCACATGCCCAGGAGCAGCTCCCTCCATGCCCGGGCACTTGTGTGTGCGCATGTGCACAACAAAAGGGGGAAGGGGGTGACACTGCATCTGCACCACTGGCCCTGGTCCAGGAAAGGCCCAGCTGCTGCCAGGAGCCGTGCTCCAGGGCCTGGGTGGCCTGGGACTGGGGTCCAGATCAGACACCCACAGCCCGGGCCCCTGCTCCCAGCCCCTGGCCGCAGGTCTGGGTCTGTCGTCAGGACGGCAGTGGGACTCCCCAGCACTCACGCCCTGCAGCCGCAGCTGCTCCCACAGGGGCTGCGCTGGGTGGGAGGAGCCACAGAGGACCAGGGGCATGAAGAGTCCCCTTCTTTGGGTCCTTTACAAGGTGACCTGGGAGCTGCCCTGCTCCCAGAAGGGGGGGGGGGGGGAGCTTAAGGTGTGGCCACGAACTAGACACACAAGGTCCTGCCCTCCAGGGATCAAGCCTGAGTGTGCCCATCCCTCACCTGTCCTCATTAGAGAGTGGAAGGGACAGGGAGAGACAGAGAAAAACATCAGTGGAGGAGGAGGGCCATGTCAAAGAGTCAAGGCCCAGGGCATTGGCCACCAGGACATGCAGGTCAGAGGTCAGACCCTTGCCCCTGACCTCTGGGCTCCGCTCACACAATGGACACCTGTGCTTCTGTGCTCACCCTATCTCTAGCACCCCAGTATCCCAGCTCCCGACGTGTCCAATCCCAGTCCTCAGTCTCCGGCTTCCAGCTCAGAGCTGCCCAGGCTGAGGGGCCCTGTGGAGGGCAGGCCCTGGGCTCTGGGATCCCGTCTGGTCCTCGTCTTGGCAAGCAAAGCGTTTCTGCGTTTGCTTGCTGGCCATCTGCCCTGGCCCCTGGAGGGCAGGACCTGGTCTGTCTAGTTCTGGCCACACCCTGTGCCCACAGTCGCTCACTCCGCGGTGAGGAAAGGACCCGGAGTGAAGTCAGAATGGGCTGAGGCGAGTCAGTGGAGTCGGCAGGTGTGGCTCAAAGCAGACTGGGTGGTGAGGGCAGGGGGCAGGCCCGGGAGAGCTGCCCCGCCCAGGCCCAGGCCCAGGGTGGGGAGGGCTGGGTACGGGCCAGCTCTGGTGACCAGGCTCCAGGCTGCTGGGCTCCTTGTGGAGCAGGGAGCCCAGGACCTGACATGAGTAGGGTTTGTGCCGAGGGGGCGAGGCCTCTCGGGAAGGCCTGGCTCAGCAGGTGGTTAGGGGAGGGGGGAGTGAATGAGGAGGGGGCCTTGGGTCCTAGACAGGGGTGGGTCCAGATGCCCCACATCTGCAGAAAGGAACTGACAGGCCCTGCTGGCTCAGCCAGAGCACCCACAGCCGGTGAGAAGTGGGAGAACAGTGGCAGGGGGTGCAGATGCAGTTTCTAGAAAGGAAGGAGCCCAGGTCCAGGCTAAGTCCCGGGAATTGCAGAAGGGGCAGCACTGAAAGCCATCTCCACCCATCCCCTGGACCGCACAGGCACAGGTTGGACAAGGCCTGGCAGGCAGAGGTTCGGAATGGACCACAAGTTCAGAGAAGCAGGATGCAGCTCCAGCCCTCGCCGCTTTGGCTCAGTGATTGGAGTGTTGGCCCATGGGCTGAAGGGTTGTGGGTTCATGCCAGTCAAGGGCACATACCCTGGTTGCACACTTGATCCCCGGTCCCAGTCAGGGCATGTGCAGGCGGCAACCAATCAATGTGTCTCTCTCACATCGATGTTTCTCTCTGTCTCTCCCCCTCCCTTCCACTCTCTGAAAATCAATGGGAAATGGGTTAACAAAAAAAAGGCGAGGCTTCCGGTGAGGGGACTGTGCCTCCAGGGCAGACCCCTCTGGGGAACGGCAGCCAGTCTCAGGCTCCACATCTAAGAAAGGAGCTGACAGACCCTGCTGGCTCGGCGACGGGTCTGGGCAGAAGCTGGAGGGTGGGGGTGTCTCGCCCAAAAGGAGGCCAGGGAGGCCCCGGTGCCGACAGAAGCCCCTGGACCCATCCTGGGGCCCAGGGGGCCGCCTCATGAAGGCAGATCCACGGAGAAAGGGCAGGAGCTCCTGGAGGCCAGGGCAGGAGGGCCCCCCACGAACAACTGTCCCGATGGGCCGGTTCCTTTCAGAGGGAGACGCCCACACAGCCCATCCGCTCTGTTCTCGGCCCCTGGCTGAGTGAGGCTGACCCCACCCGGAGGGTGAGCCCCAGCGAGGGGTTAAGGTGGGCGCTGGCCTGGACAGGTGGGGCGACCGCTCCCATCTGGAAACCTGAGAGGATGGGGGGCCACAGCGACCGCTCCATCCTGGCAGGGCAGGAGCCTGCGGGCCTCGGGGAGCGGGGCCAGGGACAGACCACGGGGCCGCAGTCCGACCAGCAGGAGGCCCTCCCTGCCTGCCTGGACGTGGGCAGCGGGCTCTGTGGCAGGACTGTCCCTGGGAGGAGACCTGGGTGGGGCTGTGCTCTGCCCGCTGGGGGCTGGCGGACCGCACACGCAACCACACACAACCATTCTGCCCCCAGCCTGCTGCCAGGCGTCCTGGCCCCAGCCCACCCCGCCCCGGGGACGGGGAGGCCATCTTCATTCCCGGCCCAGGAGCTCACCTGTCAAACCGCGGCTTCTCCCCGCAGTCAAAGGCGTCCTGCAGGTCCCGCACCAGCGTGGCCTGGCCGGGCAGGCGGAAGAGGCCCTCCTCGCTGAGCCCGCGCGCCCGGATGAAGTCCACGCACTGCTCCACCAGCAGCGGCGCCAGGCGCGGCCCGAACTTGCGCTCGTGGTGCACGGTGTCCTCCAGGCGCTGCCCGAAGACCCCTGGCACAGGGAGGACCCGGTCACATGCCAGCAGCCGGCTCGGTGGTGAGAGCCGCTCCCGGGACAGCGGGAGGCAGCTGGTCCGAGGCAGTGGGTTAGAAATCAAGGCGCATCCGGCCACAGGAGCGGGGAGCAGGGGGCAGGGGGCGCGGTGCACGGCGGCCTGCCTGGCCCTGTGGGGCAGGACCAGCCTCTGCGGGGCCTCAGGGAAGACACACTGTGCATTTCATTGATTGTCTTATTTATGCAGCACTAACGTCCAAAGAGGAGTGGCTTACACTAAACAAAGAAAAGGCTACGTTCACCAAAGTCCAGCTCTAGAACGTTCTTAGCAGCATGCCTTGCACTTCCTTCAAATGGGAAACCTATCAGCAGAGACCTCAGTCCGCGCCTGGTGCCCCGACTCCAGGGAGCAATGCGGGCTCACGCAGGACAGACAGCGCGTTCAAGTGAGAACAAAACCACGCCACCGTCCGGAGCGTCAGGAAACACAATCAAAACACAACGAGGTGCCGCCACCCCACCCTGCTGGCTGCTATTTAAAAACAGAAAATTACAAATTACACCATGGGGATTCTGAAACAAGACACATCAGCTGGACAGGGCTCACCCTGCTCGCACAGCACACAGAGCCTGCGGGGTGACGACAGACCCTTCGAGAAAACGTGCTCACGGAGTGTGCCTGACAATGCCACCGAAGCTTTGGGAAGAAGTGTGTGTGTGCATGCATGTACACATGGACTGCTGTGCATGTATTATATGTTTGTGCATGTGGGCGTGTGTGTGTGTGTGTGTGTGTGTGTGTGTGTGTGATTCCCTAACGGCAGCACTGGTGGAGTTCGGTGGCACCTGTGCCCTTTGAGATCCTGGGCACTTGCTCCTTCTCCATGGTCCCTGCCACACCCAACCCACACCGTCCTCCTCTGCTGCTTTGACCTGTGGGCCACGGTGTCTCCCAAGGGCACTGGGTCAGGACCTTAAATGAACAGTCAGAGGACATACAGGGGAACTGCCATGAGCACAGGGTCCCTGAGGAGAGGCAGGAGCCTGGCATTGCACCCTCCCTGCCTGCTGTCTGCTCAGGCCCAGGTCCCTTAGCCTGGGCTCTCCCACCACTGAGTGTCCTGTCCTGCCACCCACATCCCTGCTGCCTGGCCCCCGCAGAGCCCAGGCTCCTCCTGGCTAGCTCGTTCCTCTCTCGCTGGTGAACTTCTTATTCGCCTTGGGAACAGTTCCAGTGCACCTCCATGCGAGCTGTCCCAGTGCTCCCTTCACACACCACTGCCCCGTCCCCGCCGCCCATCACAGCTGACACGAAGACACTGGCCTGCCTAGTTCCCCACGGGCCCTCCCTCTCCCTAGCCGGAGCTGCTGGGCTCAGAGCAGAGGTCAAGGGCGCCGAGGGAAGAATGGGCATGTATTCAGCTCCACTCTCTCAGCCCTGAGCTGCCGGAGGCCACCGCCAGGGGAAGGAGGCAGAAAAACAATTCCTCAGTTCCCTCCGGAGCTCCACAAACCTTGAGTAATTACACCCAGCTTCCGCTGGAGCCAGCCACCTTGCTCTGTCCCCCATCCCCAAGACGTGTTTCTGCCTGTCCCTCTCGCCCTCCAAACCCCCGTTACCCTCACACGTGGGCCCCAGCTCTGTGGGTGTTAGAGCCTCAGAGCTGCCCATGGGACTTGGAACATGGGGATTATATCAGGCCTCCTCTGCTGGGAACCCTTTGCTGCCTCCCACCTCCCCCACAACCACTGCCCAGGATCAAGTTCAAAGCTGACTGGCAGGCCAGGCCCTGCCCGACCCCCTCCACCAGCCTCTGGGTGCACAGCGGGGCCAGGCAGAAGGCAGCTGCCTCGAGCCAGCCCCACCGTGCATGGTACCCGGCTTTCTAATCATCTCCTCAGCACACCAGCACCGGCCAGGAAGCCTCCTGGCCCTCTCCTTGCCCCTGAACAGGGCTGTGAGCCAGGAAAGGGACGCCACAGGCGCTGGTGGGAAGGGAAATGGCACTGAGCAGAGGCCCAAAGGCAGACGTGGGAAGGGTCTGATGACCGCAGAGCTGGCAAGTGGGCCTGAGGGATGGTGCTTGAAGGGGCGGGGCGAACAGCAGCCCTGGCCTGCGAGGACCGTGGCCATGTGAGCACTGACCCCGCATGCAGCTCGGGGGCCCTCGGGAATGAGGCGCCTCCCCCAGAGACCCTCCAAGTGCTAAGATGATGGTCAAGGCCAAAGCCATAGAGACAAGGGTTCCACGCCTCCCTCTGCATTGGTCTCGGTGCAGATCCTGGCTAAGCAGTTGAGGAGCAGAGTGCCCCCCTTCACTGGGCCTCAGTTTTTCCACCTAGAAAATGGGGGTGATCACACCCATCTTTAGGAGCTACCCCAGGACCTGACCCTGGCCCCTGGCTGAGTGAGGCTGACCCCACCCCTGGAGTCAGCCTCACCACATGGAGCAGGCTTCCCACGTGGCGGCCCCACCCGCCACCCTTGTAGGGAGCTGCCTTGGGGAGCCCCGGGGGAAGCCTCATCCAGCTCAGCCTCCGGACATCCTTCCCAACGACCTCCTCCTGGAGCGCCCTGGGCTCAGGCTCAGCCTGGCTCCCCCGCCCAGAGCCCTCGCCTGCTTCACACACCCCACCCCCCTCCGGTGTCTCTCTGGCAGAGCTGGCAGGCCCGGAGCGGCTGCACGGAGTTCCCTCAGCCCTCCTGGCACATCTTGGAGGGGCAGTGTTGCCAAGAACCCGTTCCAGGTTCATCAGATCCTGGAAACCAAGCCGCACGCAGGTTCCTCGAGGCCCCGGCCCACGCTGCTCACAAAGCGCCAGCTCAGCCCTGAGAGAACCCGGAGGCTGCCTCTCCGGGCGAACCTGCTGAGGGCTCCGAGCCGGGCCTCCTGCCTGCCCGCTGCTCTCTCACAAAGCCTGGCCCCACGGCCTCCCCCGGAACCCCGGCAGGAGTGGGTGCCTGCAAGCCAAGGCCGCCGGCCCAGCTCTGCGCTGAGTGCCCTCCGGCTGTCGTCCCTGTCACCCTGTGGGGCTGCGAGTGGCCCAGCACAGCCCAGCACACCCCACCCCGCAGCCGAGGCAGTGCTGGGTAAGCATGTCCTTCTGAGTGGGGCTCTGCCTGCCCCACCCCAACCCCCGGCCCCCCAGGAGAGGCAGACAGCTGGATTCCCTCTTGCAGCTGCTCCTGAGCAGAGACGTTTTGTGGAAGTCCAGTCGAGGAAGACACAATGAGAAAAACAATGCTAAAATTCTCTCCAAAGATCCCCGAAGTCTGGGCAACCCTTTCTCTCTCTCCCCTGCCTTCCCCAAGGCAGCGTCCTTCTCCCTGCACCCACCCACCCACCGAGTGGAAGCCCACCTTCCACCCCTCACAGCCGTGCCCGTGCCAGGCTGTGCTAGGTGCTTGCGGCTCAGAGCGACCTCCAGGGCAGTTCCTTCCTCCCTGTGAAAACCCTCCCCTGCCTCTTCCTGCCCATCCATCCAGGCCTCGCCAACCATCAGGCTGAAGTCAGCGCAGGAGAGAGAATCCCGGAGGCAAACATCATCTCAGGGCTCCTGCCAGAGCGAGCCCCGGAGGTGGGGCCAGCTCCAAGCCTGTCCGAGGCCCTGGAGCAAAGGTGGGCGCAACCCGGCGCGGGGTGGGGAGCCCGGGCACCGTCCCGCTGGGTCTGGGTCCGGGTCCCCTGTCTGGGCGGCGGCAAAGGCGCCCACGCAAACCCTGCGCGCTGCGCGCTCCACTCTGCGCGGACCGCACCGGGAGGAGGCGCCCGGCCCGGCCTCGGCCTCTGCGGCTCCCCGCGGCGCGCGAGCTCGGCTCGGGGTCCGCGGGCACCGGCTCCCCGCGCCCGCCGCGCCCGCCTCGGCTCCTGCCGCCGGTCCCGCGCCCCCTCCCGCCTCCCTCGGCCGCCGCACCGGCCGGGCGCCTACCTGGGGCGGCGGGCGCGCAGCAGGAGGGCAGGCGGCAGGGCGGCGGGCAGGCGCGGCCCCCGCGCCCGGAGGAGGCCCGCGCGGCCGGCATCAGGCCCATGGCGCCGGGCGCGGCGCAGGAATGCCCGGCACGCGCGCAGGTAGCGGCTTGCCCGCCGCGGCCCCGGCCCGGACCCCGGAGGGAGGGAGGGAGGCCCGGGACTTGCGAATGCCTGAGCCGCCAAGCCTGAGGCTGAAACCAGAGCAGGATTCCGAACATCTGCTCCCCCTTTTCAGATACCCCGATACCCCGTGCCATGACGCACCCGGGAATACCAGCGACTCCTCGCCAGGACTGGCGTTAGGAGCTCCTGAGCCCAGCAGACCCGGGAGCAGGTGCTCCGGGTGCCGTTAGAGGCTCAGGTACCAGGTGGTCACCCTGCCACCAGAGTGCTGGCCCAGGCTTAAAGTGGCTGCAGCTCGGAGCTGGCGCCAGGCCGGGGCTGGGACTTAGCGCAGGGTCCTGGGCGGTCTTGGGAAGTACTGACCCGTTTTGCAGATCACCAGCAGAAGCTCGGAAAGGTTCTGAGCTTTCATAGGCTCACGCGGATAGCGACAGATCATCAAACCTAAATGACCTTTCTGCAGTCTCTGATCTTCCCAGGCAGCGCTTTGTCCGGAGAAAAGAGCCCGCAGTCCCCTGCTTCCAAAGTGTGAGGACCAGGGGTACACAGCCCCAGCCTGCATCCCGAGGGGCGGGTGGGGGAGAGAAGCAAAGCTGGGGCCAGCTGTGCCACCCCAGGCAGGAAGGAGAGGTCCCAGGACCCGTGGGCAGAGTTCTGCAAGCGAGGGGTTCAAGGGAGTCATGGGCGGATGGGGCCATCTGAAAGCTGGGTGTGCAAGGCCTGGGCTGGGGGGGGGGGGGGGCGCCAAGTGAGGCACTCTCACACGTGCAACACGTAAGGGAGTCCCCAATACTGCATTAATCAAGGGAAATATTTTTTTAAAACGTAAATTAGTGCAAAAAATTGTGATGAACAAAATAACATTTTCAATAAAGACAGGATCTGACCTGCTCTCTGCGAGCGCCTCACCCTGGCCCACCGCGGACCTGGTCTCGATTGGTCACACTCTGTTTCTCATGGATGTTAGGCTGAGGGAAGGCTCCCCAAAACGTGCAGGTCCTATCCCTGGAACTTGCAACTAAGGTACCTTCCCTAGGAGGGACTTCGTAGGAGCGATTACGTTAAGGGTGGAGAGCTGCACTAGGTTAGCAGGTGAACTCTGTAAGAGGAAGGCAGAGTGAAACCTGACTCTGCAGTTGACCCTAAAACAACATGGTCTGAACTACAACAGTCCACGGATACGTGGGTTTTTTCAGTAATGTATTTTCTCTTCCTCATGGTTTCCTTAATAACATGTTCTTTTCTCTCGCTTACTTTATTGTAAGAATACAGTGTATAATAGATGTAACCATATATATACATACAACGTATGTGTTAATCAACTGTATGTCATCGGTAAGGCTTCTAGTCAACAGGAGGTTATTAGTAGTTAAGTTTGGGGCGAGTCAAAAGTTATATGTGGGTTTTTGACTGCATGGGGGTCAGTTCCCTAACCCCCATGGAGTTCAAGGGTCAACTGTAGAAGAGGAGACAATGGAGGGAGGGAAGCGGGCTGAGTGAGGAGGCCACGGAATGTGGGCGGCCTCTAGAGCAGTGGTTCCCAACCTTTTCTTGGCCACGCCCCACCTAAGCATCTCTAAAATCCCGATGCTCCCCCATGACATATTAATTCTCATTACTCAAAAAGTGAACTCCCATTCTCGTGGCAGGGAAGAGGACCTGAGGGCCAGCAAGAAGGTAAAAGGAACCGAGCAGACACCTCCTGAGCTGCCAGGAAGCCCTGAGGCAGCCCCGCAAACCATGCACCGCCGCCGGGCTCTCTGCCTCTGTCACCTGGCGAACAGCCCGGCAGTGGCTCTGTGGCAGAGCTAGCTCACAGCCCTGGGGGCAGTGCCCAGAAGAGGCCGGTTTGCCCTTCTGAGCCTGGGAGTTGGACAGGTATCTCCTTCTGCTCCAATGGTGGACCCGCAGGCAGGCGGGAGTGGCCTGAGGGGACAGGACAGGCTCAGTGCCTCTGTGACCCAAAGCCCATACCCAGCCTGCGGGTGAACAGTCGGGAACTGGAAACAAGACGCTCTTCTAGAATCCCCTACAAAAGCTGGATACGGTGCAAGCAGCAATGGGGAGGTAGTCCACTAGGATCTCAGGCTCTGCCACTGCCAGCCCTGGCTGGAGCCAGGGGCCCTGCGCTCTGGCCCTGGTTGGGCCTGAGGGCTTCCATTTAGAACTGCCACGCCAGCACAATGACGCTGCCCGCCACACTAAGGAGGCGGCTTGTGCTGTCCGAGGCTGGACTTTCTCCAGACCAAGCCTCCTGCCGAGGCCTCTGGGAGCTGCATTGTCCCTCTCCAGCCTCCCCCTGCGCTGCCATTTCGGAGGAGCTTGAGGGCAGGAGAATCGGCTCCTGGCAGGTCAGAGGAAGTCCCCAGAGGCCTGGAGGAGCCACACAGCCAGGCTTGGGCCATGAGGCTCTGCTGGCCACTGCAGGCCCGCTGCCTGGTCCCTCATCCCCTCCTCAGCACAGGCTGTCACTCCAGGCTGCTGCCTACAGGGCGGGGCTTTGCTTGGCAGTGCCCACTCACCCTCAGGCGGGACAGTCACCATGCTCCTAGTTACTGGCTCTAATGTTGGCCCCGACTCCTGCACACGACGCCCCTCAGCACCTCCGCCGGGGCAAGGACTAATGGGCATCTCAAACTCACATGAGTCCGACCTCCCACATCTGCTCGGTGCTGAGCCATAGCCTCTTGGTTGGTGACAACTCTGTCCCTCGGCACTCCGCCAGACCCCTTGGGGGTCCACCTCACGCTCCCTCTCCCTCATACCTCATGCCAAGCTTTGCAGTCCTGCTTTCCAAATAGATTTGAAATCTGGCCATTGTCACCACCAGCACCATAGTGAAGGCAGTAGTCTCTTCCTTGGATTGCTGGACCCATGTCTCCGGGTTCCCCTGGTCCCTCTCTGGTCAGCAGAGTGTCCTTCTGAACTGGACAGCAGGTCACGCCATTCCTCCGCTCAAGCCCCCAGCACCCCTCCCCATGTCACTTACAAGCAAACGCTAGCCCTCTGCCTCCTGCCCGCCGGCCCGCCGCCCAGCGGCTGGGTGCTGGCTCGGACCACATTGGAGTTGTCAGCTTTTGCTGGAGCTGCTGCCCTGGCTGGCATGCTGTTTCAGTGCCACTCTCCTAGCCTGCCCTCACCACTGTGTTCAAAACTACTCTTCTCTTTCAATAGCACTCACTACCTTCAGTTGTCAAAATCTGGGCCCCGGACCAGCAGTACCTGGAAATACAAATTCGAGGGCCACACCCAAGTGGGTTGGAAACTGGGGGTGGGGTGAGCCGTCTATTTTTACCACTTTCTCCTGAGCTGGGTTTGAGAACCACTGCTGTATGCCACGATGCACGCCTGGGGGCAGGATGGAAGCTCTGTCTGATCTCTTTCCCCGCCACGCCCCCTGCCTGCTCCGTGTTTATTGAATAAATGAGGATTATTTAGCATTAACAGAGTGCTGAGTTTTTTGTACTCACTTTCTTTTTTAAGTCTCATGACAAACCTGCAAAGACAATATTTTCATTCCCATCTTGCAAAAAAGGACACAGAGAGGATAAGTGGCCTGGCCGGGTCACACAGCATGCAAGGGAAGAGCCAGGTTAAGCACCCAGACCACAGCCTGATGCTGAAACTGCAGACTTGCCTCCTCTCACACCACAATGCGAAGGGCTAAGCACCCTAAACACCGTCCTGTGTACATAAGACACGTTCGAAGGCTTGCAGCCTCTCTCCAGATAGCGAGGCAAGCTGGGCAGCCCGGTGCCCTGTGACTCCCCTCCTTCCCCTCTCCCAGAGAGCTGCCTGATGGGGCTCCGGAACGGCCACAGATGCTCAGAGACCCATTGGGGATACTGCCCTCCTCCCAGCATCATCTTCTGATCTATGAACATGGGATGTCCTTCTATTTAGTTAGGTCTTATTTGATTTCTTTCAACAATGTTTTGTCATTTTAAGAGCATGAAGTTTTGTATCTGTTAGCTTTATTCCTAAGTATTTTATTATTTTGGATGCTATAGTAAATGAAGTTTTCTTGATCTTATTTTCAGTTGCTCATTGCTACTATATAGAAATACAACTGATTTGTATACATTGACCTTATATCCTGCAATCTTGATGAAATTTGTATACCTTTCTAGTAAGTTTCTTAAGATTTTCTATATACAAGAGCATGTTATCTACAAACAGAAATTCTTTCTTTCCAATCTGAATGCACATTATTTCAATTTCTTGACTAGTTGCTCTGACTATGTACAATGTTGGACAGAAATGGTAAAAGCAAAACTCCCACTGTTCCCAGGAACAGGAAAAGCATCCAATATTTCTCCATTAAGTATGTTATCTGCAGAGTTCTTCTTAGCAGGCTGAGGACATTCTCTACTCCTAAAAAACTGAGTGTTTTCATCCATAAAAAAAAAGCACCTTAATAATGCTTTTTATGAGTCTATTGAGACAATCTGTATCAAAATTGTTCTTTATTCTATTGATGTATTACAGTAATTGGTTTTCAGATGTTAAACCATCCTTGCATTTCTGAGATAATCTCATCTGGTCATGGTCCATAATGCTTCTGTATATATTGCTGGATTCAATTTGTTAGTATTTTGTTGAACATTTTTGCATTTATAGCCACAAGAAATATTGGTGCTACAGCAATTTTTCTTTCTCTCCTGCACCATCAATCTTTTGCATTGCTGTTTGTCTCCCAACTAAAGAAAAGTAATAAACAAAACCCTCCACTTGACTCCCCCCTCAGGTACTGTTCCATTTCTCTTTCCCTTTCCAGCAAACTTCTTAGAGAGTTGACTATGCTCACACTCCAATTCCCCACCTCTTATTCTTTCTTCTATAATTAGATCAAAACACCTTGGAATTACCAAGCTTATCTCTAGCTCTCCACCAAACCCACCCAGGTTCAAGTTACTGATGAGTGGTGCTCAGTGTCTGTTCTCTCCTGATTGATGTATTAGCAGTGCATCGCACAGCTAGCTGGTCACTGCTCCTCTTCCTTAGACACTCTCTTCACTCATCTCAGGGACCCCTCTGGCTCCTGGCTCCCCTCCTTCACTGGCTCTCTTTCCCAGCTGCTTCTGCTGGCTCCTCCTCTGCTCCTGACTTCTTATTGAGGAGCAGCTCAAAGCTCAGCTCTGGTTCTCTATTGTTCTTATACTTGCTTGGTGGTGTCTCATCCAGTCACATGGCTTCAAACCCCATCTATGTGTTTGTGTTTCTCTCTCCAACCCAGTCCTCTCTCCTAATCTCTAGACTTAAATGTCTAACTGCCTGCTTGACTTCTAAACTTGAGTCTCCTACAGGTATCTCAGGCTAAGCCCCAAAGTAAACTCTCTATTTTCCTGCCAAACAAATATACTTCCTGTGGTCTTTCTTGCCTCAGTGAATAACTAATCCATCCTTCCAGATGCTTGGAATTACCTTGATGACTCTCATTCTCTTACACCTTTCTTCCATTCTAACAGGGAAAAACTATAGGCTCTATCTTCAACATGCACCAGGAATTCAATCACTTCTCATCACCAATTCCATCCTGGGCCACGCCACCATCTCTCACAGGAATAATTGTATAATTAGCATCTAACTGGTCTCCCTGTTTCGTCCTTGCATTCTTTTATCCATTCTCAACATGGCAGTCAGAGGGATCCTGTTGGAACCTGAGTCAGATTCTGATATCTCTCTGTCCAAAACCTGTCAATGACACTGCCTCACTCCAAGGAAAAGCCACAGTCATCACTATGATCACAAGGCCCCACCGATTTACCACCCATCGATTTACTTCTCTGACCCGTCTCCCCTTCTCTCCCCTCACAGACTCTGTTCTGCCACACTGGCCTCCTGCTGCTCTTCCATCATGGAAACTCCATCCTCTGCCGCCAAAACTCTGTCCAGGAGTAGGTTTAATTCACCCTTTCCTCTCCTTTATTCAGCTGTCACTAACCTCTTGCCCCCCCCCCCCCCATCACCCCTGCTTGCCCTCCCTCACCACCATCCAACCTACAATGGGCTTCCTTACCTCGTTTATCTGTCTCCAGGAGGCTAGGTACCTTGTCTTTCCTGCTCACTGCTGTCTCTTTGACCCCTAGCACACATTCTTGAGTGAATGACTGACTGGCTGAGTGAAGGAATGAATCAATGAATTCACCGCCGGGCAGGCCACCAGCAGTACCAGGCTCCCTGACCCACTGGCCCACTGGCCGGCCCGCTTTCTCTGTGGGGATGCCCAGGCTCTACCCGCAGCGGGCACGCTGCCCATTCAGCTCTGTCAGAGTGGCCGCTCTCTGCCAGAACAAACACGCTTGGAAGGGCTCTGAGCTCTGTTATTAACAGTGAAAGAAGGACTGATCCTCTAAGCCTGCCTCCAGTGGAGCCCAGGCTAATAACAGCTTTGCCAGGAAACCTCCCGAGGCTGGCAGCCCACCTGGGAGCGCCCATGCGTGCCCAGACCTGTCTGCCATCTCCAACCCCTGGGCTTTCTGTGTTTCCTCTAGATTTCTGGTAGAAAAGAGATAAAGCACCTTTGATGCTGGTTCTTGTTTAATTCTCACAAGTTCTTCGCGCAGCCTGAGAAGTCTGACAAAGACGGGAACGGGGAGGGGGTGTGAAGGAGGGGCAGGTCTGGCTTCTGTGTGGGATTCTGTACAGCGCCCTCATAGCGAGCAAGTGGCTGGGCGGGGAGGGAGGGAGAGGACAGACAGATAAACAGACAGACAGGGAGGAAAGAGAAGTGAAGAAAGGCTGAGCAGGCATGCACACTGGGTGTAGGTAGACCTGTGGACAGCCCATGTGGGGGGATGAAGCACAGCCTTGGGCTCAGAACATCAGCCTTCACTTCTCAGCTCTGATCCCTGACTGGCTGTGTCATGAGCTCAGCAGATTCTTTGTCCTGCAGTTTCCATCTTTGTTTTATTTATTGTTTATTTTTATATAATAATATATGCACACGTCCAGAAAAGACATTGCAAGACAGAGTCCTGTGTAACTGTGACCACCATCCTTCCATGGCGTCATTTCTTCGCTTTTCTTTATGTTTTTGCTGCCTAATTATCTATCCATGAATAACAGTTTACTGCTGCCCTGTTTCCAACCTTACATAAACAAAATCCTAAAGCACATTGTTAGGCTTCCCTAGGCCCACTGGGTTTTTAGAACTCAGGCATGTTGGGCAGAGCTGTAGTTAATCCTTCTCACTGTTGTGAGTTTCTTTCTCAGAATGAATCCTATTTATTTATCCACCGTATTATTGTTACACACTTGGCTGGTGTCGGGTCATCATCAATAAGGCTGCTGTGAACATCTGACTTGTACAGCCTCCTGGCACACCAGTGCACATATTTCAGTTTGGAACATGCCTAACAGTAGATCCACTAAAACTGTGGTTGGCAAACTGTGGCTCGCGAGCCACATGCGGCTCTTTGGTCCCTTGAGTGTGGCTCTTCCACAAAATCCCACGGCCTGGGCGAGCCTATTTTGAGGAAGTGGCTTTAGAAGAAGTTTAAGTTTAAAAAACGTGGCTCTCGGAAGATATTTCAGTCGTACTGTTGGTATTTGGCTCTGTTGACTATTGAGTTTGCCGACCACTGCACTAAAACAGGCGTGCACAGCACCGACTTCTGCCGGTACCGCCAACGACTTCCCTAGCGACACCGGCGGTGTCCGTGGCATGCTGCCCTCAGCACCGGTGGAACAGACGGTCCTTTTCTTTCAGCCGCGCAGTGGGTGAGAAGGATGGCACTGTGTTTTAGTGGGCGCTTCCCGGTTCCTGCCGAGACCGGGCACACGCCTGTGCTCACAGCTCAGGGGCTCTTCTGCAGCGGGGGGCGGTGCCAGGGTCTCACCGCTGTCTGTCTGTCTCGGCCTCCCTGGTTTGTAGGAGTCTGAAGAATGAGTCATCTGATGGTTGTTCAGGTAGCAAATACCTTCTTTCAACCTATAGCTGCTTTCCACCTTTTCAATCTGCCTTTTAAAGCATTGGTGCTCTTCATTTTATATAGTACAATTTGTCAATCTTTTCCTACAAGAGTAATGCTTTCTGTAATTCATTTCACAAATCTTTCTCTACCCCAAGACCACGGCTATGTTCTCCTATTTCCAGTGTTCTAAGGGTCCACTTATCACAAAGCAAACTCCAGACACAGGGAAGCCTAGAATGTTCTGTCGGCTCACTATCAACCACCTGCACCAAAGGACGCCCATGGAGGCTGCCAAAACCCTCGGCGGGCGTGAGCCCTCCCGGCCATTAAATTGGGGCTGTGGGTCCTGCTCGCTGCGACCATCAGGGGCAGGAGGCTACGGCTAACAGTGTGAGGCCACGTACGAAGCCAGGAGTGGAGAGGAGGGCAGGGAGGTGAGGCGAGAGGGGGCCCTGCCCACGAGGGGTGTAGGACCGGGAGATGTGCTGCCTGCCCCCAAAGGTGACCTCTGGCCTCTGTCTGGACAGGGCACCAATTAAACACCGAGTGGGAGAGCAGGGATTCCCGGGACTCCTGTGCCACAGCCGGCGGCCGAAGGCCATGGTCTACACTCAGCAGGGACACTGGCCCAGCCCAGCCAGCGAGGCGATCCCCCCAAAGCTCTTTGCGTGATGATTCACGTGGAGACCAACCCCTAGGCACAGCAACTGCCCAGCTGGCGCCACCTTTGCTCTCTCCTGTGCCCACGTCCAGACCATCGCAAACTCGCCTGCAGAGCAGCTGTTCAGTCTTCACTCCCACGCCAGCCCACTGTCGCAGACGGTCGTGTCCACTCTTGTCTGCGGTCCCACCCCCACAGGCGGCCACGTGGCTCCTCTATACATTAAGCCAGGTCTGTCTGCCACTTGCTCAGAGCCTCCCCGATGCCCCATCGATTTAGAACAAGATCTGAAATCCCATGCTCCCTCTCTAGCCTCAGAGCTCCACTCCCGGCCCTCGCTCCCCTGAGGCACCTGCCTTCTGAGATCCCCTGTGTTCCCACCGCCCGATCCCACCGCCCAATCACCGCCCGATCCACCGCCCGATCCACTGCCTGATCCCACCACCCGATCCACCGCCCGGTCTACTGCCTGATCCACTGCCTGATCCACCACCGGATCCACTGCCTGATCCACCACCCGATCCACTGCCTGATCCACCACCTGATTCACTGCCTGATCCACTGCCTGATCCACCGCCCGGTCCACTGCCTGATCCACCACCCGATCCACTGCCTGATCCACCACCCAATCCACTGCCTGACCCACCACCCGATCCACTGCCTGATCCACTGCCTGATCCACTGCCTGATCCACCACCCGATCCACTGCCTGATCCACCGCCCGGTCCACTGCCTGATCCCACCACCCGATTCACCGCCCGGTCCACTGCCTGATCCACCACCCGATCCACCACCCGATCCACTGCCTGATCCACCGCCCGGTCCACTGCCCGATCCACCGCCCAATCCACCGCCCGGTCCACTGCCTGATCCACCACCCAATCCACCACTCGATCCACCGCCCGATCCACCACTGGGCCCATGCACTCACTAGTCCCCCTGTTGCGTGCGTTTCCCTGCATTCTCCTGGTGACCGCACTGAGCTGGCTCCGGTCCCACTGTCCTTCCTGTAGCCGTAGCCCTCACTGCCCTCCCTTGGGACACAGGAACTGTGGACTTAGGGCTTGTTTCCTTGCCCCCCCAGGAAAGCACAGGGAGGGGCGGGGTCACCAGCTGCTTTGTTCACCACCCACCGAACAGCAGTGCCTAGAACAAACCTCACCACCTCCTGGCGCCCACACAGGTGTGCGTACAGGAGGACGTGAGTGGGTGGAGCTGCTGCGTCCTGTCCGGACAGGCCTCTGTGTCCGCACAGGCACCGCAGGGGAGGGACACTGCGCTGGGCATCTGCTCTGACTCCCAGCGCTCACCCCACCAGGCACAGACCTCAGGCACCGAAGCACAGCAGGGTCTGGTGCAGAGGCCAGCAGGCAAAGCCCTCGGTGTGCCGTGCCAGAGGCACGTCTGGAAAGCGGCCCTGGTTTTCCGGCCTGTGCGCCTGGGCCCGCTCTCAGGGCCGGCCGCGGAGGACAGCACTGCCTGCCTGAGAAGCCTCGACCCAGCCAGGGCTCCTGGCAAGAGGGCTCTGCCGGCCTGCGCGGGGGGAGGGGTGCGATTACCTGGACGCGAGGGTTCTAGAGGGTGAGCATGCAGACTACGGGCAGTACCTCCACCAAACGGGGCCCAGATGACCCGGCGGATGGCCTGCACCCAGTCCTCCATGTCACGCTGAGAACTGGCCATGAGCAGGAGCCCCTCGGGGCTGGCCGGCACCTTCTCCCGCTCCCCGGCACCACCTGCAAGACAGGGAGACACAGGCTTACCCAGGGACCTGCGCAGACACGGGGCCCTCCCCTCGCCCTCTCAGCCTCACCCCAGTCATTGTTTTATTTCTGGCTGTGAAGGGCGTTTCTCCACCAACAACAGCAGCCCTGTTCTGGCCCTGCGCTGGCGCTACTTCTGCAGCCCAGCCTTTCAGGCCTCACACCTGCCAGGGGCACTTTCGGGGGATTTCTCCTTTAGTCTTGTGATCTTCTTGTATGGAATCGGGATCACTAACCCATCCTGGGCACCATTTTACAAAGCACAGAGATAGAGGCCCGCTTGGGGAAGGTCAGAGCCCGGGATAAAATTCCAAAATTCTGCCCCGTCCCGCTCCCAGCCACAGACTGACGCCAGACTAAAGGCAGATGGGGGCTTTGTTGTTTTGTGGGTGGTTTCTTTCTCTGTGTAGAAGATTTTATTTCGATGTCGTCCCATTTGTTTGTTTTCTCCTGAGAGATGTCTGAGATTTTGCTGCCTATGGTTTCTTCTAGAACTTCTATGGTTTCACAGCTTACTTTTAAATCTTTTGTCCATTTTGAGTTTATTCTAGTATATGGTGTAAGTTGGTGGTCTAGTTTAAATTTTTTTTTTTTTGCATGTACCTGTCCAATTTTCCCCACACCATTTATTAAGAGACTTGTCTTTATTTCATTATATGATCTTGCCTCCTTTGTCAAATATTAATTGCGTATCATCAGAAAGATACAAATTAAAATGACAATAAGGTACCACCTCACACCTGTGAGAATGTCTTCCATCAACAAATCAACAAGTGACAAGTGCTAGAGAGGATGCGGAGAAAAAGGAACCCTCGTGCACTGCTGGTGGAAATGCAGACTGGTGCAGCCACTGTGGAGAACAGTATGGCGTTTCCTCAAAAAACTAAAAATGGAACTCCCATTAGATTCAGTGATCCCACTATAGGAATATATCCTAAGAAATCAGAAGCACCAACCAGAAAGAATGCTTGCACCCCTGTGTTCACAGCAGCACAGTTTACAATGGCTGAGATCCGTAAACAGCCTAAGTGCTCGTCAACAGAGGAGTGGATAAAAACCAGTGGTACATTCACACCATGGAATACTATGCAGCAGTAAAGAAGGATCTCTTACCCTTTGAGACAGCACGGAAGGACCTGGCGAGTATCATGCTAAGTGAAATAAGTCAGAGAAAGACAAGATCTCACTCACATGTGGAATCTAATGAACAAAATAAACTGATGAACAAAATAGATCCAGAGGCATAGGGGCATGAACAGACTGCTGAATCTCACAGGGAAGGCGGGGGAGGGTGGGTTGGAGGGAAGTGATCAACCAAGGAATTTGTATTCATTTACGCATAACCCATGGCCACAGGCAACAGTGAAGTGAAGGCATGGTGGGAAGGGGAGAGTGAGAGGTGGCAGTGGGCTAGAAGGGGTCATGGGGGGAAAGGAAAATATCTGTCATACTTTCAACAATAAATATTTCTAAAGAAAAGTAAAATAAAATAAAATAAAGGCAGAAGGAGAAAAAGCTGAGGTTTTCCCTGCAATAAATCCAGAGAGTCTCATGTGTTCATGAATTACTCTTTCATATGTAAATGAACTAGTATTTGGGATGTATATAAATCATTTATATTGAACTTCATAGGCAATTTAAGGGATTTTCAAGAATAATCTTGTCTTTATGGAGCCCTCTTCACTCCCCCACACCATCACATAATTGTGACTTGCCTATATACTTGCCCTGGTCCCAGAGCCTCACACCCTAACCAGGACCGTGGGCAGTGGTGTGAGGCTGCCGACCTGAGTTCCCAAGGGGATGGGATGGATTGGGAGAATTGGGACCCTGGGTCCTCACTGGAGGCCGCAGCCCCAGGTGCAGACCAGGCAGAAGCAAGCACTACCTGGGACTCTTTCAGGAGCTGCAGACACTCAAATGAGCAAAGCGACAGACACATCTGCCCTCCTAGGCCCTTTAAGCTACACAGCCCCTGAGGGAAGACGTTACCACCTGCATTTTACAGGTGAGGACACGAAGCACATGGGATTAAGGAATCTGCCTGCACTCACACCGCCAATGCATAGCAGCCAGGGATTCCAAGTCCTCAGCTCTGGACCCAGCTCATGGACCTGCTGGGGTCTGGTGTCTGGTCACAGCAATGCCACCAGACAGGGGAAACTGGAGCAGGGGGTGGGGGTGGGGTGGGAGTGTGTGTGCTGGGAGCAAGGTCTGAGGCCAGGTGGGAAGCAGGAGGGGCCCAAAGCTGAGGAGGCTGGTGAGCAAGGAGACAAGATAGCCAGGGCCCCGGTGCCTCTGGAGCCCTCACTACACATACGGCCTGCTCCCCGGGTTCTCACAGCTACTGAACAGCAGCGAGCAGGGGTGTCGAGGAGATAGCTCAGGCAGAGACACGGAGCTTGAAGGCCGGAAGCAGTGAACCTGCTGACAGCATAGGGGCCACCGGCTGCAGTGGCACCCATGGGGGTGTGGGCTCGACACCGGTAGGACCCCATGCCCGTGGCCTGGAGGACTGAGATGGCTGAGGGTTCTAGGTGGGAGGGGCAGCTGGTTGCCACCAGGGCTTCTCTGGAAGAGTCTCAACATGACTCAGAAGAAAGGGGCCTGGAGGTCCGAGGCTCCAAGAACCTATTGTGGGTACTTGTTGGTCCTAAATGAATACTCAAGTTTACGCTAAATTGGGATGTCTCATTTTTCAAATCTTTTTCCCAAAGAGGCACCCATTTCATATAGGCTTTATTTGAACATCACCTATAGAACCTGGTCCTGCCCTGCCCAGATGTTGACAGCTGTTCTTGTGCCCAGCTGTGCCCTGTCCATGATCTTGCTCTCATGGTGCTCTAAGCCTGTGTATTTAACTTGTTAATGTATTTCCATGTATGTATATTTATTTATGTATATGTGATATATATATATATATATATATATATATATATATATATATATATATATTTGACTTTTTAAGAAATTGCCACAAACTATTTTCCAAAGTGAGTGCACCTTTCCCAGCACCTCCCCCCGGAAGTGCAGAGCTCCCAGTCCTCCACTTCCTCCAGCATCTGGTCTGAGCAGCCTTCAGACCTGCAGCCGTTCTAATGTGCACAGCTGTCCACCAGGTCTCCGAGTCTGCATTCCCGAATGACAAAGACGTTGGACATCTTGTTATGTGCTTAGGTGCCATCCATGTATCCTCTTTGTAAAATATCTTTTGTCCATGTTTTAAATATGTTGTTCATTTTCATTATTATTGAGATTTGAGTACTTCACATATTCTGGGTATACGTCCTTTATCAGATATGTGCTTTGCAGATACTTCTCCCAATCTGTGCCTTTTCTTTTCATTCTATTCACAGCAGATTTTTAAGAAGAGAAGTTTTTAATTTTGATCAAGCCCAATTTTATTAACCTTTTTCTTTTATTGAGTGTGCTCCTAGCTTTGTACTTAAGAAATATTTCCGTAAGCCAAGTCACAAAGGTTTTCTTGTAAAAGTTTCATAGTTTTAGGGCTTACATCTAGGTCTGTGAGTTAGTTTTAGCATATGGTACGAAGTATGAGCTCATCCTCTTGTACCTGGTTGTCCAGCTGTTTGGCACCATCTGTTGAATAGACCATCCTTTCTCTATTGACTTGGGAGAGCACCTATAGAGGTGATTGTGCCATCTGCAAATAAATACAGCTTTAGTTCTTACCTTCCCACCTGGTGCCTTTATTTCCTTGTCATTCATTGCACTTACTATAGCCTCAATAACACGATGTTAAATGGAAGTAGGGAGAGTAGACTAGTCCTTATCTTGTTCATCTTATGGCAAAAAGCATCCCATTAAGCATATTTGCTGTAGGTTTTTCCTTTCTCAGGCTGAGGAAGTTCTCTTCTATTTCCAGCTTGCTGAGAGTTTGTTTTGTTTTTTAAATCAGAAATGGATGTTTGGATTTTGTCAAATGTTTTTTATGTATCTATTGAGACATCACGATTTTATTTTAGTTTTTTAATATGATAAATTACATTGATGAATTTTCAAGTCTTAAACCAACCTTGCATTCCTGGAATCACAATTGGTCATGATATATGATCTTTTTATATATTGTTGAATTCAATTTGCTAAAATTCTGTTGAGAATTTTTTATTTATATTCTCTATGGATATTGACCTGACATTTTTTCTTTTCTTATAAAGTCTTTGTCCGTTTTGGTATCAGAATAATGCATGCCTCACAGAACAAGCTGGCGAGTATCCTTCCTTTTCAATATTTTTGGAAGAGTCTGTGTTACTTATTTGCTACTATTACTTATTTGTTAATGTTGGTAGAATTCCCCAGTGAGGCCACCTAGGCTTGGATTCTTCTTTTGGGGAAGGTGTGTTCATAACAAGTTTAATTTAACATCTGCATCTATTCTTCTTAGTGAGTGCTGGTACTCTGTATCTTTCAAGGAATATGTTTCATCTAAATTGTTGAGTTTATTGGTGTAAAGTTGTTCATAATATTCCCTTGTTATATTTTACTATTTGAAGACTCTAGTGATGTCAGCCCTCTCATTTCTGATATCGGTAATGTGTGTCTCTCCTTTTCTTCTATCAGTCTTAGTGTTAGTTTTACAGCAGGGTGGGCAGTTGTGGCACAAACCATATGAACTAAAAACCTATTTCTATCTAGCCCTTTTATTAAAAAGTTTGTTAATCAGAAAAACGAAAACAAAGACATAGACAAGGAAGTCACTAAAACAGAAAGCTGCTTTTTTGAGATTAATAAAATCGGAAATCTCCCGACATGCACGTGATGAGTTCTCACAGGAGTTTTTCTCCTGAACAGCTCTTTCCTCCTCCGCACTCTATCCTGAACATCCAGATACATTGGTCTCCCAGCTCTGTCTCCTGGACTCGTGGAGTCCTGTGCCCTCTCCACCCTGGGGTTCCTCTCCCTCACAGCCCGGAAGCATCTGAGGGGCAGTGAGCTGGGGCCTGTCACTGTTCTCTGGTGTTGGGAGGTCATATCCTTCACTGCTCGTGTCCAGTATTTTGAAAAAAATGTTGCTCACATTTTGTCTTTTTCTGGGTGGTTAAGATAGGAGACTAAGTCAGTTAAGACCCAAACCAGCTCCTCCCATCTGTTCCAAATCCTCAAAGGCCCTTTCCCAAATCCCCTAGCCCTCTTTTCTCTCTGCGGCTCCTCTGGCCTCTGGCTGCTGGCCTCCGGCCTTCACCATTTCTCAACAACCAGGCTAGCCAGTTGGGGCCTTTGCACAGAGCCCCCTGCCCTGCTGTGGCCAAAAGGCTGTTATCCTAACACAGACACAATAGCTCCCTGATCTCCGCAGGTCTGTCCTCAAAGGCCGCCTTCCTGGGACCTGGGTGCTCTATTTAACCTCACCCATAGCTCCCACTACAGCCCAGGCCCCTTTGGCCTCACATTTCCACAGCACCTTCACAACCCAGTCCCACATGCTTTATAAGTCACTGCAGCGCCCGGTGCCGGGCCCAGCATGGGAGGGCACGGGAGTCTGTGGGAGGAAAGCAGCGGCAGAGCCCCGGCCGCACCCACAAGCACCCACGTGAACCTGAACCCTCTGAAGCCTCATCAGTTTGATCACTCAAAGAAAGTGGTGTCGTTATCCCCATTTTTTGAGAAAAAGATGGAGAAAATATTTGCAAATCATATTCTGTGAGGGGTTAATATCCAAAATATCTAAAGAACTTATACAACTCAACAGCAAAACAACAAACAATGACTTAAAAATGGCAGTGGATCTGAAGAGATATTTTTCCAAAGATGATATACAGATAGACAATAGGTACAAGAAAAGATGTTTAATATCACTAAATATCAGGAAATACAAATCAAAACACGAGATGCCCCCTCACCCCTGTTAGGATGGCTGCCATCCAGATGACCAGAGGTGACAGGGTGGTGAGCATGTGGCAGGAGGGCAACCCTTGTTCATCATTAGTGGGAGTAGAAGTCGGTGCAGCCACTATGGAAAATGTGGTTTCTCAAAAAATTAAAAATAGAACTATCACATGATCCATCAATTCAACCTCCGGGTACTTATCTGAAAGAAGTGAAAGCACTAACTCAAAAATATGTATGCGCCCTGACTGGGTGCTTAGTTGGTTGGAGTGTCGACCTGTGCGTCCAAACGTGATGGTTGGATTCTGGGTTAGGGTGCATGCCCAGGGTTTGATCCACAGCCAAAATGTGTCCGTGAAGCAACAGATGGATATTTCACATTGATGTTTCTTTCTCTCTCCCCGCTTCTTCTTTCTCAAATCAATTTAAATATGCAAATTTATAAATATACATGCACCCCATGTTTATTGCAGAACTATTCACCATAGGCAAGATATGGAAACAACCTAAGTGCCCACTGATGGATTAATGCATAAAGTATGATATATATTATTTAACAGCCATAAAGAAAGAATAAAATCTTGCCATCTGTAACAACATGGGTGGACGCTGAGGACTTATGCCAAGTGAAGTCAGCCAGACAGAGAAAGACAAGTACTGTATGTTCTCACTTACACGTAGGATCTAAAAACAAAACAAAACAACGAAACAGTGATGGACACAGGTAAGGGTGGGAGTCAAAAGGAACAAACTTGCAGTTATAAAATGAGTAAGCCACGGAGGTGCAATGAATAGCATGGCGACTCTGCTTAGTAACAATGCACTGCAGTTTTGAAAGGAGCCGAGGAAGTAGACATTAGAAGTTTTCATCACAAGGAAACATGCTCTGTGGTGCCAGATGTTAGCAGACTTGATGTGACCATTTCACAATATATACAAATAGCAAATCGTTATGTTGGACATGTGAAACTAGCATAATGTTTGTGTCAATAAAACCTCAATAAAAAATAAAGGGGAAGAAAATGAGGCCCAAAGATGTTACAAACATGCTCATGAAGCCACCCACTGAACTCTGACCCAGGCAGTCTGGCTCACAGCCCTACCCCAGCTGGTCATGCCAGCCCAGCATCCTGGTTCCCTCTAAGCTCCTGCACTTAAGAACTGTCTTTTGCGAGTCTCCCTCCACCTATGCAAGTGACTTGGGAGCGAGGTGGGAACTCCGAAACAGAGCAGTCCCAGCAGGGGTGTGGGACAAGAACTCCTGTCTTTCAACTCTTCTACATAAAAGTTTTCACAGAAAATGAAATAAAGGGCCAATGACACATGGGGAAGCATCTGTAAACCACAGCAGCCGCAGGCTTTCAATGATGGGCCAGCAAGCCAGCTCTCAGCCTCATGTTCTAACCGAGTGATGTCTGAGTTGGCTCCTCAACCTGGGCGGACAGAGATGCTCCAACAGCAAAGGAGTCACTGTTTACAAGTGATGCCGCTGTGGTGGAGGCTGTGTCAGGTCCACAGTCACTTTGCTTGCTGCCCAGGGGAGGGGCTTCGGAGGAAGCCCCAGAAAGGATCCCAGAGGTAAAGGCCACAGGTAGGGCTAGGGCAATCTAGGGTAGTACAGCCCAATGAAAATCAAATTCGAGCCCCTGTTCCATTTTAAATGTTTAAATTAAAAGGTAAAAATAGGTGAAATTATTTTGAATACCCTTTATTTATCCCAATACATCTAAACTAGTATTGTTCATTTCAACACTTAAAAATTATGGATAGGATCCAACATGGCTGCCACTGGGACTGCAGGCTGCTAGACAGTGTGAGTGAGAGAACGAAAGGAGAATGAGTGGACGTGCGGGGAGTGTCAGTATTAGTGAGTAAGGGACAGCTATACTCTAAGGGACTGGTGAGGACTGGCGGACAGGCCTCTGTGATGGGACAACCTCTACTGCGGCTGAAATCTCTCCCAGAGTGGCCAGTTCTGCCACAGAAACTGTGCCATCTTGAAGGGGAGATGACTGTGATCTGAGACTGACTGTCATCGAAACCCCAGCCTCAGCCTTACTTTTAGCTGGGGATAACTCAGATACCTCCTGGGACCTTACAACCACAACATCCAGGGACCAGTTACCTCAGCTATGAATCCAGGAATGCCAGAATTCCAACCCCCCTGACTACGGGAACCTGTGAGGTCTGCTCAGGGGGAGACAAACTGGCAAACGGGCCCTGTACCTTCTCACAGAGCAGAAGGAACAACTGAATCAAAGAGCACTCACCCAGAACTGGGGAATTAAACACAGCTGTCATTGCCTGAAGAAAGGCTAGAGGGAGAAATGCATGCCAGTGGGAACTAGAGCCTCAGAGAAACACTGCCCCCCACAAATTTTGCGGCCATTGGTCAATGTAGTCTTTGAATATAGAAGGGGATCCACAGGGCTGCTGGCAGAAGGGAATTCTAAATATTAAACCACAGCTGGACTGGATCCAGAAAGGCCTGAAGTACTGTACTGGCTGCACAGAGTTGTGTACAGAGTTGCACACAGAGTCCAGCACAGAGTCTTGCACAGAATTGTGCGCAGAGCCAGAGTAGAGAGGTCTTTCAGCCCCAGATATTAAGACAGAAACACTGCCACCCAGGGGCTGTAGTAGAAATTAACTCTTGTGTGTCAATATAACTAAAGACAGACTGAGAACCAGAGAGAGCCCATCTGCTTGAAAACAGGGTCGTGGCTTACAACACAGAGGGACATCAATACTGTGCTTACTACCTGCAAGGAAACAGGCATGCCAAGCAGAACAGTGGAAGAAGTGAACGACCTTCACTGCTTCACATTTTTATTTTTTATCTTTTACTTAAGAAACTATCAATAATTTTTCCCTTTCACTAGATTTTACATTGTTTTTTATTATATTTTCATTTTTAACTATTAGTATTAATACTATTAGTTTATCCTTTTAAAAAATGTTTTATTTTATGTTATTTTTTCTTTATTTTATTTTTGGATTATGTTATGCATTCTATTTGATTTTCCCTTTAGCATTATTTTACTCTACCTCAATTTTTCATTTATTCCAACACTTTCTTCATCACTTTCCCCCCATTTTGTCTTGTTTCTCTTACCCTGTTCCTGCTTTAGTTTTCTTACCCTTTCTTTTTACTCCCTGTTAAAAATTTATCTTACTCATATATCTAATTTCCTCTCCCCTGCTTATTACTATTTTTTTCTTTTTTTGACTTTTCTTTCTTTCTGTCTTGTTGTTGTTTGTTTGATTATTGGTTAGTTTTGTTTGTTTGCTTGTTTGCTTCTGTTTTTCCTCTCCTCACTTGTTCTCTTCTTCTACTAATAGCTTAACTAATTCAATCACCAACTCAGGCCTATCTACTCTCTATCCCCCTTTTCCAATATTAAACAGATACATAGATTAAAGAAGAAGGAAAAGTTATATATATTTATGTTTTATTTTATATATATTTCTATGTATATATATTTTTCTTTTTTTTGTATTTAGTTTTTTACTTGTCTTCTTATATACCCATTCTCTTTCTATCTCCTCTATACTGAATTGTGGATATTTCCCTATTCAATTCCTTGGCCTTACTTCCTAGAAATAAGCTCTGCCTCCTCAGATTCATCTGGGTGTTTGTTGTTTGGAGGTTTGCTGTTTTTAGATTAGTTGTTCTCTGTAGTTTGCATTCACCTCTAGGTGTTTGTTGTTTACATTTTTTGAATTAGTTGTTGTTTTATTAGAGTTTTCTCCCCATATACATACTTTCCCCCTTCTTTTTTTCTTCTCTTTCTTTTCTCTCTTACATTTTTTCTTTTTCTCAATATCATTTTTGCACTATTCTCTATTTCCTAATTCTCTTTTCTCAGGTGGTCACCTTTATTTAGTGGTGAAGACATTTGTGTTTGGTGCCCTGTGCATTGTGTCTTGTGTAGTATGTTGTGCCTTTAAGTCAATGCAGAAGAGAGAGCTGCATAACAAGAAACCCTGAGAGGAGCGATCATAGGGAGACAAAGAAATAGCCCACATTTGAAAGAAAAGGAAGCATAACCAGAAAAGGAAGTAAATGAAATGGAAGCAAACAATATGACAGAGAAAGAATTCGGAGCAATGGTCACATGGTCACTGAAAAGGATGGAAGACAAATTCAACAATATGTGTAAGAACCAAGAGGAAATTAAGAAGAACCAAGAAGAAATAAAAAATAACATCGCTGCAATAAAGAACTCAATAGAAAGCATCAGCAGCAGACTAAAAGAAATGGAAGACAGCATCAGTGAGCTAGAAGACAAGGTAGGAAAAAATACCCAAGCAGAGTAGCATCTAGAAAAAACACTTAAAAAAAAACAGGAGGGGAGCCTAAGGAAACTTTGGGACAACACAAAACAAAACAACATCCACATTATAAGATGACCAGCAGGAGAGGAAACTGAGCAAGGAATTGAAAACATGATTGAAGAAATAATGACAGAAAACTTCCCTGATATTGGGAAGAAAAAACTCACACAAGTCCAAGAAGCTCACAGAGTTCCAAATAAAATGAACCCCAAAAGATCAATTCTAAGACACATTATAATTGCATTGGAAAGCACCAATAACAAAGTAAGAATCTTAACAGCTGCCAGAGAGAGATAGAAAGTTACCTACAAAGGATCTCCCATTAGATTATTGACTGATTTCTCAACAGAAACACATCAGGCAAGAAGGGAATGGAATGAAATATACACAGTCATGCAAAGCAAGGGTCTGAATCCAAGAATAATATAACCAGCAATGCTATCAATTAAAATTGAAGGTGAAATCAGGAGCTTCACAGACAAAAAAGGACTATGAAAGTTTATTACCACCAAACGAGCAATACAAAAAATGCTAAAAAGTCTGCTATTAAAAAAAGAAATAGGAAGGAATGAAGAAACACAGGCATAAAGAATAAAAATGGTGACAAACAAGTAACTATCAATAATAACTTTAAATGAAATGGATTAAATGCCCAATCAAAAGACATAGGGTAGCTGAGTGGATAAAAAAACCTGACCCATATATCTGCTGTCTACAGGAAACCCACCTTAGAACAAAGGACTCACACAAACTGATGGTAAAGGAATGGAAAAAGGTTTTTCAGGCAAGTGGAAATGAAAAACAAAACAAAAACTGGGGTAGCAATACTTATATTCAACAAATTAGTTGATATATTCACTTCAAATCTCTAAGTGAAGGAGATAAGGAAGAGATAACAAGAGATATGGAATGCCACTTCATAATACTAAAAGAAGCAATTCAATAAGAAGATATAACTCTGATAAATATATATGCACCCAATACAGGAGCACCCAAATACATTAAAAAAACCAAAAAACTTCTGAAAGATATCAAAGGAGAGCTTGACAGCAATACAGTCATAGTAGAGGACTTTAATACTCCACTAACACCACTGGACAAATCCTCTAAACAAAAAATCAGCAAAGAAACATCAATCCTAAATGACTCACTAGATCAGATGGAATTAATTGACATCTTCAGAACATTCCACTCCAAAGCTACAGAATATACATTCTTCTCAAGTTCACACAGGCCATTTTCAAAGATAGACCACATATTGGGACACAGGCAAAGTCTCTTCAAATTCAAGAAGATAGAAATTATATCAAACATCTTGGATCATAATGGCATAAAATCATAAATCAACTACAATAAAAAAAAATCGAACACCTGGAGGCTAAATAGCATGCTTTTAAACAATGATTGGGTTACCAAAGAGATCAAAGAAGAAATAAAAAGCATCATGGAAATAAATGACAATGAAAACACAACAAACCAAATTCTATGGGACACAGCAAAAGCGGTCTTGAGAGGGAAGTTCACAGCTCCGCAGGCCTATCTCAAAATACAAAAAAAAAAAAGTAATAAATTATCTAACCCTGCAGCTCAAAGAATTAGAAATAGAGCAACAGGAAAAGCCTAGCATAAGCAGAATGAAGGAACTAATAAAGATGAGAGCAGAGATAAATGACAGAGAGACAAAAAAAAAAAATCATCAAAACCAAGAGCTGGTTCTCTGAAAGGATAAACAAGATTGATGATCCTCTAGCCAGGCTCACCAAAAAGCAAAGAGAGAGGACCCAAATAAACAAAATTAGAAATGAAAAAGGCAAAGTATCAAAGATTTGGAACATAAAGAGCCAGAAGACACTCCTTCGCAGAAGCAAGAAGGCAAGAGAATCCAGAAAATTGAAGATAATGTAAGAAACCTCTGGGACAACTTCAAGCAAACCAACATCAGAATTATGAGGGTCCCAGAAGATGAGAGAGAGCAAGATATCAAAAACATACTGAAAGAAATAGTGACAGAAAACTTCCCCCACCTGGTGAAAGAATTAGACTTACAAGTCCAGGAAGTGCACAGAACTCCAAAGAAAAGGAGTCCAAAGAGGACCACACCAAGGCAAATCATAATTAAAATTCCAAGAGCAAAAGACAAAGAGAGAATATTAAAAGCAGCAAGAGCAAAACAGGTAGTTATCTATAAAGGAGCACCCATCCGATTGTCAGCTGATTTCTTAACAGAAACCATGCAGGCCAAACGGGAATGGCAAGAAATATTCAAGGTATGAATAGTAAGAACCTACAGCCAAAGATAATCTACCCAGCAAAGCTATCATTCAGAATCGAAGGCCAGATAAAGTGCTTCATTAATAATAATAATAATAAAAAAAAGCTAAAGGAGTTCATCACCACCAAACCAGAATTATATGAATTGCTGAAGGGGGTTCTTTTGGAAAAAAAAATAAAGATAAAAATTATGAACAACAAATATGTAACTATCAACAAGTGAATCTAAAAACCAAGGAAATTTTTTAAAAATCTGATGAACAATATTAACTGTTGAATATAATAGAATCAAAGGTATGGAAGGGGAGTGAACTGACAATTCTTGGGGAAAAGGGGAGAGAGGGATGTGGGAAGAGACTGAACATAAACTGTGCACCTATGGATGAGGACAATGGGGGGTGGGGAAAGGGCAGAGGGTGGGGTGGGAACCTGGTGGAGGAGAGCAATGGGGGGGGGGAGGAACATTTGTAATAATATGAACAATAAAAAATTAAAAAAAATAATAATGATAAGAGGAAAAAAAAGAGAAGACAAATATGAATATAGAAAAAACAGTCAAGTCTTTGCAAAGATGAGCAATGATCACAGTTACAGTTATTGTACTAAAAATGTAAGCTAGAATAAAATCATTTAACTTAAAAAAAAAAGAAAGAAAGAAAGCGGCAAAGTAACAACCAATCCCACAGAAATACAAACGACTGTTAAAAAATACTATGAACAACTCTATTCCAACAAAATGGACAACCTAGATGAAATGGACATATTCTTAGAAAAATGCAAGCTCCCTAAAACTCAATCAAGAAGAATCATATACCTGAATAGGCCAATAAATACCGAATAAATTGAAGCAGAGATAAAAAAATCTTCCAGCGAACAAAAGCCCTGGTCTAGACAGCTTTACAGGGGATTTGAACCAAGCATTCACAGAAGAACTAAAAGCTATCTTCCTGAGACTGTTATATTACAACCCTATAGCCAACATCATACTCAAAGGGCAAAAACTAAACTCATTTCCCCTAAAAACTGGAACAAGACAGGGATGCCCAGTTTTACCACTCCTATTCAATATAGTACTGGAATTGCCAGCCATAGCAATCAGACAAGAAGAAAAAAAAGGCATCCAAATTGGAAAAGAAGTAAAACTGTCCTTATTCAAAGATGACATGATACTATACATGGAAAGCCCCAAAGACCCCATTGAAAAATTACCGGACCTAATAAGTGAATTTGGCAAAGTAGCTGGATACAAAATTAACACCTAGAAATCTATGGTCTTTTTATACACTAATAATGAACTCATAGAAAGAGAAGTGAAAAAAAAATCCTGTTTACCATTGCACCAAAAAAATTAAGAAACCTAGGAATAAACTTAACAAGGATGTAGAAGACCTATATTAAAAAAATTACAGGACATTGAAAAAAGAGATAGAGGAAGACATGAACAAATGAAAGAATATACCATCTTCATGGATTGGTAGAATCAACATCATTAAAATGTCCATACTACCTTTCAATGCAATCCCCATTAAAATACCAATGGCATACTTCAAAGACCTAGAACAAATTTTCCAAGAATTCATTTGGAATAAAAAAAGATTCCGAAGAGCTGCAGCAATCTTGAGAAAGAAGAACAATGTAGGAGGGATCACAGTACCAGATATCAAGCTATACTACAAAGCCACTGTTCTTAAAACTTCCTGGTACTGGCACCAGAACAGACATAGAGACTAGTGGAATAGAACAGAGAACCCAGACACAAACCATTATGCTCAATTAATATTTTTTAAAAATATGTTTTTATTGATTTTTTTTTTTTTTTTTTTTTTTTTTTTTTTTTGCAGAGAGGAAGGGAGAGGGATAGAGAGCTAGAAACATCGATGAGAGAGAAACATCGACCAGCTACCTCCTGCACAGCCCCCACCAGGTTTGTGCCCGCAACCAAGATACATGGCCTGGACCAGAATCAAACCTGAGACTTTCCAGTCAGCAGGCTGATGCTCTATCCACTGAGCCAAACTGGTTCTGGCTGTTCAATTAATATTTGACAAAGCAGGCAAGAGCATACAATGAAGACAAGACAGTCTCTTCATGAACGGTGTTGGGAAAACTGGACAGATACATGCAAAAAAATGAAACTAGACCACCGACTTACACCATACACAAAAATAAACTCAAAATGGATAAAGGACTGAAATGTAAGATGAGAAACCATAAAAATCTTAGGAGAAACCAGAGGCAGCAAAATAGCAGACATTTGTTGTAGCAATACCTTTACTGATAACAGCTCCTAGGGCAATGGAAACTAAAGAGAAAATAAACAAATGAGACACATCAAAATAAAAAGCTTCTGCAACAGCAAAAGAAACCATCAACAAAACAATAAGAAAGCCCACTACATGGGAGAACATATTTGCTAATCTTATCTCTGAGAAGGGTTTAATCTCCAACATTTACAGGGAACTTATACAACTTAACAAAAGGAAAATAAACAATCAAATAAAAAAAATGGGCAAAGGACCTAAATAGACACTTTTCGAAAGAGGACATTCAGAAAGCCAAGAGACATTTGAAAACATGCTCAAAGTCACTAATTATCCGAGAGATGCAAATCAAAATGACAATGCGGTACCATCTCACATCTGTCAGAATGGCTACTATTGACAAATCAATGAACAACAAGTGCTGGGGAGGATGTGGAGAAAAAGGAACCTTCGTGCACTGCTGGTGGGAATGCAGACTGGTGCAGCCACTGTGGAGAACAGTATAGAGTTTCTTCAAAAAATTAAAAATGGAATTGCCATTTGACCCAGTAACACCACTTCCAGGAATATATCCCAGGAAATCAGAAATACCAATCAGGAGGATACATGCATCCATATGTTCATAGCAGCACAATTCACCATAGCTAAGATTTGGAAACAGCCTCAATGCCCATCAGCAGATGAAAGGATTAGAAAACAGTGGCACATCTACACAATGAAATACTACACTGTTGTAAAAAAAAAAAAAAAAAAGGAATTCTTACCATTTGCAACAGCATGGATGGAACTGGAGAACATTATGCTAAGTGTAATAAGCCAGTCAATGAAAAAAAAATACCACATGATCTCACTCATTTATGGATAATAAAGAACATTATAAACTGATGAACAAAAATTGATATAGAGGCAGAGCAGTATTAACAGACTGTCAAACTACAGTGGGACGAATGGGGAAGGTAGGGGAAAAGTAAGAGATCAACCAAAGGACTTGTATGCATGCATATAAGCGTAACCATTGGAGGCAAGATACTGGGGTAGGGGAAGGCGAGGGAAGGTCATTGGGGAAAAAATAGAGGCATATAATAAAATTTAAAAAATTAGGGATAAAGAAAACTCAATTACTGATATAAATATATAGATAAATGTATCTTAGTTACATATATGCACACATAACTAAGTCTTCAAAATCTGGTGTGTTATGTGCCAACAGCGCATCAGAACTGGGCCTACCCGCCTTTCAGGTACTCAGCAGCCACTCCTGGTCCAGGGTTGGGGGTGGGGGTGGGGAGGGGGGGAAGACACACACACACACACACACACACACACACACACACACACACATTGTGGGCAGCTGTGAGCTCGCCTAGTCTGGCTGTAGTGAAAGGAGAGAAGAGCACCCTCAGACATCCCAAGACTGCCTTGTGTGTGTGAGTGTGTGTGTGTTTGTGAATGTGTGTGTGAGAGTGTGAATGTGTGTGTGTGTGTGTGTGTGAGTGTGTGTGTGTGTCTGTGTGAGTGGTGCCAGCTCCGGCAATGCCTAGGCGCCAGCTGGGCTTTTCTGGTCGTCCCTGGCTGCACAGGCTGCACCTAAGCACGAGTCCAAGCTGCCCCTGCCCTCCCGTCCACTCATTTCTCTTAAGCTGCTTGGAGCCACCAAAAGCCACTGGTTCTTCGAGGCTTAATCATCCTGGGCTGGTGATCCCGAAGCCTGCTTGACCCTGGCCACCACTTACCCCGGGGCAGACGGCTGCTCCTCTTCAGGTGCCTGGCGGGGCAGAAGGGCATGGTGCGGGAAGCTGTGAGGCTGTGCTAGGAGGAGCAGTGGCCGGGCACTGCCAGGCCCAGGACGAGGGTCCGGGAACTCCAGGCAGGAGCAGCGCAGGGCCAGTGCTCTGCTGGGCCCTGGGGCCCTTTTGTCTCCTGGGACTGTACACTTCTCAGTGCCCGGCAGGGACTGTCTGGGAGGAGCCAGGGGGAAGAATCCCCTGCTCGGGCGGGGCTGCGGGCTTCCTGCCGTGGGAATCCCCTCGCAGATCCCTGGCCCGGGCCGCCTGGCACTCCCCCCCTGCACTCTTGGGCCAGAGCACGGGCAGGAGGCCTGGCTGGTCCGTCCCGTCCATCCCGTCCCCAGCGGGCCAGGGGCTGAGAGCACAGGCAGACCCAGTCCCGCCCGCTCTGCGCCTCCCGGGCCTCCTCCCGCACAGGAAGCCTGGCCAATGCAGGTGCTAACTGGAAATATGCTTCTGTCTCTCTGTTTCCCTTTCCCCATTGACAAGAAGCCAGGAATTGGACCTGCCTCGCAGGGCTCTGGTGAGGACAGAATGCGACAAGGAAGCCCTGGCCACTGCTGCTGCCGCACTTTCCGCTACCTGCTCCCAGAGGCGGAAACCTGCTCCCAGAGGCGGACACCTGCTCCCAGAGGCGGAAACCTGCTCCCAGAGGCGGAAACCTGCTCCCAGAGGCGGAAACCTGCTCCCAGAGGCGGAAACCTGCTCCCAGAGGCGGACACCTGCTCCCAGAAACGGAAACCTAAGTCAAGGACAAAATTAACACAGAGAAGGGACAGCCGATTCACAGAGTAGAAGAAACCGAAGTGCATACATCATATAAATAGGAAAACAGTAAACAGGTGCCAATTCCCCCGCATTTAGGGTGTAAATTTAACACATGAAATACCAATAGCATCTTTAAAAAGTAGACAAACTGATTCCAACATTCATATGCAAAAATAGCAAATGCATTTTTGTAGGAAAAAGTAAGGAGGGCAGAGCAGCCCTATGACGCCCACGCAGGGGATGCGGCGGCAGTAACAGGCGGCGCCCACTCACGGGAGGGAGGTCGGATAAAGGAAAGAGGTGATTTCCAAGGGGCAAGCACAAGCCAGTTTAACAAATGGGATTGGTCAATAGGAGAACCGCATGAACAATTACCAACCTGAATCCTCACATCACACCTTAGCACATAATCATGGATCAAGGACTTAAAGATGAAAAGTGAAATGACAAGAACCAGTGGGAGGATTTTGACCATCTTAACTCGGAAAGGCCTGTGTAAATATGACGCAAAGCCAGAGGCCACAAACGAACTCCTGTGTAGAAAAGCACGACAGAGAAGAGAGGAGGATTTACACTCAGATTTGGAATCGCCTCTGCTGGGGACGTGTCACGTTGGCCGAGGGAGTGGGAGGGAGGGGGTGCGTGTTTGTGTGACGATGTGCAGACGCCTGTGGAAGGAGAGCGATGGGGGGAGCAGCGTCTCGGAGAGAGTGGGGGCTGCAGAGAAGGGGTACCGGGGACTGAGTCTTTGCCTTTCGGTGTTTGAACCACGCTACCTATTTTAAGAACTAAACAAACACAGAATTTAATCTACAGTAACAAGGAGAGAGACCTGGCATGGGGAGGGGCGGGGGCAGGGAGGGTGGGCTGCCCTGGGTGGGGAAGCAGCAGCAGTGGCAGTAGGAGTAGATTTCGCACAACCTCTTCCTGTGGCAGACAGCTGACAATCTCTGTCAAAATGGTAAATTGTCAAAGACTATCCACTCCTAAGGAATTCACTCTTCCGATAATGTACTCATGCTTACGGAGCAGGAAAAACAAATGGAGAACAACTTAAGCATCCATCAAGTTAAATAAGGAATCTTGTATAGTCATACAAATTATGTACATCCCCCAGGAGGTGAAGGGACTATGTGATACAGACAATGCATTGTTACGTGGGAAAGGCAAGACACAGCGTGCAGAACATGCTGCCTTTGTGTGCGGGTGACAGGTAGGCACAGCGGTGTGGCGGTGCGGGGAGGGGTCCGGCGGGAGGGGTGTCTGTGTCTGCTGCAGGAGGGCAGGCGGGCCCAGGACACCAGAGGCCTCCTGCTCCCCACAGACACCGGGCATGTCTGCGTGTGGGTACCGTGGGCACAAATTACTTTCTTGAAAAAAGACTTTCCTCTCGCTGGTACGAGAGGGGCAGCTCCTGAGTGTGCCCGGGAAGTGGGGCTGCCCTGCCCTTTGACTGCTTGTGATTTAGGAGAACGTCCCGTAGCCTCCGAATGCCCCTTTGTGGCCATCCCCACAGCCAGTTTCAATTCTCAAAACAGCGTCTCCCTGGGAAATCTTCTGTGGTTCTGGGTTTTCCGGGAATCCACGCTGACCCTGCCCTCGGCCACCCTGGGAGCACTGGGCAGTGGTTCTCTTACAGGGACGACGGCAGAGGTGAAGGGAGAGTGTGGGCAAGCTGGAGGGGCCTGGGCGCTGCCAGAGGTTCAAACCCCCCCCCCCCCACGAGGATCCCTCCCAGGGCTCTCCTCTGCCTTCAGCAGACGTCCCAGGTCACCACACCCCTGGGGCTCCCCGATGAGCTGCGAGCACCATGGGAGCCAGCCAGCTCCTGCCATCTCACTGCCCATCCAGGCACTCTGCCCGACTCTCATTCCTGGGATTCATGGGACCCTTCACACCCTGTCTTTGCACACGCTGTTCCCTCTTCCTGGCATGCCTTTCCACTTGGTACACACAGCGAACTCCTACCCACTCATCAGGACCCAGCTCAAATAGCCCCTTCTCTTTCACCGTCCTTACCTGCTCCCCTCAGCCACCCCGTTTCTCTTAACTCGCTCTCCCTTCCACAAATACTTATGAAGGTCTACACCCCAGACACGATGTCAGGGCTCCCAAAGGTGAGGAAACTGGAGTCCCGGCCTCTGGGAGCGCTGGCTGCTCAGGAAGGCAGGCCTCACACTATCACGGACAAATGCAAACCGGCACAGGCTGGGCAGGAGCCTGCGACCGGCGGCTCAGGCCACAGTGAGAACAGCCTGCAAGGCCGCCTCCCGCCCACAGCGCCCCGTGGGGCCGGCACAGCCGGGCTGTCTCCTGACCGCCCAGGGGGCCAGGAAGCCAAGACCACACCTGGCTGAAGGCCAGCACCCCCCTGACTCCCTGCCCCCATTCAAATATAACTTTTGTGTTTTTTAGAAAGTAAATGTAGCAGCACCCGAAAGGGAATGTGGCAACTGTCAGATGAGACCTGCGCTTGCCATGTCCCGGGGGGGGGTGAGGAGAGGAGGGGCGGGCCTGCACTTGGAGTTGAAATAATGCCATGTATGATCGACCTGGAAGGAATAATGGCTTACTTCAGTTTTCTGAGGACTGCACGGAGCCCACCAGCCAGGAAGCGCCTACTCAGCGCGGGCTTCCCCCAAGCCGAGCAGTCAGATCTGACCTCTGGGGCCGAGCAGGGGCCTGGATTCCCGAGGGGAGGTCGGAGGTCGCAGGCACCACAGCCAGGCCTGCTCTTTCCCCGCGGGACCTGCTTGGGGCCCTGCCCGAGCTGCACCCTCCCCGGCCAATCCCAGAAGGAGGTGCTATGCCCTGTGACTGTGCCCACTGTGCACAGGAGAAGCGGGCCAGGGGGAGGCGACCTGGCTTGGAGCCCCATGCACACCCCAGCCCAGCCCCCACACCGTCCCTCCCAGCCCCGCCCCTCTGTTCCCCTCCTAGGCTTCTGGGGAAGAAGAACAGGGAGCCTCTGCCTGGGTGTCTGTCACCACCTGTGGGGTGAATGACAAAGCCCGGGCTCACCTGCAGTGTGGGAACCAGGAAGCTGGTCCCTCTCCCCGCCCCAGGCTGCTCCTGAGTGCCACCCCCCGGGTGTCTGAGCCGGCCCCCCAAACTGAGGCTCAGTGCAGGCTGTGGATTGGGGAGGCTATGCCGGGAGGTGTGCAGGGCAGGAATGAACTGGGGGGTGAGGGGAGCCCCCCAGGACGCGGGACGGAGCCGGTGGCTGCTCCGGGAGCCGGGGGCTCCATCCTGCTGGCCGGTCGATGCAGCCTCAAGAAATGTGCACCGGAACCCGGCTCAGGGCTGAGCTTGAGCAGTGTCCATTAGCCAAGGTCCCTGGCCAAGGTGGTCCCAGGAGCTCAACTCCCCGCCTCCCCACCTGCTCCGGGGCCTGACTGGCACAGACTGGGCCTGGCCTCTGCCTGTGCAGGGAGCCCTCTCAATGAGGCAGCTGATAGGCCTACAGACCTACTGTGTGCCAGCTCCATGCTTGGCAAAGGTGTGGGGTGGAGTGCATCTGTGAACAGAACAGGCAAGGCCCCGCCCTCCTAGGGCTCCTCCTGGGAGCACTGGACGAAGGGGAGGTGAACTCAGAGGGAGGTGAGCTCAGACAGGGTGACGGCGCAAGGCCGGAGAAGCCCGTCTGAGGACCCTTGGTCTGTGGACTGTGACTAGAGGGGCTGGCACAGAGGGGCTGGCACAGGGCTGGCGGGAGGAAGGGCAGCGATTGCAGGGGCCGGAGGTGGGGCTCAGTGCACCTGAGAGGGCAGGAGGGCCCAGAGCAGGCAGGCTCTGCAGGTGCGAGGGGGGAGCAGCGCTGAGCCATGGGCGGGGCTGTGGGAAGGACAGGCATCTGGGTACAGGATGGGTCTCCATCTGGGAGCCCACAGAGCTTGCTCCTAATTCTGCGGTGGGGGTGGAGCTGGGGGTGGGTGGAGTGGGTAGGAAGGGCCTGGGTGCGGTCCAGAGGAAGTGTAAGAGCCTCCAGGACTCCAGGGCTCCCCCCACACACACAGGAGTAGAGCCCGGGCAATCGCAGGGCCCACTGGCGAAAGGAGGAGTGTCCCAAGTCCCACCACACCCTGCTCACTCGGACTCCAAACACTGCATATTTTAGGCTGAGTCTGATAAATAAAAATCACTTTGTAACCGTGTCCATTTAAAATGCTGGTGGCTCCCTCACGCCCCTCCCACGTGTCCCATCCTGGGCTCTGTCCAGGCCAGCTGCTTAGGGAGCACAGATGCCAGGACGCCTGCCCTGACTCTGAGGCTGGCACCACAGCCTGGGCACCTGCCTGACCAGGAAGGAGCCCCCACCTTTCCGTGTATGGGATGACACTCCAGCCAGCTGAGCCACCACAGCCAGGGCATGGTTCTCCTGTGCAGCCCGGATTCGAAGACAAAAACTGGGAAACCATCAAATGCAATGACTGGATGAGCCGCTGGGCGGGCCTGGCAACCTGTGTGGCCAAGGCTCCTGAGGCCCAGCAGGGACACACCTGTCTGCCCCCCTCACCCCCACTAGCACCCCAGACTCACAGGTAATGTGACACCATTACACCCAGGAGCAAGCCTTTGGAAATGCTCCGTGTGTGCTGCTGGGTGGGCGAGGACCCAGGTGCAGCTGGGCCCCTGAGATGAGAGTCTGGCTCCGGAGGAGAAAGCTTTATTCCCGGGACCTCCCTTAGTGACACCTTCCTGGTTCTTTGCTCTGGACTCTCCATCGACTGGGATTGATAGCTGGCGGCCTGGTGACTGAGGGTGGAGGATGGAGACAGGCCCAATGGGCTGGACCACAGGAGGCCCCTCTTTCCCACAGAGAGCTGATGCCTGCAGGCCAGCGTGGCACCCTGTGCTTGCTGGGCGCACAGAGCCTGGGACACGGCGTGGGGACGGGGGACGGTCCTCCCGCGGCCAGGCAGATGCTGAGCACAGCGGCCAGTTCCCGCTTCCGCCCGCTCCTGCAGCTCCGTGAATGGCGCCCTTGTGGTGCTTTAGGAAGCGTCTACAAATAGCGCTTCTCAGAGGGGCCTGCCGCCACTCATGAATGCGCAGTGGCGAGGCGGCCAGCCTGGAGCCCAGTCTGGGACAATGGGCCTCACAGGGCAGGATGTCGGGTGACCCGTGCCTTTTCCGGGGCTCCAGGGCCTCTCTCCCCCAGACACCCTCCCCCAGAGTTTCCTGGGGAGGAGCAGCTCCCAGCTCTGAATAAAGGGAGGGCCGAGACCCTTGGGCTCTGCTGCCTGGGCCTTCCGGGATTCCCCAGCTCTGCCGGGGCCTGTGGATTGTGCGGGTGAGGCACCGGGAGGAGGGGTATTTTATTAGGGTGTCATCAGAAGCCACCTCATTAGGTAGCCAGAGAAACGCCAAAGACCCACAGTCCCAGCAGCCAAGGACTCTGAGTTGGAATCTTTCCGGAAGAATTCGTTCTTGAGACTGGAAAGACAACTGAGGAAGAGAAAGACCCCACATTTGGGTCATTCAGAGCCGGTTCAAACAGCTTCACCAGCCCTCTGGGCGGCCTTACCCCTCACCGCTTCAATGTCTGACTCTCAGACCAACAGGACTGCGCTGGATGGAGGAGCTGAGAGCCTGAAACGGCCACGCTGGGCTTGGCACAGTGAGCACTCGACCACGTCAGCCTCTCTGCCTCCCGAACGAGACCAGCTGTTCAATGGGTGAGTGCATTCGTGCATAAAGTGCTTCTGAACTGAGGCCGAGAAGCCAGGCAGACATAAGGGAACTCTGTTGACCCTGTGAATGTACAAAGACAGCAGCACCGTGGATCAAAGCAAATGAGCCAGGCAGGGCAACAGAGAAGGCCGAGGCCTGTGCAACGTAGGGAGGCTGGAGTCCCAGTGTGGGGACAACATGTAAGGGTCACTTGTGATGGAGCACGTTCAGAGCAGGGCCATGTCTGAGAGGCTGGCCATGCCCGCCCAGCTGCTAGAGGGGCATGAAAGAGTGCTTCCCTCACGTCCATCAGCTCCCCCACCTCCGCCCCCAGTCTGCACCCTCGCCTTGAATGACCCCTGTGAGTCCTGCCCCCTCCCCCATTGGCTGCCTTGGAGAAAGGAGGTGTGATACCCGCTCTGCAGGCGTCCCAGCCCGGTGCACAGGACTGGCCCACCGGGCCCATGGATGAACCAGAAGCAAATATGGCACTCCTGTTCCGTCTAAAGCACAGGCCCCCAGTCTGGAGGGACCGTGGGTGAGCCCTCCCACTGGGCCCCTGGCATGCTGCTAGGCCTCAGGCAAGCCACTTCCTCTTTGAAAACTCATCAGGAAATGAGAGGAGGGCCAAGTGATCCTGAGGACTCTCAGCCACTCCCTCGGAGCCTGCTTGTTACATGGATAGACGCTGGGTTTGCTCGTTAGCAAGATGGGATTCAGAGTTTGAGTGGTGGCTGCTCTCCTTAGCCCGCCCCCGAGAGACCTTCGCTGGAGAAGAGTGGTTTCCCAACTGGAGAGTGGCCTGCTCACAGCAGGAGACCCTGGACATGGCTGCCGGAGCCTCGCTGAGCGAGCAGGTGCCGGGCCGCCCAGAGGTCCTCAGTGGCCCTGGCTGTCTCGGTGAGTCCGTTGGTGGCACAGACCCGACACCCTCTCCCTCCAGGCCCTCCCTGGAGGCAGCTGGTGGGGCGAGGGGCGGGCCTCTCCTGCGCCCACAGAGGCACAGCAGGTCAAAGTGGGATGGTCAGAATTTAACACTCAGGTGACTTGACTCTAGTATCACTCATGGTGTCCCCCCCACACTCTGACCCCAGCTTACAAGAGGCCTCCCTTTCCAAAGGAGCTCTGTGCTCCTGGAGAGTGGCAGGGCTCCCTCCATCCCCTCTTCCCATCAGTAAATGGAGGGAATGGAAACTGCCCCCCAGCCCCCCCCCAAGATCCCTCTGCTCCCCAGTGCGTGCTCTCAGCCGCCAGGAGCCGCTGCAGCAGCCCAGGCAGGTCCAAAAGCCTAAGGATGGCTCTGCAGAGACGCACACCAATCAGAGCAGAAGTAGACCGAGGCCCGGACCAGGCCCGGGTGGCCCTGCTGGGCCAGGCAACAACCTTCTGGTACTAGACAGTGAGGATGCTGAGGGGCTCCGGAAAGGCAGGGGGTAGGGGCACTTTACAAACATCCTGGTCACTCAGGTGGGTGCCACCTGAACATCCGCCGTAGCTTCAGACCTACGGGGCAGGCCTGCCAGGCGGGGTTCTCCCTGGGTGGCTGTGGAAGGGGGATGGGGGCAGGCGCAGAGACCTCACGCCAGCTCCTGATCCACACTGTGCTGTGCACTTGCAGGGACAGTCTCATGGTGGGCAGCGGCCACTGGAAGCAGGACCTGGGGGAGTCACAAAGACTGCACTAAACTCGTGGGAGTTCCTGTCCCCGCACAGCCCTGGTGTGTCTTGTGAGCACCCAGTAAGCACACACCTCTCCCCGCTGCGGGGCCTCTGCTGGGCTGCACCAGGGGCTGCTGGGAGGGGCTCCTACCTGCCTGTGGTCTGTGTGAGTCTGAGCAGAGCCAGACACAGGGAAAGCTGGGGCTCAGGGCAGCTCTCTGCCCCAAGAACTCTGACTGGAGGGTGGCAGGTCCTGCGTGTGACTGATCCTCAGAGAGGAACTGAGCCTGGCCACAGCCACAAAGGAGAAGCTGCTGGCTTGTGACTGACCTTTGACTATTTCCAAATTGGATGTTGACTAGGGAGGGTACAGTCCTTTTATTCCAAGTTTCATTATTAAAGGGCAGAGCTGATTTCTGTTTTACTCTCACTTTAGTGCCCTCTACTGCCAGTTGTAAAGGTGAAAACCTGGCTTTGCGTCGTGTGGCGTTAAACAAAGCATGGAGTGCGGGTTACAAGTGCATGTTGTGGCACTGGGCAGCCTGAACTGAAATCCCAGCTCTCAGGAAACTCCATTTAGCGAGTCCTCCTCTCTAAAATGAAACTAATAGTAACAAAACCCATGGGAGGGTCATTGTAAAGAGTAAGTGAATTCCTGTGTAGAAAGTGCCTGGAATGGGGCTTGGCACCCAGTGAGTGTTGTATGTGTTGAGTGCTTTTACCTCAAAAAAACAACGCTGGCCTCATCATCCTTTCAGGCGTCTTCAAACTACGGCTCGCGGGCCACATGCGGCCCGCAGAGGAGTCTGATCCGGCCCCCCAGGTTTTTTGGGCAGTGAGCGCAGCCGAGGTGTTACAGTAGGAATTAGTAGTTCATATAGTCCGGCCCTCCAGCTCTCTGAGGGACCGTGATCTGGCCCCCACTTTAAAAAGTTTGAGGACCCCTGCTTTAGACTCTCATCCTAAGTCTCAAGCCAAATAATTATTCCCATTAATGGTCACTTTGGTGTGTGCCATAGAGAGAGGCCAATTTAATTCTCATAGACATGCCTGGTGAGGTAGCTCAAGTTCCAGATGAAGGCATTCCTCTTTGGCTCAGAAGTAACTTGTCTCCGAGGCTGCACTGACAGCTTATGACAGAACCAGAATTCAGAACAAGATGTGCTGAACTCCCAGGGTCCAACATTTCACACTGCCTGAGTGAGAAGACCTAAATACCTGACCACAGACCTTGCATGAATTAGCATCTCAGAAAGTCCCATCCCCAGAGGAGCACTGTCACAATTTGACTTATCTTGCCACTCACTGAAAAAATCCCCATTTATAGAGCATTGTCATTGATTCGCCTGACTCATTCTGTGGAAAAACCTAGCTCTAGGGCATTGGTCAAAAACCATCAGTGGTCATTCTTTAATATTACAGATAGCTAAAGCTACACGACTAATTGGAGGGAACATGAGCTGGCCAAAAGAAAAACCTTGGGAATGAGAAGCCTACTGGGGGATTTGAAAAGCTCCGACATATTTCTGGAGCTCTGCACGGCCATGTACATGTGCATAGCTGTGTCCACGAGCAGAAAAGACCAGAGATGTTCCCATTTTCTCACCTCTGGCTGATTTGGAGTCCCTGCACAAGCAGGAAGTATAAACTAAGGCAGAGTCATAAACTACCTATGCACTAAAGATGTCTCTCAACACACACACACACACACACACACACACACACACATACACACACACACACTCAGCAAAGGATAGAAGACATTGATTCAAGGCATTTAATTATATCTCTGACAAATAATTAACTGATTGCTAAACCAATTAAGGAGAGACTTCAGTGGATGCATATACAGATGTTGTAGATTTAGGCCAGGAAAGTCACTAAACAGCTACAACAACACCTAGGGAGAAAAGGGAAGACAACTTTCAGAGTTGCCACATTGTATTATCTACAATGTCTACTTTTTGATAAAAGATTACAAGACACACAAAGAAACAAGAAAGTATGATTCATATATATAAAAAAAAAGTAGTCAATAGAAACTATTGATCCAGATATTAAACTTACTGGACAAAGACTTCAAATCAGGTATTATAAAAATGTTCAAAGAACTAAAAAAAAAAACATATCTAAAAAATGAAATGTAAATGTGACAAAAATATCTCGACAAATACAGAATATGAAGAAAGGGGTAGAAACTATAAGAAACATAAAATTCTAGAATTCAAAAGTACAATAACTGAAATGAAAAATTCACCATAGTAACTCAATAGCAGATTTGGACTGGCATAAGAAAGAACCAGTAAACTTAATATACCTCAACTAAGGAACAAAAGAAGAACAAAAAGAAAATAAGAAAAAAAAGAAAGAAGAAAAATGAATAGAGCCTCAGAGCCCAGTGGGACACTACCAAGTGTACCAACACATCATGGAAGTCTTGGAAAAGAAAAAGAGAGAGGAATGAATGGAAAGAATATCTGAAGAAGTAATTGGTGAAAACTTCTCAAAATTGTTGAAAACATTATACATCCGAGAATCTCAATGAACTCCAAATATAATGAACTCAAAGGAATTCACACCTAGACATACGATTGTAAATTGTCCAAAGACAAAACATGGTAAAAGAAGAAAAAGAAAAAAAGGATTAATCACATACAAGGCATTCTCAATAAAATTAATACCTAGTTGACTTTCATCAGAAACAATGAAAGTTAAAAGGCAGTGGGATAACATTTTCAAAATGCTGGGGCAAAAAAAACAACTATCAACCAAAAATTCTATATCCTGAAAAACCATCCTTCCAAAACAAGGGAGTAATGTAGACATTCCCAGATAAACAAAAAGAGAGCACTCAGTTCTCTATCCTAGCATACCTATACTACAAAGAATTCTAAAGGGAGCCCTGGCCAGGTAGCTCAGTTGGTTAGAGACACATCTCAGTAAACTAGGTTGTGGGTTCGATCCCAGGTCAGAACACATATTATACAATAATCAGTGAGTGCATAAATAAGTGGAACAACAAATCAATCTCTCTCTTTCTCTCACTCTCTCTCTCAAAAAAAATAAAATAAAAAACAATCAATAAAATAGTTTTTAAAAAATTCTAAAGAAAATCCTTCAAGTGAAATGAAAGGACATTAGATAGTCACTCAAATCCACATGAAAAAATATAGAACACAATAAAGGTAACTATCTAATTAAATATAAAAGACAGCATAAATGTATTTTTTAACTCTTCTATCTGATTTAAAAGACACTGCATAAAGCAATACTTATAAAATTGTGTTGATGGACTTATAATGTATAAAGAAATAATTAGTATATAAATAATGACACAAAGGAGGGTGAGAAGATAGAACAATTGTGGTGATAAAAGGTATATTTTTAAAGTTAGTGTAGTATTAATTTGACTAGATTGTGTTCAATTAAGAAATTAATTGTAGCCGAAACTGGTTTGGCTCAGTGGATAGAGCATCAGCCTGCGAACTGAAGGGTCGAGGGTTCAATTCTGATCAAGGGCATGTACTTGGTTGTGGGCATATCCCCAGTATGGGATGTGCAAGAGGCAGCTGATCAATGACTCTCTCATCGATGTTTCTAACTCTCTATCTCTCTCCTCTCTGTAAAAAATCAATAAAATATATTTTAAAAAGTTAATTGTAATCCCAAGAATGAACACTAAAAAAATAACTAACCAGGAAAATACTGTTAAGAAACAGTAGGAAATTAAAATGTTAGAAATAGAAAATATCTATTTAACACCAAAAAAAGAAAAGATAGACTTACAAAAAACAAATAGCAATGTGTCTGACATAGCACTACCTTACAGTAATTGCATGAAGTATAAATGCACTGAACACTCCAATAAAAAGGCCAGAATTGACATAATATATTTGATAAACAAACTAAATCCTTTCTGTAAGAGACATATTTAGATTTAAAAACTCAAATAGGTTCAAAGTGAAATGATAGAAAAAGATATACCATGCAAACCATACCCAAAGAAGAGCTAAGTAGCTACACAAATATCAAACAAATTAGACTTTAAGACAGAAATGTTGTTGGAGACAAAGAAGAAAATCTTGTAATGATAAAAGGTTTGATCTAGCAGGAAGATATAACAATTATAAACATACTAGGGACCCAGTGCACAAATCTGTGCACCTTGAAAGGAACTGTGGGCCGTGAGGCTGCAGTGGGCACAGGGATGGGTCTTGGCCCATCCTCCATACCCCCACCCAGCCCCCCCTGCCGTGACCCCTGGTACCCTGTCTGCTGGCAGCCCCACTCCCACTACTGCTGTTCCCATGCACTGATGACGCCGGCCCCACTCGCCCCCAATGATAGTGCAGAGCGATTGGGGCTGGCATCAGCAGCAGGTGTGAGCAGGGCCAGTGCCATCAGCAAGTGCAAGTGGCTGCTATTGACCCAATCACTCCTCAGGAGCAGGGGGAGGTGGAGAAGTCCTGTGGGGTGATCGGGGCTGGCAGCCACCGCTCGCACCCACTGACTGCACTGAGAGATCGAGGCTGGCGCCAGGCTCTGGCAGTGGGTGCAAGTAGCAGCTCTAGCACTGACATTGGGTGTGATCAGGGCCAGTGCTGGCAGCAGGTACAAGCACTGGGTTCGGACCATAGCACAGGAGCAAAGAATTTTCAGTAACCACCAGAGGCTTGCCCCAATGACAGCAACTGGCACCCCACCTTGGTCTGGCGCCCCTACTCACCTGCTCCACCATCCTGCCACAGCCAACACCCGCTATGTTCCACGTGCGCTCCCTGGTGGTCGGCACACGTCATAGCAACTGGTTGTTGTGTTGTTTTGTTGTTCTATTTTTGCCATTTGGTCTATTTGCATATTAGCCTTTTATTATATAGGATATGCCCCTAACAACAGAGTACAGTAACTCATGAAGTAAAAAATAGAATTGAATTCAGATTCTCTAATAATAACTGGAGACTTTAGTATTCCACTTTCAATAATAGATAGTACAAGTAGGCAGAAAATTAATAGGGAAATGGAAGACTTGAACAACACAAGAAACCAATTAGGCTTAACATACATTGGTAGGACACTCCATCCAATAACAGCAGAATACACGTTCTTCTCAAGTGCACATGGAACATTTTCCAGGATAGACCATATGCTAGTTCACAAAGCAAGCATTTAACACTTACAAGGATTAACTAAAAAAAAATATTAAAGTATATTCACAACTACAGAGGAATGGAATTAGAAATCAAAAATAAAAATTTGGAGAATTCAAAAATATGTGAAAACTAAGCAACTCAGTCTTAAATAAGCAAAGAAGAAGTCACAAGAGAAATTTAAAAAACATTTTGAATTGAATGAAACATTCAAACATTTTGAATTGAATGAACATTTTGAGGTGAATGAAAATGAAAACACAGTATATCAAAACTTATGGGATGCAATGTGCTTAAAGGGAAACTTACAGCTATAAATGACTACATTATAAAAAAAATAAGTCAATAATCTAACGTCACACTTTAAAAAACTAGGAAAAGGACAGGTCAAACCAAATACATGGAAGGAAATAGTTAAGATTAAAGTGAAAATAAATCCTAAACACTAAAAAGGAATTGAGAAAAGTCAGCAAAAACAGAAGTTCAGTTTTTAAAATGATCATATTTGACTAACTTTAGCTCGTCTAACCAAGAAAAAAAAAAAGACTTACTAAAGTCAGGAATGCAAGAGCAGACATCACTGCCAATCTTACAACAATAAAAAGGATTGCAATGGAATAATACACATTTTAAAGATTTTTATTGATTTTAGCTACAGAGGAAGGGAGAGAGAGAGAGAAACATCGATTTGGGAGTGAAATATGGATCAACTGCCTCCTGCACGCCCTCACCAGGGATCGAGCCCTCTACCCTGATTGGGAATTAAACCTGCAACCCTTCAATGCATGGGCGACACCCAACCAACTGAGCCACACTAGCCATGGCTCTAATGGAATAAAATATTTAAAAATGTATGCCAACAAATTAGATGACTTAAATGAAGTAGACAAATTCCTAGAAAGACATAAATTACCAAAACCAACTCAAGAATAGAAAATTCTAAATAAATCTTTAACAAGAGACTGAATAATTTCAACATGCCCAAAAATGTCTCACTGAAAAATTATACCAATCATTTAAGAACTAAGAGCAGACAGTTTCACCGGTGAATTCTAGGATTTGAAGAGCGAATATCAATTGTCCACAACATCCTCCAAAAACAGAAGAGGAGGGAACAGCTCCCTACTCCTGTGCAGCCAGGGTTCCTCTGATAACAAAGCAAAGACAAGGCAAGAAGCATCCCTCTGAACACACAAACATCCTCAACAGAACACTGGCAAATGCAATCCTCACCTGTCAACTGATGAATGGACAGACAAAAGGCCTGTGCTCATATGACTCTATTCAGCCATAAAAGGGAATGAAGCAGCAATACATGCTACACCATGGATGAACCTTGGAAACACTAGGAAGGGCAGAGCCAGGACCATGGCTGGGCCTCTGACAGCTCCTGAGGTCGGCATGCCTGTCTGGGTTACACATGGCGACAGAGGCTCACAGAGGTAACAGGGGGCCTCTGGGCTCCCAGTTAGGACCTGGGGCCAAATCCTCTGCCTGAGGCTGGCTCCTTTGTTCAAACACCCACAGGACTGATGGCTGCTCGAGACACTTGCAAACCCTGAGCTACAGAGAGGAGGCTTTAGCACTCTGGCCCACGGGGACAGTCCCTGCAGCCCGAGGCTGAGCCCGCTGCGAATGCAGTCCAGTCTGAGCACTTGTGAGCAAGAAGCAATGAGATCCTGTAGGCGACCCGAACAGTCACTGGCTGCTTCTGGAGAATGGGCTGGACCAGGGTCCAAGCGGAAGACCCGCCAGGAGGCCACTGGCACTGTGGGGCAGCATGCTGATGGCTGGCAAAGCTGCTTGGCATGGGGGACAGACAAGCAGCGGATTCTGACGCATCCTGGAAACAGAAATGGCAGGACTTGCGATGGCAAATTGGAGCAAAAGGACAAAATCAGGAGTTCAGCGTTAGTCTGACTAGCTTGGCCATCACTAGCCCGGAGGAGCCAGTGGACCCGGTGCCCTGCAGCTCAGTTTCTGCTGGCCGGGCTGTTCCTCCCTGAAGACCTGGCTGCGCACTGCTCGGAGCACCAGGCTTGCTCTCTCATGCCTTTCTCTTGGCCTGCAGGTTCACTGACCGTTTTCTGGGTCTCCACTTGGCCAGGCGATGCGCCTGGTGGGGCAGAGGCCACAACTCCACAACTGTTTTTTTTTGTTTTTTTTTAATACATATATATATTTTTAATTGATTTCAGAGAGGAAGGAAAAGGGAGAGAGAGAGAGAGAAACATCAATGATGCGAGAGAATCATTGATCAGCTGCCTCCTGCACACCCCCTACTGGGGATTGAGCCCACAACCCAGACATGTGCCCTTGACGGGAATCGAACTGGGACCCTTCAGTCTGCAGATAGACACTCTATCTACTGAGCCAAACTGGCTAGCGCGCCCCCCCCCCCCCCAACTCTTTATCCTCAAACCAGAAGTGAGCCTGCCTGGGAGCAGGTGCCCAAGGAATGATTGCTAAGTGCACGACATAAGCCGGATGGCAGCTATCCACTATCCAGCAATCCTGGAGGACTCCGTGGAAATGGATCTTCCTCAAGAAGGTGGGCCCAGAGACTGTCCAAGGGTTTACAAGGAGAGGCCACCCTATCATCCCTGCTCAGGGACAGCCACCCCTCTCTGCCGCTCTGGGCAGCAAGCGGTGCAGCAGCAGTGTTCCTGCCCGGCCACGGGCCCTGCACCTCATGGAATCACAGCAGAGAGCTACACCAAGTGGGCTCCCTATGGGATGTGCTGGGCGCCAGGTGACATGGACAGATGGACATGAGCAGGATCAACTCCCATCTCTGCTCTGTAGCCAAAGTTCACTGAGCAGATCCTCTGAGGAGCATGGTGCCCGATCAGAGGGTGACAAGATGACTGTCAGCTAGGATGACAGTCCCAGACCAATCAGGTCCTGGAGAGTGAAATGAACTGGGCCAGGGTATCAGAAGGTTCCAGGTGTGGGCCACCTTTCCCGGGACCTGACCTCCTCAGGCCAATTGAAGGTGCCAGAGAGGTCCAGCTTGTGGTGGGAGATGTGCAGAGGGGGATAGGAGCCGACACCCACCACCAGCAGGGCTAGAGGCACTGTGGGACCAAGGGAGAGTTTGAGGAAGGACCCAATGTGACAGGAGCTCAGCATGGGACTCTGCTGGGCAGTGGACTAGAAGAGGCAAGGGTGAATCAGGATGACCGGTCAGGAAGTCAGCATAGTCAAGATGCTGAGTGTCCACAGGTGCCACAGCAGCCTTGGGGGCAGGATTGGGGCATGGCCCTGGGCAGGAGCACAGGAGACATCAGCCTTTGGTTGTGGGAAATGAAGCAGAGGGCAGTGCTGACAGACAGAAACCTAGGGAAGGGCAAGCAGAACTGCAGGGCTTTAGTCTGAGATGGGGAGTGAGATGGAGATGGTGGGTCAGATGGAGATGGGGGGTGAGATGGAGATGGGGGTGAGATGGAGATGGGGGTGAGATGGAGATGGGGGGTGAGATGGAGATGGGGGGTGAGATGGAGATGGGGGTGAGATGGAGATGGGGGTGAGATGGAGATGATGGGTGAGATGGAGATGGTGGGTGAGATGGAGATGGTGGGTGAGATGGGGATGATGGGTGAGATGGAGATGATAGGTGAGATGGAGATGGGGGGTGAGATGGAGATGATGGGTCAGATGGAGATGGGGGGTGAGATGGAGATGGGGGGTGAGATGGAGATGGGGGTGAGATGGAGATGGGGGTGAGATGGAAATAGGGGGTGAGATGGAGATGATGGTTGAGATGGAGATGGTGGGTGAGATGGGGATGGTGAGTGAGATGGAGATGATGGGTGAGATGGAGAAGATGGGCATTGCAAAGGATTTGGGAGGCTGTGCCTTAGAGGTAACCACAGTCATCAGGGGTCTGGGGGGACTTACTGACAGAGCTAAGAAGGTGAAACAAAGAGAATTCATAGCGGACTGCAGTGTATTAAAGGAGGCAGGGTGGAGAGATGCAGGCCAAGGAGAGAGAGTAGAAGGCGGGGCTCTCAGCTGTTCAGCGAGCCGGGATTGGTCACCAGGTCCAGCATGGGGACAGCGCTAAGTACAGAAGGAAGACAGGGAAAGGCAGGGCAGGCAGCTTCCTGGGGAGCTGGAGAGGGAGAGCCGCAGGATGTACAGGCCGGTGTGCATATGGAGAGACCGGCTTTTAAAAGGTTCTGGAAAATGACTCAGGCAGGCTGTGGGCTAATGCGGAGCCAGTGGAAGGAAGGATGAGGTTTTGGGGAGACAGGACATGACAGGTAACAAGATCCCAGAAGGCAGAGAAGCCTCTCAATGCTGAAACCAGCAGGTGTTATGGGTGAATTTGGGGATGAAGTGGCAACAGGAGGCCAGTGCTCCCCAAAGGTCTTAGGGGCTCATCAGTCTGCCAGGTGCCCTCTCTGCCTTGAACAAAAGCTGCCTCAGGGCTGCACTCTGAACTACTTCCTCCAAGTCTCAGCCTTGGGCCACAGTAAAAAGCTGAAGAAAATGAAATTTGCGGCTGAACAGACCCACCTCAGAGTTCTAGACCTAATGCAGGAGCATCTAGGATCATCGCCCAGAAACACCAGACTCAGACGATGTCCTCCGAGTTCAGAGCAAGCACGCCTGCAGGTCCTGCTCACTGAGCTGCCTCAGCAGCCCCCCTCCCAGGCCTGCTCCCTCTGCAGCCATGTCTTGTGTGTGACGGTGTGACTAATATCACAGCACCTCACCCCCGGAAAAGCGCCCGTGGCCCTCCCAGGGACAAGCTGCCCAGGTGCAGCTCTGCAGCTCCCGGGAGAACCGGAGTCTCCTAGGGACCGTGCTAGGCTTTGGGTTTTATTTTTTTAATAGATATTTTTACTGTTTCAGAGAAGAAGGGAGAGGGAAGAGAGGTAGAACTATCAATGATGAGAGAAAAATGCCCCCTACAGGGGATGGAGCCCACAGCCCGGGCATGTGCCCTGACTGGTTCATGGGTCTACGCTCAAGCACCGGCTGGACCACACTTTGGATTTTAAAGGGATGATGACTACCCCTGGCTGGGTGGCTCAGCTGATTGGAGCATCATCCCACACACCAAAAAGGGTGCAGGTTTGATTCCCCGACAGAGCACACGCCTGGGTCATGGGTTCCATCCCGTTCAGGGCGTGTGTGGGAGGCAAGCAATGGATGTTTCTCTCTCTCATATATATATATATATTTTTCTCCCTCTCTCTCTAAAATCAATAAAAACATATCCTCAGGTGAGGATTTAAAAGAAAATAAGTGAAATAAGAGCGCCCAGCTGGTTTGGCTTAGTGCACATGTGTCAAACACAAGGCCCGCGGGCCAAATCCGTCCCGCCAGGCCTTGCAATGTGGCCCGCACCGCGCTGTCATCACTGCACTCCCCTGCGTTTCCATCACAATGACAGTTTATGACTGTTCAGTAAACCATTCGGCCCGCGATTTAGGCTAGATTTTAGATTTTGGCCCCTTCTCTGGTTGAGTTCGACACCCCTAGCTTAGTGGATAGAGCTTCAGCCTGTGGACTGAAGGGTCCTGGGTTCGATTCTGGTGATGGGCACATGCCAGGATTGTGAGCTTGATCCCCAGTAGGAGGTGTGCAGGAGGCAGTCAATGGATGATTCTCTCTCATCACTGATGTTTCTCTCTCTCTCCCTCTCACTTCCTTTCTGAAATCAATAAGAATATATATTTAAAATAATAAATAAATAAAATAAGAGCATGATGACTAGATCCACTATGCTGACTCTGGCATGTGATGTATTTTTGCTGCCGTCTTCATGGAATTTATGAGTTATTATTTGAGGTTTTTTTTTTTACTTTAATGAGTACATTTTTACATGGGGGCAACATGGTCAAATATTCTGTTGTAAAAGTTCTGATCCATCCCAGGATGAAGTCAACACAACAGCTGTTGTTGTCTTGGGAAAAAGTAAATTCTATCAATGACTAATGCACTCTCTTTGTCCTTTCCTTAAGTAAAACATATACACACATTTCTAGTCTGGAAAGTCAGAAAGCCAAAGCATGAGACACACAAACATGCGCCACCCCTTGGGAACAGCCGGGCTGCATTGCTGCTATGGCAGCTGAGTCCTCAGCGTCTAAAGCGGTATTTCTCAAAGGTGTCCCGGAGGCACCTGCCCAGGCTGCTCTACGAAAAGCCAGTTCCCGGGACAAAGGTTTGAAGATCGTACCTACAACGCACCTGGCTTGGAGACACACAATCACAGACGTGAGTTAAACGCTCTGAGAAGGCACGCAGTGAAAACCTCCCCAACTTCGAGAACTCATGGTTTCCAGGGTTATTTGACCAAGGAGTCCCTTCCCCTGTTTATGGCAGAACTCATTTTGAAAATGGTCCAAACTGCCCACTCACCTGGCCAGATCGGCCATGAGTTCAGATTGGTTCCATGAGGCAACATCTAAAACCTTTAAGATTTTATGTTAAAAAACCAAATGGCTGCCCTCCTGCCCGCCTGGCAGCTGGTTGCGCCTGGGACTGGGCAGGTGCACTCTCACCACAGTGCCCCCTGTTGGCAGCCTAGCTAATTTAAAATTAATTAATTAATTAATTAATTAATATATATTAATGTATATTAATATATATATATATGCTTTATTGGTTTTTGTATAGAGAGGGAGAGAGATAGAGTTAAACACATCGATGAGAGAGAAACATCGATCAGCTGCCTCCTGCACACCAAAGTATATGCCCTGTCTGGAATTGAACCTGGGACCCTTGAGTCCACAGGCCAACGCTCTATCCACCGAGCCAAATCGGTTAGGGCCAGCCTCACTAATTTACAGGGTCCTGGGACCATGTGGCCCTTCAGACGGGTCCCTGCCCCCAGGCATCAGTGAGAGGGGCAGGAGGGTGGGACAAGCTGGGAAACCAGGCCTGGGCACAGCCTCAGAAGACAAGCCTAGCAGGGGTTGCCCCAGCTCCCCTCTGGGGCTGCGAGCAGAGTAAGTACCCTTCCTAACCCAAGCCAGGCCAACCTGGCTCACTGCTGGGACTCAGGCTCCACCCCCTGCTTGTTTGTTTACTGAGGAAGAGTCAGGACAGACCAGGGCTGCTCCAGCCCAGCCAGTCCCCAGGAAATCCTGCTGTGGGCTCCGGGCTCCTGTCCCTGCCTGCCTGCAACCCGGCCGCCCACAAGCCTGCAGCCCGCAAGTAGAGGCCTTGCTCTCAGCCCCACAGGGACAGCCAGGCAGGCCTGCTCTCAGACTCCCCAACAAGAAGTCCCACACAATTGTTTTTTCTTTTTAAAATCAAATGTTAAGATAATCTGGGGCAAGGAGAACCATGTGACTATTCACATTTCCTATTTGGTTTTGGCTGCAACGTGGCTCAAAACCACAGACAATACCTTCCTGAGGCAGGATGAACTTCTCTTTGCTCACATGTTCTGTTTACTTTCAGGGTCCTGCCTACCTTTTCATACCTATTTATTGCACATGCAATGAGCTACCTAAACCCTCTGGGAAGCAAGCCTGCACACCCGCCATCACTGCTATCCCATGGACAGAGTCCTTTAAGCTGCTGGACATTTTCACACACCTTTTCTTTACCTGGGTTCAAACTACGCTTTTCAGGGAGCAGGGACCTGTTGCCCATCTGGTAAAGCCTTCCTGAGCCTACAGCTCACCTGCAAGGCTTCCAGCTCACCGATCCCAGCAGTCGTGTGGCACTGCCCTGAAACACTCAGTTTTGGGGCCCTCCCTAGTCCAGGGGCCCCCAGAGAGCTGAATCAATCAATCAATCAATCTATCTATCTATCTATCTATCTATCTATACACACGAGGGGCCCAGAGCATGAGCTTGTGCACCTTGAGAGGAACTGTGGGCTGTGAGGCTGAGGTAGGCACAGGGGTGGGTCTCAGCCCATCCTCCACACCCCCACCTGGCCCCTCCCACCACAGCCCCTTCCACCCCCTGTCTGTCAGCAGCCCCACTCCTGCTGCTGCCACTCCCATGCACTGACAGAGCCAGCCCCCCACACACCTGCTGAAGGAGCAGAGCGATTGGGGCCGTGCGAATGGCAGCTGCTGCCCCGATTACCCTTTAGGAGCAGGGGGAGATGGAGAAGCCCTCAGGGGTGATCAGGGTTGGCAGCCACCGCTCACACCCACTGATGGTGCCAAGTGATCGGGACTGGTGCCAGGCACTGGCAGTGAGTGAGAGTGGGGCCAGTGCTGGCAGCAGGTACAAGCAGGTGTGAGTACTGGGCAGGACCACAGCACACTGGAGCAAAGAATTTTCAGTAACCACAGAGGCTCCCCCCAATGGCAGCAACCCATACCCTGCCTTGGTCTGGCGCACCCGCTCACTTGCTCCACCATCCTGCAGCAGAAGAAGCCTGACATGTTCCACACACACCCCCCTGGTGGCCAGCACATGTCATAGCGACCAGTTGTCCAGTTGTTTAGTTGTGCCACTTTTTGGTCTATTTGCATATTAGCTTTTTTATTACATAGGATATGCAAGGCTAATATGCAAATTGCCTGCTTGGGAGTTCCACTGAGAGCAGGAGTTCGATTGCTGGCTATGACATATGCTGACCAGCAGGGGTTGCAGCAGGGCGGGTGACCAGTGGCTGCCCTGGGGCGCTGAGGGAGCAAGGGAAGGAGGAGGCAGGGAGGCCAGGCCTAGGGACTCTACCTTGCCTCTAGTGTTTAATAACAGGCAGGTGAGTTTCCAGGACAGGAGAGTGGAAAGCACTGCTGTATAGGGATGCCTCCATCAATTTTCCGAAAACCACAGGCATCATGTCAGTCCACGGTGACCTGAGAAGAGCCCCTGCGAGAGGCTGCCAAACGGGCCCTTGGCGAGCTCTCCAACAGGAGCCCGGTTCCGCAAGCCGCTCCCCTCGCAGGTTCTGCTGAGGCTTTTGAGTTCAAGTGTGGGACAGAGGCGGGCTCGGGGAATGAATGGGCCGGCGCAGATCAGGCGCTGGCCGGGCTCCCCCTGCAGAACACCGGTGGCGGCCGGAGGGGGAGATGGTGAGGGAGGGGGTAGGAAGGGGGCCGCTCGGGCAATGGGGCCCAGCGGTGACCCGCAGCCCAGGACGACCCGCTCCTCCCGCCCTCCAGCCTCGGCCCCAGCGGCGGAGCAGGGGAGCTCCCAGACGCACACGCCAAGTTCGCAGTCTCGGACTCGCGGCAGCACCGGAGCCCGGTCCAGGCTGAGGCAGGGGTCGGAGGTCCCGGGAGCCGGCAGACAAGTCCCCGAGGAGGGGCTCGCAGCCCGGCCGCAGCCAGAGGAGCCCGCGCACGTGCCGGGAGTTACCTGGGGGCGCCCGCAGGTGTCCGCTCCGCGCCTTGCAGCAGCGCAGCCCCATGGCCCGGGCAGGCGGCCGGGCGGAGCGCGCACCGTGCCCAGCCGCCAGCGGGGTGTCCAGCTGCGCGCGGGACCGCAGCCCGGCCTCCCCGGCCCTCACGCTCCGGCCGGCCCCGAGCCGCGGGCACCCCGCTCCGGCGGACTCGGCCGCTCAGCAGGAGACCGCGCAGGTCCTGCCGCCTCCGGCCTCAAAGCGCCCCGCGCCGGCCCCGCGACCCGTTACTCTCCCGGCGCAGAGCTGCGCGCTCCCGAGGGAAGGCCAGGGGGCGCTGTGGGAGCGCCGCGGTCACCCCCTCCCACCCCCTCACGCCCCCGCCCCTACACACACCCCGCCCCCGAGAGCCAGCAAAGAGGCGAGCGCGACGCTGACCTCCCAATAGAAAAGAAAGGTGTGGCGCTCTGCTCCAGCGGCGCCTCCGCCCCATCCTCTGACCTCCAGAGTTACAGGCTGAGCGCTCCCCTGCACTCTACAAACTCCTAGTAGAGGAAAAAGAAAGGGTTTTCCAGGCACAACCCCCCCCCCCCCCCCCTCCCCGGCTGTGTGACTTCCCCTCTGAGGCTGTTGCTTCACCTGAAAAGTGAGGGAATCAACACCCTTTCCGATGTCATTTAGCACAAATTAAAGGTCTGATGGTATCAAGTTACTTGTTACCTTGTGCTTAGTCTCCCCTCTCTAGGACTGACAGAATGGCGGGACTGCTTCGCAGGACCTTCTGTGACATGAGCCGGGATAGACAGCTGACCCTTGACTTGCATGGATCCACTTACAGCTGGAGTTCTTTCAACAAGTACATGCAGCATAGTGAATGTGTGTTCTCTTCCTTATGATTTTTCAGCAACATTTTCTTTTCTCTAGCTCCCTCTTATGTGAGAATACAGTATAGAATCCTATATAATAAAGAGGTAATATGCAACCCTCATGCCCTCACACGATGGCTGTCTACGACCAGGCTGGCAGGGGGGGTTGGTGAGGGACAACCAAAGGACTGAATAAGCAGGCTGTGTGAGGTGACCAGGCCAGCGGGTGGCGATTAGGCTGGCGGGGGTGGGGGGGAAGAGGGGAGAGGCACTGAGGGGTGACCAGGCAGTTGGGGGTTTGGGGCAGTTGGGGGATCCAGGCTTTGGTAGCCTGGCCTCACGTCTGGCCCTGATCCCTTTCCTCCTGGCCCACTCGGTTTTCCCAAGATGGGTTGAGGGTGGGGTGGAAGGGAGAAGTTAGGGGGCAGATCAGGCAGGCATGCAGAGGCAGTGAGGGGCGATCAGACTGGTGTGAGGGCAGTTAGGGAAAACCAGGCAGGTGAGCAGTTAGGAGCCAGCAGTCCAGGATTGTGAGAGGAATGTTTGACTGTCTGCTTAGGCCCGATCCAGGGGAATGGGCCTAAACCCGCAGTTATACATCCCCTGAGGGGTCCCAGATTGAAGGGGGTGTGGGCTGGGCTGATGGGACCCCCCCCCCCCAACCCTGTGCACAAATTTTGTGCACTGGGCCTCTAGTACATATATAAATACAAATATGTGTTCATCAGAGTTTATGTTATCAGCGAGGCTTCCGTCAACAGACCTTCAGTAGTTAAATTTTGGGGGAGTCACATGTTAAAGGTGGATTTTGGCCTGGGGGTGGGTTTCCCTAAGCCCCACCTTGTCAGGTCACATACATGTTTAATTGAATAAATATGTAAAACTAGAACACAACGGACGCTTGCTGAGTGCTTTGTAAGGTGTGAGCTGTCATGATCACTGGCTGGTGAGGATTCGGGTGCTTTTGTCCTGACTCTGGAAGGTAATACATGAGCTGCTTATTGAAACTGACAGTACCAATCCCCTCAGACCAACACTTCCCCTTATCCGTGTGTCTCCCCAAAACGCATGCCCAGGTGCCTGGGGAAGCCTGGACAGGTATTCCCCAGCGAAAGGAAGATGGAGGACACTGGCACTTCCAGAAAACTCAATACCGTCTCGGAGGAGGGCGCTGGAGCTGGTGTCTGAGGTCTGGGGTCTCAGTGCTGTGAGAAGCACCTCCACGAAATCTCCCTCTGGTGCCCTCCACGCCGGGCACCGGTCCCGGCGCCAGGCCTCAGAAAACACCCAGGAGGAAACCAGGGAACCCAGGGCGGTCCCCTCTGGGCCCAGATCTGGGGAGAGGCGAGTGGCAAGGATGGATGGTACGAGAGCATCGAGGGACCTCGCTGTTCTTCCAGAGCTCTATTTCTTAAAAGAAAGATATGTTTACGTATTATTGTAATTAAATTATCAGATGAGAGAAATTGCTTCCAGTGTCTGGCTCTGAGTAGGGTTCTTAATACCAGGTTCCTCCCCACTCCTCCAGTTCCTGCCCCTGAAGCAGAGCTGTGGTCAACCTCTGATGGCTTTTGGCTAGGCCGGCATTTTCTCCCTTCCACCCACCCCCCACCATCTTGGGAAAACCAACCGGGTGGGCCAGGGGGATGGTGTGAGGGCCAGGCCTGAGGCCAGGCTGCCAAGCCTGGGGCCGAAGAGCTCAATGGCCTGTGGGGCGGGAGGGAGGAGAGAGTGACTATGGGCAGGAGAGAGGTTTTCCCAGGAGCTAAATCTTATTCAAAGGGGAGATTAACTGCAGGCAGGCAGCTGTCTGCCTCTCTTCCCTTAACTCTCCAGAAACACCAGGATTCTTTGGGGAGACAGGAGGCCCTTCTGCCCTGGATCCGGAAAGAAAGATGTTTCCACTTCAGGACGTGTAGGCGGGGCGTACAGAGAGGGAGTAACAGACAAAAGAGAGACCTGACTTCTGATCGCTGCCAAGTCATTTTAAACAGTTTCAGCACCGGCAAGAGGACTTAGTCACAGCGGCTTAATGAGGCCCACAAATTCCAAACTAGAGCTGGCATTCAGGGAGAGCATGTGTGGGAGCCAGCCCCCAGAGACTGTCCAGCAGCCAAGTCCCACGTTTGGAAAGGAAGATTTAAAAGAAAACATCGCAGCAGCCACTGCGGCTCTTGTTTATCCTCCAGAGGAAGTGGAAACGCGGGACCATTTCAAACGAGCCTATTGCCGAGGGTCAGCACCATCCCTGAACCGTTCAAACATATTTTGGGATGCTTAACTTTTCAAAGTGGCTTTAAACACCAACTCCCAGGGCAGTTTAGGAGTTAGAAAGCTAGGCAAGAGCTTCTGTTGTTATTGCTTTTGGTTTCACAGAGTTTACTTCTACTTGTACACTGTCTTTTCATAGTTTTCCAGTTGTGTGTCCATTTCTCAAAAGGGAAGGAAAATAACATTTGCTATATGCTTCTCACCAGGCAATTCACAAATGCTGTTTATCTCAGTTACCGCAGGACAACCCCATGAGGTAGATGCCATTAGAGTTGATTTATAGAGGAAGAAACTAAAGTTCACAGGGATAAAGAAACTTGCAGAAGATGAATTAAGTGATAAATGTCAGAGCCAAGAGGGATGGTGGATGGATAGATAGATGGTGGGTGGATAGATGGATGGATAGAAGGATGAATGGATGGATGGATGGTGGATGGATGAACATACAGTGGATGGATGAACATCTAGTGGATGGATGGTGGGTGGATGGAAGGAAGGATGAATGAATGGATGGATAGATGGATGGATGATGGACAGATGGATGGTGAATGAAAGGATAGGAGGATGGATGGTGGATATTTGGATGAATGGGTAGTGGATGGATGGTGGGTGAATGTGTAGATGGATGAATGGATGGATGGATGGTGGATGGATGGAAGGATGGATGGAAGGATAGATGGTGGATATTTGGATGAATGGGTAGTATTGTAGATGAATTGTGGGTGGATGAGTGGGTATTGGATGAATGGTGAATGGTGAATGGATGGATGGATGGTGAATGGTAGTGAATGAATGGTGAATGGATGGATGGATGGTGAATGGTAGTGAATGAATGGTGAATGGATGGTGGATGTGTGGATGGGTGGCATTTCCACAGTGAGGTGGAGTCATGGGCTGCAATTGGAAAAGGACCTATTGAGCATGGGATTTGCCTAAAAATCAAACTCCCGGAATGGATCATGATCCCAAGCCATCTTGAATTGAGCCACAATGTCAGGGTCAGTTGGTGCTGCAAGGCTCTGGCTGAGCTCCAGAAGAGTGACCAGGGAGGGCCTTCAGCATCCTCCTGAGCTGGAAGGCTGGCATCCTCCAGGCCACAGGGGAGCGGAGCCAGAGCCAGGGGCGAGGGCATCCCGGAGTGGAATGGGTCAGGAGGAGGGCTGAGTGCCAGCTTTGGAGGACAAAGACTGTGTGGGGCAGGGGCTTCTCCCAGCCACCCAGGCTCCACCTCCTGCTGCTTTTTCCTATTTCTCTGGGAGACCCCAGTTTAGGGGGTTGTTTCTAGGGAGGCTACTGCTGCTGGGATCCCTGCCCGTCCAGACCCGTCCCAGGCCATTTGGGGATTTGCTTAGGAGCCTCGGGACCTGGTCTTGCTACCGCCTGCAGGAGCCTGGCTGCTCCTCCTCACACAGAGCTAAGTCCCTTCATGGCATCAGCTCCCGGTGTGAGCTCGGGCCCGGAAGCTCCGAGGATGGGTAGAAATGGGAACATGGCCTCTTAGGCACAGGTGTGTAGCTTTGGAGGATATGATGATCATTCATTCATTCTTTCATTCGTGTATTCATCCATGTACCACATGACTCCACACACTGAACACCTGAGAAAGCCCAGTGGAAGCCTGGAGGTCGCCCTAGCTCCAGGGACAGTGACCCCGTGACAGAGAGGTCACAGAGATGACAGTTGAGACGGAAACTAGCACCTTGGAGGGTGGCGGAGGAGAGGCCCTCCAATGAGCAGCATTATGTCTAGGAACTGGGTTTGGGTCGGGCCCAGCTCAGCGCTCTTGGGTAAGGGACACGCTGATGCCCGAGACTCTGACTGGTGGGCCTGGCCCCGGTGAAGTGGGGCCTGGAAGGGGCTGCACCCCCAGACCTCAAGGCGCAAAGCCAAGAAGTGAAGGCCTGAGCCAGGTGAGGGTCAGAGGCGATGGAGACCAGGCGGAGCTGTGTGCTCGCTGGGCAGCCTGGTGACACACATGTCCACTTCTCACTCCCATGGGGCTCTGAGCCATGGAATCCGGGCTGCCCTGTGACAGGCTGCAGCCAGCGCAGACAGCAAAGGTGAAAGGAGAGGTGCTGGCCCTCTGGGCCCCATCCTAAAAAGCGTGGCAGTCCTGTGGCTGCCTTCCATGGAAAGCCACTGCCCTGTGAGCAGCGAAGCCATCCTGAGACCACGGCACCCGGAAGCCAGCCTGGCAGTGTGGAGTGTGGAGGGGCCACACGGAGGGGAGGGCCAGGCTGGCAGCAGCTTCTTCAGTCGTGTGACTGCGGCCACCCCAGCAGCGGGCCCTCCGGCTGATATCCTGCCCCCTGCTTCCTGCCTCCTGGAAGCTAGGCTCTCCATGGGGCCTACCCCCTCCCTCATCTACTCCTCCCCTCTTAGTTCTGCTCTGTGTTAGGACTTTGACCAAAGTCCCAAGGACACACACCAATGAACAACACCATAGACTGCATTTTAACACACCTCTTCCTTGTTCTTGGGAAATCTGGGGTCCACAGGGGCTAGATCAACTCCATTTCAAGTATTCCTTGAGGGCCTGCTGTGTGTCAGGCACTGAAAGGTAGTTAGTGACAAGTTGGGGCTATGTCCAGTCACCTTCGGTTTTCACTCTGAAACAAGTAGAAATGATAAACAAAAAGAGGCCTCTCAGCCCTCTCTCAGAATGTTTTGTGCACTTTTACCACCTTGGAAACCAACTGATTTCTGGTTAGTTAGCACCCTCTCCCTCATCAACAGTATTGTAGTTGTTATTCACATTACCCACTCATTGTTTAATTTTTTTTTTAAATGAAGTATAGGACACTGGGAAAGATAGTCTGAAATAAGCCCACACTGCTTGTGCTGGAAAAGGGTATGAATTCCATAAAGACTTTCTCCCTTCTCTTAATGAGACTTAAGGCACATTTTCCTTTTTCCATTGGCTGCCAGGAAGCTCAAGGCAAATTTAGTTTGACTCTGGCAAGTGTGCAGGTCCTAAAGTATGCCTTCATATTTGTGCTTTGCTTCCTGACTTTGCTCTTCTACTTTTTTTTGCATTTGTCTCAGGTCCTCAATTTTTTTTTATTATGTTACTTTATTTTATTTTTTAATCCTCACTGGAGGATATTTTTCCCTTGATTTTTAGAGAAAGTGGAAGGGAGAGAGAAAGACAGAGAAAAACACTGATGTGAGAGAGACACATCAATTGGTTGCCTTCTGCATAAGCCCCACCAGAGCCTGGGCCCAGGAGGAGCCTGCAACCAAGGTACATGCCTTGACTGGAATCAAACCCGAGACCTTTTGGTCTGCAGACCGACACTCTGTCCACTGCGCCAAACGGGCCAGGGCCAGTTCCTTAAATTTTTAACTACCAGTGTATTATCTTTATTTCATTCTAAGTATTCTCACTAGAAGCCATTTCTATTTGGTGGAGTAACAGGAGTCTGAGGTCTACGTTAACAAGAGAATGTAACACCTTCTGTTCTAACACAGGAGCTGGTACCTTTCCGAAGGGCAGACAGCCGTACAGTCAGCTACCCCACTCGGCCGGCCCCTGGACCGTGAAATCAGCCTCATACAGGACAATGGGCCAGGCTGCATTTCACAAACTTCCTTTCCCAGGGCAGGTAGTTAGCCGGGTCTGGCCGTGGGCTCTCCGTGGCTGGCAGCGCTCTGACCGGGAGGAATGGCAGTGTTTGGAAGTTCTTGGCTCAGAAAAGAGTGAGTCCAATGGCTGAGACGCCTGGCTTCCACTTCTGGTGACAGACGGGGAGAAGCAGCCCACGTGTTGGCTCTGGAGAGAGGCCTGCAGTGCTGGGGGGACAGGCCGGCTGCACAGGCCCCGAGTCTGCCAGCGAGAGCCCTTCTCCCATCTCTGCTGCCCACTCCTCAGGGAGGAGGCACTGGGGGGGTGAGGGGGTGGGGGTGGGGGGAGCCCTAGCGGGCAGGGCCAGCCGGTTCCCCAGTGTGGCCAACGGCCTCAGGCTGCTGTGGACATTATTCATGGAAGGAATGTGTCTACAGCTCCAAATTCCCAGAGAAAGACAAGGGGCATCGTTGGGGAGACATTCCTGGGCACATTTTTCTTGCTGTTCATGTGGCCTGAAGCCATTGAACTTGGCGAGCCTGCCCAGAGAGGGTTTTTACACGTCCATTGTCCTCCCCAAAGGCTCCCTCCCCGCCCCCACCTGCTCTTCCCACTGGACCTCCTTCCCCCTCGCCCCCGGAGACCTGCAGCCTGGGAAAGAGCAGGCGCCAGGCCCTGGCCCTGAGCACTTTGCTCCCTGCCCAGTATCCAGTGCTGATACCCTCAGCGTGGCTGGGTGGCTGCACCAGTGGCTTCTGAAGGGTGACGGGCACTTCCCAGCGGCTGTGGTGGCATCAGGCCTCCAGGCACCACCGGGGCAGGAGAGCTCTCGGCTGCCTGACCAAGCGGGAAACTTGCTCCAGCAATAAGAGCAACACATAGTGAGTACCTCCTGCATGCCAAGCACTATTCTGAGAACTCTGCATGTATTAACTCACCAACCCCACAGGAGAGGCCAGTCAGGGGAGGAAGGGAGCCGATTACAAACCCTGGTTGGGAAAGTGAGGCACAGAGCTGCTCAGTGACTCACTGGGGTCCCACAACAGGAAGTGGGAGAGATGGGGTTTGAACTCTGACCTCTCGTATCAGTACGTGATCCCCACGGCTCAGCAGTCCACCTGCAAACACTGCCCTCGTGGCATGTCCCAGCAGCCACAGCAAAAGTCCCGGGGCACAGCGTGGCATAGCTAGGACCTGCATCCCCGGGTGCCCCAGAAGACAAGACCCCCTCGGCGGGGACCCAGCCCTGGGAACTGGAGGTTACCCAGTCCTTCCTATTGTCGCCATTGCTGCTGCAGCTGCTGACAGCACCAGGGACCACAGTTACTCAGTGAGTCTTTGATTTGCAGTGTGCCAGCACCAGGTTTGGTGTTTAGATACATACATACACTTCCATACATGTATCTCACAGACTGAGTGCTGATGCCCCCATGTCACAGATAAGGAAACAGGCACGTTAATCAGCTAGCGAATGCTTGCTGCTGTAGCAAACTGCACAAGGTCAAGGCTTAACCATCTAAAGACTTTCTTGCTCTTGGCATCGTCTCATGCAGGTCAGTCTGAAAGGGGAGAGGAGGGAGAGACCTCTGCTCCGCAAGGTCACGCGAGGACTCAGGCTGCTCCGAGGACCTCCATGTCTTCCTGAGTCCTCCCCATCTGCTTTGTCAGAGGGGAGAGGGATCAGGGACCTCGGGGAGTTTTAGGAGCTCTGACTGCCTCCATCAGGTCCTGTCCGCCCACTGGGAAGGAATGTAGGGGGCGAGCAGCCTGGCTCTGTCCCTAGTTAATCAGTACCCGAATGCACATTCTTGTTCGCCTATAATCAAGTCACTGCCCCTTCCTTAATTATCTGGTCTTGCAAGGTCACTGGTGCCAGTCAGGCTTTTAGACACAATCTAAGTTCCCCTCTGACTGACTCAGGAGGGGCTGTGAAAGCCCATCACAGAAGCCTGGTAGTTAGCAAACGAAGAAACTTAGGGATATATATATATATATGGAGCAATCTATTGTACAGGTTGTTCAGGCTCTGGATGTTTGAACCCCTGAGCAGCAGCGCTGCTTTGAATAAGGTTTTCTGTCCTGATACTCCCGGGGTGTTCAGCCGTCCCTTCTTCCGTGCCAACTCCACACCACCGCCACATTCCACTGCCCACAGCTCGTCCCCACGGCCTGTCCTTCGGGGAGGCTGGGGATGGAGTCAGCCTGTCCAGCCACAGGGACAGGAACCAGTTTGGCCGCCTCCCTGGGCTCAGAGGAACGAGCTGCCAGGAGGGGTGGCTGGGCTCTGATGTCCAGGCGTGTGGTGGTGACCACACTGCCTTGCCTGAAACCAGCTCCAAAGTTGTTTGAACTGAACTCCAGTTTCCTCCATCTTGACAGATCCTCCTGTCCTCCATCCTCCATGGGGCCATGACGGGCTGCGGGTCCAGAGCGCTGCTGTGCGGGTAGGTCGGACTAACAACTAGAAAGAGCCTGACACAGTTCCCACAGTCTTCCCTTCCCTGGGGGAGCTGGGGCCAGGGGTGCAGTGATTGGGCCCATTCCCACCGAGCTGTGATCTCATTGCCACTCCCCAGGCCTGCTGGGGAGGGCCAGCCTCGCCCACCACCACCTTCAAATGGAAGAGTGGTGCCTTCCTCCCCTCTGGCAGTGTGGGCCCAGATTCCAGCCTGTGGAGGAGGGCAGAAGCGCGTGCTGCCACCTAGTGGTGGAAGGAGAAACTGCAGAACATCCGCCCCTGCATCTGCTTCTAGGGGGCAAGTGTCCAAGCCACTTCTGTCCCATCCGAACGCCAGCAGCCTGCTGAACAGAGGCTGGCCTTCGCCATGACCAAGCACAGGTGCCAGGTGGGCGACATCCTGCTCCCAGGGTTTTGCTGTGGAAGCAGCAGCCCGTCCAGGGAGTTCTGCCCAGGCCTCAGCCTTCTGCTGTGTGGAGGGCAGGACTGGTAGTTAGCAAACAAAGCCTGGTAGTTAGCAAACAAAGAAACTTAGGAATATATATATAAGGAGCAATCTCATTGTACAGGTTGTTCAGGCTCTGGATGTTTGAACCCCTGAGCTGGGGCAGGACTGTGGATTCCCTCACCTATCGCTACCACAGGGGGCTGGCTGCCCTGGTTGGTGGGTGCTGGCTTCCCTGGATTGTGGGTGCTGGCCTTGGTAGTGGCAATGAGGTTGCAACTCTGGGGGAATGGGCTGCTGGGTACCATGGCAATCGCCCCATGGAAACCGAGAGGGCCACCAAGTCTCCAGGGACAGCACCCACAGTACATGGCTTCCTGCTTGGGGAGAGGGCCCACACGCTCTGGGTGCCCCACCCTGTCAGATCACACACAGGTGTGCGCACACGTACACAGACATACACGATGTCAGGGGTGAGTTGGCCTGGCCAGACCCCGGTCTCACGTCTGCTAACTCCCTAGGACCACCACTCCTCACTTCCTCGTGCCTCAGGGCCAGGCAGCTCATTAGCCCCAGGGCTCTGCCTCCAGGGCCTCCCTCGCACTCTCTGCACCACCCAGCGGGCATCTGAACACCAAATGCCAAGATGCACTGTTCAGACTGTGGACTCCAACCCAGAGTTCTTAAAAATGAGGTAGAATCAGATCAAAAATGCCAGCGGGGCCTCTTGCAGAAGCTGTAGCACTCCAGAACCCCGCCTCAGTGTAACCCCTGCCTCAGTGTGTGCTGTGTCCCGGCGCGACGTGATCTTATCTCTTTTCCAAAGGTGCGAGGGCACGTGCTGGTGTGCCCACCTCCAGCTCCCAGAGCACTCGGACTCCGTGTGAAGTCAGCCCACCCACGTCTCCTCCCTCCTCAGGTCACCTGACATCTCCCGGTCTGTGGCAAGCCAACGGAGGGCACAGTCTTTGCCAAGCCACTCAGAAGCGCCAAACAGAGCCACTGCCACCCACCGCCGCAGGTCCCGCTGCACGGACCCCAGGTGCGCTGCGGACTGGCTGGCATTCGCATGTCCACGGGGCCCTCTCAGCACAGAGGGCAGCTTCTCTCAGTTCAAGAACAAGGAGGAGCAGCCGCTCTGTACAAGCCTCTGTGCGCTCCCCAGGGCTGGGCGGGCAGCATGGCCACACCTGGCAGACGGTCCTTCCTTCTCCAACATGAGTCCTTCAACAGGTATTTTTGGGGCCACAGAGAGGAGCCCCCTGCCAGACACCCCTCTCAGCCTGGCCAGTGAGGAGCGGTGCTGACTGGGGGCCTCTTCCTCCCAGAGGAAGGCGCTGCCCACTGTGGGTGTGTGCCAGCCTGCCCCCAGCCCACTCCAGCCGGGACCCCCCCTCCAATCTGCCCCCCCTCCAACCTGCCCCCCCCCCACTCCTGCCTGGCCCCAGGCTGGTCAGAAAAGGCGGGCCCTCCAGAATGCTGTGTTCTCACATGTACTGAGCACTTGCTATGCAGCAGGCACTGCTGTGTCTCGCCATCTCTCCAAGGCCCTCCAAGGCCATTCTGTCACCATCCATTAGGCTAAGGGAGATGAGGTGACCTCCACGGCAGAGTTCCCAGCCAGGAAAAGTCAGGACTCCTGGCTCTCTCAGCTGCCGGCTCTCTGTTCCTCCCAGGGCACCCTGGACCCCCTGCCGAGGAGAGGAGGGGAAGGAGCTGGAAACTCCTCCAAACCAACCCAGAGCTCAGGACCAGTGAAAAGTTGTCGTCTTCCTGCCCCAAAGAGGTGGTGCCTGCCCCCAGCAGAAAGGACAGGGACACCCACAGCCCCGAACGAGGACTGGGACTGTCTGAGGATGAAGAGCTTAGGGTAACATTTGGATTTAGCTTGAAATTCAGCTTAGAAGAATATTTTCTCCAGAGTAGGTAAATTTTTTATAGCATCTAGAAAGTATGAGCACAAAAATACACTTAGTATTAAAAAACTATCATTTCATTTTAAGTGCTCATTATTATTGTTTTTCCTTATTTCATAGGGTTTGGCTTTTATTTTTAAGTACTATTTTATTACTATCGCTGCTAGAAGTCCCCCGCGAAGGGGAATTACACCACCTCATGGTGACGTAGTCACCTATTGCTCCGCACCACACGCTGGCTCTGGCTCCCTGTCCTCCGAGCTGGTGAGGGGTGAGGCCCCGCGCCACACAGAACGCCCCACCGCGCCTGGTGTCCTCGCAGGGCCGCGCCAGCCTGTGTGTCGTTCTGATGTTAGTGTGTGTGCGGGCGACCTGTGGCTTGAACACTCCAGGAGACTGGGAACCCTGAGCAAAGGATGCCGGGACCGAAGGTCAGCCTCGGCACCTGCCCCGCCACACTCAGCTGTCCAGCTGCCATGATCTGCATGGATCCGGCCACTAGCCGGGCTCCTTCCCCTGAGATAGCCAGCGGGGCTTTTGTACCTGCACCGGGACCTTGGAAGATGCCCAGCCATGGAGGAGGCTGCTCCCTAGAAAGACTGAGGGCCCCACTGCCGGTGGTGAGCTGCCCGCTTCCCGGGGGCACGGGCGGGCACTGCACAGGGCTGCCAGCAGAGACTTAACGCCGCTGTGTGATTCCTGCTTCTTCCCTTTAGACACAGCGCCTCTGGGGGTGGCAGCGCTCTGCCCGGAGGGCAGCCAGGCCTGTCCGTGCCCTGCCCGTCCCGGGTTCAGAGGGAGCTGGGCCCATGGCCAGATGCTGGCACTGCCAAGAGTGAGTGCCTGGGAGGCCGAGAGGAGACCTGGGAGGAAGAACTTTCGAGGCCGGGCGGTGGGCAGTGTGTGCCGGGTAAGACTGCTCACCAAGCGCCAGGCGAGCTGATTTCCCCACACCACCTACCAGCTCTCAGACCCTGGTTTCTGGCAGATTAACTCAGTTCTATCTGTATGAACCGCGATTTCCACCCTTTTCACCTCATGGCATGTAAGCTAATTGCTAAAATTCTGCCGACACCAGAAATACATTTTTTTTTGCCAGTCTGACAAACATAATAGTAAAATTTTGATCCATTCACACTGGAGGGCTATTGTGTTGGCTGTTGCCATTTTTTAATTTGACATTCTCAGTCGGGGTGGGGACCGTCTGCCCAAGGGCCCGTGAAATCACTGGGTCTGGCCCTGCCAAGGCTCTGGGGGTAAGTAATTAAATGTCTGACCAAACAGAGCAGGCTGACTTTTAAGTTGATATTTGTATGGCCTGGGAATGATGTTATAGACATTCAAATGGCCCTTGTCAGAGACAAGGACCCCACTCCTGGTCTCAGGGAAAAGAGGTCAGGCACTGCGTGTTTTAAAATTCTTGCAGCAGAAAATCGCTGTAGAAAGGGAGCCCTCGTGCACTGCTGGCGGGCATGCAGGCTGGTGCAGTAGGGAGTTTCCTCAAAAACTGAAAAATGGAACTGCCATTTGACCCAGTGACCACACTGCTAGGAATAAATCCTACGAAGCCTGAAACACCAATCAGAAAGAATGTGTGCAGCCTCCATGTCACAGCAGCACAGCTTACAATGGCTAAGATCTGTAAACAGCCCAAGTGCCCATCAGCAGCTGAGTGGACAAAAAGCTGTGGCACATCTACATCATGGGATATGCTGCAGCAATAAAGAAGAAGGATCTCTTACCCTGTGGGACAGCATGGAGGGACCTGGAGAGCACTACCCCGAGAGAAATAAGTCAATGTGAGGAAGACAAGTATCACATGACCTCACTCATATGTGGAATCTAATGAACAAAATAGAACCAGAGACACAGAAACATGAAACAGACTGGAATCTCAGAGGGAAGGGGGCGGTTGGCGGGGGGAGAGGGAGGACAAGCGGGAAAGATTAACCAAACAGCTGACTTGCATGTGTGCGTGGTCCACGGACAGACAATAGAAGTAAAGGCCTGGGAGGGGGTGGGAGCGGGAGGAGGAGGTTAATGGAGGGAGAGGGGACATCTGTAATACTTTCAATAATAAAGATAAACATTAAAAACTGTGTACTTTATTTTTTTCACATTCTTTCTTTAAATGCACCTTCGCTGTTGGAAGGATTACAGATGTCCCCTTGGTTTGTTTGCTTATTTTTTCCCTCCGACCCTGGCACCTGCCCCTCCCGGGCCTTCCCCACTCCCTGTCTGAGTCCTTGGCTGTGCAGACATGCATGTAAATTAATAAAGATACATTTAAAGAAGATAGGGTCAGATTCCCCAGGTTAAGGGTTCAGTCCTCGAAGACTGTCCTGTCCCCCCATCCAATGCCAATCACAAGTCCAGGTTGTCACCTGTGCTTCTGACCAACTTGCTCTGGACCGAAGCCTCCAAGGCCCCCCTGGGATTGGTGCATTTGCTGGAGTGGCTCAGGGCTTGAGGGAACACGTCACTCTCAGGATCGGGGGTTATTATGAAGGACCTACCTCAGGAGCAGCCCGATGGGGTGTGTGTAGGGTAAGGGGTGGGGGAGGGGCCACAGACCCGCCTGATCCTGAGCCTGCTGCTCTCCCCAGTCTCCACGACCCAACCCGGGTGCCCCCACAAGCTCCTCTGCTGGCTGTTCACGGGCTCTGTTAGGCAGGGGACAGGGTTCCCAGCTTTCACCACAGGCTGGCTCTCCTGGCAACCAGCCCATCCTCAGGTGCTTCCAGGGTCCTCTCATTAACAAGACGGAGGACACCTGCTCATTCTGCTCAGGTGGGGATGTGAGGCTTTTGGGAGCTCCACGTCAGGAACCAGAGGACCTAATACAAGGCACATTTCCTCTGTAAATCGCAAAAGCTCCGCAGGCAGCTGACTGCCCGCCGGAGGAGAGGCCCAGGTGGGAACTGACTCAGGGGCTGGAACCCCAGCCACACCGGGCCGCCCAGAGCCACCGCAGAGAGATGGTGTGGGCGCCTGGCCAGGCAGAGGTGAGGCTTGGCGGGAATCGGGAGTCAGGAGACAGGCCTGGCCTGGAGATGGCAGATCTCTCCACTAGATGGCACTCACAGCCTAACTTCCCCTCACATTTTTATTCTGATGAAAAAGTGGAGTATTTTTATACTGCTGAAGAGCACAAACAGGACTCTGACCTAGCATTCGCCTGGCTGATTTATGCACATTCACACAGGCCTGTGCAGAGGGGAAGAGGGTGGAGACGCAGCCCTGGAGCCTGGTGCCGAACTGCTGTGCTGCGTACAAAGGGCTGCTCTCCGTCCTACAGCCGCATCCTGGCCTCCCGGGCAGGTGGTTAGGACGCTAACGCCCGTGCCAGGGGCCTGAGTTGGAGGGCAGCTTTAGAAGCCAGGCGGCCTGGGTACAAGCCCTGAACCTACCACTGCCTGGCTCTGGGCCTTTCCCACCTCCAGCGCCCTTCTTCGTGAAGTGCCGCAGCCTTGGAAGGGTGTACTGTGGGAGGCAAGGTAAAGGCCCACAGAGAGGCCCCTCCTAATTCCCGGGACCTGGGACCGTTACCTTATGGCGCCCCCCCCCGCCCCCTCCCTGTCCCCTGCATGTTGGAAATCCGTGCAAATAGCTCTGACCCAGCGAAAAGCGGGCACCGCGGTGACTGTCCGTGTCTGGTCCTGGGCAGGTGCTCAGTGCCTTTCTGACTCTATGGCCGGGGGTGCTGACTTCCACCTTATCCTTCTCCGGTCTCAGGGCCCTCGCCCAGCCCCTCCTTCCCTGTGCCCAGCTCCCCGCCCTGAGATGGCAGGTGTCAACTTTGATCAAATAATTGAATTGATCCCCTCCCCTGGGCAGACCTACAGGCACACAGACCACATTCCTTCTCCCCTCCGGACTTCCCCAAATCCAGACCCTCACAGAGAGTGCTCTGCCCAGAAAAAGCCGCCTAGCCCTTTAAAAACCTCTGACTCCCTGCCTTTGTGGGCTGGTGCCTTTTGGGGCTCAGCCCAGCTGGTATCCAGATGATCTGACCAATTCATCATCCCTCCCCACATCGGCCTCGTGCATCCATCCTCCTTAGGCGAGCCTCACAGCAGGGCCCTGCCCACCTCACTGCCCTCCTTTCTTCTCTGCCTTCTCTCCTCTCTTCTCTGTTTTCTCTTCACTCATGGTCTACAGTCAGCCGAGCCTCAGTACCCTCCGCCCTCCCTCCCCCGGTCTGGGATCGCTCTGCTGCCCCCTTCTCTGGCCCTGGCACTGGGAGAGATGCCTGTGGAACTGGCTGCTGGGCCTCCATGCAGGGCCTCCAGCCGGAGGCTCTCCCTGCCCTTCAGCCCCAGCTGGTGCCTCCGGGGCCCCAGGATGGACAGAGCAGAGGCGAAGGCGTGCATTCGCTCCCGGCTCCCAGCGGTGGCTTGTGCTGGCTGGCCTGAGCCTCAGGAAGACGCTGGGCCCCCTGAGCCTGGGAAGGCCCACGCCATGCTGGCCACCGTGTCCGATGGCTGGGCGCCCAGGCTGCTCTGAGACCCAGGGCGGCCTGGCACAGTCAGGTCACAGCCACTGCTTCCCAGAGGAACGTCTCCCGCGGACACACTGGGACTCCAGACCTCAGGCACACGTTCCCATCCCGCCCTCAAGCCTGCTGCCCTCCCCGCAGGCCTTCTCTGTCCCCAGGGAGCCAGTCCCTGCGGAGCAGGCCAGCTGGGCCAGCATCAGTCCCCAGGGAGCAGCTCGCGGCATGGCTGTATACCCTGCCTCCTCGCTCCCTGGGCGGGGAGACATCTCTGAGACCTGCTCCCCACGTCAGAGCTGCGGGAACTGAGTCCCGGTGCCCAGCAGCAGCCGGCTCGCAGCAACCCTGACTGCTCCCTTCTCCACGCCCTGCGGGCGGTGTGTTAGGGGCAGATAGAATGTGGGACCAGCTGTAATTGTAAGAAATGTTGACCATGCTGTTAACCGGGACTGTTTTGCTCTGATTAGAGAAGGCATATCTAACCTGCTGGGAGTTGCACGTGGGACCTGGGAGCCCACCTGGAAACGCAGCCCATCCTCCCCATCGGGAGCTGCCTATTGTCTTGGAAAGACGAGCAACCTTGTGGCAGAAACCAGAGGTCCAGCCCTTGGCAAACCCCCAGCCCCTGGCCAACCCCCAGCCGCATTGCCTGTAAACTGTAACCATCACACCCATTTTTCATGCCCGTCCTGATCCTTTTCCTACTTTCCTCGTGATCTCTGTCCTGGACCCCACGTGAGCGCTGGCTTATAGAGGGACGGAGAGCAGATGTTTGTGGATGGCCTGCTCTTTCCCGTGCTGCCGGCAGGATTGATGTTAACACTCTGGCCACCTGAGCCTGGGAAGGCTCACGCCATGCTGAATTGGCTCGAGTATGACGGTAGTCCGGACCTCTGGCTGTCCGGCTTCAGTGCCTCCTATACAGGGCTCAGGCGCGGCTCCGGCTCTGCTCCCAGGCCAGAGGGGTGTCGGGCGGGACGCCACACGCTGCCTGCACTGCCCGTCCCTCTGAGCAGATCGGCTCAGGCACCCACGGGCTCAGTAACAGTAACATTTCAAAACAGGGAGCTTCAAAGAGTGGTTTTGTGACTCTACTGCGATAGCAATTCTCTGGTTAGTCATTCCTTCACAGTGACGGGGAGCACAAGACATTTTCGGGGGGCTAGCAATCTGAATCTGCGCCACTAACCTGCCTTCCATCGCACACTCTTGTAGCCGATAATTACCTCCACCTGTGAAAGAATGTAGGCGATAGCAGCCTGCTCTGTACCGAGTTAATCAGTGTCCCGAATGCACATTCCTGTTAGTTAGCCTGTAGTCCAGTCACTGCCCTTCCTTAATTATCTGGTCTTGCAAGACTGGTTTATCTAAATACTCCCATTTACAGAGGCCGTAAACCATGAACCATATACAACCCCAGAGGAAGTTATTAGCACTGGCGCCAGGGCAGGCCTTTAGGTGTGGTCTCACGGCCCCCATCTCAACACACGGGGCTTTTTGCAAAGCCTGAAAAAGGTCCGGAAGTCCCATCCATATTTGAGGACAAAGAAACCAAAGGGTATAAAGAAAGCCCTCTCCTTATTGGCTTGCTCAGGATTTGGAACCAGGCTCCCCTGAGTCACGGTGCTGGTGCATCTGGAAATAAAGGGTTCTCCCTGTGTCTCCGAGCGCTCCTGTGTGTTTCCGGTCGCCTGTGAATTCCGTAACAGCTGAATCGCAGTTCCCTTTGGAAACGCCTTGACTGCTGCAGCGGCCCCTGTGCAGGTCACCTGCACTGGGGGTTTGGACCTTCACTCTAGGACGCCCCAGGGATCGGTTTCTTCCCTGTGTTTACTGTGAATTTAAAAACCCATCAAAAGCTAATCACCCCATGATTGATCGGATTTTCTGATTTCCCCCAAATTCACCACATCCTCTAGTTTGACCAAATTTCTGAGTCGTGAAAAGAGATGGTGCTGGAGTTTCATGAAGGAGCTCTGCCTTCCCAAGCTCAGGCATGGCAACACCCCCATGAGGCCCCCGGGGCCCACCTACCTGGGCTGATCTCAAAGAGGTGCTTCCCCACGTCCTCAGGGCCAGGAAGACGCTGGGCCACCTGCGTCCCTTGCAGAGAAATGTGTCCCTGAAGGAGAGAGACAAACACAGACACAGCGGCATGAGAGGACTGGGAAAGGTCTGCAGGGGTTTGGGGGGGGGCACGGAGGGAGAAAGGGAGGGCTGCTGGTAGGCTGGGTGCCAGGCGGGGTGCGGGCTCCTCCAAGCAGGTGTCAGGCTCTGCAGAGGCCCTGCACGGTTCCCAGTGGGATGGGCACCGTCAGCACTATCCAGAGCTGTTACTCCCATGGTGATGGGGTGGTGGTAGGGCAGGTTCCCCTCAAGTGGAGTGCTCCCTGTTCCAATGTTCCTTCCTGGTTGAAGAGGGTCAGGGAGAGAAAGGTTGGCGCACTGAAGTGGGTAACGCGGGTAAAGGAGCAGCAGATCTGTGCAACTCTAGCTGCCCTCCTGGCCAGGGTGACCATTCACTGTGTAAGGGCAGTTGGCTGTGACACACAGGGACCCAGCACACCTGGTGCCAAGTGCCTGGAATGCCTGTGTGTGTACATTACTGGGGCCAGTAAGTAGCTGAGCCAGGATTTGAACCCAGTTACGTTTCAGGGATGGGGTTGAAATGGGTTTGCCATGAAGAGAACTAGAAGTGTTGTCAAAGCCACATGCAGTCTGAGTGGACACACCTGAGCATGAATGGAAAGGAGAAAGACCTCACAGAGGTCAGTCACTAACAGAGGAGAGGCAAGAGGAGGCCCACCCACGCTCTAACCCTGGAATCTGGTAGCAAGGCTGAAAGGTGCCCGGAAAGGGCAGGGCGTCGGAATGGGCAGGCTGACAGCTGTAAAGACTGTGACGAAAAGACGTGTAAGGAGTCAGTGTGAAGCACCCAACTGAAGCACTCGGGCAGGTCTCCACCTTGAACAGGCACCAGGATCCTCCAGGGATTGCTGAAACACGGAGCACCGAGCCTGGTGGTTGAGAGGAGAAACAGGCCCTCTGAGAAAAAGAAGCTTCCTGATGTGTAGTGCTTGCCAATCCTGTGCTCTAAGTGCCCACCCCACGAGACAGATTCCAGGACACAACTGAGCACGGTGCTGTGACGAGCTGCACACCAGTGCTTCTACCACACAGATACAGTAACCTCCAGAGCACAGGTAAATAAAGTAAAACAACCAGAGTGCTGGAAGCCAGTTCCAGCATGTAATAATTGCAAGAGTTTCATCAAAAGGTTGATGTAATTTGGGAACTCAACAAGGGCTGAGTCACATATGTTATTGCCTATTGGAATGGCTAAAGGCATTTTCCCCAAATCCGAATAGGATGATTGTTTGCTGCCAGACAGCTCAGGGCATCTTAATTTACACGTTATTGCCTCCTACTGGCCAAATACCTGATCAGCTGTAGGCTATTCCCCTGATAATGGCTTCTGTACAAAACCCTGGCCTTTAAAGTGTATATCTCCACCTTGTTTTAGGACAATTTGTGTTAATAAAAAGCAAGGGGTCCTGAGACAAAGAGAACTTAGCTCCTTTAGCTAAAGCTCCTTTGACCCCCAATGTCTTTTAAAATTATCTTTCATCTCTGGACGCTTATTTAATATACCCAAAGCCCCTTCACCAGATTCCAGAGCCTTCTAGATGCCCGATCAGGACCCAATGGCGTTAAATGTTGCCTAACATCCAGCATTACCAGAGAGTGATACATTTTGAGTATTTAAACCTATTTGTTTTATTTTATTTTATTATTTTTATTGTTTTTCAGAGGTAGAGGAAGGGAGAGGGAGATAAAGATCAATTTGTGAGCAAAACATCAATTGACTGCCTCTTGCCTGCCCCCCACTGGAGACTGAGCCTAAACCTGGGTATGCGCCCTGACTGGTAATTGAACCAGCAACCTTTCAGTGCATGGAATGATGCACAACCACTGAGCCACACTGGCCAGGGCTGGACCTTTATTTTTAATATGATTTATTTAATTATAAGCTGTAGGATTTAATTTCTAATAAGGGAAGTGTTTAACAACTGGCTGGCAAGCATACCACTGATATACCATCCTGGGTTTCTCCTTCTGCAGGTCTGAGCAAAGTAAGAGAGTTTGCACTTAGAGAAAGTAACCAAAGGAAGTTGCCTTCCCCAGGAGCCTACTCAGCACCCACCTCCTCATGTATAAAAGGATCCGCATTGTGAGGTGGTGGTGAGAACTGGGTGATTGGGTATTTGCCCAGAGGCCTTGGAGAGCTGAGTCTGAGCTTCTGTGCACCTGGACTCGCCCAGGTCTTAAGGACAAGGACAGCCCACCTTAAGCCCCTCAGAAAGTGCCCTCAACCAGAAGGATGTGGGGTTTCTGTGAAAAGCACAAAGTGAGTGTTAGCACTTTGGAGGGGCCAGGTGGCCCCCTTACTGCAGTGCTTGGCAAGAGGCAGGGCACACGGTGCATAGCACCTAACAGATGGGCACCTGGGCACCAGGAGGGAATGTGCAGACTCAGGCAAACTGCAGCTTCTCAAAGGTGAGGCCCTTTCCTATCCCTTGTGTCTGACCGAGCTTGGGCACATGTGCTCTATTTTGCACCTTACTCAGGCTGCACGTGTCCTGAGAGGCTGCAATTACCTAATGAGTTTCCAGTTCCACACCAATGCAGCCCGTTGGTGTAAGTGACTAATGGATGAAGGGTGTGTGATTCTGTTTGCATTCAGCGGGAATCCACTCCCAGGCCTGCTGCTGTCTGACCATAGCTCCTGGCTCCCCACCTTCGTGTCCACGCCAGCCTGAGGGGTCCGTGGGCGGCAGGTGGAGCCACAACCTCCAGAATCTCATTTGCTCAGAGAGAACAGCCCCGGGGAAATGGGTAAGGCTGCCCAGCAGAGGGCCTTTAGGAGACAGAATATTTCTTATATTAGGGCCCAGTTAGCAGTTTTACTAAAAATCCATAATTTCTATGGCGTATTAAGTGCAAACTCCAGAAACACTATAGGCAGGGGGAGCAGCTCCTGGCTAGCCTTGCTCCCCTCTTTTGATTAAACCCAGCAGTGGGGAACCAAGGCTGCTTCCCCTTGGGGGTGGTGAAGAGATGTGAAAACTAGAAAGCCCCATGGTCAGATTCTGTGTTTATTAGTCAGCTATTGCTATATTGTAAATTACCCCATAACTTAGAACTTGAAATAATAACAAACATTTATTCTCCTATAGGATTTCTGTAGGTCAGGAATTTTGGAATGGCTTAGCTGAGTGGGTTTAGCACAGGATCTTTTATGAAGTGACAGTCAAGATGTTGGGCGGGGCTGCAGACACCTGACAGCTTCAAAGAGGCCAGAGGATATGTTCCCAGAAGGCTCCTTCAATGGGGGAATAGATGGAAAATAAACCCTCAATTCAAATGTACATTATGCAAATGAAAAATACAGTGGATGGGATGAACAGATTTGACATTGCAGATGAAAAGATTAAAGAACTTGACTGTATAGTCATAGAAACTACTCAAAATAAAACACACTGGGAAAATAGAATTTAAAAAATGAACAGAACATCAGTGAGAGGACAGACAACTTCGAGCCATCTAATATATGTGTAATTGGGATGCCTGAAAAGGACGAGGGGACTGAAAACTATCTGAATAAATAATGGCCGAAACTTCTTCAAATTTATGAACAGTATAAATCCACAGATATAAGAAGTCCGCTGAGCCCCAAGTACAAGAAACAAGAAGAAAAGTACATGAAATTAAAGGGCTGAAACTCGATTATGAAAACAATCTCTTAAAAGTAGCCAGAGGAAAATTGTACAATATGTACAGAGAAAAAGGTAAGGATGGCAGCAGATTTCTTAAAAGAAGCAACGCGAACAATATCATTAAAGTATTGAAAGAAAAATCTGTCAACCTAGTATTCTGAATCCAGTGAAAATATTCCTCAAGAATGAGGGCTAAGACCTTTAAGATATTAAAAAGCTTAAATAATGAGGTACCAATAGACTCACATGAGAAGACTCGTTAAAGGCAATAAGGCAAAAGAAAAGTAATATTCTCTGGAAATAAAGATTTACCAAAAAGAATGGAGATTACTGAAATGGTAAGTATATGAACAAATATATAAATTTTTCTTATTATTTAAATCTGTTTAGAATGTAACTGCCTGATTAAATAAAAATAAGTAATAGTGCCCTACCCGGTTTGGCTCAGTGGGTGGAGCATGGGCCTGAGGACCAAAGGGTACCAGGTTCAATTTCAGTCAAGGGCACATACCTTGATTGCAGGCTCCTCCCTGGCCCAGACCAGGGTAGGGACCCCTGCAGGAGGCAAACATTCGATGTATTTCTCTCACACTGATGTTTCTCTCTGTCTTTTCCTCTCTCTTACAATCTACCTAAAAATCAATGAAAAAATATTCTCGGGTGAAGATTAACAACAACAAAAAAATAGTATAGTGTTAGGTTTATCACATATGTAAAAGCAACATGTATATCAATAATAGCACAAAGAACTGGGGGGAATAAATGTAAGTGTACTGTTTTAAGTTTATTTTATGATACATAAGATGATATATAATTTGAAGATAGTCCATGAAAAGTTAAAATTGTTTACTAAAACCCTAAAGCAACCACTAATATAATAAAATAAAATGTTAAAGCTAATCCAGCAAATAAGATAAAATGCAATTAAAATTTTTAATTGTTATAAATGGAGACAGAAAAAGCAGTGAAAAAGGAACTAGGCCAAATAGGAAACAAATAGCAGGATGATGATATATTTAAACTTAATCATATCAATAATCACATCAAATGAAAATAACCTAAATACCCCTGATTGAAAGGCAGAGTTTGCCACATGGACAAATAAAAGTAAAGTGTCTATATAAATAACAGACAAAAGAGATTTCAGGACAAAGAATATTACTAGTTATTTCACAAAAGGGTATTAAAATGACACAATAATCTTAAAAGTTTATGCACCAAGCCCTGACCAGTTTGGATAGAGCTCAAGGGTCCCAGGTTCAGTTCTGGTCAAGGGCATGTACCTTGGTTGCGGGCTCCATCCTCAGTAGGGGGTGTGTGGGAGGCAGCTGATTGATATTTCTCTCTTACTGATGTTTCTAACTTCCTCTCCTTCTCCTTTTCCCTCTTTAAAAAAATCAATAAAATAAAAAAATATATAAAAAGTTTATGTACCAAAATACATGAAGCAAGAACTAACAAAACTTTAAGAAGAAATAGGAAATAAACAATCATGGTAAAAAATTTCAATATGTCTTTATCAATAATTGACAGAACAAGTAGACAAAAAATTAGTAAGGATATAGATGACCTGGAAAAACACTATCAACCAACTTGACCTCCTCACGGCCTCATTTACTCTTTTCAAATAGACCTATAGCTTTTACTAAGATGGGCATAAACAAGTCTCAATAAATGAAAGAAAATTCAAATACAACATATATTCTTGGACCACAATAGAATTTTAAGTTAAAAGTCAATAACAGAAAGATTTCTGGGAAATTCTCCAATAATTGAAAACCAATTAATGCACTTCTAAATAATTCATAGGTCAAGAAAAATTTTTTAAAAAGAAAGGCTAAAAAGTACCCTGAACTGAATAAAAATGCAACCATAACATACAAAAATTTGTGAAATGCCTTTAAAGGAGTACTTAGGGGGTAAATTATAACACAAAATACTGATGTTAATAAAGAAGAGAGGCCTCAAATCAATAACCTCAGGTTTCACTTTGAGAAATGACACAAAGAAGAACAAATAAAACTGAAAATAAAAGAAAGAAAAAAAAATAAAGATTTGAGTAGCTATAAATAAAATGAAAAATCTACATATATAAAAGCCTACATGAATGGCTGACTGGCCGACCGACCAACCATCCAGTAGCTATGAAGTGCACTGACAACCAGGGGGCAGATGCTCAACACTGGCTGGCCTGTGGGGATCAGGCTGAAACCAGCAGTCTGAAATCCCCCCAAGGGGTCCTGGACTGAGAGAGGGCACAAGTGAGGCTGAGGGACCCCACTGGTGCACAAATCTGTGCACCAGGCCTCTAGTATAAAAATAATAGACAAAACTAATGAAACTAAAAGCTGGTTCTTTGAAGAGATCAATGCAATTAATAAGGGTTTAGCAAGACTAATTGGAAAAAAAAAGAGAGAAGATAAATTACCAACACCAGGAACGAGAGAGGTGACACCACTACAGATTCTCCAGATCATACAAAGCTAATAAAGTAATGTTAAGAAGAACAATATGCTAGTAAATATGAAAACTTAGATGAAATGGACCAAAAAAGACACAAACTACTGAAGCTCACTGAAGAAGAAATAGCTAAATAGCCTTGTATCTGGTAAAGAGATAGATTTAGTAGACAAAAAACTTTCCACAAAGAAACTCCAGGCTCCAATGGCTCCCATGGCGAACTCCACCAAACATTTAAGGAAGAAATAATATCAACACTGCACAAACTCTTCTTGAAAATTTAAAGAGGGCATCCTTTGCAATGCATGGTATGAGGCTGGTATCACATGGATATAAAAACAGTGAAAGATCGTACAAGTAAAGGACTCTACAGACCAATATTCTTCAGGAACATACATGCAACAATTCTTGGTGAAATTTTAGCAAATAAAATTCAACAAAATATAAAAAGAAAAATACTTAATTACCAACTAAGGTTTATCCCAATTGTATATGTTAGTTTAACATTCCAAAATCAATCAATGTAATCCATCATGTTAATAAGCTGAAAAAGATAAAAGTTAAGATCATCTCAAAATATATAGAAAAGGCATTCGACAAAGCTTCAACATCCATTCCTGATAAAAAATTCGTAACAAACTAGGGATAGAAGAGGACTTCAACATGATAAAGGGTATATATACTGAATGGCCAGATTATTATGATCTCTGAACCCATAATAATCTGGCCACTCAGTGTATATCCTATATAATAAAAGGCTAATATGCAAATTGTCCCCTTGACCAGGAATTTGACCAGCAGGCAGATCAGCCAACTGCTCATGTCCTTTCCCCCTGGCCAGGCTGGTTGGACCCCACCCATGCACAAATTTATGCATTGGGCCTGCATAAATGCATATATATATATATATATATATATATATATATATACACACACACACACACACACACACATATATATACATATACACACATATGTATATATGTACACGTATGCACACATGTGTATATATTTAAATATTTAAATATGTAAATATATAAATATCTATATATCTATATATCTATATCTATATCTATATCTATATCTATATCTATATCTATACTGAGTGGCCAGATTATTATACATTCAGAGATCATAATAATCTGGCCACTCAGTGTATATATATTTTACAAAGCTAACATCTTGCTAAAAGCTTTTTCCTAAGACTAGGAATGATGTTTATTAGCACAACTTCTATTTTTCCTAGAGTCCTAGCTGCTGTAATAAGGCAAGAAAAAGAACAATAAATTGTCCAGATTGAAAAGGATTAAGTAAAACTGTTGTTATAGCCAACATAATCATGTTTTCTGTGTAAAAAATTTGGCAAAATTCTACCAAATGAAAATAAGCTTCTAGAAGTAAAAAATGAGTTTGTAGGCTATAAGATAAATGCACAAAACTAAAACATATCTTTATATACTAGCAATGAACAATTGGAACTAGAAAATCAAAACCATTTTTAATTGCAACAAAATATAAAATACTTAGGGATAAATATAACAAAAGATGTTCTGAAAATCTATCTATATATAAAAGCTTAAGCAATTGTTACTACCGTATCTGATGACTAGTGGGTAACTATGATACACACTAACCACCAGGGGGAAGATCCTCAATGGAGGAGATGCCCCCTGGTGGTTAGTGTGCTCTCACAGCCAACCTCCCCCAGCCGGCCAACCCCCATGGTCCAACCCCACCCCCACCTCTCCCACTCCCCATAGGCTGGCCCAAATTGACTCTGATCCCGGGCTAGGCCAAAGGACCCCACCTGTGCACAAGTTTGTGCACTGGGCCTCTAGTTATAAATCATTGCTGGGAGAAATGAAAGGCATTATGGAGAGATGTATTGTGTTCGTTGGTCAGAAGACTTACTACTGTTAAGATGTCAATTCTTTTCAAATTGATCTATAGATTTAATGCAATCCAAATAAAAATCCCAGTAGATTTTGAAGAACTTGACTAGCTGTTTTAAAATTCATGTAGAAATAAATGTAAAGGACCTACAGTAGCCAGACAACTTTGAAACAGAGTGACAGAGTTGGAGAATTAATACTGCTAGATGTCAAGATTTATGGTAAAGCCACAGTAGTCAAAATAGGTGGACAGATTAATGAAACAGAGTATAGTTCATAACAAACATATACATGTCAAAAATCCCATATATGATCAGTGGAGAGGGCATAAAGGGGATAAATGGTGATGGAAAAAATAAAATAAAAAATTTAAAAATCTCATAGATGTACAAATGTTTTTTGTTTTTAAAAAAATATATTTTATTAATTTTTTACAGAGAGGAAGGGAGAGATATAGAGAGCTAGAAACATCGATGAGAGAGAAACATCAACCAGCTGCCTCTTGCACACCCCCCACTGGGGATGTGCCCGAAACCAACGTACATGCTCCTGACCGGAATCAAACCTGGGACCTTTCAGTCTGTAGGCTGACGCTCTACCACTGAGCCAAACCAGTTTCGGCTGTTTGGGGTTTTTGACAGAAAGTGCAGAAGGCAATTCAGTGGAGGAAGAATAATGTTTTCACCAAATTGTGGTGGAACCATTCCACATTCATGTGCAAAAAAATAAAATTTGATATATGCCTCACATCATATACAAAAATATACCCAGGATGAATCAGATAGCTAAATGTAAAATCAAAGACTGTAACACAGATTTGTAGAAATCTTGATGACTTTGAGTTAGGCAAAGATTTCTTAGAAATAATTCAGAAGCACAATTTATAAAGAACTAATTGATAATTTGACTTACATAAATAAAAAAAAAACCAACCCTGCTTTTTCAAAGATATAATTAAGAGAATGAAAATATGAGTTATACACTGGAAGAAAACATTTAAAAGTCATATATTGGATAAAGGATAAAAAAAATTGAATATCAGGAGATATAATATATAGATATAATATATACTAGAGGCCTGGTGCACAAAATTTGTGCACTTGGGGGGGGGGGTGCCCCTCAGCCCAGCATGCACCTTCTCCAATCTGGGACTCCACAGGGGATGTCCAACTGTTGGTTTAGGCCTGATTCCTGTGAGATTGAACCTAAACTAGCAGTTGGACATCCCTCTCACAATCCAGGACCATTGGCTCCCAACTGTTTCCATCTGCCTGTCTGCTTGATCATCCCTTAACCACTCCCCTGCCAGCCTGATCAATGCCTAACTGCTCCCTGCCAGCCCAGTTGTCCTCAATTGCCCTCCCCTACTGGCCTGGTTGCTCCCAACTGCCTTCCCCTGCCAGTCTGGTCGCCCCCAACTGCCCTCCCCTGCAGGCCTAGTCTGCCCAACTGTTCTCCCTGCAGGCCTAGTCACCCCTAACTTCCCTCCTCTGCCAGCCTGGTTGCCCCCAACTGCCTTCCTCTGCTGGCCTGGTCACCCACAACTACCCTCCCCTGCTGGGCATCTTGTGGCAGTCATCTTTAATCACATGGGGGTGGTCATCTTGGGTGAGGGCATGAGGGTCAATTTGCATATTACCTCTTTAGTATATAGGATATACAGATTACATAAGTACAGAATATATAAATATTTTAAAAGCATAGCTTCCGATACAGGGTATGTAAATCTGAAATGAGCCTTACTGGGCTGCAATCAAGAGCTGGTGGGGCTGTGTTCCTCCTCGAGGCTCAGGGGAGATGTGGCTCCCTGACTGTCCCAACATCTGCAAGCTTCCTGCATTCCTTGGCTCCTGGCCCCATCCTCCATCTTCAACGCCAGCAGCATTGTCTTTGAAATTGCTCTCTGACTTCCTCTCCTGTCTCTCTTTTCCACTATTAGGTACCTTGTGATCACACTGGGCCCACCTGGGTAATCTAGGATATTTATTTATAGAAGGTCAGCTGCTTAGGCGCCTTGATCCTATCTGCAACCTTAATTCCTTCCAGGACATGGGCATCTTTGGGGACCATTATTCTGCCTATCACAGTATAACTTGATATGAGAATCTACTTCTTCCAATGTATATTTTATGAGATACAAATACAAACCAAGTATTTAAAAAAATATATTTTATTGATTTTTTACATAGAGGAAGGGAGAGGGATAGAGAACTAGAAACATTGATGAGAGAGAAACATCGACCAGCTGCCTCCTGCACACCTCCCACCAGGGGTGTGCCTACAACCAGTGTACATGCCCTTGACCGGAATCAAACCTGGGACTTTTCAGTGCACAGACTGATGCTCTATCCACTGAGCAAAACTGGTTTCAGCAAAACCAAGTATTTTTGATGAAAATTTAATGTCCAGATTGAGATATGCTTTAGTAGATTCCAAAGACTCAATTTTTTTAAAGAAGTATTTCAATAATTTTATATTGCTTACATATTGAAATGATAATTTTTGGATATGTTGGGTTAAGTAAAATGTATTATTAAAATAAAAGACAGATAACCCAATAGAAAAAAATGGATAAAAAGTATTAATAAGAAATAAATAAAAAAAATACAAATGATCAATAAGCCTGTCATAGTATTCTTAATTTAAAAGGGCCGCCAATATCTAATATTGGCATAGAAAGCAGAGATTCTCAGAAACTTTTGATGGGAGGGTAGTTTGATAAAATCTTTTGTAAGCAGTTTTGCAATGTTTAAAATTTGAAAATGAAATAACCATTTAACCTAGGGTTGAATTTTAAAAGTTTGCTCCGAGGAAAGACAAATGCATGATGTATGTCTAATGATGTTCACTGCAGCATTTTCCTCCACCAAGAAAACATGGAAAGCAACCAACGTGTCCTTCAATAAAGGAGTGGTTAAAGTGTCTCGTACATTCCTACCAGAACGAGGTACATGCAAAAATGGAGCTCAGGGGTCCCCTTGTCTGTTCTCATTCCTGTGCATCTCGTGGCTCCGTGGCGGTCTGGCCCCCACAGCCCACTGCTAGCCCCACTGAGCTTCCAGCTAATTAAAACACTGACCTCTGCCTCCTCCCCCTACTCCTAAATCTAGGCCCTGCCATTCTGTGAAAACAAAGGTACACCTTTGTTTTATCTTCTTTCCCAGGAAACCAGCCTGCCAAGACTGTCTTTATGTCAATGCTGTTTTCCTCCTTTGCCTCCTCCAGGTCTGTAAATCCACTCAGCATGCATTGACTTTATTTCTTTTTTTTTCTTCCTTCCTTCCTTCCTTCCTCCCTCCCTCCCTCCCTCCCTCCCTCCCTCCCTCCCTCCCTCCCTCCCTCCCTCCCTCCCTCCCTCCCTTCCTTTCTTTCTTTCTTTCTTTATTTTTGATTAAGGTATTACATGTGTCATCATCAAAACAGCACCCAGCAGCGTTAGGATTAGGAGAGGAGACTGCAGGGTCAGGCGGCCTCTCCTGTATGTGATTGTCCAGTATTAATGCTCCCTCCTAGAAGTGCAGCTGCTTCCCCATCCATCTTGTCTTTCCTCTCCCAATTCCAAGCTTTTAGTCTAAATTAAATCAAACTTTAAATCAATCTTCCTTCCCACGGCTGCGCTTACCCTCCCTGTTCTCCCGGAAAAATCAGGAAACCAGAACAGAGCCTGCCCTCCTTGGTGGCTAACCACTCTGCCACCCTTGCTGCAGGGGGCTCAGAGGGGAGACTGGGCCTGCAGGTTGCAGCTGTCACCTCCCGGGCTTTTCTCTCCTGAGGTTTCTAAGGCTCCTGCCCTGCCTCCAGCAGGCGCTGGTGGCCTGGGCCACCGATGTCAGGTCCACAGCCCCTCCTGAGCGGTCTTTCTTTCTCCAGCCTGGCCCTCTCCACCGCCCGGCTGCTGGGGCAGGACTCCCATCCTGGTGCTCTGAAGGCCCCAGTTCCCAGCGCCAGCACCCTGGCTGGCGAAGGTTCGAGTCTCCGGCCCCGCCCCCTGGCTGGTAGGGAAGTGGACTGCCTGCCTCACCTGCTGCTGGCAGGGCATCCCAATCCCCGCAGCGGGCCAGTGCCCTTGGCGAAGGGCCTCCCTGTCCTCCCGGAGAACACCCCGGAGCCCCGCCCGGGGGTCGGGGTGGCAGTCACAGCTTTGTATCAGGCTGTTCAGAAGATCTGGGATTAAATTGCCTTTTAAAAAAGTTATCTTTATTATAGAAAAGTATTACAGATGTCCCTGCCTTTTTTCCCCACTGACCCTCTCCACCCCGCACCAACCCCTCCTAGGCCTTCACCACACTATTGTCTGTGCCCATGGGCGATGCATATATGCATGTGTAATTCCCTGGTTAATCCCTCTCCACCTGTCCTCCATCCCCGCCTTCCCTGAGATTCCACAGTCTGTTCCATGCTTCTGTGTCTCGGGTTCTATTTTGTTCATCAGCGTATTTTGTTCATTAGATTACACATATGAGTGAGATCATGTGATACTTGCCTTTCTCTGACTGACTTATTTCACTTAGCATGATACTCTCCAGGTCCTCCATGCTGTCTCACAGGGTAAGAGATCCTTCTTTTTTACTGCTGCATAGTGTTCCATAGTGTGAATGTACCACAGCTTTTTATCCACTCGTCTGCTGATGGGCACCTGGGCTGTTTCCAGATCTTAGCTATTGTAAAGTGTGCTGCTATGAACATAGGGGTGCATACATTCTGACTGGTGTTTCAGGTTTCTTAGGAGGATATCTTCCTAGAAGTGGGATCGCTGGGTCAAGTGGCAGTTCCATATTTAATTTCTTGAGGAGACACCACAGTTCCCATAATGGCTGCTCCACTATGGAGAACAGTGGGTTTCCTTGAATCGCTTTTTAAACTGACTTCCATCAGTCCTCCTGTGTGTAGGTCCTCTTTGCCCTCATTTCCAGAGATGCCTGGTCCTGCCAGGGCCGTCTTTGCTGAGGGTGCTGTTCGCAGAGCAGACAGAGGGGTGCTCTCCGGTGCTGGTTGGGAACCTCTGTGGGGTCTGCTGGTCAGTGTCCTCTGCGCACCTGCTCCTAGCTCCCCGCTGCTCAGCGTTGCCCTCCCGTCCCTCCCACCAGGGCTGCTGCCCGTCAAACACATACTCTTCACAGGAGGTTCGGGGTTTTAAACCTGTCATTCTCCACCAGAAGTTTGAATTTAAGTTTTGATTTTCTTATAAATGAAGGAAGCACTGACAGTGTGTGTTTTACTCACTTGAATATATTTCTTCCTCTCTCTGGCACACACACCCTCGCTCACTACCATTTTGCTCTTGATTTCTAAGCCTTTCTCTCTTTTGCACTATTGTCAGTGAAAGTTTCTCCATAATATCATTTTTCAAAAAAAATTTTTTTTTGAAAAAGATGGAGAACTTTGGCCATTGTTTGTAAATCCTTTAAAGTGATGTATTAAGAGCATACAAGTTCACAGCTGCTCTATTTTCTTAGTAGCTTGTTACTTACCTTTTTTTTGAAATATTGCTCATGGTTCCCTTTTGTTCTTATCACTTCTAACTCTATTTTTATTTAATTTCAATGTTGCTAAATTTACTTTCTTTTTGCTCAAATTTCTGGCTTATCTTTTTCCCATTGTTTTGTTTTTAAACCTTTTTGTTTATTGGTCTCTCTCTCTTTTTTATTTTATTTTTTTATTTAAAATATTGACTTTTAGAGAGAAAGGAAAGGAGAGAAGGAAGGTGAGAGAGAGAGTGAGCTCCACCTGTTCACTTATTTATGTAACCACTAGAGGCCAGGTGCACGAAATTTGTGCACTGGGGTGGAGGCACTCAGCCTGGCCTGCACCACCTTGCAGTCTGGGAGCCCTCAGGGGATGTCTGATTGAAGATAGGGCCTAAACCATCAGTCACACATCCTTAGCACTGCTGTGGAGGTGGGAGAAGCTCCCACCATGGCCACTATGCTTGCCAACCGTGAGCCCAGCTCAGGGCTTCTGGCTGAGCACTGCTCTGCACAGACCACCAGTGGGCAGCTCCTGCATTGAGCATCTGCCCCCTGGTGGTCAGTGCATGTTATAGTGACCGTTGGTTCCGCCGTTTGGTGGATTTGCATATTAGCCTTTTATTATATAGGATTGGTTGATTTTTGCATGTGCCCTGACTGGGGATTAAACCTGCAACCTCGGTGTAGCGGGACAACGCTGTGACTAACTGAGCTACCTACCAGCCCAAATTAGCTCCTCTTTAAAGCCAATTGTCCACTTCCAGTCTTTTAAGAAATAGGTCACTCTGACCTAGTTTCATCTATTATGAAAACTGAAATGTTTATACCTAGTCTGTGCTATCTACTTATTTTTCATTTTCTATTTACCTTTCTCTCTTTTTATGTTTCTTTTCTCTATTTCTGCCCATTGTTGAACTTGTCACATTTATGATAATTTGTTACTTTTTTTTCCATCTATGTTTTGGAAGCTATAGTTTCCATTTCTATTCTGTTCCGTTTCTCCACGAAGCTGAGAAAGCCACAAGCAGAGAACTAGGGTAACCAGACGCACTTATGAGTCCGCATCCGCGGAAGCGGACCCGGCCGATTAGCCAGCATGTGGCCAGGTGTTCATGGCCCGGGAGACATTCCGAGCAGATGCTGAAACCACTGAGAGAAAGAAAAGTCTGGAATCTCTGAACGACTCTGAGTCTGTCTGTGGAAACTGCCAGGGACACGCACTGGGAAGAGCTGGAGGGGCAGGGCAGGCTGCGGGCTGTGCTTTAAAGCACCTTGGCCTCGTCTTCCCTCCGAGCGTGAGCGAGCCCTTCCTCTCCTCCCATCCATGCACACTGTGCCCGCTGACCTCCGGGGAGGGGAGGGGAAGGCACAGCTGAGAGAGAGCGGGAGCGGGCCCTGAGAGTGATCCTCATCATACGGCATGTGCTCTGGGCAGCGTCCAACGTGTTTGGGCAATTATGTCTGCCCACCAGCTAACAGCCGTCTGCCGGAGGGCTACCGCCTGGGCTCTCTGTCACTGTAAACAGTGAGCAGGACACCTTGTTCCAGGAACCAGACACTGAGAATTAGCCCATTACATGTAGCTCATGCAATTACAGGGAAATCTGTGGGCTACTTTGCCCGCAGGCGGGCACGTGTGAGGTCCTACTGTCAGAGCGAAGTGAGTCAGGCCTGCCGGGAGCGAGCGGCTCAGAGCGGCTCGAGGGTGGGGGCGGGTGGGTGTGCAGGCTGGGTGAGCTCCGGGTGCCTGGCACCACGGGTAGTCTCAGGCAATGGCACAGGGAGCTGGCTGGGAGAGGGCAGAGAGGAGGGTTCCCAGGCAGGGCTCTGAGAGGCGGGAACCCTGATGTTGGTTATAGCCATCAGAGCGATGTCGCCGTAGGCCAGTCAGGAGAGCCAAGATGCCGCTGAGGACCCTGGCTGACCTTCCACATGGAGAGCAGAGGTCGGAAGGAGAATGGTGGTGGGCGGGCCAGAGGTGTGGTGCCCACTGGGGAGCAGGCCCAGGGCAGGGCCAGGGGAAGGGAGGGACACAGGGAGTGGGAGAGCACCCAGACCTGAGGATCTGGTGCCAGGATTAGTGCTTGGTCATGATATGTGGGGTCCAGAACCAGTCGCCCCAACATGTGCCTCCGTAGTACACGATTGTTTTGAGCTGACGGCCACCTTAGCCACAGGCTCAGGAGAAACTTCTACCACCCTCCCCCGCTTCCCCCCGCCCCCCAGTGCCTGGGAGAACTGAATGAGGGCCTTGCCCATAAGAGATGATCAGCAATAACCTTTGACTCACCTCCGTTGCAGGCCAGCTTTTCCTTAGGAAGCATCTGCTCTTCCCAGCACCCTGCATGGATCTGTGAAGCCCCAAGGTGGTCTCACCCCCAGCTCAGGGTGTCTGTGCATCAGGCCTCCTTTCTGTCTCAGAACCTCTCATGAACGTGGGCTTCTGTTCATATGTATGCACTGAATTTGGTTATTTTTTCTTGCTAATCTCTCATGTCTCCTGATTATTAGACCAGCCAGAGAAACCTGAGGGTAGAGTGAAGGTTGTCCCTCGCTCACACAGATCCTTAATAATGAAAGCACAATATGCAAATCGACCGAATGACTGAACGGCAGAACGACGATCCAGAAGACCTTCCAGACAACCAGGCTATGACACACACTGGTGCCAGGCCAGCCAAGGTGGGTGTGATGCAATTGGTCAGGGGGCCCTGCCATCACCCCACAATCGCCCTGCAGAGGGAGGCCCAGGCCAGCCAAGTGATCCCACCCTACACATGTCACCTGCAGAGGGAGGTGACCTGTGGTGGTGGGGGAGCACTACACAGATGGCAAGCAGTGGCTGAGGTGGGGGTGGGGTGAGCTGCTGGCAGCTGGGGACCCTACCTGACGAGTCTCGGATTGCAGAGGGTGCAGGTGGGCTGGACAACCCCCAACCCCATGCATGAATTTCGTGCACCATGTCTCTAGTTTTTATAGTGTAATCCTTTGTGATCTCTATGTCACTGGTAATGAAGTCTCCACTTTAGCAATAATAAAACCAAAGTAAAATCAAATTAAGTGATTTGTCCCAAATCATACAAATTCAGATCTCTCTGACTCTTAAAAAAAAAAAATATATATATATATATATATATATATATATATATATATATATATATATATATATTTATATATATATTGATTTCAAGAGGAAGGGAGAAGGAGAGAGAGATAGAAATATCAATGATGAGAGAGAATCATCCTGCACATCCCCTAATGGGGATCAAGTCTGAATGTGCCCTTGACAGGAATTGAACCTAGGACCCTTCAGTCCACAGGACAACACTCTATCCACTGAGCCAAACCAGCCAGGGCCTCTCTGACTAAAGTCCTATTCAATCCATCAGCCTCTCTGGGACTTGTTTTTGTTCCCTACAGAACAGAGAGGCTGCACAGGACCAGGGTTCCCTGACTCTTACGGTAGTTCAGATCTTCCTTCCTGAGTTTTGTCATATCCACCTCTTATCCTATCTAATAAAGAGGGAATATGCAAATTGACCTTCACACTGTAACAGGATGGCTGTGCCCACAGCAGAGGCAGAAATTCTGTAACACAAGATGGCTTTGCCCATAACGAAGGCCGAGTTCTGGTAATGAGCCTTAACTAGCAATCAGCAGGGACCTGAGGCTGTGACCCCCACTGGGTGGGGCATGATGAGGGACCTCAGGCCGCACCCCCACCCCAGTGTCAGACGGGGGGACCTCAGGCCATGTCCCCCACTCAGCTGGACCTGACAGGAGACCTCAGGCCATGCCTCCTGCCCTGTAGGGTGGGGGCTCAGGCCATTCCCCCCACCCCAGTGCTGGGCTGGGGGACCTCAGGGCTTGATGGGGTACCTCAGGCTGCACCTCCTGCCCTGGTGCTGGGCTAGGAGACCTGAGGCCACACTCTCCACCTGGCAGGGCTTGACGAGGGTGGGGTCGGTCAGGTGTGGATCTAGCCCAATGGGGTTGGGGCCAGCTGGGTCTGGGTTTTGTGTGATTTCGAGGCGCACATGGGTGGGTGGGGCCTTTACTCTGGTTCCCATGGTGTGCCCCAGATTCTGACAGGAGGAAGGTTTTCACATACATTTTACTAATTTTCTTTCATCTCTGACACTTCTATTATAGAGAAAGGGCAAATAGCAATATTAAAATACTTCCTCTAATTCCCTTTTAATGTGCACGAATTTCATGCACCTGGTCACTAGTCTCTACTGTAATTTTTGTAAAAATTTTCCTTAAGCTGTCTCACTTTTTATTGTGACAAAGCACACATAACATAATTTACCATTCTAACCATTTTAAAATATATTTTTATTGATTTTTTACAGAGAGGAAGGGAGAGAGAGAGAGCGAGCTAGAAACGTCAATGAGAGAGAAACATAGTCCAGCTGCCTCTTGCACACCCCCTACCGGGGATGTGCCCGCAACCAAGGTACATGCCCTTGACTGGAATTGAACCCGGGACCTTTCAGTCTGCAGACCAACGCTCTACCACTGAGCCAAATCGGTTTTGGCCATTCTAACCATTTTAAGTGTACAGTTCAGCGCATTAACTACATTCCCATTGATGTACAACACATTTTAATTTTCAGTTGGACATATTAAAAAATAAAAGCATGATGTCACTCTCATGAACAGAAACCAGCATTCCTTTCCACTAACAGACGTGAAGACAGCGATGGCTAATGAGCAGCTAGTCATTGCACTGGAGTCTGAGAAAGGCCTGCCCCCTGCCCCCCATCTTTTCAAGGGAGGACCTCAGGGGTTGGGAGGTGTTAAAGGCCTGCTAGTCCCAAGTGACACCCCCCGCTGGAGCACTGGGGGAGGTGAAAGAGGGTGAAGAGGGCATTTCTCACAGTGATGCTGTGATGCCATGCTGTGCCCAGTACCTCCTCCTGCCCCGCCCTTCACTGAGCACCCCTGCCTCCCAGACCCACCCACAGGGTGGGAGCTGCCGAGATGCATGGGGCTCCCGCCTCCAAGGCTCTGACTCCCAGCCCCGACATAGGATCTCCCTTTCCTTTCCGGCCTGAAGCTCTGACTGGGGGCATCCTTTGGATGAATCTTTTACATCCCCTTCCCCGTTTGCCCCAGAGAAACCCGTGTCTCCCCAGATGTCCTCTCTCTGAGTCCCACATGAGGACTAGATGGCTGAGCCCCAGGAGCCTGGCAGCCTCGGATGACGGCCCTTCACTGTGACCTGTGTGTGGTCCAACGGTTACCGGGCCGCACCGCGGAGGGGGAGCGACTAGCTGCTCTGAGGGGTGAATGAGCGTCACCGGGGAAAGGGGAAAGGCGCACTGCTAACCCCGCCCCGCCCGTGGGCGTCAGGGTTCTGACAGAAAACACAAGAGCCGCTGCCTGGCCCGGGTGAGAACAGAGGCACCCCCCCGAGCTGCATCTCAGGTGGAGGGCAGGCTGGGTGGGTGCCCACTTCCTGGGACAACAAAAGTAGTAAAATGTGGGCGCCTGTGTCTCCTTGGAACACAGCATCAAAAAGCACAGCCAGGCCGAACTGGTTTGGCTCAGTGATAGAGTGTCGGTCTGCGGACTGAAAGGTCCCAGGTTCGATTCCGTTCAAGGGCATGTGCATTGGTTGCGGGCACATCCCCGGTAGGGGGTGTGCAAGAGGCAGCTGGTTGATATTTCTCTCTCATTGACGTTTCTAGCTCTCTACCCCTCCCTCCTCCTCTCTGTAAAAAATCAATAATATATATATATAAAAGCACAGCCAGGACCTGCTCCTCCCGCTGTGCACGTTGCTGTCAGTACCAGCAGGAAACCAGTGGTGGGGGTTCAGTGACAGGGCTGTGACCCCGGAGCCGGGCTGGGGATGGACACGGGGAGCCTGGAGGAGTGTCACCCTGAGCAAAGGCAGGGGCTTGGGGGCTTGTGGGGTGCAGGTTCTGACAGGAGGGGTCCTGGGCGTGGTCAGCCCTTCGGGGAGCCGCACCGAGATCTGTGCGGACACAGAGCACTCGCCTCACCTGGGGCTTGGCCTCGGCCTCGTCCTTGTAGTAGAACAGCTGGTCTCCGCGCAGCACGAACCAGCGCTGCTGCCAGTTCCTCATGATGCTCCTCTGCTTCTTCAGCCAGCCTGCCTTCAGCACAGGGCCCTGCCCGCAGGGGCCGCGGGGCTGCCTGGGGCTCTGGTCCGGCTCCCCCATCACCAGGCTTTTGGAGCGGGCTGCAAGCCAAAGAACACACCGAGTGAGTGGCAGGATGCTGCCCGTTTCAGCCCCTGCCCCACCCTGGCCCCAGCTGCCCTGTGGCTGGGACAGGGGAGCTCAGGGCTCCGGGGCTTGACCTCACTCGGCCCATTTGCCCCTCAGCTTCAGAGGGACACGGGCTGGAGCGCCTGAGCAGCAACATCCCAAGGTTATCTACCTGAGGCAGGAGCACGGCTTGCCTGCCTGGTTAGTTTCAGCTCATCTCTGGGGTCCTATGTTCCCTCTTTCCCCAGGCTTCTTCATCTATCCATACATCTGTCCCATGCATCTGTCCATGCACCCACACACCCACCCATGGACCCACACAGCCATCCTTCCAATTGTTCAATGGTTCATTCATTTACTCACTCAACTACTTATTGAGTACCTACTGTATGCCAGTCACTGTTCCCGGTGCTGGGGTTAAGCAGTGAAATAAGAGACACGAGGTTTCTGATCAAGATGGTGAAATAGGTGAATTTGTGCTTGCCTTCTCCCACAACCAGGTCAAAATCACAACTGATTCATGCAGCAACTACCATTGCGAGCCACCCGAACACCAGCCAAGCTAAGGACATAAAGAAGCCGCAGCCCTGGCTGGTGCAGCTCAGGTGGTTGGAGCATCATCCCGGACACCAAAAGGTGGCAGGCTCAATTCCTGGGCAAAACACATACCCAGGTTCAATAATTGGTCGGACCCGTGTGGGAGGCAACCAGTTGATTGATGTTTGACTCTCACATCAATGTTCTCTCTCTCTCTCTCTCTCTCTCTCTCTCTCTCTCTCTCTCTCTCTCTCTCTCTCTCAAAAAAAAAAAGACAAAAGCATGCATTGGGAGACGATTAAAAACATAATAAATCAGGAGAAGCCGCATGGAGATGGGTTGGAGGGGCAGAGACATGGAACTGCAGGTCCCATACTACAGTATGTGATTAAAAATTGAGAGGGGGGGGGGGTCTTGTCTGCAGAATTCACCCCTGAGGAGCGAGAAGTCCCAGTCTCACACCAGGCCTCCTCCAGGCATCCACCAGGCCTCCAGTGCCAGGAGGAGGAGTCCCCGTAACATCTGGCTATAAAAACCAGCAAGGATTGCATCCAAGTGAGATGGAGGGCAACCAAGGTACATGCCCTTGACCAGAATCAAACCTGGGACCCTTGAGTCCACAGGCTGACGCTCTATCCACTGAGCCAAACCGGTTAGGGCTCAGCTCCCCTTTTTAACAAACACTTCAGAAGAGGCATCTTTACTCTCTTTTGCAATTCCTCTCCTATTCCCTTATTTGGCAGTAAAATATACCTCACATGACATTTATCACTGTAACCATAGTTAAGTGCAGAGGTCAGTGGCATTTGGTACTAGTAGGTAACCATGACCATCATCTGCCTCCAGAACTCCTTCATCATCTCTGACTGCTTCCTGTTCTCTTTTGACCCCACCCCGTCAGGCTTTCCCCACCTGTTCCACCCAAACTGCTCTCATCAAGGTCACCAAAACCCTCATACTGACCAATCCAAGGCCACGTCAGTTCTCCCATTCCTTGACCCCTTGCAGCTCTTGATGGAGTTGGCTTCCTCCTCCAGTATCGCTTCTACCCTTGGGTTCCAAGCTCTCCCTCCTCTCCCCTCCTTCACTGCTCATCACTCTCAGTGTCCTCATCCTGCCCACCTCTTGGTGTGCTGTGTCCAGGAATAGTCCTTGGGCCCCATTTCTATCCACACTCGCTGTCTCAGGGTCCTCCTTCTGTCTCCTGGATCTACACACCATGGATGTGCAGAAAGCTCACCCCTGAACCCTAGACCCACATGTCCATGACATGCCCCCCTGAACACCTCCAATGCACATTCCACCCTGAAACCTTCTCCCCACCTGTCAGTGAGACCACGACCCTCCGGCTAGCCTTCATTTCTCTCCTGAATTACTGCTATAGCCCCTCCCCCAGCCTCCACTCCGACTTCTGTCTAAGCCTCTTAACAGGGCAGCCAGAGAGATTCTTGCAGGTGAGAGTGAGGCCACGATGCTCCCTACGACTGCTCTGCAGACTCCCCTTCTTGCTCTGTGGATAATGGGGCCATCACGACAGCCGCAAGGTCCTCAGACCAGGCCAGGGGTCGCTTGACCCCCTGTGCTCCCCAGTCCTGGCCACACTGGTCTCCGCAGCCCTCAGGGCAGCCACACGCTGGGCCCTGGCCCTGCCCCGCCGTCCTGTCTCTGCAGGGCCTTCTTCCAGCCCCTCATTCTCTCGATCACCCTTTAGAAAAAATACTGGGTATTTAATTTTATGTTCATTATGATTCTTTTTAACATTCTCACCCGAGGGCCTGCTGAGAGAGAGAGAGAGAGAGAGAGAGAGAGAGAGAGAGAGAGAGAGAGAGAGACAGAGAGAGAGAGACAGAGAGAGAGATATGCCCCAAGTGGGGATCGAACTCACAACCCAGGTACGTGCCCTTTGGGTACACCAGACAGTGCTCGGCCCACTGTGCCACTCGGGCCGGGCTTGACCACCTTTTAAAACTGTACCTGCAACCCTCCCATCTCCCGTTTCTGCTTTAACATTTACTTAAATTGTACTCTGGCGGTGGGAAGCAAGCTACAGCACAATAACATGAAACAAAAACTGCATGGAAAGGGAAGGCAAACACGGCTCCCAAACAGAAGACAGCACCGCGTTTCGTGTGGAAGGGCCGTGGGCGCGGTCCGGGCGGTGATGCCCTCCAGGGGTGGCCGTGCACAGTGCGCTCCGTGGGGGAAAGGATGCGGGGTGCATGTGGAATAAAGAATGCTGAGTGGAGCGGAGGGCCCGTGGGGAACCTAAAATAGCAACTGAAACACCAGCCTGGTAATGTTTACGGACAATAACCTGGACAGACACACAGGAGGCAGTGCCTCACACTAACCAGAGGCCTCGCCTGCGCCGCTGGACTCCGGCTGGACAGATGGCACTTCGCGGGAGCGGGGCCCGGGCCAGTGTGGCCCTCTGGGGGGCCAGGCCAGGGGGCCCTCTCTGGAGCCCCTGCCAGGGCTGGAGGAGAGCGGGCTCAGTGAGGGTGAGCGGTCGGTCTCCCCTCACTCTGCCTGAGTTCCCAGCTTGCACCCCCACCCTCACCCCCACTCCCATCCTCCCTACACTGGGGGCGGCTTCCCCTGGGTGCTGTACCTGCAGCCCCGCATGTCGCCTGTGTCTGTAGGGCCCCTTGGCTCCTGGAGCACACCTTGGGCAGGCACTGGGAGAACCTAGTTTACACCCCCAGCCCTGGCCTAAGCCCCTGGGTGAGGAGCCCGAACCCCTGCAGCCCAGCGTCTCATGGGAAGCCACTCAGGGGTGAAGAGGCAGATGTCACGCATCAGAGCCCGGAGTTCGGGGCGAGACCTCCCTCTGCTGGGCTTTGCTCCCAGCTCGGCCCTCCCCTTCTGTACTGCTCCCCCTTCCCCTCCCCCTCCCTGGCGTCCTCACCCAGGGTCTTCTTCAGAGAACCCCACCGCTCACACCGCCTATGGCCTTCAGAGCAGGCCCAGTAACACTGGCCTTGGGGAGCCACTGGGGCCCTGGGAGCCACGGGGCGCCTGGCCACGGCTCAGGCGGGCCTGCAGCCAGCTGGCCGCTCCCCTGGGAGGTCTGTAAGTGCTGAGGCCCGGGCGAGCAGAGTGGCTGCAGGGGCTCCAGGCAACTGATCCATCAAATCAATGGATGGTACAGCGGCGGGAAGCAGTGAGAGGCTCTCAGAGCAGAATTGATTTAGAGGGTAAGCTCAGAGGCTGAGAGATTGATTGAGAAGAGGGAGTGAGGTAATGGAAGGGGCACCAGAGGGGGCTGGACAAATGGTTTCATCAAGTTAATGCGATTTGCAGCCGCGGGCTGAGGGAGTGGCCAGGCCCAGGCTGTCCAGGGAGCGCTGTGCGCCCCGGGCTGGTCCACTGCAAGGTGCTCCTGAGGACGGCCTTTCAGATGCTCTTTAATTTGTTGCTTAGCTTCTTTGTGGGTCCCCCATCTGAGGGGAACCAGCAAGGCCGTCCTAATGGCCTCATTTTAGGGCCTGGTGGACGAAGAACAAGCGTACAGCCTGCTCCCCCAGAAGTGAAAAGTACTAATTCTAAAATAGCAGTCTAGCGGAAACTGGTTTGGCTCAGTGGATAGAGCTTCAGTCTGCGGACTGAAAGGTCCCAGGTTTGATTCCGGACATATTCCCAGTACGGGGTGTGCAGGAGGCAGCTGATCAATGACTCTCTCTCATCGATGTTTCTAGCTCTCTACCCCTCTCCCTTCCTTTCTGTAAAAAAAAAAAAAAAAAAAAAATCATCAATAAAATATATTTTAAATAAAATAGCAGTCCAAGGTAGTCTAGAAAGCTTGGGTTTTTTCATAGTGGGTATTTGAATGATTTAAAATGTTGATATAAAATGTCACATTCCACGTTGTCTTTATTGTCTGGGTCTGGGTCTGGGTCTCCTCCTGGCCCAGCCCGCCCTGCACGCCCCATGCCCTGTGCATCCCCATGCGCTGTGCATCCCCATGCCCTGTGCATCCCCATGCCCTGTGCATCCCCATGCCCTGTGCATCCCCATGCGCTGTGCATCCCCATGCCCTGCACGCCCCATGCCCTGTGCATCCCCATGCCCTGTGCATCTCCTTGCGCTGTGCATCCCATGCGCTGTGCATCCCCATGCCCTGCACGCCCCATGCCCTGTGCATCCCATGCGCTGTGCATCCCCATGCCCTGCACGCCCCATGCCCTGTGCATCCCCATGCGCTGGGCCCCCAGAGTGAACTGGACCCGCGCTCACTCATCGGGTCATGGAGCTCACGGTCTCCTGTGCTGGCACTGGGCATGGGGTGGCAGGCACAGCCCTGCCCTGGCGGAGGTGAAGGGGGAACAAAGACACCAAATACAGGAGACTCATCCAGGCAAGAAGAAGGGGAAATGGGAGCATGAAGGCATCAGCCCGACCAGACAGGGGGCTGGCAGCAGTGGGGAGGCTGGAGCGGGTGGAGGAGTGGGTGCACCATGAAAGCGGCTGGCATGTTATTTTAGCTGCAGGCCCCTGGGCACAGCACACACACTCTCGCCCCCTCCTCCTTCCGAAAAGCAGGGCATCAGTTTCCCTGTAGAAGCCGCCTCCCTGCCTGTGTGTGCAATGCGACGGTCCCCATCATCAGCCTTCAGTCTGCATCGCGGGCATTCCCAAACCCTGTTCCCCGAAGTTCCCATCACCCAGGCTTCACCTCTTTTCTGTGAAGTCCCCCCAAACACCACCAGTAAATTCAGATGCCTTTCCTTCTGTTAACTTGTCTTTTGTAAGTTTAATTCGCAGGCCTGCGTAGCCGGGGAGAGGAAACGGGCTTCCTCCTGCACTGTGGAAGGTTAGGGGAGAAGAGGGAGCCGGTGGGTTTGAGGGGTCACAGGAAGGCCTCAGGGCGAGAGTCTGGCGGCACGCCAGGGGCCATGGCTCCGGCTCTTCACCCTGACTGCCAGGACCGGGTCCCTGCCCTGAACAACCACACCCTAACGCTGTCCCCACGACCAAGGAACACCCGCTTCTCTGAGAAAGCCAAGCCGGTGGACTCCCTCTAACTACCCGCAGGCCCACGGGGTCTCTGCTGCCACAGCTCCTCAGAAGGCTGTGCCGGATCAGGGGATCAGGGCACAGACAGCTTTGGCTGAGCGCCGAGGCGTGAAGTTGCATGGAGAGGCCTCTGGGGCCTGTGTGCCCCTCACTCTTCCAGACAGCACAGGTCCCTGTGTGGCCACCCCCCGGGCACGGGCACCTGCGGGCCTGCCAGCCTGGAGCCGGCTCCCCCCGTGGTATCAGGGCTGCTGGTTTGAGGTTCCTGAAGCAGGGCCTGGCTCGGCCGCGGTGCTGCGCTCATCTGGAGCCCCCCGTGCTGCTCCATCCGTGTGCCGCCCAGGAAGGCGCTCTCGCACCCTGCGCCCTGGAAGGTCGCACAGAGTTGCACAATAGCCATGTCTCCTGTGAACGCGAGGCAGGAACCCTCAAGTCAAAGACGATGGGAAAACCAGACCCACGGACTCTGCCCCTCGGCAGGGATCTTGGTTCGGAAGAAATCTGCCCCCCGGGACCTGTCCGACCCAGGCCTGTCTCCACACCTTGAAGGTCAGAGGGCACGAGATCACAGTTCGTGCCTGTGCCCAGAGGAGTGGCAGCAGGAGCTGGAAACACAGAACAGAGGGTCCCCTTCCCCCAGGGGCGCCGCAGACAGGCCGCCGAGGTCAGGACATGGGCTCAAGGCTTGCGGCTGAGGCCCTTCCAGCCTCTGGGAGCCCAGGTTCCCAGGAGGAGTGGCAGCAGGCACAACCCCCGCGGGCTCCCCGGCCTGCAGTGCTCTGCATGAGGAAGCCGCTCCTCCTCGGACGCTGCCGGACCCTGTCCCTTGTCCGGAGCAGCTGGCCAGGTGGCGGCCTCGGCTCCGGGCAGACCAGCAGGCCACTCACTAGGAGCCTTGGGTCAGGGAGTTGACGTAATTCCATATTGGTTATAGATTTCATTTCTGCCTGCCTCCGAGCCATTAGTGTGGATCAATGCACACTCCGCTTTGGCTGAGTGATCGCTGGGGCTGTTGATGCTTCGGTGAGTTGGGCAGGTCCTGGCTGCCTTCCTGGGAGCCCAAGGCCGCCTCTGGCCCCGGTGGAGCCCAGGACAGATAACTCCATGTTCCCATCGGCAGGGACCTGGGAGAAGAGGCAGGAGGAGGGCGGAGTCCTGGGTGCCAGCACCTCTCTCCAGGGCACAAACTACCCTCCTTCCCTCCGGGTGCCCACCTGGGTGGCAGCAGTCAGGGGGCAGGCACAGTGCCGGGGCAGGGGAGCCGGCTGGCAGCCGCTGAGGGCTCTCAGCACTTGTGCTCCGAGGACGAGCCCGGAGTCCCCTCAAGCCCCCGAGGGTGGCAGGTGGGAAGCACGCACCCCACAACACCTGCTGGATATGCACCTTCCCTGACCTCAGGGCCACCCCTGCAGACACACTGCCCATGCTGCAGCCAGCGTGGCCTCTAATGCCCATCCAGCCATGCCATGCCTCACTGCGCTGCTTAACACCCGACCTGATGTGGGCTGAGCCCACCCCCCTACCACGTCCCTAGTCCCCCCACGGCCTTCCTGCATTGCAGCCACCCCCGTTTCCCAGTACGTCCTGCACGAGTATGTGCCTCGGACCTGGTCACAGGCTTTCCCTCCATGGCTTCCCCTCTGCTGCCTGGCAGGCCTGGTGCATGGGGAGGAAGCACCCAGTCGTGGCAGGAGCCTCTGGGTTTAAATCCCAGCACTGCCCTCCCTGGCCGGGTTCCCCCGGCTGGTAAGTTCTCTCTGGGACGCAGTCTCCTCACTGAAAAGTGGGGCGGCGGTGCTCTTTCTCAGTGAGGGCCTGGTCTCTTGAAGGTGGAAGGAGACTGCACACAGGCAGGTGTCATGGGACAGCACAGTGGCGGCCCCAGTGGCAGCGAGGCTGGGGAGAGGTGACGAGGGCTGGAGCAGGCAGCGCACCTGCAAAGAGGTGGGCGGAACAGCCGTGGCCTGGCACTGGCATGGGCATGCTGCGCTGGTCTCGCGTTCGGCGAACGAGTGCCAAGCCAGGGCTTTTATATGTTGGCCTTGCCAGGCCTGGCCCGGGCTCTGGGGGAGACAGTTAAGTTGTTCCAGGGGCTGTGTTTGCTCCGAAGCAGCTCCCAGAGGTCCCAGGCAGGAGCTGTGTGCCCGCTCCGGTTAAACCTCAGTCAGTGCACGGGGATTAAACTCCTCATGTGCGGGGAGGAGGCATACAGATTTTTGTCTGCATGGGGGTCAGTGTCCCAAGCCCCCCATGGTACTTAAGGGTGGACTGTATATATATATGTAAATATATATAACACAATGCTACACTATATATAATATACATAGTGTATAATATGTACCACGTCTTCTTCATCCCTCCGGCCACTGATGGACAGGTAGGTTGCTTCCAGACTTGGCCATTGTGAACAGTAATTCAGTGGACACGGGGGCACAGACGCCCTTTGTCTTCCTGTCTTCACTTCCTTCGGATGTAGAGCCAGATGTGGGATTGCTGGGCCATATGATCGTTCCATTTTTAATTTTCGGAGAAACTTCCATGCTGTTTCCCATAGTAGCTGCACCAATTTACATCCCCACCAAGAGTGGGCCAGGATTCCTTTCTGCACATCCTTGCAGACGTTTGTTATCACTTCTGTTTTTATAACAGCCATTCTAACAGGAATAAAGTGATATCTCATGTGGCTTTGATTTGCATTTCCTTGACGATTAGTGATGTTGAGCACCTTTTCATATACCTGTTGGCCATTTGTGTTTTTTCTTTTTATAATATATTTTATTGATTTTTCACAGAGGAGAAGAGAGAGGGATAGAGAGTTAGAAACATCGATGAGAGAGAATCATCGATCAGCTGCCTCTTGCACACCCCCTACCGGGGATATGCCCGCAACCAATGTACATGCCCTTGACCGGAATCGAACCCGGGACCTTTCAGTCCACAGGCGGACGCTCTATCCACTGAGCCAAACCGGTCTCGGCTGTTTTTTCTTTTTTAAAAAAAATATATTTTATTGATTTTTTACAGAGAGAAAGGGAGAGGAATAGAGAGCTAGAAACATGATCGATGAGAGAGAAACATCGATCAACTGCCTCTTGCACACCTGCTACTGGGGATGTACCCGCAACCAAGGTACATGCCCTTGACCAGAATTGAACCTGGGACCCTACAGTCCACAGGTCGATGCTCTATCCACTGAGCCAAACTGGTTAGGGCTGTAGTTTTTCTTTGAAAAAAAAAATGTCTATTCAGTTCTTCAGTCCACTTTTAAATTGGATTTTTTGAGGGGGTTATTGAATTGTATAAGTTCTTTATAGATTTTGGATAGTAACCCCTTATCAAATCTATGCTTTGCAAATATGTTCTCTGTAGGTTATCTTTTCATTTTGTTGATGACTTCCTTTGCTGAGCAGGTTTTTAGTTTGATGTAGACCCACTTGTTTATTTTTGCTTTTGTTGCCTTTGCCTTTGGTCAAATCCAAAAAATCATCACTAAGACTGAGGTCGAGAAGCTTATCCCCTATGTTTTTTCCTAGGATTTCAGGTCTTACATTCACATCTTTCATCATTGTGGGTGGATTTTTGTGTGTGGGGTAAGATAAACATCCAGCTTTACACTCTTGCATGTGGCTGCCCAGTTTCCCCAACACTCTTTATCCTCTCCCCATTGCATATTGCTGGTCCTGCTGTCATAAATTCACTGCATGGGTTTATTTCTGGGCTCTGTCTGTTTCATTGATCTGTGGGCCACAGCTCACTTTTATGCCACATCTTGATTTTCTCTTTTAAGAACTATCTGTTAATTTTTCATTATAAAAGGTGAGGATTTTATTGCTTTCACTCCCCTGTCCCCACCACACACAAGCACCCTTCTCAGCCTCCCAATATAGTTCTATTACAATTTTGGTTTGGTCAATACACAGAATACTCATTATTCATACTATGTAATTGCTGGCCCCAGTTGAGCTATGTTGTGTACTGTAGTAATTTTCCTTTCATGCATCACTGTTTGCTTTTCCTGGAGTTCATAATTGCCTTGTTTTCTTCATTTGCTTAGTTTTCCACTACATATTAATAATTCAACCTTAAATATTTCAAAAGTTGTCTAAAGCTAATCTCTATGTTCATATGTGTTGGGCATCTTCTTAAAAATATCACTGCTTATTACTCAGAATCCATGGCTCCTAGGAGCCACAGGGGGGCAGTGCACAGAGACTTGTGGCTCTCAGGAATCCCTGTGCTGGGTGAGGCAGAGAGGTCAGGCTTCAGAGTAAGAAAGCCATGAATATGAATTCCACCACTTGTTGGCAGGGCACCCATAGTTCTCCTTGCACGTCTGTTGAGATGGGACACGATGCCTCATCATAGCATAGTTATGAGAGTAAGGCCATTGGAAGTACTCTCTATCACTCAAAAAAGAAAGTCAAAGGGCTTTCTCTCCCCATTCCCAAAGTGCTGCCCAGGCTCTGCACAATCACCAAGGCTTACAAGACACTGGTACTCCTCCTAAAGGAGGGAGCTAACATTGCCATAGCTTTGCTCATCAGCACAACAATTTCCTCTAAAAGAAGGGATCTCACTTGGCTGGTGTGGCTCAGTGGTTGAGCATTAACCCATGAACTGGGAGGTTGTGGTTCCATTCCCAGTCAGGGCACATGCCCGGGTTGCAGGCTTGATCCCTAGTAGGAAGCACGCATGAGGCAGCCTATAAGTGATTTTCTCTCTCATCATTGATGTTTCTATCTATCTCTCTTTCTCCCTTCCTCTCTGAAATAAATAGACACACACACACACACACACACACACTAGTATACACACACTGAAGGGACCTCCTAATGGCAAAGGTCAACTTTATTTTAAAACTAGATTCTCAGTCATGAAATTTGTGCACTGAGGGGGAGATCCCTCAGCCCAACCAGTGCCTGCCTTCCTTCCTTCCTTCCTTCCTTCCTTCCTTCCTTCCTTCCAAATACAATATATATACTGAGTGACCACCAAGTGCCTGGCCCCTGCCCTCACAGTTCACAGTCCAGTGGAGTGGCAGACATTCACAGATAAACCCACTGAGGAGTGGACAAATGAAATTCATGCACATTCAAGGTGCATGCTGTTAAGAAGAGGAGAGCAAGGAACAGAGGAGCCAGCTGAGCCTGAGGTGTGTGGGAGGACATTTTTGGTGGCAACTAAGCTGAGAACTGGAGGGTGAGTCCAAGTTAAGGAGTGTGCATGCGTGTGTGTGTGTGTGTGTGTGTGTGTGTGTGTGTGAGAGAGAGAGAGAGAGAGAGAGAGAGAGAGAGAGAGAGAGAGAGAGAGAGGCAGAGGCATTTCAGGGAGGAAAAGTGTGTGCCAAGGCCCTGTGGTAGGAGGCTTATAAAACAGCTGAGGAACAGGCAGGCCAGTGTGCCCAGAGCGTGGAGAGTCAGGGGAGACTGGAGATCTGGTCAGTGGCTAGAACATAAGAGGGCCCTTGTGGGCCATGATAAGAGCTTTGGATTCCCAGTTGGGGTTGGAGGTGGGTGCATGGTGGATTTATATCTGAAAACATGGCTCTGGCTTTGGAGAGGAAAATAGATGGTATGGGTTGGCTGACACAGAGCCCTACTGCCTTAGTCCAGGTGAGAGATGATGCTGGCTAGGAGGATGCTGCATGAGTGACAAGAGCCATGAACCTCTATCTGGGAGGTGTTAGTGGCACCCAGGAGGCCTTCATCCCATTTGGGGGACTTCACAAACCTTTGTAGAAACAAGCCCTGTGAGAGAGGGATTTCAGAAAGGGGAGCAATCCCAGCTGGCTGGGGTAGCAGCAGGGACAGTGTTTGGGCTCTGATTGATGGCCTGGAGAGATGGGAGGAGCCAGGGCTGGGCTGAGTGAGTGAGGAGGCACATGGATGGTGTGCAGCAGGCATGTGCTTGCGGTTTCACTCCCTCCTTCACCTGGAAAACCGCACATTGCTCCCAGGAGAGCGGGCGCCTATCATATGCTTTCATTTTCCCCATCCTTAAAGACAGACCACCTCATTAGAGTGCACAGAACACACAGGTTGGTAACTAGCTCCTGTATAGGACACAAGTCCTGGCATTTTAGTAGATTTCTCCTATTTTTCTCCTGAGAAAACTGGCAGGGGCACTGCCATCTCTCCTGTCCCCACTCTGGGCATAAGGCAGGAAAGCTCAGCAGAGCAATGGCTTGTGGGATCCCGGCACCCGGAGGGCTCCCTGGAAGGGACCCTCGGATCCTGGCAGGAGCTGTGTGGGACAGGGCCAGCCACACCTGGTTTCAAATGGCCGGCCTGAATTCAGTGCGCTGACCGCCCGAATCATCACAGCATTGGTGACCAGTTTGAGCTGATGCCCACCAAGCTGGACCACTTTCCTGAAATGAATTTGAATTGTGTGATGCACAACTTACTGATTTGAACTTACTGGCCTGTTTTGAACCATTTTCAGCTGGTTTGGATGCCTCCCTGTTTTTTGAATTAGTAGGGTGTGTGTGTGTGTGTGTGTGTGTGTGTGTGTGTGTGTGTGTCTGTGTGAGTGTGTGTATGTGTGTGTGAGTGTGTGAGTGTTAGTGTGTGTGTGAGCATGTGTGTGTGAGTGTGTGTGTGTGTGAGTGTTAGTGTGTGAGCATGTGTGTGAGTATGTATGTGTATGTGTAAGAGTGTGAGTGAGTGTGTGTGTGAGTGTGTTGACACCTGTCTCTACTTCTTGGAAGTTGAGCTCAGCCAGGACACAACAGTTGACCAAACGTAGTTCTATATGCAGGAAGAGACAGTAGGGTCTCCCCTGGCGGTTCTCAATCCTGGCAAAGGATTGAGAAAGAAATGAGAGGATGGGACCTGCTCCTGGGGACCTGCCAGGAGCTGACAGGGAGGAGTCCCCGGGAAGGCCTGTCTGTAGAGCAGCCTTTGCCAGACTCCAGAGCTCCTGAGCGGGCTGGCCTGCTGGTACTAATTTCCCGGAAGAGACCCAGGCTTTCTCACACAGCGGCCCGGGCGCTTGCTGTGGCATAGTCTGGGAGTGTATTTGGAATATGTACATTCTGCACAGTCTGGGCAAGGCCTGTCTGGATACCAGGGGCTGAGAATCGTGTCTTCCTGTGTTCACAGTAACACGTATCCTGCTCAGTTCCTAAAAGGTTGGAATGTGTCTTGATGGGGAGGATGCTGCCTGAGTGACGCATGAGGAGTCTCTTCCGTATCAGAGCCCACATTTTTCAAGGCACATGTATCTAATGATCTCCATTTCTCACAACTGTCCCCAGGGAGAATCCCTAACGAACTGTGAGCCTGCCCCTGGCTGTGTCTTAGCCTCTGGCTATGTCTGCTGCCCCCTCCTGCCCCGCTCCGCCTCCTGGCCCAGTGCGCCCTGTCCTCCCGTGCCACATGCCTAGAACGTGGTTTCCACCCTCCATCACCCTGTGCCTAGGCAGGCGCCCATCATCCCTCAGCTTACAGCTCAAGCACCCTCACTTCCTCTGGACGCACCACTTATAGTCTGTGCTCTTAGAATGCTTCTTGTCATGGTTTATGGTCACAGGTTTTTGTGGGTGATTGCTATTAAGGCCTGGTGACTAGCACCATAGATTTCACCTTTAACATTTCTTGTCAGTAATGTCATCTAGTAGAAGGTTTCTCAGCACCAGCTCTATTGACATTTCGGACCAGATAATCTTTGTCGTGGGCCACCCTCTGCATTGTGGGGTGTTTAGCGGCATCCATGGCCTCTACTGACTAGATGCCAGGAGCACCCCTCAGTCGGAACAACCAAGACCGCCTCCAGACAGTGTCACGCGTCTCCTGGGGGCAAAATCACTCTCGGCTGAGAAGCGCTGACCGAGAACAGTCGCCCATAGGAAGTTTGGGTTGTCAGAGGCAGGTTCCCGAGAGCCCTGGGCTGAGGCGCTGACCGCCTGGCCCTGCACTGGCCAGCAGCATACACCGTGAGCCAGTGTGTAGTTCTAGCAGTTACATTAAAAGAAACTAATGAAACAGGTGAAAAGAATGTTAATAATGTATTTCATTGAACCCAGTATAGCCAAATACTGTCATTTTAGCATGTTACCAATAATTATTAATGAGATACTTGCACTCTGTTCTTCCTGACAATCATCAAAATCCAGTGTGTATTTTCTTAATCTGGACAAGCCAGGTGGGGCACGTGGATTAGCCACCTGTGGGGAGGGAGGTGGGCCCCGCTCTCTCCCGCTGGGTCGCCCCGGATTGCACCCGGCCTCAGCAGAGCCACGCACAGCCCTCCTGTTCCACGGGGCTCACAGGTTACACTCCATCCGTGCACCCCACCGGCGCGGTTCTATGGCTCTCACTACTTGTTGGGGGGCCAGACTCCCCCAGTGTCCAGGTGCCTGGGACAGGCTATTGAGATGGGCGTGCTGCCTGCACATTCACGGGAGGTGGAGGGTCCCCGCCTCCCACACGGGTGAGTCTCACTCTGTTCCCAGCTCCCCAGGCAGCGGCCTCACCCACCTCCAAACCACCCTCACGTTCTCTGCTCACAGGAGGCTCACCCTCCGCAGACTGGCCACCTGGGAAGACACACACTGTTTTCCTATGAGACAGAGGTTCTCATCTAAGACGACGCCGCCGGAGCCGAGCGGGTGCTGCCCAGAAAGCTGGCTCTGGCTCTGGGACTGGTCCCCAGCCCCCAGGCCGCTCTGTAGGGACACAGGGTGCAAGACTCTCCCACCCCCTGTCCCTTCCTGTCTGTCCCACTTCCTCCACCCCACAGCGCCCTGTCTCCAGGCCTCCCAGCTGTCTGGGAGTCCTGAGGGGACCCCCTACCCCACCATCTGAGGAACTGCTTCCCCGCCCAGCCCTGGCCACTCCCACAGGCTCTGCCTATCTGACCAGCTTTCTCAGAAGCCGGGCACCGCCTCCCTGGGGGCCACTGTTAGTTGGCTGCTGGGACAAATCTTGAGAATTGGGATTTATTTCCCTTTTGGTAAAGGAACAGTTTCCCCAAAGTTGTTGCCTGGTCACACTGGGCGACCCCAGGACTCAGTAAGACACAGAGGACGGGTGAAGCTGCACAGCCACTGAGGCACTGTGACAGCCACTGCCCTGCAGTCTCAGGTCTGACTGCCCTCACCCTTCCCTCACCCCAGTCCCTGACCCCGGTCCCTCACCCTGGTCCCTGACCCCGGACCCTCCCCCGGTCCCTCACCCCAGTCCCTGACCCCGGTCCCTCACCCTGGTCGTTCACCCCGGTCCCTCGCCCTGGTCCCTGACCCCGGTCCTTCACCTCGGTCCCTCACCCTGGTCCCTGACCCCGGACCCTCCCCCGGTCCCTCACCCTGGTCCCTGACCCCCGTCCCTCACCCTGGTCCCTCACCCCAGTCCCTGACCCCGGTCCCTCACCCCAGTCCCTGACCCCGGTCCCTCACCCTGGTCCCTGACCCCGGTCCTTCACCTCGGTCCCTTGCCCGGCCTCCGTCTGCAGCCCAGCAGCCAGCCGAGTGACCACACATTCACGGAGACTCAGGCACCCGGTGCCCAGACCCGCCCCGCCCCGCCCCAGGAAGCGGGACTTACCCCTCCTGGCCTGCCTGACCTTTGGGCTCAGCATGCTCCTGCCGCCCCCAGGCCAGAGCCGCTGGGTCAGTCATGCTGTCATCACTTCCCGTTTCTCTGGCTCTCGCCCAGGTGCCCCTCATGCCCCGCAAGAGCCCTATGGCCACGGCGCCGGCAGCGAGGCTCGCTGGGCTCCATCCCCGCTGCGGACCGCAGGCTTCCAGGGCTGCAGCAGCCTCCATGCATTATTTATCCCTCCCGCTCAACTCCGTCCCGGGAGCCTCAGGAAGTTCAGCATCCTCTGCCAATCCTCCCCTGGAGCCCGGGCACCCGCGGCAGAGGGCACGGAGCTGAGCCCCTTGGGCAGCGGGCAGCGGGCGGGGCACAGGCGGGTCCGCAGGGAGGACCAGCGCTGGCGAGGCATCCTGGGCGGCTGGGCGGTGCGGGGCTCGGACCCGCCCTCGGCGCTGGGAGGGCTCTGGGGCTGCGGATGCTGGAGGCGGCAGGGAAACCTCCTACTGCGGCGCCAAGCCCCTGCTGCCTGCCGGGGTCAGGCTGCGGGGAGAGGATGTGGAGGTGGGAGGGTGCTCTTGGGGAGAGATTGGCCCGGACCCCTGCAGGAGCCCGTCCAATGGAACCTGCAAAGCCCCGCATTTCCTGCCAGGAGTGCCCAGGAGGCTGGGGAGGAGCGCACTTCCACCTGTTCATTCAGAGACAGGTGTGACCTGCAGTGTCCAGGTGCCCTGGGGCCTGGCCATAGGGGAGGTGCCATAGGGACAGGACCTGTCTCTGCTGGCTTAGTAAGGGGCCTGGATAAGGAGGGCGAGGACGCAGGTCCTAGGATCTGGGCGGGTCCCTGAGGAGTGGCTCTCTCCTTGGGGTGCCTGTTTAACACCAGCATAACTCCAGCGCTATAGTGGGGGTTCCCTCAATGTCCTAAAAGTTGCCCAAGAATGCAATCTCAGCAATCACTGTCATTCATTCGGCACCTGCTCTGTGTCCAGCAATGAAGTGGTGCTTCGTATTCAATATCTCAGATAATTCCTGAACTCCTGAGGCAGATGCTGCTGTCCTGGCCTTTCAGAGGGAGAAAGAGGGCACCGGGAGCTGGTAACGTGCCCAGTGACATGCTCTCCCCGGCGGGCGTCCACCCGGGGTTGTGTCCACCCTGTGCGAGGCTTTCCAGGACGCCAGCCTCTCTGAATGCCCAATGCCGACCCTCCCGGTGACAGTTCCTGCTCCAGAGCCTCCAGGAACCTGCTGGATGGCGAGAGCCCGCCTCTCTGCCCAGACAGCAGCCAGGTGCCCGGCCAGGCATTCGCCTGGGCGCTGTGGGTCCTCTGAGCTGGAAGCCAAGGGGTTTGAACAACCACCAATCTGCTTCTAACAACCAATATGGCCCTGATCCCTTTAGCGGCCTCCATCCCTGACCCCGCCTCCCCGATACTGGCATGTCATCAGCGCCAGCAGCGGGAGGGAGGAGGCCACGGCGGAGCCCACAGTGCTATCCCTGCAGAGATGACTAGCCTGGGCAGTGGAGAGCAGGGGCAGATGGGGAGGTGAGGACCCAACAGGAAGTGGGGGGCAGATTCAGGGGGAAAGCAGAGTCTACAGAGGCACAGCTCTTACTCAGCATCACGTCACTTGTTCTGGCTGCAGTTACCCCTCAGAAGGTTTCACTAAGTGTCTTGCTGTGACCTAGCTCTTGTTAATACTACACACAGCTATATTTACCCTAAACCCTGGCCCCTCTGCCCCTCACCGTATACCCACAGCCCCTGCCCCCTGTGTCCCTAACCTGTATACCTACAGCACTGTCCCCTGTGCCCCTCACCTGTATACCCACAGCCCCCGCCCCCTGTGCCCCTCACCTGAATACCCACAGCCCCCGCCCCCTGTGCCCCTCACCTGTATACCCACAGTTCTGTCCCCTATGCCCCTCACCTGTATACCCACAGCCCCCACCCCTTGTGCCCCTCACCTGTATACCCACATCCCCCGCCCCCTGTGTCCCTCACCTGTATACCCACAGCCCCCACCCCCTGTGCCCCTCACCTGTATACCCACAGCCCCCATCCCCTGTGCCCCTCACCTGTATACCCACAGCCCCTGCCCCCATGCCCCTCACCTGTATACCCACATCCCCCGCCCCCTGTGTCCCTCACCTGTATACCCACATCCCCCGCCCCCTGTGTCCCTCACCTGTATACCCACAGCCCCCACCTCCTGTGCCCCTCATCTGTATACCCACAGTCCCTGCCCCGAGTGCCTCTGAGCACTCCCTCTGTGTAATGCCCTTTCCCACACGGTTTCAGCGACTGAGCCTGATCATGCTGAGCAATCCTCTGGTAATTGCTTATCCTACCACCACAAAGAGCCACCAAGTGCTTCCTGTACCCCTTAGCCTGCCGATGCCCCTCCTTCACCCCCAGCCTGCAGCCCCATGAGGAATATTGACTTGGCGGGCAGACCCAGTGCACTCCCCCCAGTTACAGGCGCGCACTCTTCTTCCTCAGGACAGTTCAGGCCAGTCTGGCCGGAGCAGAGCCACTCAGGAGGGAAGGACATAGGCGACCATGTGGCCTGTGCCTAAGGCAGCCTGGGTCCTCTCTCTCAGCCAGAGGCAGGGCAATGACCAGAGACCTAGTTAGGGTCCCTCCGACTTGTTCTGGTTAAGCAGATCTCTCTGTGCAGCTCCCCCCCCCACAACTCCCCTCCCCCCCCATTCAGTCACCTTGGCTGCGTCCCAGGATCAGTGCTGGAGCCCAGCGGAGGTGCAGAGGCTCTGGGCTGAACCCCAAAGGCTGCTGGGAAAGACTGCGAGGGGCATAGAAGCTCTTTCTCTCTCTGCCCTCAGACCAGGTCCCAGTGCCTCTCGGGATGAGGGGATCCTTGGGGCCACTGCAAGGGACAGGGAGCCCCTCCTTCCTGAGGCTTACACACCCCGCTCGCTCCTCGGGCTCTGGACCCTCCGTGTCCCTCTGAGGCTGCGGGAGCGAGGTGGAGCGAGACAGGAGCAGGTCCAGCCCGAGTCAACGCAAGGCGCTTATCAGAAGGAACTATCCCACTCCCCTCCCTGGCAGGAAGCCCAGAGCAAGGAGGGACCAGGTCTCCCCGAGTAGGAGGGACCCCCTTTCCCACTGTGCCTCTGCCCTCACCCCAGGTGGTTCTGGTCCCTCACTGTGCCCCCACCCCCACGCCCTCGCACCATCCAGCCATGCTGAAGGGCTGCTCTGGGCCAGGCGTCGCCGGGACTTAAGGCACGTGGGAAGAATCAGTGAGCAGAACTCTCCAGAAGGCGTCTGCGGAAATGCATACTTCTTGGTGGGATGGTTACCCACCTGCATCCGTAGTCCAGAGCCAGGAAGACTTTACGTCATGTGCGGACAAAAGGGGTTCAATGGGAAGGAGCCCCGCAGGGTGATCCGTTCCCAGCTAGGCAGGCCATGTGGGCCGTCCCGCCCCAGCCCACAACTGAGGAGTGAAATGCTGGTCGGCCTCACACTGGCCCTGTCCATGATGTCTGCGCATCCAGGTGGGCACGACTTGGCAATAAACGGAACCCCTTTAAGAGAGCACAGGCTTGTTAACTGTCCTGCTCTCTCCCCACTGCCACTCCCCTGCTCCCCTCTGCACCTCCCCTGGGATATCTCTGTCCGTTGAGATCTTCACGAACTCCTCGAGTGTGGTCCTTCGTAGGGGCCGCTAGTCCCTGTATCGCCCGACTCTGGTCTATGTGCCCGAAGCCAGTGCGTGTCTGCCGAGTTCTCACTTCCAGGCCGGGCGTCTCCTCTGTTTGGCTCAAATGACATTTTTATAAAATTCTCTGCATGTGTGGACGTTTTATGTCGACGGTGGTTCTCAATCTTCGCATCGTGTCGGGGCTTTGAGAATGGATTACTGGTCCCACCCTAGTGGCTCGCCTGCACCGTGGCCACTGGGAGCCGTGGTGGCTCCGCGTGTGGCAGCCTGAGAGCACTCCTGCGTGTCCGGAGTCTGGGCCCAGAGGCAGTCTTTGCCTGCTGTTGCCTCCAGGGTGGGTTCTTCTCAGGAGGGGAGCATTAGGCCGGTTTCCCATGAGGAGGTGGCAAGGGCATCTCTCCCAGCCCGCAGGAGGCCCCTCCATGCCTGGCAGAGCTGCCTGTGCTGTGTGTGGTCTGTGCACTGCACACACAGGTCCATAGGGGGAGTGCGGCTGGGTTTGGGCTCTGTGGGCTGCTGGCTTGCCACGTGGTCTGGCATGGTCAGGGGGATTTCCATCCTGGAGGATAAACCTTCCTTTAACGCTTACCAAAGTGCTGCCATACAGCAGTACAGCAGGGCCCTGCTCCCTCATCCCGGAAGCTGCTCAAAGGACAGAGGAAGCTCCTTTGGAGGCAGGAGGGGAAACATTGCTCCCTGGGCCTGTGGCCACAGGATCAGGGCCCTGACTTCCTGAGGTCTCTGTCTTGGTTGCCAGGCAGATGTTCCCGCTCCCCGCATGCCACTCCTGTCCGTGCCGAGTGTGCTGGCCCAGCTGGCTGATACCAATAGTGTGAGAGCTGATTATTAAATTCTCAGGCATTTTGCAAGCCAGTTGTTTGACACAGATATGATTAGAAATTTAATTATGTAAACTTACAATTAAATAAGTTATATTAAAAGACAAAGCATACTCAACCCACATCATGTCCTAATTATTTTACTTCATTTTTCAAGATTATTCACATCCATCTGCCCGCATGGAGGAAATACTATTTGTGCAGGCTGATTCTGCGGGTCATCTTGACTGAGCCCTAGGGTACCCAGACTGCACAGCCAGCATTACTCTGGGTGTGTCTGGATGAAATGAAGATTTGAATCAGTAATAAATAAAGCAAATTGCTTGACCTATTGTGGGTGGGCCTCATCCAGCCAGTGGGGGGCCTAAATAGAACAAAAGGCTGACCTCCTGAGTAGTAGTGTCTGCTGCCCTGAGCTGGGACAGCTTTTCCCTGCCTTTGGACTTGAACTGAATATTGGCTCTTCTTGGGTCTTGAGCCCGCTGGCCTTTGATCTAGAACTACACGGTCTTGTGTCTCCAGCTTGTGGACTGCAGATCTTGGGACTTCTTACCCTCAATAATTAGGTGAGTCAATTCTCTCTCTTTTCTTCCCTGCTGCCTTGGTAAAAATCAAAGACAGTCTTGCCCTCCTGGCAGCAGATAGATTGATCTATCATCTATCTATCTATCTATCTATCTATCTATCTATCTATCTATCTATCATCTATCACCTCTCTACTCTACCTCTACCTCTATCTCTACCTCTACCTCTTATTGGCTGTTTCTCTGAAGAACCCTAATACAACCATATACTAGGCTGTGACTACACGTCTCTTCCCAACTCCATGTTTATGGGTGAAATTGATGGTGATGGGAGTATATTCACCAAGAAAATCAGCTAATGCTATCACTCAGACCTAACCTTTCTTCGTCTGGAGAACTGGTTGTTAAACGTTTGCCAGCACACCTCTGGTCATTCCCCACCATGTTCCCCGTGTGCCCAGTCACTGCTGACGCCCCACTGTGAGCGGAGGGCCAGGCCTCCACCCACATGTGCTCTCCCCTTCATCCAGGGCACATACAGCTGCTCGACATTTCCCTGCCTCTTTCAGTTTGCTGTGACAGTGTCCTGGCCATGGTGTATGAGCAGGTGTGATATGGTACTTCTAGGCCTGGCCCTCAGGACCCCTCCCCTCAGCACTCCCTCAGAGTGCCATTCTTGCTGGTGGGCTAGAATGGGACTGTCTTGGAAATCCCATGGAGAAGATGGCAGTGGCCCCATAGCCTGGCCCCTCAATGACCCAGAGGAGCCGAGCCCCATTGTCAACTTGGAAACACTCAGGTGGTTATAAGAGGGAGACTGAGCTGGTTCAGACACCGTAACCTTTGGTCCCAACCTTCACTGCAGCACTTGTCACTCATCCCCCCCGAACTTTGCAACAGTCAGTGTCCCTGCAGCTGGACTGGCATGCTCACTGTGAGGAGTGAATGACTGAGTGGTGAGCGGCAGGGTTTTCTGGTGGCAGGTGCTCAGTTAGCACTTCCTCAGGAATTAACACCTGTAAACCTTGGGTTCCCGTAAGTACTACTCATCGGAGATTCTCTGCTCAGCTTGGACCACTGTCTGGGCCCCACATTTAATTGGGCAGCATTCAGACACAGACTTCATTCCACTACAAAGTGTCACTGTGGTTCTCAGAAGAGAAAGCTTCTCTTAGGGAGTGTGTGCGGCAGCAGTGCAACTGGCCCTGCCACCGGGGGAGGGGGGGGTTGCTCAAGGAACTGTGAGAGTGGCAGGGATGATCCTAGACCACGAGGCCTGACCTTGGGCCAGGCAGGGGCCCCTACCGAGTTCCTGCTTCGGAGTCAGAGCTGAGAGGAGAAGGAAATATGATCTCACCAGTGGGTTTCTGGGTCCTGGGGACAGAATGTGCTGAGGCTCCAAGGAGCTGTCACCCTTGCCCTAAAGCCGGGGGTGGGGGACAGGGTCACAGCTGGCACCAAAGCTGCCCAGGTTCAAGCAGCCACCCTGTCCTCACACAGGCCCATCAGGAAGCAGGTCTGAGGTGATTTCCCTTCCATTTAGAAAATTATGAATCACCACTTGGGTTGTTCTGCATTACTGAAAACCAGGCTTCTCCCGTGGAGACACCTGCATGTGTGCAAAGGCAGGGACAGGGCAGAAGGAAAGGCGCACATTTCCCAGGCCTTCTCTCCCACACTCGCACCTCTCAACAAGGTCAAAGCTGCTCCCATGTTCCTCCCTGCAGACAGGCCAGCCCTCTGTGGGTGTGGCCTCCACTTGCTCTCCAGTCATTTCCCCTCCTGCATCTCCAACGCCTCCCTCTCTCACCGTCCTAGACCCAAGCGGACAAACACATGTGTCTCCTCTACACATGAACAGATCTGCTCTGACCCTGCAGGTGGTTTCCTGTGGCCACGTGACCCAGGCTCCGCCATCAGGTGCTGCCTGGTTTTGGTCTAACCTTGAGTGTGCCATGAAGAGACCGAGGTGGTTAGAATGGCCCTCCCAGAGCTGGTGGCAGTAACATGTCCTGTGTGGCAATGGTGGAGGCGCTCTGACCGCGCACGTTTGAGAAGATGATCCTGGCACCTCTTGCTTTAGGCCCCCTTAACTACCACCATCCTCGGCTCTCCAGCTCCCAAAGGGGTTTGCAAACCTTGGATAAACTCCCAATAAATTCCCCCTCTGGCTTTAGCTGATTTGGGTTGCCTCTTTGTGACCTCAAACCACAGAATTCTGATGCTTATGTCATGCCTCTCAGCCCATGTTTTCACATTCCTTTTCTCTCTCACTTCCCACTCTAACTCACTGCGGGCCCATTTCCCCACTGATTGCGTTTCCTTCCTTATTTCCCCAGTTATGCCCTGTGCTACTCACTGTATGTCTCAGCCAGGAAGCCACAGGCGAGCCCCCTAGGCCCTGGCTCCGACCTTCTGCAGCCCATCATCGTCATCGCATGTCCTGGGCGAGGCTCCTGCTGGCAACGGCTGAGTGCCATCTTAGCCCAGCCAGAAGGTGCTGCAGGAGGAGGCCCTGCTGCACCTTTATTTCCTCCTCATCCCCCTCAACATTCAGGGTGTCCCCTCTGCCCTCTGTGAGAGTGTGGCCACACTTACTGCCTTGCTCTGGTCAACAGTCGGGGGACACAGTCCCGGGGCCAGCAGAACTATTCTTTACAAATGAAGGAGCAACGAACTCATTCTCAGATAATCAAAAATCGAGACAAATTATTGCCAGCACAACTGTCATACAGAAAATGCTAAAGGGAGCCCTGCAGGCAGGAATAAAAGGACACCAGAGAGTAACTTGAATTCACATAAAGAAAAGGAACACCAGCAGAAAGGTATAATATTACATATTTAAGACAGTATTAATATGTCTTAATATTACATATTAAGACAGGGTCTGGGGGGCTCGCCTGTGGCTTCCTGGCTGAGACATACAGTGACTAGCACAGGGCATTTCTGTGTAACTTCTCTCTCTCTCTCTCTCTCTCTCTCTCTCTCTCTCTCTCTCTCTCTTTACCTGATTTACAAGATAACTGCATAAAACAAAAATGATGAACCTATGTTGCTGAGCACACAATGTATAAAGATGTAATGGGTGACGATATGTAAGTGAGAGAGGGGCTTCTGGAGATATATAAGGAAGATTTTTATATACTATTGATAGTAAATTGGTATTAATCCAAACTAAATTGATAAAAATTAAGACGCATTCTAACAGTGTAGTGATTGCAGTGGGAAGGGGATGGGTGGGCAGAGATGAAAGAGGGAATGGGGAGGATAAATAAAAGAAATGACAAGGCAATAAGAGAGTATGCCCAAAATGAAGTATTAATTTAAGATTTGAGGAACAAAAGGATATGTGGCACATAGAAAAAAATAGCAAGATAGCATGCCCTTCCTTAGGAATAATTATATTAAATGTAAATAGATTAAAATATGCAGTTGAAAGGCAGAGGTAGGAGGAATGGATTAAAAACAACTTCCAACAATCAGTGCACCATCTACAGAGACTTACTTAAGATTCAAAGACATAAATAGGTTGAAAGTGACAGGACAGAAAAAGATACTCCATGTAAACAGTGATCAAAAGAAAGCTGGAGTAGCTGTACTGAATTCAGACAGAAAAGACTTCAAGACAAAAAATTATTATAAGAGAGAAAGAAGGACAATATAATGAAAGTCTGACCATCAAGAAGTTATGGCAACTGTAAACATATTCACCTAATAATAGAGTATGAAAGTCCATGATGCAGAAATAGACAGACTTGAGAGAATAGACAGTGAACAACAGTAACTGAAACCTTCAGCATCTCACTTTCCATAGTGGACAGGACACCAGTGAGGAAAGGAAGACTGAACAGCACTACGACCGAACTCCAGCTAACCCACACTTACAGGACTCCACCCAACAGCAGCAGAATAGACATTCTTCTCAAGTGCTCCTGGGACATCACCACAGATCAAACACTAGGCCAAAGGACATCTTAACAGTTTTAAGAGGATATCTGCTCTCATCACTTCTCGTCAACACTGTTCTTCCCGCAGGGACCACTGCGCCACGGGAGGAGAGTTGACTCACTAGCTGCAATTTGCTTTGCTCTCGTTGGCAGGTGAGGTTTGTGTTTCGGACAGTGATTTCATGCTTTTCCAAGTGTTGCTTCTCTGTCTACAGCTTTGCATAGCTTGCTTGGCAGCCTCTCGGTGCGAACCCTGAGTGGGGTGGGTGACTTCAGAGGGAGCGAGTCCGCCCATCCCTGCAGACTCTATGGCTCCCCTTAGCTTCTACTTCCCAATGGACTCCCCACTTTCTGGTTCTGGTTGCCGCAGTGTGGGAGGTGGTGTGGCACCACAGACAGAGTCTAGCCTTTGGGACCAAAACCTGGCAGCGCAGTGCATGTGCACTGGCTGAGATCACACAAGCCACGCCTTTCTGAGCACTGCAAACACCTCAGCTGCAAAATTCGGACATCAGAGCCACCTCCTAGGGTTGCTATGGAGACCAGGCAGTAAAGCAGGTAGCATGCTTGGTATGGATTTGGCCCTCCACACCATGTAGGTATGTGGCTGCCTCTATGCCAGTTATCCACTAGATGAACAGAGAAGCAGGGAATGGGCTGGCCGCTCAGGAGCCTAGAATCTAGTGTGGGGGAGGCAGACCTGTGCAACTGCACAGGCTCCCCCTCACACGTGCACACTTTCCCAGGCCGATGATCACACTCAGGTTCGGCGGCCCATGTTCCCCTGAGCTTGACTTCATCATGCACACATGAACACATATGTGCGGACTGACAGGTGCCCACACTTCCCCTGAAGAGCATGTCACAGAACCGCAGGGAAAATGCTGTGGCCTGCTGTCCGCAGCTCCGCTCCTCCGCCCACTGCTGCCCAGGTGGGAGCTGTGCGCCCTGCAGGTGCCTCCGATGTGCTGGTGGCACGTCTGCCCCCTTCTGACGCTCACCAATTATTATCGGAATATTTCACTCTGGACATGCCAGGCTCTCAACTGCCGGGCTTGTACGCATGCACATAAGCATAAACAGTGGACACAAGACACTGGGAGGGGGTGAGGGCATGTGCCAGGAATAGGGGAGGCCAGGGGAAGGTCAATCGGAAAAAAATAAAAGGAGACATATGTACTGCTATTTGCAATACTTAAACAATAATAATAAAAAAAGAGCAAAAGCATCTGGCCCCAGGGTGGCTGCTCACTAAATGTGCCCCTGTGGCCCTCAGGGCCCCCACCTGCCCGTCCAGCGTGGCCACCTCTGGGGGCTGCGGGTCTTGTTAGTCCCCCCCTGCCCTCGAGCAGCTGGCAGTGGACTGCCCTGCCAGGGGCAGGTTAGGTGCCACCTCTGTGCTCCCGGGCCTGAAAGGTGCCCACTGCTCCCGCTGCCTCCAGGGGGAGCTCCGGCCAGGGCAGCGGGTCTCTGGCTGCGTGGCAGTTTCCACTCCAGCTTTGTCCAACTCTCCTTCTGGTTCTTCCAGAAAACACCATCACTGCACAGCTTTCCAGGCACCTAACGGCTCTCCCCTCCGTTAGAGGCGCGATGGGGCCTTGGTGGGAGGTGGGAGGGTGAGTGGCCGGCCAGAGAGGGAGCATTGCTTCTGCCCAATCATAGTAAAGGGACTAAGTGGCAAACGGCCCCCAGCCCCTCGGCTGTCCCTTCAGGGCACCTCTATCCCTTCAGAACCCCGGAGAGCAAAGGGGCATTCTGGACGCTAAAGACACCTGAACCCAACCCCCAGTCAAAGGGTGGCACAGACACAGCCCCAGTGAGAGCATTCTGGGCACATCCTGAAAGAGGAACCTGGTGCAGAGGGCCACGGTGACGCATCTGCTCTCCTATTTCTAAGAGGAAGTCACACTCGACACAGACGATCACTTCCTGATGTGACTGGCTTGTGTTTTATTCTCCATGTGAAATAAAATCCTCAATTTTAGGGTGTGCATACTTTTCAATTACATTTCAAATCATTTTTATTGATTTCAGAGAGGAAGGGAGATGGAGAAGGAGGTAGAATCCTCAATGATGAGAAAGAATAATCGATCGGCTGCCTCCTGCACACCCCCCACTGGGGATGTAACCTGCAACCCAGGCACGTGCCCCTGACTGGGACTGAACTTAGACCCTTTAGGCCGCAGGCCAACACTCTATCCACTGAGCTAAACCGGCCAATCAATCAGTGCCTTCTGTACACTCCCCAACTGGGGATAGAACCGGAACCTGGGTATGCGCCCCGATCAGGAATTGAACCCACCACCTTTTGGTGCACAGACAAAGCTCCACCAACTGAGCCGTGGGCCCGGGCCAGCTCCTTCTCTGCAGTCAGCTTCTCTGCAGTCACACTTGGTTCCCAGAGCCGGCCTGGCCAGCGATGAGGAGCTTGGCCCTGGACAAAGCAGCTGTTCTCTCCACACCTGTTTCCTCTCCTTTAAAACAGGGACACCAGCACCCTCTGGCACGGACTGGCGAGAGGAGCCAGTGAGAGGATACATGCACCACTGGGGAGACCAGGGAGATGTAGCTCTTACACACCTGCTTCTGCAGTTCACCTCAGCCCAGGGCCTGCCCTCCAGCCAGCACGTTCCCGCAGGACAGCTTTCATTGGTAGAAAATGCCTATAGGCGACTTTCAGACCTGCGAGATGTGATGGGAACGGAAAGGCTGTGGCCTTGAGCCGTCTCACGGCGAGGAGAGGGGCGTGCTGAGCAGAGGGTCTCAACCATAGGAGGCTCTCCTCCTGAGAGCCGTTGTCATTTCCCTGAAAATAATGCTGATTCTCTGGAGAACCACACCTAAGCCGCGTGGTGAGGAGGAGAAGCAGATGAAATGCCTCTGCACAGCGCGGGGTGACGGCCTGGGAACCTCACGTTCCTCTGGTATCTGGTGACGAGGGGCCTTTTAGGAAGAGGCTTCAGGGAGCCCTGAGGGTCATGGGGAGCAGTGAGAATCCGCGGTTCACATCCTTTGGGCCTCCCGGGCCCTTGCTCCGGGGTTGCTGGAGAGCCGGAGTGAGGCCCATGTAGTTACCAAGTCACATGCACTGAACACTCGCTGTGGCAGGGTCTCCTGCGTACACATTTCGGCCCGAGTCACTGTTTGCAGCAACCATGACCTCCATGTAGCTGAGGAACTGTGTGCAGCCTCACAGGCAACGCAGGGAGCCAGGACGGGCTGGGATTCAATCCAGGTCTGCCTGCCTCCAGAGCTTTCATCCTAATAACGCAGGACACAGCCACCAGCACTGCAGGGCACAGAGGGCTTCACACCCACGCACCTGCTGTTCCCAGCGCCCAGCGCGCTCCTGAAGGGCTGGCCTCCCGAGCTGTTTCACCTCCCAGCTTCCTCTCAGGCAGCACTGTCCTAATGCTCCCCCACCGCCCTCCTGTGCAGCACTGTCCTAACTCCCCCCCTACCCCTCCCATGCAGCACTGTTCTAACTCTCCCGCAGCTCACAGGTGATGATTCCAGCAGGAACCAGACCAGAGGTGCTCAAGTCTCTGCCCAGCGCTCACGCGCACGCTCATGCTCTGACTTTGCTGAGCTTTCCTTCTGGTTGGACAAACCAGGGCCTCAAGGCTTCCGGAACATGGTCTCTGCTCCACACCCACTCACACTCAGCCACTGAGATCCTCGCAAAGGAGGGATTCCTATACAGAGCGTGCCACCTAGAATAGCCGCTTCCACTCCTAAACCCAGCTGGTTTCAGCAGGACTTTATGGTCTGTCCTCTTCTCATTGCCAATCTAGCCCAGGGCCCAGCGTGGAGACTCCCATGTCCCCAGTCCGGCACAGGGCTCAGCCCAGGAGCCCAGTATGAACGGGTGTTGGCAAGAAACAAACTGATGTGAACCCTAAAACCCCCGTCTTGGCCCTTCAGAGCTTCATCAGGACTAATGACTTTTGCATGGCTGATCTCAGCCTCCAGGTTGACTAACCCCACCTGACCCCAAGCTCCCACTCTATTCCCATGGTTTGTCTTTCTGGGTTGGGAAGCCCATTAGGTGGAATAGTCGGCCGTACCCTAAATAAAGGCACTCTTATCAGAATTACCTCCCAGAGTCCAAGCTGAAGACCAGCCCTCTTTCTGAGCGAGGTTAAATTCCATACTACACACTCATCAATTTGGAAAAATTCTTAGCCATTATTATCTCAAATATTTCTTCTTTCCTCTTTCTTCTCTTTCTGGCATAGTAATCGTGTTCATTACACCTTCTTCATTTCAATTAAAAAAAGGAAAAATGTTCATTCATTCATTCATTCACTCACTCAACAAAGCACTGTGAAAGGAGCTCTAACATTAACCTTTGTCCTGACCATTTAAGTGGTGCTTGAATAGTCATCAAAGGAGTGCTAGTAGTGGAAATAAAGCATGTAGGTTAGAGCCCGCATCTTAATAAGAGAGGAGACAGATGGTAGATGAAATAAATAAGTACTAAGTAGGACTTCTATGTATAAGCGATGAGGTCAGTAAGTCATCTTCCCCAAATGCAACTATAAATATAGACAAAATTGACAAAAATAACCATTTTCATACTGTGGAATTGACCAAAGGCATGCAAGTCTCAAAAGCACTTACACGTGAAAAACTGCAGTGCCTTCGGGAAGAAGAGTGGGAGTCTGGTGTGCTTGCCTAGGGTCTCTCACTCCCCCAGCTCAGTCAGCTCAGAGGTTCCGCCAGGGTGTGGCACATAACTCTGCTCACAAAGTCAGAGTGGCTCATTTAAGTCTGAGTGGTGAGAGGTGCCCTTATCATTGACAAGAGGCTTTGTCAATGGATAGACAGTCTTGGCAGTAGGTAAATGGAGGGAATCAATGCTCTATCTGAGGTTGTGGTCATTTGGGGGCACATATGTTTTGACTTAGGCTACATGCATGTCCAGTGGGGACCAGAGAGGCTCACTGTATCCCATACCTCTGCCAGCCCTGAGGTTGTGGCCATGCACAGAGCTGAAGGTCCAGAAGAATATAAGAGCCAAGAAAACCTGAAATAGCCTAAGCTTTGATAGCATTTCCCTACTCCAAACACGATCTATTGGTTGAGAATGGATGATTTACTGGCTCAAGATGTGAAAACAACATTGGTCCAGTCATTGGCTGATCACTGAAATTGCACAGAAATCCCTAGGAAGTCAAGCTTACAAATAAAAGGAAGAATAAAAAACAAATATAAGCAGTAATATTAGTGACTGCATTCCATGGGGGTAACAGACTTATCCTAAGCAAGTTACCAAATAAACAATTTAACAGCAGCATTAAAGTATTTAGTGGGTAAAAAGAATCCATGGCATAGCCTACTGCTTCTAGACTGCAGACCTAGGCTGGAAGTTTCTTATGTATGTAAGTATAGTAAAAATATACTAGAAATATAGTACACAAGATTTAAAAGGTTTACCTGTGAGAGGTCACGTATCTTGACTGGGCTTACAGGACTGGAAAGTACTCTGAGTCACTTAGTGAGCAGTGAGTGCATGTGTAGGCCTAGGGCACTACTATTCACTACTGCAGACTATGAACCCTGCACACCAGTATCATCCCAAACATGTAAGTAATGTAGTGCAACATGATACTATGATGGCTACAATGTCACTAGGTGATAGGAGTTTTCCGCCTCATTAAAATCTATGTATAGATTTTACATTAACACATGGAGGAGGAAGGAAATAAATTACTTTGGAGAAAGTTTCTATTTTTACTGTAATTAAGTACTCATCTGAAATAGATTAAAATAAAAGTGCATATTGTAATTCCTAGAGCAGAGGTGGGAATGTCCATCTGGAGAGCCATTGAAGGCCTGGGAAATCATTGGGTTTGGGCCCGCTAAAGCATTAGGGGAAAGTTAATTAAACGTGTGACCAAATATAGCAGGCTGGTTTTTAAGTTGATAATTGTGTATGGTCAGCAAACGCTGTTATAGATATTTAAATGGCCCTTGGCAGAGAAAGGTTCCCCACCCTGCTCTAGAGGAAACACTAATTAAATAACAAAAATAGAGTAAAAAAAAATAAATGAAAATTAAATGGTATACTGGAAAGTATCTAGTACAAAGAAATTAGTAAAAAAGGAACATAGGAGCAAAAATAAAAGTGACATATAGAAAACAAATTACAAAATGGTAAAGGTAAATTCAAATCAATAATCACATTAAATGTGGATGGTCTAAATACTCTAATCCACATGTGTCAAACACAAGGCCCGCGGGCCAAATCCGTCCCGCCAGGCCTTGCAATGTGGCCCGCACCGCGCTGTCATCACTGCACTCCCCTGCGTTTCCATCACAATGACAGTTTATGACTGTTCAGTAAACCATTTGGCCCGCGATTTAGGCTGGATTTTAGATTTTGGCCCTTTCTCTGATTGAGTTCGACACCCCTAAGGCAAAACTATCTTCATGATTCAATTATGTGCTGTCTAAGAAACTATAGATTGAATGACACAAAACCATTGATAGGAAAAGCTTGAAAGAAGATATGTCATGTAACATTAACTTTAAGACATCTGTAAATATGTAAATATAAAATAGACATTAGGAAAAGAAAAAGAGAATTATTTCATAATGGAAAAAGTGTCAATACATAGGGAAGCTATAACAATTATAAATATATACAGACTTTAGGACACTCCTCACCATGACTGTAGAGTGTCAATACATAGGGAAGCTATAACAATTATAAATATATACAGACTTTAGGACACTCCTCACCATGACTGTAGAGTGTCAATACATAGGGAAGCTATAACAATTATAAATATATACAGACTGTAGGACACTCCTCACCATGACTGTAGAGTGTACGTTATTTTCATGTACACATGGACCATTCTTCAGGATAGACCACTCTGCTGGACCATACAACCATAAATCCACTGGTAACAAAAGGCACATCCATATGATGGGTCTTATTCAACTAAAACAGAACAGACTGCTGATACACGAGAACATGAATAAACCTCAGAAACCATTTGCCAAATAAAGGGAGCCTGATGCAAAAGACTTCCTAGCAGATGATTTCACTTACACAAAGTATCCAGAAAAAGCAAATTTACAGATTCAGGAAGCAAATAAATAGAGGTTTTCCTCGGGCTAGACGTGGGAGTGTGAAGTAACTGCAGTGAGCACAGAGGAACTCTGCTGGGCGATGTAATTATCCCAGAACGGGCTATGAATTTATTAAGAATCATTGATTATACACTTAGAACAGGTGAATTCTCAATAAAGCTAAAGAATTATCTAACTATGTGAGATAATAAAGACTACTTTGAAGAAAAGTAAGACAGTAAAAAATTAGTGCAGTTATTAGTGTGGTTTGCCAAATATTGTACTTTCAATCTTCTCCTTCGAGGCATGCAAGGCTGGACTTTTTGAACTGGTGCGTAGTTGGGGCAATGAGTTTTGAGTGGAGTATGACTTACAGACAAGGATTCCATTGCCAACGTGAGAACCTTCAGGAGCTCAATCTCTCCCTTTACCATGTGGCCTGTCTACAAGCACCACCCGGGATGATGGCTGTCCCTTTAGCCTGGGTCTTTGAGTCATGGGTGGGCAGGTTACCCGCGCCCCGGTTACAGTGTGACACAGACGGGCAGTTAGGGAAAGCCTCAAAGAAGGTGCTATTCAGGTAGAAGTCTGATAGAGGAGAGTGTGAGCCACGTGGATCTCTGGGGGAAGGTGTGCTGGAGAGAGGGCAGAGCACACAGAAGACTGGCACACCTGAGGAACACTGAGGTGGCACCACCGGTGCTGAGCCAGTGTGGGCGCACACGGGAGAATGTGATGGGTCAGGGTGGGCTGGCTGGATGGGAGTCCACGGGGATGTGCTGTGCTAGTGACAGGTCTCATCAGGTTTAGGCGTTAGGAGCCTTGGTCCAGCTGCAATATTGGGAAGACACAGAAGTGCAAGGGTAGGATCAGCAAAACAATGAAGAGCTGAGTGTTGAATTCACACCCAGCTACCAGTCTACAAGCACCTGGCCTCCTCAGCCCGATGCTTACTCCTCCCAACAGCTCCCATTGCTCGTGAGAAAGCCCAAGTTTCTCAACGTGGTACCCCCTACCTTTCCACCTCAGCCCTTTCTACCTTCAGTCTCTCCCGCCCAGGCTGCCATTCTCCTAGGACTGTGGTCAGCAAACTGCGGCTCTTGAGCCACATGCAGCTCTTTGGCCCCTTGAGGGTGGCTCTTCCACAAAATGCCACAGCCTGGGCAAGTCTATTTTGAAGAAGTGGCGTTAGAAGAGGTTCAAGTTTAAAAAATGTGGCACTCAAAAGAAATTTCAGTGGTTGTACTGTTGCTACTTGGCTCTGTGGACTAACGAGTTTGCTGACCACGGTCCTAGGACATACTCTTGCCTCCCTGCCTGGAGAGGCCACGTGAACAGTCACTGAGTTGGGCAGGCAGGAGGGAGGGGTGCGATGGAGGAGGATGCCCTTTCCAAGGTGCCCCTTGGTCCTGACGGTCCGCTTGTAGGCCAGGAAGTTGGGGATCCGTAGGAATAGCTGGGTTCAGAGCTGCTTTCTTCACTTCGGACTCTGGCAGGTGTGGCAGAGGCCACCATCTTTCCTGCCGCTGAGGCTCAGGTGTGCAGTGGCTGCTCATGCTGGGGGTGCCCAGGAAGGTCAGCTGCAGAATAACTCCCCGCCCCCATCCCTGGAAGAGGCAGGCCGGCGGCAAGCAGAGGTCTGGGAGGCTGCTGGGAGGGTGCAGCCGGCTGGGACAGACAGGGGTGTCATAGGAATATGCTAACGTGCTAGAGCCACAGGTGCCCACGGCGGGCGCAAGTCTCAGCATAGGCCCCGAAGGAGACCAGACCTGGCTGGCCTCTGACTTTGCTGCAGGTGGCTCCTGGTGAGACAATATTGCGGGCGAGGTAAAGGGAAGTATGGCAGCACAGCGAAACCCTGAAGAATATTCTGTTTTCCCAAACTCCCCGAACATCTCAGTTAAAAACAGGCTCAGGTTCCTCAACAGTCTCCTCCAGGATCTATGGAGAGGGAAAACAGAGGAGGGGGAGGGAGGGGAAAGGGAGGCAGACAGAAGGAGAGAGAGGGAGAGAGAGGGAGGGAGAAGAGACAGAAGGATGGGAGGAAGTCACTTCCCTGTGTGACTGACCCCTCTTCCCAGTGGCGCTGTGGGCCTTTTTGACAAAGCTGCCCGCTGTCTGCGATGCATGTCACGGTGTGGACGAACCTGAAAGCTATTCTCTAAGGCAGTGTTTCCCAAATTTTTGACATATGTGTGCCCCTTCTATAATTTTCATAACACTGAGTACCCCTCGTACTCAAGAGAACGTAGAATTAGGCGCAGCTAAGCACGGTGCAGTGCATACCCCCACCAAACTCTTCCCGTACCCCTGGGGGTACGCGTACCGCACTTTGGGAAACACTGCTCTAAGGCAAGGAAGCAGTCACTGAAGGACTCATGCTGAGTGAGTCTGTTCACGTGAACCACACAGCACAGGTAAGTGCAGAGAGAGAGACCCGCAGGGGCCACAGCGTAGTGAGAGGGTGTTTCTTTGGACATAAGAACACCTGGAGCTGGAGAGGTGGTGGCCACAGACACTGTGCCAGTACCAATTCCATACAATTAATGCATCACTTAAAAATTGTTACTTTTATGTGAATTTCACTATAATAAAATCACCCCAAGTACAGGCTTAAAACGTCAGGTATTCATGCAGTATCTCATTTGTCTTTCTTAAACGATCAGCATCTGCACCTGGTGTCTGGAACCTTCCACAAAAGCAAGTGAGTTTCCCCCTCAAATCCGATGATGCTGGAACGCAGAGATCTTACAGACCCACAATGCATTGGGACCGGAGAGAGTTAAAGGCCAGATCAGCTGCTCCCCACCATTTGCAGGAGGGAGCCCAGAGACCAAACACCCGCAGGGCCGCCACACAGGGCCAGCCTGGCCCAGCACCCTGCTCGCAAACACAGAGCCTGGCTCCTCGCCCCACAGACACGGCGCAGACCCCCAGAGGCCATCCAGCTGCGCCTCCCTGGGCTCGAGCTGGTGCTTCCTGGCCCACTGAGTGGTGGCTCCCTGGGGGTTAAGGAACATGCTGATGCTGGGACCCGCCCTCGATCAATGAGACGGTCTCCGGTATTTAAAAGGCCTGGGATTTGACAAAGCTCCGTTCTGGCTTAAGGCACAGCTGGTTCAGGACACTGCCTTCCCTTCCCGCAGTATCTGGGATTTCCCAGAACCCTGGCCAACGCCCTGCGGCCCAGCAGCACCTGCATGACTCCCAGCTGGCACCCCCACCAGAGGGTCGTTCCCCTTTTAAGTTACCCCCTCCCCCCGGCCCCCTGGCACTATGCCGGGGGCGACAGCAGTCCTCTCGATTTCTGTATAAGCTCCTGGCCCAACTGTTTCCACGCCGGCCCAGTGCAGCCTTAGGAGGCACTGCCTCCTGGAAAGGATGCGCCGTTCGCACCTCGGTCTGCCGTCCTCAGAGCCCGGGCTCCGGCGGCCGTGGCCACCCGCAGGCTCTGCTGTCCCGCAGACCTGGAACAGTTCCCCAGTTTGGAGTGAGCCCTGCACCCGGCCAGTCCCTGGGCCCTGGCTGCTCCCGCCTGCAAGCTGAGAGGGCCCCTGTGGATGGCGTCAGAGACTCCTCCTGAGACTAAAGGTAACCCCACTCCGCACAGAATAGAACAGAATTCCTACCAAAATATCTGGCCGCAGACGTTCTCCTTCTGCCGGAGGCCGTGGGCAGCATGGTGGGCGGAGCTGCCTGCTGCGCTCAGGAGCCTGGCAGGGTTTTAGGAAGCAGCAGCCACACACCCCCGCAGACAGGCAGCTCCGTCTGGCAGCGCAGGAGGCAGCATTTCCAGGAAAGAGGGCTAGAATGAATGCACGGCCTAGCCTCAGCCTTCCAAAAAGAGGCCTCGCGCTGAGGAATCGGCCCCCTCAGTGCCAGTGTCCCCTGGGGTCCTGGGAGGGCCTCAGGCAAGTCACGGGGCCTCCGGTATCAGTTCCTCAAACGGTGAAGGGAACAGCGATGACATGGATCCTAGGAGAGCAGAGGATGGAGATGGTGCGGTAAACGCCTTCCACACGGTCAGACACGTGACCTTTGCCACCCACTGGCCTGGACTGGGAAGGAACCGTGCTTCTGGGCTCCAAACCCGGCGCAGACAGCCATCTCCACCCTGCAGCACGGCCAGAGCCACCCCCCGCGGTGCTGCGGGCACAGTCCTTCCCGTGGGGCCCCGGGCCCAGCGCGCCGGCACCCAGGCCAGGCTGCACCCTGACCCCCTAGCCGCTGCAGGCCGCTTCTGTTCCATTTCCGGGAATTGGGCATTGTTGATGGTTGTGGAAAATCAGAGAAACCTGGTTAGGAGATGGCCAAGTGAGGGATGTGCAGCTGGTCTCCCTGACGTGCAGGGGGTTGCACATACAGAGCTCAGAGGCCAAGGAGCGGCTGTGGGGGGGTCGCCGGGCTGACCTTCCTGCGCGGCCTGCCTCCCTGCTCCCTGCCTCTGCTGAGCTGAACTTGCACCGTGTCTGCGGTTCCAGAACCCACCGCTGTTATGCAGATAAAACCAGCACAGCCAAGCTCCAGGCGGTGGGTCCCTTTCCTATGGTGGGGTCCCTCTCACCCCTGGCTGCCCAGCAAAGCTCAGGCTCCGGCACCCCAGGCTGCTGGGCAGGCAGCCTGGGGCAGCGCTGTCTTGCTATAGGCCTTGGCAGTGGGTGGACAGCCTCTGCAGCTGGGGTCCTCTGTTCCCTGGGGTGCTCTCCGTGCCCAGGGTCCTCTGTGCCCGGGGTCCTCTGTGTCCGGGGTCCTCCCTGCCCGGGGTCCTCTTCTTGAAGCGTGAACCTGGACGAGCATTGGAAATGGCGAGGAGCAGTGCGCACGCTCAGCTCCATTGAGTCTCAGTGTGCTCCGGAGCGGCAGGGATACACACTGCTGTGCAGGTGCTCACTGTGGTCTGGCACCTTCCTGTATGGTCTTGGTCTCCATTTTCATCTTTGGTCAAACGGGATAACCAGGTAAGAACCTTTTAGTTGCTGGAAACCAAAAGACAATTAAAATGGGCCTAAAACACAATAAGAGGCTTATGGTCCCTTTAGTGGGAAAGTCCGCCCAATAAGGACTCGACACATGGCTGGATTCAGCAGCCTGACAATACCCACTCCTTCTGGCTCTCCTGTTTGCTTCCCGGGTGTCTGCTTCACCCCATCAAGGCTTCCTGATGAGTAAGGAAGGCTGGACCCAGCTCAGGAGCCCCTGCTCCTCCTCCACGTCTAACAGGCTTACACTGGGAAAGGACATTTCCCTGCCGTCTCCCTCAGCATGCTGGGAAGCCTCCTCCCCCTCATGGCCTTGATTGGGCTCCCAATCCACCCCTGAGCCAACCCTGAGGCTGGGGAGTGAGAGGTGCCGATTGGCTAATGCAGCTGGATGTGCCCGGCAGGCGGAGTGGGCTGCCACTCTGGCTGGTGTGTGGACGAAAAGAGCTACATGCCAACCTGACAAGCTCAGGGGAGGCCTGCGTGGCAGTCTTGCAAACTCAGAGACCTAAGATAACCACAAAAGATGGTCTGAAAATTAAATATTTAACTACAAACAGGTTATAGTGGGTTGTCATGTCCTAGGCCAATATTTTCCCTGACAAAGATCAATTTAGATCTTTACTGAGCCCATTTGCCTTTTTGCCTCTAAGATAGCATATCTGTGAGATGTCTGGGTAACTTGTAACTTCCTTTTTACTCTGGACCCCTCAGGGCACAACAATTGGCATCGAGACATTCCCTCATTGTTATTGTTATCAAGTTAATTGTCAACTGTTAATTACGTTAGAGTATCCTGTACCCATCTCTGTAAGAGAAGCTCATGCCCATCATTTCACTTTTCACCCTATCCCAGAGGTTTCCCCCGCTTTGCTCTGTCCCACCTCCCTAATCTATAACCAATGAATTTCATGTAACTCACCTACGTCCCTTTCCTTTGATTGCAATGTATAAATATAGATGTAATTCTGCATTCTCCAGAGCATTATCTCAGTTCATTGAGGTTCTGCTTCAAGCATATGTCGACAGTTTGGCTCAAAAAAACTCACAAAAATTCTTTACAGGTTTCAAGGTGTTGTTGTTTTTTCTGTTAACACAGGGGAGCTGGAGTAGATGCCAGGGCATGATGACTACGGGAGAGGAGAAAGGCTCTAAGAGTACAATGCCCACTGCAGGTCCTCTAGGCCAGTGGTCAGCAAACTCATTAGTCAACAGAGCTAAATATTAATATAATAGTACAACGAGGAAGCGCCTGGGCCGAACATCACTAGTCAGCACCAGGCTCCCTGGCTCCTCGGTGCCTCTGGGGAGGATGCCGGTGCCCTTGTCCTTGGCCGATAAGAGCCTGAAGCATCCTCGGCTCAGGAAATGTTTCCCCTGGAGGCAGACCTCTGCCAGGAAGGGCTGGGGCAGCGAGGCTGAGCCAGGGACGCCTGCCTGGAGTTTGACTTGGTGCAGAGCGCCCCCTGGCGGTCACCAGCCCCACGCCCCGTGGACCATGGCTTCCCACCAGCCCCATCTCTGCATTTTCTCTGCCTTGTCTTTAAGCTCCAAGATGCCCCACCCTCACCTGCAGCCTTCCTTCCCTTGCAGTCACGTGAGGCTGGCAGGGTGTGTGGATTCCTGGGGATTTCTACACGGAGTCTGCTCAGAGCAGCTGGGTTCTGCACCCCGGGCCTAGTTATGTGTGTTCAATATGGGGATGAAGTTAGGGCTGGAGAAGTCATCAGAGGGGAGGAACCCTCAGGTTGCAGAGGGGGGATCTGAGCCACTTCTCGAGGCCCAGCATCACCCCAAACTCCCCCCTGTGGGCGGGGAAGCTGAGAAAGGTTCAGCCAGCCTGGCCGGGGTGGCTCAGCTGGGTGAGTGCTGTCCCAGGCACCAGGAGGGCACCTGTTCCACTCAAGGTCAGGACACATGCCTCGGTTGCAGGCTTGAGCCCCCTTCTCTGAGGGCGGGTCAGCCTTCCCCTCACTGGGGCTCTCATCCTCCCTGACCACGGCAGGCATGGCTGGCTGTGGACGGGTAGACTGGGAATCTGGGTAGGGCTGGGGCTGGGGTGGAGGGTCATTCAGTTCAGCCTCCTGGAGATGACAGTGGCAGAGGCAGGCCCACCATCCACCAAAACACAGAGGAAACCTCCACCAGCCCTCAGAGGGCCCTGGGAGGGGGCAGCAGGCTGTGGTGGAGAGAGTTGCTGGCACAGGTGAGGGAGCACCCCTCCTGCTGCAGGGCCAGGACTCAGCTGCTGATGAGCAAGGTGAGTGTGCCGAGCTAAGAGCCTGCAGGCCCCACTGGCACCAGGACCGATCGGAATTGGCAGGCCAGGCCAGGCCTCCGCTATGCTCACCAGTGAGGGCGAGCTCCCGGCCCTGCCTGCTGGGAGGTGGTGCGGGCTCAGCTGGAAGAACAGGGCATTGAGGGGCTCATTTCCCACCTGCAGGATGAGGAGGCCCGCATGCTTCCCCCCCCCCCCCACCCCCATCCCCAGCGGAGGGAGGGAAGTCAGGGAAGACTTTAGCTCAGGGCTGTGCACCGGTCCCCACGGCCTGGCAGTGACACGCACCATGGCCAGGGAGCGCCCGCTCCTCCACCTTCTCCCAGCAGCAGCAGCATTGGCTGGGACCATTCTGGTTCTCAAATGGAGCTTCCTGGACGTTTTTGTAAATTCTGCATTTTAATTTACATGATAAACTGAAAAGCAAGCTATTATAAGTTGGGATTACTGCCTGACAGTCAAACACCCCAAGTGGTGTTAGTGCCTGAGTTTGCATTTGTGTTTAAAAGCAAATTGGCAGCAAGTGGCAGAGAACCAGTCTGTCTTTAACGCTTAGTGTGTGGGGCTGGCGGCCACACTGTGTGTGTCTCCTGGGTCTTTTCTGGGACCTCCCGGTGACTGGGTGGGAACCCTCAGCCCTGGCCAGGAACCTGTCACCATCAGCGAGCTGAGGGGCTTCCCTGAAATGTCGGGGGTCAGGAAGCCCCAGAAACCGGGTGGTCCTCGCAGGCCTGTGGAGGCCTCTGCTCACCGAGCTCAGCTCACAAGCCGAACCACACACAGGCCACTGCTGAGCTCTCAGGGACTGGGTTTTGCCAGCACAGCTGTCTTGTTTTCCGAGTTGTCACAGGTGCGGCGGGGGCGGCGGGTGCACGTTGTTTTGTGTGGGCTCACGTGTTCGCTGATCTGGAGCCTGGGACTGGCTCCTGCTTTGGAAGAGGCTTGGCATCGCTGGCGGGAAGGAGCAGAAGCAGTAACAGAGTGCGCAGCTGAACCCGCCTGCACTGGGCAACTGCGGCCACAGGATGGAGCTCTCTGCACACGGCTGGGCATCGATGGGCCCCACAGCGGTGCCCATGACCGGGCTGAGCAGGGCTCCTCCCTGGAGCGGGGAGGCTCTGCTGGCCCGAGGGGCTCCGCAGAGGAGGCACCTGCACAGCACCCGCGGGAAGCACTCTGGGGCTTCAGGGCCCGGTGCGGGTGAGGCGGTGCGGGTCCAGGGAGCCCATCTGAAGGAGGCAGAGTGCCCCCTGCCGCCCCAGTGCAGCCTGGGCTGGGGCTGGGAAGCAAGCGCTGAGGATGGCGCCCAAGGCTCCAGATCAGGGAACGTGCTTTGGCCATAAGCCCTGCCAGCGAGGTCACATAGCCGAGGCGCCAGGTCCGGCTCTTGCCCCAAAGGCAGCGCCAGGACGAGCAGATGTACTTCCTGGGAGGGGGCAGGAGGGACCGAGCTGCCCAGCCCAGTCAGATCTAAGGCCGAGGCTGTGCGGCTGAGCCCATGCTGCCACCCCACCCCCCGCTCCCCTGCAGCCTGGGCTTCCCTGGCTCCGGCACAGGCAGCTCCCCAGGAGGCGGGCGGAGGGCCAGACCACCAGCCTGCTGGCTCCCATGGCAGTTGAATGAAGGAGCCCAACTGCGAGGAGGCACAGGAGGCAGGTGTGTAGGTGGCTGAAGCCAGCCGCAGACGTTCTGGTTAATCCCAATCATCACCCTGTGGAAAGGAAACGAGTGATAAATTCAGGCGGGATGGGGAAGAACAGGTGAAACTGAAGACGACGGCATGGAAGAGAGCTGCTGAGGAAACAGGGCATCCAGACTCCTGGGCTGGGTTTAACCTAGAGGAGCACTGCCCGACAGAATACAAGGCCAAGCAGGAATTAAAACTCACCTAGGAGACGCATCAAAGAGAATCATGTGAAGTTATTTTGTTAATATATTTTATTTAATGCACTACACAAAATATTATAATTTCAGCATGTGATCAATATAAATATTATTATTGAAGCATGTTATATATTTTTATGCTAAATCTTCTAAATCTGGTGTATATTTTATATTTTTAATACATCTTAATTTCCATTGGAAATATTTAGTCTATATTTAGATTTCACAAAATGTAAAGTTGAGAAAGATAATTCATATACCTATGTAAAATCTTTACAACTGTGTTGTGTGTTGATTTTTAAGTTAAAATTAAAAACTTAATTTTCCAGCTGATCCCATTTCAATCGCTCAGGAGCCACATGTGGCTAGCAGTCCCACCGCAGTGCGCAGGGCAGCACTAGACTTTCGAAGCCCAGGATGCATGTTAAGCTTTCAGAACAACAAGTAAAGACTAGAAGCAGCATGTGTAACTTCCAAACCAGGAGAGGGAGATAAAGACAAAAAATAATTTAAAAAGAATATTAATTAATTCAACATAATAAAAAAGGGAGAAAAAAACTTAAAAAAATTGCACATTGAAACACAAAAGAAGAAAATAAAAAATATGTATAAACATAAAAGTAATTACAGTAAATGTAAATAGATTAAGCTCATATATTAAAAGATAGAGGTACTTAGTTGGATTAAAAAATAATATTATATTTGTTTGCCAGGATATGTAAACCATAACACACAGTAATATTGAAAATGATATAATAGCCAAATAGTAACTAAAAGAACATTATTGTAGTTATATTAATACTAGAGGCCCAGTGCTTAAAATTCGTGCATGGGGGTGGGGTGGTTGGGTGGTGGCAGTCACTCAGTCTGGCCTGCATCCTCTGCAATCTGGAACCACTGGCTCCTAACCACTCACCTGCCTGCCTGCCTGATCACTCCTAACCACTCTGCCTGCCTACCTGATCACCCCTAACTGCTCTTTCCTGCTGGACTGATCACATCTGCCTTGGCCCCAACCATCGTGGCTTTGTCCGGAAGATGTCCGGTCCACCTGGTCTAATTACAATAGAATATTACCTTTTTATTAATATAGATTAGTCAGCTCAGATAGCCATTACAAAATATCATAAATTTGTGTGGCTTAAACAGCAACAATGTATTTTTCTCACAGTTCTGGAGGTACGGGTGCCAGCATAGCATCGTCCCATACATATCAGAAAGTGGTGGATCGATTGCCAGTCAGGGCACATGCCCAGATTTCAGATTCAGTAACCCAGTCCAGTGAGTATAGAAAACAACTGAACAACGTTTTTTTCTCTCTCCCTCCTTCTCTCTGAGATAAATGAAAATAAGTGATAAATAATGTTCTCTAAGTATGATTTTAAGAGGAAAGACATTAGTGAACTATGAAGTATAAAACTTGTTATAACACATATATATATAGCATGACCCCCTTTAAAAATTATTGATTTCAGAGGAAGGGAGAAGAGAGAGAGATAGAAACATCAATGATGAGAATCATTGATCTGCTGCCTCCTGCATGTACCCTACTGAGGACCAAGCCCAAAATTTGACCAGGAGTCATATTGTGACCTCCTGGTTAATAGAAGGATGCTCAACCACTGAGCCCTATTTTTATCAATACCAGGCACATGAGGTACATTGGCAAGATCTCACTCCTGGACAAAAGTCTGAAATTGCCCAAACTCCTTTGCAGCTTGTTTCTGTATATGAGTTCATTTCTGCCGACTGGATGTGCTTGCACAATATTTTGACGGCAGAAGTGGGGCAGAGGCATCTTCCCACATTTGGGCTGTTTGCTGCTGGTGATCGTGTTTGCAGAAATGTGGAGGTTTTCTGCAGCGGAATCCAGGCTGTGCCCAGGCAGCTGTGGCAGAGGCAGTGCCCAGTGACCTGTTTTGTGGGAGCTGGGGGTGTTTGTGGGGCAGCAGTTTCCTGATCCCCAGGTCACAGCTGTGCCAGAGTGTCCTAGAATTCAGTCGTGGCAGCTCCTCCCGCTGGGCAGGGAGTCTTTCCTGGGGGCCCAGCCTAATACCCACTCCTCCAGCTGTCCGATGATTTCCCAAGCACCAATTCCCTGTGCTGAATTATTTTCTGCCTAAAACAGCAAAGATCTGAAAGCATTTTGGATCCTCTACTGTCAATGAAAACAATGCTGCACAGGTCAGGTCTGAGAAGTGGGTGAGGTGTTGTGGAAGGCTTCCTTTTTGAGTCTCAGCTCCCTTTTCTGTGGAACCGAGACCAAAGATTATCTGTTCATGGTTACTGAAGACATGGCAGCTGTGTTTCCTGAAGATGGCCACGACATTTCCTAACCCTCCTGTGACCTGCCTACTTTCCACCATGTCCTCTCTCTTGAAGTGGGACTGACCTCTGAATTCCAAGGCCAAGGCCAAGGCCAAGGCCAAAGCCAAAAAGGTGTGGGGCTGCAGCCCTGCCCATCCCATCAGGTTTCCAGCTCCAGCCCCGCCCAGGCTGCTCGGGGCTCTGTCTGGAGTGGGGGCCTTGCCCTCTGGCATGCTTTTCCTCCCGTCTGCGGCCTAGTGCCTTGGTGCACATCGTGGCCCACCTGCTGGTGCTGCTGGGCCCAGTTGCCAGGGTAAGAGCCCATGCCGGGCCTCGCACCTCCTGGCTCCTGTCTGCCACTGTCCCCGGTTCCCCGTGGCTCCTATTCCTGCTGCTGTTCCTACCTGGCCAGATAGAAGGTAAACAAATCCAAACAGAAATGACGGCAGCCATGGAGCTATGTGTGGCCTGCAGGGACTTCTATGGCCACCAAGAAAGCCTCCCCACCCCATCCCCAACTCCAGCACCCTGATCCCGGGTCCTCTTCCGCCAAAGAAGAGTGTTGTCTACTCAGCTGCCTGAGACTGAGACCAAGCAATTCCAAGGTCCCCGCACCCCATATTTCTGCCAGCCAAGGCAGTTGGCCAGCTGGCCCTACCTCATTGGGGTGTTGGGGTATCTGGCCTGGATCAGGCTGGTGCTGGCCACAGTGGGTGTCATAGTCATTAGTTCATTATATTTGTGATGGCATTATGGTCTCTGGCTACATATATAACGTGTGTGTGTGTGTGTGTGTGTGTGTGTGTGTATATATATATTGTATATATATATATATATATATACACACACACACACACATATATATATACACACACACATATATATGATAAGATAGACTAAAGAAAAGTCTTTTGATTTCTTTCTTGATTTCATTGGTAAACCATTCATCATACCTAATAAGAGTAATATGCAAATTAACCATCATTCTGCTACACCCATCAGCCATGCCCACCAGCCAATCAGAGATAGTATGAAAATTAACTCAACCAAGATGGCTACAGAGAGCTGGAGAAAGGCTTGGGTTTTCCTGGCATTAGAGGAAACCAAGCTTCTGCAGTCCTGGCTGGCCTAGGCCTCCACTCTAGGCTACAAAGTTTCAATTATAGAAGGTAAAGAAATCCAAACAGAAATGATGGCAGCCATGGAGCAAGCAGGAGGCTTGGCTCTGCTCCAGGCTACAAAGTTTCAATTGTAGAAGGTAAATACATTTCATATACCACGGACTCTGCTTGGGTTGCTGGCGGGGTGTGGCTGACCTGCAAACCACCACAGGCCCCTCACCCAGGCTGCCATGCCCCAAGGGAACCCCCACCCTGATCCAGGACACCCTTCAGGGCAAACCAGCTGGCCCCCACCCATGCACCAGGACTCTATTTTAAATAATAAAAGAGTAATATACAGATTGACCATCACTCCAACACACAAGATGGCTGCCCCCATGTGATCAAAGATCCTGCCCCCATGTGGACACAGATGGCCACCATAAGATGGCCAGCCAGGGAGGGCAGTTGGGAGGCACCAGGCCTGCAAGGGAGGGCAGTTGGAGGCAATCAACCCTGCAGGGGAGGGCAGTTAGAGGTGACCAGGCAAGCAGAGGAGGGAAGTTGGGGGCAAACAGACTGGCAGGGGAACAGTTAGGCATTAATAAAGCTGGCATGGGAGTGGTTTGGGGGTGATCAGGCTGGTAGGCAGAAGCAGTTAGGGGAAATCAGGCAAGCAGTTGGGAGCCAGCAGTCATGAATTGTGAGAGGATGTCCCACTGCCCATTTAGACCCAATCCTGGTGGATCTAATCAGGGAGTCAAACATCCCTCGAGGGGTCCCAGATTGGAGAGGGTGCAGGCTGGGTGAGGGACACCACCCCTCCACCCCCACCTTGTGCACAAATTTCATACACTGGGCCTCTATTTGTTTAATAACATGCTATTTAGCCTTTATGTGTTTGAATGTTTTGGGGTGTTTTTTACTGTTGTTGATTTCTAACTTCATTCCATTGTGATCTGAGAAGATGCTTGTTATAATTTCACTCTTTTTGAACTTGTAGAGACTTGTTTTGTGTCTTAATATGTGTTCTATCTTTGTGAATGACCCATGTGCATTTGAGAAGAATGTATATTCTGTAGCTTTGAGGTGAAATGTTCTATAAATGCATCTGATTCAGTGTGTCCTTCAGAGTCACTGTTTTCTTGTTAATTTTTTGTATGGAAGGTCTATCCGGTGAAGTCAGTGGGTGTTAAAGTCATCTACAATGGCTGTGTTGTCCATCTCTCCCTTAAAGTCCTCTAGAAATGTTTTTATATATTTAGGTGCTCCTATATTGGGGGGATATATGTTTACCAGGGTTATATCCTTTTGCTGGATTGACCCCTTTAGTATTATGTAGTGACCTTTGTTGTCTCTTGTGATGGCCTTCATTTTAAAGTCTATTTTGTCAGATGTGAGTATTGCTACCCCAGTTTTTTTTTGTTTGCTTGTTTTCTTTTCCATTTCCATGGAAAAACTTTTTACGATCCCTTCACTTTCATCCTGTGTGAGTGCTTTATTCTGAGGGGGGGTCTCTTATAGACAGCATATAGTTGGCTCATGTTTCCATATCCATTCAGCTACCCTATACCTTTTGGTTGGAGCATTAAATTCATTTACTGTACATTTAAGGTTATTATTGACTAGAGGCCCGATGCACAAAATTCATGCAAGAGTAGGCTTCCTTCCTCAGGCTGCTGGCACCGGCTTCCCTCCTGCACCTGGGACCCGGGCTTCCCTCCGGCACCCGGGACCCGGGCTTCCCTCCAGCACCCGGGACCCGGGCTTCTCTTGCAGCCCAGGCTTTGTCTGGAAGGTTGTCTGGTTTAATTAGCATATCATGCTTTTATTATTATGGATAGGAACTTATTTATTGCCATTTAATTCTGTATGCCTAGTTTTCTCTATTTCGTCTTTTTATTACACAGCAGTCCCTTTAGCTTTCCTGTAATGTTGGCTTGGTGATAATGAACTCCTTTAGCCTTTTAATGTCTGGGAAGCTCTTTATTTCATCATCTATTTTGAATGTAGTAATCTTGGTTCTAGATTCTTGTTTTCCATTATCTCGATTACTTCATGATATTCCCTTCTTGCCTGTAGAGTTTCTGATGAGAAATCAGATGACAGCTTTATAGGAGCTCCTTTGTAGGTAACAATTTGCTTTTCTCTTACTGCCTTTAAGATTCTCTCTTTGTCTTTAATTTTTGGCATTTTAATTATGATATGTCTGAGTGTGGGCCTGTTTGTGTTCTTTTTGCTTGGGATTTTGTGTGCCTTCTCAACTTGTATGACTTTTTCCTTCACCAGATTAGGGAAGTTTTCTGCCATTGTTTCTTCAAACATGTTCTCTATTCCTTCCTCCCTTTGTGCCTCTTCTGGCATGCCTGCTATGTGAATACTGTTACATTTCATGTTGTCCCACAGCTCCCTTAAGCTGACCTCCTGTTTTTTAATTGCTTTTTCTTTTTGGTTCTCTGATTGAGTGATTTTTTCAACCTTATTTTCTAATTCAGTAATCTGATCTTCAGCTTCTCCTAACCTGCTGTGTATTCCTTCCATTGTGTCTTTACTTGTTCTGTGTCATTCTTTATTCCTGTTTTCATAGTTACTATATCTTTTCTCATGCTGTTGAGCATCTTTACCATCATTATTCTGAACTCTATATGAGATAAATAGTTTATCTCCATTTCATTTATCTCTTCTTCTAGAAAATTCTCTTGTTCTTTCATTTGGGGGTTGTTTTTTTGTCTCTTCAGTTTGGGTGCCTGTTTGGGTTTGTGACTATGTTTTAGATATATCTGCTATGCTTCTCAATCTCTAATGCAGGGCAGTGTTTTTATCTAATTAGGTCAGGCAAAGACTCAAGGCAAAGCCCCCAGAGTCTGCCTCTGCTTACAGACCGATTGGATGTAGTTTTAAATAGCCCCCAATGCAATCATCCATAAGTGTGATAAGAGTTTTTCCTAACAGGATAGGGTGATTGCTTATGACTGGAGGCTAATTGTTACTTTCAGACTCTTAATGGGCCTCAGCAATTCCACACCATGTGGCAAGGTGTTTTCCAATAGGGTGGGCCAGCTGTCTTCCCCCAAGGCAAAAACATCTAGATAGCAATTTTCTGTGTAAGATGACCTCTGCAGCATGAGGGAATGACTCAGCACAGGAAACCTGGGTGTCTGCCTTCTGAGTTCTAAGCCCAGACTCTCCAATCCTGGCTTCTGCTCACACAGCTCTAGTCCACTCTGCCTCCCTCTGCTGGAGCACAAGGTGCATGGCTCCACAGGGAATTTTGTATGTTGGCTCTTTAAGAGGGTGTCTGCATTTCCAGTTTTCTCACGCTGGCAGATAGCAACCCCACTGCTTTTCACAACCAGATGTTATTTGGGTATCCTTCTCAGTTTGGTGTTCTCTGCTGGGGGTCCCAGCTTGGGGATTAGACCCCAGAGTTCTCAGTAGCAACCCCCGGCAGCTGATATATCTCTCCAGAACTTCAGCTGCTGCCTTTGGGAGCCCAGCCAGGCCTTTTGTGCCGTCGCCCTTCCTACCAGTCTCTATGTGGTCTCTACTTTCCATCCTTGGTTATCAGGGTTCTCTCCAATGAGTCTTCCAATGATTAGTCAGGAAGTTTTTATGTATTTTAGTAATTCCAGTTTGGTCCTGGGAGCATGTCCATGCAGCATCCACTTACTCAGCTGCCATTTTTAATCTTCTTCCTTCCAGATTATTTTAATTAATAGAGCTTTAGACAGACATAAAAATAGAGCAGGTAATAAGTTCTTATATGGCCCCTTCCCTGCTCAGTTTACTGTTATCAGTGTCTTACATTAGCATGGTACATTGTTACTATCAGTGAGCTGATATTGATACATACTTAACATTAAGGCTCACTTTTTGTGTTGTACATTTCTATAACTTTTGAAAAATATACCGTCTTGTATCAACCAACTGGAATAACTTCCTGTTCTTCACTATTAATCCCTCTCTCCTGTCCTTGAAACCCCTGACAGTACTTTTTACTGTCTGCCTAGTTGTGCTTTTTCTAGAATGTTATATAGTTGGATTCATCAAATGTGTGTAACTCTTTCAGGGAGACATTTTTCAAAAAGCATCATACATTAAAGGTTCCTCCATGTTTTCCTGTGGCTTAATGACCTAATTATTTTTACCATTGAATAATATTCCATTGTGTGGCTGTAGCAGAGTCTTTTGATCCCCTCGCTCATTGAGGGCCATTTTGCTTTTCCCCAGCATTAGGCAATCATGAATAAAGCTGCCATAACACTGTTTTGTGTTGGCCTCAGCCCATCAGTAGTGATGCTGTTGACCAGGAATGCCTGGGACTCACTTCTACCCACAGTTTGCCGGGGGCCCAAGGACCTCTCCCAGACCAGGCTGTGCTGTGCCTGCACCAGCCCAGGGCCAGTCACTCCCAGGACATCTATAGACACTCAGCAGATGGATAGCACCCTTGTCCCAGAGCAGCAGAGAGGCCTAGTGTCCTGGCAACCTGACCCTGGGGATGTCGGAGCCAAGGTCACCTTCCAGGGTCTGAGGAGAATTGTGGGCCCTGTACACTTCCTCCCAGGAGCCCTCCTCCAACTGTCCCAGAGCCTCCCAGGGATTTCAGTACCTGTGTTGGTGTTGCAGGTGCTGCTTGACTAGATGATCTCAGGCCTCAGCCTGGGCCTCAGAGGGGATGGAACATTCACACTGACAGGAAACGTCAATCAGGACAAAGAGACAGAGCCGTGTCTGCTGCTGCCTTCCCAGGGTGCCTCCCTCAGTCCAAGGTGGTTCTTTATTGTGTGGGCTTAGCACTAGTCTTAGCTATACAGTATGTTCTAGCTTATTAGGGAAGATTTTGATATTAAGTAATATTTATCTACTACAAGTTGCTTTTAACTGATTTTTTTATTCAAATAAAACACATTTATAGAAAAGCACCTGAAACAGGGCCCTGTGAGCCTTGCTGCCCTGAGATTGCTCACGCGGGTGCTTTTCCACGTGTTTTTGTTCTCTCCCCTCCAGCTGCCAAGCAGCTCCTAGCAGGTGTTCAAGAGGAGGGAGCAGAAGGGCGGCCTGAATAAAGAGACTCTGTGGCTCTGAGTGCTCAAGATGAAAAGGACAAGGCAAGTAAGGATGGTGTAGCCATTGCTTCCTAATTCACTTCTTTTCCTTTTTGACATTTTAATGAAAGGACCAGATTGAGGAGAGCTCTGGGGTGGTCCATGCTCCAATGACTGGCGAGGAAGTCGGGATGGTAAGAGTCAGCGTGGGGCAATGAGGGTGCCCTGTGCACGTCTGCCCTGGGTGACACCAGGGCCACGGAGTGTCCATGGCTGCTGCTGGCTCTCCCTGGGTCCCGTGTTTGGAGGAGGGGCTGTGCATTCCCGAGAGGCCACCCCTTGTGCATAGCTTCCGGTGTGTGACTCTGTGAGGGGGCCCCAGGACCTGGCTACGTCTGGCCGGAGGACCCAGCTCCATGCTGTTGACCCTCTTATGATCAACAGGGAGCCCCCTTGGTTGGAGGTTTGACGCTGGATCCTTATCACTGGGTGTGAGGAGATTGTGAGGGCCCTGACCTCCCTGCTGCGGGCTCCTGGGGAAGACTGAGGGGCAGAGGACAGGGGCTCCTTTCTTTGCAAGCACGGCAGCTCCCCTGGCCCCCCCTCCCCCTTTGTCCTGGGGGTGTTAGTAGTCCCAGCATCAAGGAAAAGGCATTGCAGGCTCCACACCAGTGGGGAGTCACCTGATTGCAGATCGCTGGGTCCTGCAGCCTCTTCAGAGCCCTGTAGAGGGGGCGCCCAGGGCTGGGGCCAGGGCAGGGCGCCAAGTCTCTGCTGAGAGTCTGTAGGCTGGTCACGTACACATCCCACAAAACCCCAGACACTGAAGGAAAGACGGAGCGGTGCTCCTCTCGGAGGTGGCAGGAGGTAGGACTACAGATTTTAATGTTTCTTTTCCAAATTTGTAAATAAACCAGAAAAATGTAACTGTTGGTTTCACTACATTGTAATCGGCAGTGTCTTTTCTAACCGCTTCTCATTGGAATACATTAACATGCAAACATTTGCTTTTAAAGGACCACAGCAGCATGGTTTTAAACTGAAAGGCACAGGCAGGTCTCATGACTGCGCTGTAGCAAGTGTGGGGAGGGACAGGGGCCTCAGCTCTCCTGTGCCCCACAGTCCCCAGGAGGTAGGGTGGGGAGTCTTGGAGCTCCCACCCTGCATCAGCCTCATCGTCAGAGGACTAGTCACTGCAGGCCGCTCCTGTGGCCGCTCATAGGCATTCCTACTCGACAAGCAGCATCTGCACCTCAGAGCAGCAAACAGCTCCAATTCCCTGGGGTCTGACCCGGGGTATCAGGGCCCGTGGCTACTTCTAAGCCCCGAGGGACCTTCCTGCGCCCACTCCAGGGAGCCCCTTAGGTCCGTCTGGGCCTCCAGATTTGCACCTGCCCTTGCTGGGGGGAGGCGGGGTTCTTCCATCACTTTTGGAGGCTGTGCGATGCAGAGGGATGGGGCCCCTGCTGGCAGGAAGTTTAAGTGCGACACGGAGCCAGGAACGGGGAGCTGCCATGCAGAACGGAGGCCAGCCACGTGGTGCTGCTGATCCCAATGTGCATTGGATGCACTTAGGCTGAGAGCTGCTTAGAGCTCATGCTGAAGGAAGTACATTAAGGGGTACTTACCTCCTCCCAGTGTATGTTTAAAACTTTACATGAGACAAACACAGACCCTACCTCAGCCAGGGCAGCCATGGCTGGGCGGTCCCGGGTACTTCTGGGGCTCCTGTCTGCTCCCGCCTGGCCCCCACTCCCCAGTCAACCCCAAAGCCTGGCAGGCTCCCAGCTCTGGCTCCCTCCTCCACCTCTCAGGCTGCCGCCACGCGGACACGGAGCTAATGGGCACAGTCGCTGAGCGGGGCACCCCTGGGTGGCTGAGGGTGCCCTGTCCCAGGAGCCAGGCACTGTACCATCTCCTTCACAGGAGCCCGGGTGCTGCGGGCACCGTGCATGTTCTACTGGGTGCTGGCAGCAGATGTGCTCACATCCATAAGGAGCCATAACTTTACTCTTAGGACATAGATACTTTACAACATAAAAAGGAAACATAAAATACAAGAGCCCTGGACAGTGTGGCTCAGTGAGTAGAATGCGGGCTTGTGGACTGAAGGGACCCAGGTTCCACTCTGGTCAAGGGCATGTACAATAGCTCGGTTGCAGGCTCCTCCTGGCCCAGGGCCCTGGTCAGGGCTCATGCAGGAGGCAACAAATCAATGTGTCTCTCTCACATCCATGTTTCTCTCTTCCACTCTCTCTAAAAGTCAATGAAAAAATGTCCTCCGGTGAGGTTTAAAAACACACACAAAACCAAACAAACCCAACAAGAAATATAAAACGATTTCCACAAGCCACCTCCAGGCCCAAGTGGTTTCCCCTGATTTCTCCCCAATGGCCAGAATCAGTGTGGCCTCCTGCCGGCTCCCAGACACCAGCTCTGAGGACCCTGCCTCTGCTGGGTCAGGAGGCTCCGACACCACCCAGCACAGGGGCCCGGGAAAGGGGATGCCAGGCCAACCCCTGTGTGAATGTTAGAATCCAAGACCAAACATTAGCATCTGAACGCAGGGGCTTAGAGACAGGAGAAAACTGGGGTCAGGGCGGGGCTTTCGAGGCTGATGGGGTGGTGCTGCCTGGGAGGTGAGAAGGGCCAGTGCCATCGGATGTGGAATGAACCTTAGGGACAGAGGCAGGAGGGTCTGGTGGACCACAGGCTGTGGGTAAGGAGGCCCCTCTATGAGCACAGGAGTCTGTCCGTGCCTCTGCAGGGTCTCGGGAGGGACGGGGTTGTGAGCTGGGTTGTATGAGGAAGGAATGAGGGGAGGCACCCCCAGGCCTGGCACCACTGCTGCTCTCAGCCAGGCCTCAGCCTGTGCTCAGCCGGGTGTGCACATCAGTCAGCAGAGGGTGGACAGCCAGCTCCATCCCTGAACCACAGAAGCAGCGCCCACCGCTCCCTCCCCAGGGACCAGCGCTCACTCCCCAGGGCTGGTGGCTGAAGCCCTCTGCCTCCTGAGAGCTGCCTGTGCACAGTGGGCTGGGCAAGGCCTGGCTCTCAGCTGTCTGGGGCCACGCCCACCACTGGCCACACCCTCAGGAGGCGCAGCCCAAGGTGCTGATGTGTGAAAGTGCTGATGTGTGAAGGTGCTGATGTGTGAAGGTGCTGATGTGTGAAGGTGCTGGGGGTGTCCCTGAAGAGATTTCCTTTTAAACAAACCTCATCACTTTTGTTGTGGAATGGAAACATGGGTGGGAGCTGAGTGAGGCGTGTGTCCTTCCCTTGTCTTAGACACCTCCTGTCTCCACCCAGCAACCTTGGGGCAGGAGAACCTGGGGGATGCAAGCAGGGTGGCCTTGGTTCAAGAATCCAGGGCATGATCTAGAGCCCATAGGGGTCCAGGGATCTCTGCCCCTAGGGAACCAACTGCATTCCTGTGTGGATCCACCTGCTGTCAGTTCTGTGCCATGAACCATGGATGTCGGTCACAGCCCCTTCTCTGCGGACCCCACAGGGCTCAGTGGAGACCACAGGAGAAGACCACATTCCTGAGACATCGCAGCCAGAGACTGAAAAGCCCCCTCGGCACCCCCTGCCCTGTCGCCACCCAGGTGTCCTCTCTGGAGGAAGCTGCTTGCTTATTCTTCCAAACACGTAATGTTTGAACACGTCTGAGGCTCTTACGGAGGACTAGTCATGTTTCTTCAGGCTGCATCTGAATTTTTGTATATTTAGCCTCATAATACTAGTAAGGAGGCCCCGTGTCACAGAACAGGGGTCTGAGGACTGAGGGGTAAGTCGCTTTCCCAGGTCACCAGGCACCGGCCCCCATGCTGTCTCTGCGCTGGCTTTCCACATCGTCTCATCCAGAGTCATGTCCCACGCGAGCAGCCTGGTGAGCACACACCACACTGCAGCCTCTCAGGCTCGGCTGGCTCCGGAGGCAGCTGGTGAACAGAGAACACAGCGGGACTGGGAACGAATGAATACTTCCGCATTGTCTCTGCCAGTGACATGTCAATAATTTTTTTCTGTTTTAAATATATTTCCAGGATCGAAGCTCAAGATTACAAAAAGGATACCCATAAGGGATTCAGACACAGGATTCACAAGGAAATCAACTGTGATCAAGGGAATCTACTGACGTCCCAGCCATGGTTCTGTGGTGTGAAAATGGGCATCTGCCCGAACGACAGGGAGAGGCACAGATGCGTCCCCCACGCATCGAAGGGACTTGTGGCAGTAACACCGGAGAGCCGGTCACTGGGCTGCAGTTCGCACAGCAGAGACTGGTTTGCTGAGGCAGAGCCTGGCCGGGAAGGGGCACACTCAGAGCCAGTACTGCCCCTGCCGCTCTCACCAGGCCTCTGTGCAGGCTGCCAGTTCAACAGTCAGCAAGACCCTGGGGCTTGTAGACTTTACCCATAAGCCCCCAAGCACCAACCCTACAGACCCCTTCCCAGGTTAACTGCTCATTGTCTAGATTTGGTCAGTTGGAGACGAAGCTAATTCCTTGAGCAACTGTCATGTGGGCAGTTGGTTTGGAATGTCCTAGGTTCTGAGCCAGTTGGGAGTCAGACTACCGGTCATTCAGGTGGCCACCTGACCTGGGACCTCTCGCTGCAAGTGCTGGGGGCACTTGAAGAAGACATGGACACAGGTTTGGGTCCCCAGGGCATCAGGGGAGGTTCATTTTGAGAAAGGGTGTTATATTTCTGGTCAAAAATGAAAATGTGCACAAGCTCTCTCCCCAGAGCACCTTTGGGGCAGGAGGAGGTGGGAAGCTAGTGAGGAGAGCTCTTAGTGGGTTGTCTGGGGCATGAATTATGTCTCGGGATCTTATGTTCAGGGATCTCTGTCCTCAGGGAACCTCTGAATCCCCTGCCTCAGACCTCTTACTCTTCAGGCCAGTGCCTCTGGGAAAGCCACTTAGCCCTCCATAAAGTACAGATCACAGCACTACCGTGCTCCCCGTGGTACTGATGGAAACATGATGACAGATAACGGATTTCCCCGGGGCTCTCAGACATGTCGATAAGAAGAAGGCTTCGTCCTCTGGTCTCGAGCTTTCGTGCTCCCTCTCCGGAGGCAGCCAGCTGCATTTCCTGCTCACTGCTCCGGCACTGAATGCTTGCACTCTTAAGTAGGTAGCAGTGATGAAGCACCAGTCACTTTTCTTCAGGCTTGGTATTTATGGTGAGCCCGGAGATATCAACAAGCAGGTTTTAGTAACATTTCCACGGCCCAGACAGGGACCTGGGAAACAGGGCTGAGTAACCTTCTAGGAACACATGGCTTTCGAGTGGGATTTCCTCTCAGGCCGCCAGGCACTGTGCTGTGCTGACTTCCTTCCTGTCTCGTTTCAATAGTTATTATCCCTATAGAATCAGTCTGTTGGATATTTTAAGTTCACACCAAACTGCAAGATCCATCTTCCCAAATCCTGCTTTGATTCAGGAGGCTCCTCAGGCGGCTAGTGACAAGGGGATCTGGCAGTAATGTGTCCCTGTTACTGTTGACATTCAGTATTTTACTATTTCAGGTATAAGTCATCGTGGTTAGACATTTATACTACTGACAAAGTGATGCCCCCAATAACCTGGCACTATAGCTAGCTATTGCAATATTATCGACTACATCCCTGTGACTATTCTGTGCCTCAATGTGCTCTTCTCAATCTCTTCACCTTTCCACCCAGCCTTTCACACCCCCTTCCATTTAGCAACCATTAATTTATTTTCTGTATCTATGAAACTATTTTTCTTTTGTTTTATTTTTTAAAAAATTGCACTTATAGGTAAACTTATATGGCATGTGTCTTTTTTTGTCTAATTTATTTAACTTAGCATGACACCCTCCACATCCATTCATGTTGCAAATGTTAAGATTCCATTCCTTTTATAGATAACTAGAGCTCTGCATGAATTCGTGTACCAGTGGGGTCCTTTGGCTTGGCCTGTGGGATCAGTCTGAAACCAGCTCTCTCACCTTCCCTGAGAGGTCCCAGATTGTGAGAGGATGCAGTCTAGGCTGAGGGACCTCACCAGTGCACAATTGGGATTGGGGCGGACAAAGGAGGTTGGTCAGCTGGGGAGGGACTACCGGTTTCCAAATGACCGGTAGTCTGTTTGACTCCCAACTGGCTCAGAACCTAGGACATTCCAAACCAACTGCCCACATGGCAGTTGCTCAAGGAATTAGCTTTGTCTCCAACTGACCAAATCTGGACAATGAGCAGTTAACCTGGGAAAGGGTCTGTAGGGTTGGTGCTTGGGGGCTTATGGGTAAAGTCTACAAGCCCCAGGGTCTTGCTGACTGTTGAACTGGCAGCCTGCACGTCCTGTTGCTCAGTCCTGATAGGCCAGACTCCAGCTGCAAGCTAACCTACCTGTTGGAGTGTCTGCCCCCTGGTGGTCAGTGCACATCATGGTGAGTGATTGAGCATCCTTAGCATATCATTAGCATATTATGCTTTGATAGGTTGAATGGATGGACACTTAGTATATTAGGCTTTTATTATATAGGATAATATTGCATTGTATCAACATACCACATCTTCTTTATCCATTAATCTATCAATAGATACTTAGGTTGCTTCCAGATCTTGGTTATTGTAAATACTCTTGCAGTGAATATATGGGCGCACATGTCTTTTTGACTCAGTATTTTGACTTTGTTTGTGTAAATACCCAAAAGTAGAATCATTGGGTCATAAGACAGTTCTATTTTTAATTTTTTTGAGGAACCTTTATACTATTTTCCACGGTGGCAGTGCCAATTTATAATCTCACCAACTAGAGTTCTTTTATTTTCACATCTTTACCAACATTTGTTTGTTGATTTATTGATGATAGCCATTCTGACAAGTGTAAGGTGATATTTCATTGCAATTTTAATTTGCATCTCTCTGATTTTTAGTGATGTTGGGTATCTTTTCATATGTCCATTGCTCATCTAGAGATCATCTTTGGAGAAATGCCCATTTTTAAACTGAATTGCTTATATTATTTTTGGTGTTAAGTTGTTCACTTCTTTGTATATTTTGAATATTAACCCCTTATTATATAAATTATTGGAAAATATCTTCCCCATTTGGTAAGCTGTCTTTCTGTTTTGTTGATGGTTTCCTTTGCTATGCTAAAGTGTTTTATTTTGATGTAGTCCCATTTGCTTATTTATTTAAAAAAATATATTTTATTGATTTTTTTTTTACAGAGAGGAAGAGAGAGGGATAGAGAGTTAGAAACATCGATGAGAGAGAATCATTGACCAGCTGCCTCTTGCACACCCCCCCTACTGGGATGTGTCCGTAACCAAGGTACATGCCCTTGACTGGAATCAAACCTGGGACCTTTCAATCCACAGGCCGACCCTCTATCCACTGAGCCAAACCAGTCTTGGCTCCATTTGCTTATTTTTTCTTTTGTTTCCTTTACCTGAGATATATATTCAAAAAATATTACTAAGAGCAATATTTTTTTTTGTGGGAGTTTTATTCTTTTGGGTCTTACATTTAAGCTTCTATTTCAGTATTAGTTTATTCTTGTCTATGGTAGAAAAATGTCTTCATTTGTTGACAATTTGTGTCTTTTATTTGAACAATATACAAATCCTTTTTTATTTTAAAGTTTGGTTATTTAATATTTTATTGTTGAATGTTCATTATAAACAGTGGGCAATAGAACTTAGCAGACAGATGATTTGTAAATATTTTCTTCTACTCTCTAGGTTGTATTATACCATTCTTGGTTGTGTTCTTTGAAGCATAGAATATTTTAATTTTAATAAAGTTGTATTTATGTCTCCTCTTGTTTGTGCTTTTAGTATATTTAAGAATTCATAGGAAAATCCAAGATCATGAAGCTTTATCCCCCTTTTCCTTCATAGATTTGTATAATTTAGCTCTTACATTTAAGTCTCGTTTACTTTTTATTTAAAGTCTATTTTCTGATATTAGTATGACACTCCTGTACTCATTTGGTTACTATTTATATGGAATATTTTTTTAGACTTGTTTGTGTGTTTAGATTTCATGTGAGGCTCTTGTAGACAGCAAATAGTTGGATTGTATTTTTTTTTTCTTCTTCTAATTGCTCTTTTGATTGAAAAATTTAATACATTTACATTGAAAGTAATCTTATCTAATAAAAAAATAATATGCAGGTTGACCATCACTCCAACACACAAGATGGCTGCCCCCATGTGGTCAAAGATCCTGCCCCATGTTGACACAAGATGGCCAGCAGGGGAGGGCAGTTGGGAATGATCAGGCCAGCAGAGGAGGGAAGTTGGGGGCAAACACGCTAGCAGGGGAGCAGTTAGACATCAATCAGGCTGGCAGGGGAGCGGTTAGGGGGTTATCAGGCTGGCAGGCAGAAGCAGTTAGGGACAATCAGGAAGGCAGGCAGGTGAACAGTTGGGAGCCAGTAGTCCTGGATTGTGAGAGGGATGTCCAACTGCCCATTTAGGCCCACTAGGATTGGGCCTAAATGGGCAGTTGGACATCCCTCGAGGGGTCCCAGATTGGAGAGAGTGCAGGCTGGACTGAGGGACATTCCCCCTACCCCTGAATTTCATGCACCGGGCCTCAAGTTACTAATGAGAGGGAGTTACTTCTATCATTGTACTCTTCATTTCCTAAATGCCTTATAGCTTTTATGTTTCTCATTTCTTACATTCTTATCTTCTTCTACATTTAGTTAAATTTTTATAGTAAAATATTTAAATTCCATTTTCATTTTTTGTATATATTTTATAGCTATTTTTTGTGGTTACCATAGGATTACCTTTAATACCCTAAAGTTATAACACTCTAACTTGATTTTATATACAAGGTTAACTTCAATAACATCCAAGTTCACCCTATTTCTCAATTTCAAAAGACCTTTTCCAAGACACATTACAATGAAGTTGTCCAAAATCAAGATAAAGTTAAAATTCTAAGAGCAGCCAGAGGAAAAAGATTGTGACTTAAAAAGGAATCCCCATAAGGCTATTAGATTTCTCAGCAGAAAACCTATAGACCGAGAGAGAGAGGAATGACATGTGCAAAGTGCTGAGAGAAAGAATGTGCCAGCCAAAAATACTATATCCAGAAAGTTATCCTTCAGATATGAAGAAGAAATTAATATTTTCTTAGGCAAACAAAAGTTGAGAAAGTTCATTATCACTAGACTTGCCTTCCAAGAAATGCTGAAAGGAGTTTTTCAACCTGAAATAAAAACACACTAATCAGTGACATAACAACATATGAAAGTGTACAATGCACTGGTGAAGGTAAACATACAATCAGACTAAGGAAACTCTAAGTCTTTAAGAGGGCAGTGTGTTCCGACTTTTATAGAAGAGGCATACCTCAGAGAGATTGTGGATTCAGTTCCAGATTACCACAGCAAAGCTACTCCCACAGAGCGGCTCGGTGAATGTTTTGGTTTCCCATTGCATATAAAAATTACGCTTACACTCTAATCTATCAAGTGTGCGATAACATTCTATTTAAAAATAAAATGTAAATGCCTTCATTTAAAAATACTGTATTATTAGAAACACCTATTGTTAAAAAATACTGTATTGTTAAAAATACTGTATTGTTAAAAACACTGTGCTCTAAGCATCAATGAGTTGTAATCTTTTTGCCGGTGGAAGGTCTTGCCTCATGCCGATGGCTGACCAGGCTGGTAGTTGCTGCGGGCTGGGGCAGCTGTGACAATGTCCTAAGCTTAGACGACAATGAAGTTGGCTGCATCAGCTGACTTGCCAAGGCAGCTGGAGCCCCTGTGCAATCCCTGCCTCTGGCGCTGCAGGGCCGCCCGCATGCCCAGGGCTGTGACTGAGGCTGAGACTCAAGACAATTTTATGTCCTTCATTGTCTTTTCAATTATCGTCAGAGCATCTTCACCGGGAGCAGCTTCTTTTCTCGTCCGTAAGAAGCAGCTCGTTCTTATTACAGCTTCATCGTGAGGCTGTGGCAGTCCCATCACATCACGCGGCTAGACTTCTCATCCTAGTTCTCTTGCTCTTTGCACCCCTGGGCAGTGACTTCCTCCACTGAGACCTTGAGAGACTCGGTGTTGTCCATGAGGGTGAGAATGGACACCTTCCACCTGAGCGGGAATGCTCGTGTGTTTCTAGTCATCCATCAGGCTGGCCTGAACTTGTTCTCATGGTTACTAAGTTCTAAACTAGCAAGAGAAAAAGCAAGAACCAACAGACACAACATCAAAAAAAATCTTATTCGTTTTTTTTTACTTTCAATAGTATTTTGTGTTGGTTTCAGGTGTACAGCATACTGGCTGGACGGTCATATGCTTTACAAAATGTTCCCCAACCATCTCCAATACCCACCTGGCATCATGCGTAGTATTTGCAATATTATTATCTATGTTCCCTAGGCTGCATTTTACATCTGTGTGCCTATTTTGTAACTAACAGATTGTACTTCTTAATCCCTTCCCTCCTTTACCCACTCCCCAACTCCCCTCCCGCTGGCAGCCCTCCGCTCCTCTCTGTGTCTCCCAGGCACACCTGTTAAGCCTCTGCGTGCACGAGAGTGCTAGGGTCTCCTTGGTCAAAGTCACAGTGATGGAGGAACAGGCTCCACTTCTTAAGTCAGTAGAGTGCACACATACTGAAATGGGAAAATGTCAGAGGCCTGGTGCACAACATTTGTGCCCTGGGGGGCAGGGGCCCTCAGCTCGGCCTGCACCCTCGCCCAGTCTGGGACCCTTAGCACTGCCTCAGAGGTGGGAGAGGCTCCTGCCACTACTGCTCTGCTCACCAGCAGTAAGCCCGGCTTCTGCCTGATCGGCGCTCCTGCTATGGGAGGCACTAATCATCAGGGGCAGCTCCTGTGTTGAGCATCTGCCCCTGGTGGTCAGTGCACATCATAGTGACTGGTCGTTCCCTAGTTAGGTCAATTTGCATATTAGTCTTTAATTATATATCTTTAGGATTCACTCTCTCCATCAGGATATTCTCTGCTGCCCCAAGAAATATCTGTGGACACCCATTCAGCCCTTATGTATATGGTCAAGCAGGGCGGTTCAAGGGAGTTAAGACCATGATTCAACCCTTGACCAACGGAGAGACAGGAGCCAGTGGATGCGGACTGCCCTCTTCCACCTCTCCAATGAGGCACAGCCTACACTGCTCCTCAGAAGCCCCAGGGCAGGGGTCCTCAAACTTTTTAAAGTGGGGGCCAGATCACGGTCCCTCAGAGAGCTGGAGGGCCGAACTATATGAACTACTAATTCCTTGGCTGCGCTCACTGCCCAAAAAACCTGGCGGGCCGGATCAGACTCCTCTGCGGGCCGCATGTGGCCCGCGGGCCGTAGTTTGAAGATGCCTGCCCCAGGGGCTCCGGCTCCAGCTGTATATGCAGTGACAATTTAATAACATTCATGGGGTGGCGTTTCCTCCTTGTCAAACACCATACTGCCCAAACAAATCACCCCATGCGAGCCACTGTCTCTTCTCTGCTTTTAGGGGAACTCAAGCCAACGCTATGACGCAGGAGGGAAGCGGGAGCTGCAGGAATCAAGGGAGCAACAGAGGCGATGGGGACCTGGGTCAGTGTGACGTCTCCTTTTCTCCTCTCACCCGATCCGAGGGAGCTGGTCAAGTCCTGTGAAGGTAACACACGTGGCAAGCACAGCGGGGACAGTAAGAGGACCTGCATGGTGACAGGCTGCACATTTCACTCAGCTGATACAATGCTGACTCTGATTAGGCTGGGAAATGATTACTCAGTGTTCTTCCCAGAGCAACTGAAAAAGTAACTGCAAATTGACTCAAGACAAGTTGGGCAACCTCAAGAGTCCTTAGGTAGCATCTGTGGGTGAGATGGCGAAAAGATTCTCATGCAAGTGTTTTGTGTGAATGTAACTTTTATTTCTATTGATTAATTGCCTAGGAGTGGGATTGTAGGGTCATCTGTTAAGTATGCTGCCCCCAAACATGAGAAGGCTTCCACTTAGGCGTCACTCAGGGCATCAGAATGCAGGGCACTTTGATCTTAGCGGCTGTCCCCCTCCAGGGTCTTTGGGGACAGGGCAGCTGTGCCAGGACCCTGCTCCCTGGAGCCCCCCTCACAGTGATGGGACCCCTTTCCAGAGGGGCAGGGCCTGCGGGGAAGCCGGCCTTTGAACTGTCATGTGCTCATGGTTCATGCCAACATGGGCCACACTCAGCGGGTCCGGACGCACCTGAGGGTCCTGGCATGAGGGGAAGAGGGGGGTGCACTTTGCTGGCCTGGGTCCCAGGGGGTCCTCTCAGGCGAGGCGCCTCTGTGCCCCTCCACGCTCAGCGGTTCCTCCAGCCCCGCACTGGCTGTTCCACGTGCACCCGGCCACAGGCCGGCCCCACCCTGGCTCTCACTCACGCGGGCAGCTACGGGAGCTCCTGGAAGCTGCGCTGAGAGGCCAGACTCACCCAAATGCCCAGTGTTGGTTACTGGATCTGCCCCACCCGCCCCGCCCCGCCCACCCTAGGTCCTGGCCCCTCCCCTTGTCCGCCAGCCTCACTGGCTGCCTGGCGCCGGCCCCTTCTCGCAGGCCCTCCTGGGTGTCTTCTGAGTTGGCTCCCAGCTGTGTCACAGGGTCTCTGAGACTGGCAGCTCCCGCCCTGCGCTTTGTGCTGGGATCCTGGCCTCTGTCTGCTCCCACCTCAGCCATGTCCAGCCGCTCAGTGTCTGCGTGGCACAGGAACGGTGCCACCCAACGGCATGACCACACCCAGCGCAGTCTAAGACCGCAGGCAGCGGGTGGTCCCAGACCCCACCGTCCTAGAGAGGCAGGCCCGAGGCGGGGCGGGGGGGGGGGGGGGCGCTGGCTCTGAAGAAGCCGGTCAGCCTCAGGCCCTGCGGGTGCAGAGAGACCTCTCTCCCTCTGCCCAGGCCAGGCCTCTTGGGAACCCTCTGCCACCGAGCCCAGAAGACACAGCCACAGGGAAGGCCAGGCCTCCCGGAGCTCCTGCCCGCACAGAAACGCCCTCACCAGCCCAGCAGCCCCATCGTTCCCACCGGGCTGCCCGGGGCCCTCGAAGACAGTGAGCCAGCAGCGCCCAGCCCCTCTGCTTCCGGCTCCTCCTCTTGGAGGAAAAGAAGCATGAGCAATCAGCACCCCCACCCGCACCCAGCACCCCCCACCTGCACCCAGCACCAGCCCACCCGCCTAAGACGCAAGGTTCCTCTGCTGCCACTGGTTCAAGGCAGCGCCAAAGACTTGCGTGCAGAGTGGGACCAGTGTCCAGCGCACCCCCAGCGCCTGCGGGGTGAGCCGGGGCCCTCGGGCTGCAGGGCCCCAGAGGCTCAGGGCTGCCCTGTCTGCGGGGCACCCAAAGCCCCCTCCCCCGCCTCTGCTTCCTCCCTGCACCAGGCAGGGGCAGGGCAACCAGAAGCCACCTGCTGCCTGGCCCACTCCTGCAACCTCACCCCACGTGGGGGCCCCACTGTAGGGTGGGGAGGGAGGCCCTCTGCAGCCCAAGGCATCAATCTCAGCTGCCTCCCCGCTGCTCCCAGCTCCTCCAAACTGGAGTCCCCCACCCTGTGTCTGTAGATACTCCTGTCTCCTCCCCAAACTCTGCCCCCACAGTAGTCCTAGTGCCTCCCCTCACCCCAACCCCGCAGAGGCTGCACCCAACTCTGCAGCCCCCCAGCACCCCGCACTGGTCTCTGCAGCCCCACTTCAATCCAGAAACTCCGGAGAATCCTGGAGCCACCGCACAGATCTCTGTTGGGCCCCTGATGGGCAAGCCTGGAGCCAGAACTGTGGACAATTGTGTTGTCGGGGGAACAGCTCCGCCCCAGCCCAGGCCCAGCTGCTGTCCCCGCCAGCACCGACCCAGGCCACTCTTGGGAGCTCATCACCCACACCTTCCGCCTGGGGCACCCTGCCAGCCCTGCCAGCCTTCGCTGCCCAGGCAGCTGAAGCCCCTGTGCAACCCCTGCCTCTGGCTGTGACCTAGGCTGAGAGTCAGACACTGGCCCCGCCCACTTCAGGCTGGGGGTTTGGGCAGCACCTGTGGGTCCTGGGAGCAGAGCGGCTCCCAGACCTGAGCTGTGCTTTTGGGCGCTCAGCATGACTGCGGAAACGAGTGGGGTCCCCGCACCACTCAGCCTGGAGAACACTGTACATGCTCTCACCAGGGCACCCCCAGACCGCCGGCCCTGGGGACAACACCCCCAGAAGAGCCCCTTCCACCCTTGCTGTGAGGCCCCCCTCCCCAGAGCCCCGCTGTGAGGGCCCTCACCCTGCCCAGGGTTGGCTGATGACAAAACCGTAGAGTCGTCCACCAAGTCGCTTTCCTCCATGTCCAGGGCGAATGCTGGCCTGAAACAGCTTTCTCCAGAAGTAGCCCTGCCCGCTCCCCCGCTGGCTGGCGCTGAGATGTACAAGGCGACGTTGAACCTTGCCCTTGGTGACCCAGGAGCCCATGACAGCACCCCGGCCACAGCACCGCCCGCCCTGCCCTGCGTTCCCCAGAGCCGCTGCTTGGCGGCTGGTGTCCCAGCACAGCGGGCGCAGCCTCCATAGGACGCGTGGCTTAGCCTCCCGTAGCCCTGGAGCAGTGGGACCCCCCCCCCTGCCTGTGGTTGACTGAGCCCTTCTCCCCGTTTCCTGCCCACGACTCTCTTGTCTTCTCCGTAAGTTGTAATAAAGCCTGATCTTGGTTCTCTGCGTAGCTCTCACGTGTCCGTGTCTGTGGACGGAGGGGAAATGCTGACAGTGCGGGGGCCACGTAGGGCAGGGCCTCACGGTGCACAGAGCCGACGGCTGACGGGCCTGGGGGCGGCACAGCTCCATGGCTAGCGGGACCAAGTCCAATCCTAAAGGGAGTTTGCGTTTAAAGCTGCAGCCAGGAGTGAAGGGGCTGGAGGGAAAGGCAGCAAGGGTCACCCTGGGGTGTGGTCACTGCTGCTTCTCACTCCCGTCTCTGAGCCGGAGCCAGCGGGCCGCCCTGCTTTGCACCGAGTCCACACTCCACCAGTCTGTCCTCTCAGTGGGACAATGCTTTCAACTCTTTTTTGTTTGTTTTGCTTTTTAAGTCCTCAGTTAATCACCTATATACACATCTCACCTGATTTGTAAATAAATAAACTAAATATAATTGATATCATTTTATTTTAAGCAGTAGTGTCTTCCGTAATCTTTTCACATCAGAATTCATTAAACCATAAAACTTATTCAAAATATATATTTTTTTATTGATTTCAGAGAGGAAAGAAGAGGGACAGAGAGAAAAACATCAGTGAGAGAGAATCATTGATTTGGCTGCCTCTTGCACGTCCCCCAGTGGAGACTGAGTCGGCAAGCCCGGGCATGTGCCCTGACCAGGAATCAAACCATGACCTCCTTGGTTCATAAGTCTACGCTCTATCACTGAGTAATACCAGCCGGGCAAAACATTTTTTTTTATCCCCACAGCCTAATGGTCTTCAAACGGAAAGGCACAGGCAAAGGGTGTGGCTATCAGGTGGGAAAAATCATTAGGGGAAAAGGAAAATGCCCAGGTCTGTGTTCATGATTCCTGTGAAGATCTCATGAGTGGGGCGCAGTGAGTGTGGGGTGCGGGCCAGGTGTCCTCAGGAGGAGGGAGGGACTTGGCTTTCTTTCCTGGAGTCCCAGAGCCCCGCTTTCACTGGCGCCCCCTGGGGGACATTTACAGACACGAAGCAGCGGAGAGCAGCAGAGCGGGCCCAGGGTCCGTGGGTCTGAGCCCTTGGGCCTCGGAGGGCCCCTCCAGGAGCCCTCCTGGCTGCCTCTGCACCTGCCCAGGGTTTTCTCGTGGACGTGTGTGTGGCAGGTCCTGCTTGGCGCCTGTGAAGGCTGCGACCTGGCCTCGCCTGGCCTGGCCTCGCCTGGCGGATAGAGCTCACATGGGCCAGAAAGTTTAAACGAGCTGCCTCACTGCTCCGAACCCCACCATGCAAAATTCATGCACCAGGCTTCTAATATATACTGAGTGGCCAGATTATTATGCCTTCAGAGATCATCATAATCTGGCCACTCAGTGTGTGTGTGTGTGTGTGTGTGTGTGCATATATATATATATATATATATATATATGTATATATATATATATGCCTCCAGGCCCAGGTGGTTTCCCCTGATTTCTCCCCAATGGTCAGAATCAGTGTGGCCTCCTGCCGGCTCTCAGACACCAGCTCTGAGGGCCCTGCCTCCGCTGGGTCAGGAGGCTCCGACATCACCCAGCACAGGCGCCCTGGGAAAGGGGATGTCAGGCCAACCCCCTTGTGAATGTCAGAATCCAAGACCAAACATTAGCATCTGAACGCAGGGGCTTAGAGACAGGAGAAAACTGGGGGTCAGGGCGGGGCTTCTGTGGCTGATGGGGTGGTGCTGCCTGGGAGGCGAGAAGGGCCAGTGCCATCAGATGTGGAATGAACCTTAGGGACAGAGGCAGGAGGGTCTGGTGGGCCACAGGCTGTGGGTAAGGAGGCCCCTCTATGAGCACAGGAGTCTGTCCGTGCCTCTGCAGGGTCTTGGGAGGGACGGGGTTGTGAGCTGGGTTGTATGAGGAAAGAATGAGGGGAGGCACCCCCAGGCCTGGCACCACTGCTGCTCTCAGCCAGGCCTCAGCCTGTGCTCAGCCGGGTGTGCACATCAGTCAGCAGAGGGCGGACAGCCAGCTCCATCCCTGAACCACAGAAGCAGCGCCCACCGTTCCCTCCCCAGGGACCAGCGCTCACTCCCCAGGGCTGGTGGCTGAAGCCCTCTGCCTCCTGAGAGCTGCCTGTGCACAGTGGGCTGGGCAAGGCCTGGCTCTCAGCTGTCTGGGGCCACGCCCACCACTGGCCACACCCTCAGGAGGCGCAGCCCAAGGTGCTGATGTGTGAAGGTGCTGATGTGTGAAGGAGACTTCCTTTTAAGAAAACCTCATGGCTTTGGTGTAGAATGGAAACATATAGGTGAGAGCTGGGTAAGGCGTGTGCCCTTCCCTCGGTTCAGACACCTCCTGTCTCCCCTCTGAGTAAAACAGTGTTACTGCAGTGAAACAGAGAATGACTAGGAAAATGATGTCATCTGTGAAACAGATCTTCCTCAAAGAATCCTCTGGAATTGTCCTTAACGGGCCACAAACATTTAAACATGGAGGTGATTTGTGATGGTCACACATATCACATTGTGCAAGGAACTACCTGAGCTGTGTGTAGACTCATGTGGAGGTGTGCTGTGGCCTCTGCTCCAGGCCTGAAAAATAAAGGGCCCCTGGAGACAAGGAGAAGCATGGGACATAAAAACATGCCTCATTTTGAAAGCCCATCTATATAATAAAGAGATATATGCAAATTGACCATCACACCCTCACAAGATGGCTGTCTATTACCAGGCCAGCAGGGGGGTTAGTGAGGGATGACCAAATGACTGAACAGCAGGTGGGTGACCAGGTTGGCAGGGGGGGCAGTAAGGGGTGACCAGGGTGGCAGGGGTTCAGCTAGGAGTGACCAGGCAGACAGAGAGGGGGCAGTTGTGGGCAACCTGGCCAGCAGCAAGGAGTCAGTTAGGGGCAATCAGGTTGGCAGACAGAGGCAGTGAGGGGCAATCAGGTCAGCAGGAAGGAGCAGTTAGGGGTGACAGGCAGGCAGGCAGGTGAGCAGTTAGGAGCCAGCGGTCCAGGATTGTGAGAGGGATGTCCAACTGGGCCTAAACCAGCAGTCAGACATCCCCCAAGGGATTCTGGATAGGAGAGGGTGCAGGCTGGGCTGAGGTCCCCCCTCTCTTTCCTCACAAATTTCACACCCTGGGCCTCTAGTCCTATATAATAAAAGGCAAATATGCAAATTATCCCCTCAACCGGGAGTTTGACCAGGAGTTTGACCAGGGGATGGGGCTGGCCGGCCAACTGCCAGCAGCCCCTCCCCATGGCCTGCCTGGCCAGATCGGCCCCACTGGTGCACAAGTTCATTAAATATAAATTTATGACAAGATCCCATAGCTCCAGACTGCCATGCTGCCATGTCTGCCTTCACCATTGCCAAGTGCTTCTCTGGGTGTTAATGATCCCCAGACAGAGAATCACTGAAGCGGGCCTGGCAGGCAGAATTCTTGCCCCATCCCAGGATCCCGTGGGTTTAGGGACATCGCCCTGTGACTGGTTATGGCTCCGTTGACTTGGTGAGGAGGAGATCTTCCTGCTGGGCTATCTCTCATCTCAAGAGGCCCTGTAAAAACAGAGAGTTTTCTCTGGCTGACAGAAGAAGAGATTGTCAGAGAGATTGGAAGCAGGACAAGGACTGGGTGTGCCCTGGCTGGCGGAAGGTGGTGGGGTGGCATGCAAGAAGGAGTGTAGACAAAATTCTAGAAGCTGAGTCTGGCCTGTAGCTGACAGCCAGCAAGAACCTCTCCTATCACTACAAGAAGATAAATTCTGCCGCCACCGTGCACCCTGGCCAGCAGCCCAGGCCTCGCTGTAGAATGTGGCTCAGCAGCCCTCTGTCTCGCCTGTAAGGCCTGAGAGCATGTGGCGCCAGATGTCTGGCCTGCAGAGCTGTGCTTGGACACGCAGGTGTGGTCAGAGCGCCCTGGTCTAAGTTGTTTATGAGTCAGCAACAGGCAGTTCTGTAGAGCCCACATGCAGAACGTTTTGGGAAGACTTTGCTGGAAGGTCGGGAGAGTGCAAAGGCTAAGAACAGGTGTCCGAGTCCGTGGAGCCAGTCAACAAACCAGGTGCTGCTTGGCCTGCAGGTTGCTGCCAGTGGAACAACGTCAGCCAGTGCTCACTTGCTGTGTTAAGTCTTCCTTGACGCTTGCAAGTTCTGCAATGGTCTTTGCCAAATTCCAACATCATGGAAACAATTTATACTAGAGTACTTAAAATGTAAAAATACTCAGACTCTTAACAAATTCCCTAAATGCAAATGAAATAAAAAGCAACAAAACCCGAGGCACTCCTGTTTGCACCTTCCGGAGGGCTCCAGGCATCGTGCAGTGCTCTTGCTGGGCAATCTTGCAGCGGTGCAGCCTCTGGGGTGGCGGAGTCCGCACCCCCACGCCTGGCGGCTGACAGCTGTTTTTCGTGCCCTTGTACGTTTTTCCCCGACACTGTAGCTCAGACCACCTTGAAAGGAAACAAACATACACTTGTCCAACATGCCGTAGCGGTGATATGAGAAATGGACATCTAGGAAGCTGCTGATAGAGTACGGTCTCTGTATTAAGCATCTGGATCCATGAAGGCGAAGGGTCCAGAAATGCATTGCATTCAATTGTGGGAGGGTAGAAAAAGGCTGAAGGACGGGCATTTGGCAATTGGTATCAACTGCAAACTGACAAAATCCTTTGTCTTAGTAACTAATTTTTCAGTTTATTCTAAGATTGCCAAGGTTGGGCTAAGATGCAGACTGGAACAGACCATCACCAGGAACGGTTAGCGACAATCGCAGTGTGTGGGGCACTCCCCAAGCATCTCACCGAACTCACACGTGGCCAGTGGTGTAAATGGCGGACTTACAAGCTGCAGGTTCAGGCTCCCAGCCATGCCGGCCCTGCGGCAGGACGCTGAGCGGCCGGGAGGGCGGCTGCCGCCCGCTGGCCTCTGACTGTCCTGGGGAAACACCCCTGTGTTATTTTTAACACGATGATGCTTGAGGGGCTTTCTGCCCGACATCCTTTTTCAGATTAGGGAACATCTTTTCTCATTCCAGGTTAAGTTTTCCTTTCACACGGGAGGATGTGGAATTTTATCAAATGCATTATGTGTTTTGATTAAGAGAACAATTTTTTGATAATTTACCATACCAACCAGTTTATTGTTTATATTTTTCCAAAAGATTTATTTCAAATTTTTAACTTTGCTGGCCCGTCCAGCACATGGTGCCCGCCTACTGTTCCTCTCCTTGTAAACCTGTAAGGACAACCTCGCTGCTCCTGCCACTCAGCATCCCTCTGGCTTTTTACTTTAGTCTGGACTGCGGCAAATCTCAATGGTTTCAGCCTTCCATTTGCAGTGTCTGCCATAGCCTGATTGCTGGTTTCGGGCTCCTCTGCTTTGCTTTGCTCTGTTCTAGTGCACTGAGATTCAGGCTCCATTCCCAAGGCAGATGGCAGGGCGGCAGGAAGCCTCTCACTTCCTGTTTGTTGTCGCACAGGTTTTAATGTGTAGTCTGTGTCTGTAGGTGTGTGTCTGTGTGTATGTATATGGATGCCTGTGTGTCCATAGGTGTGTGTCTGTATATGTAGGTATATGTCTGTGTGCATATATGTGTGCCTGTGTATATGTAGGTGTGTGTCTCTGTGTGTCTGTATGTGTGTATCTCTGTGTGTCTGTGTATGTAGGTGTATGTCTGTGTGTATATATGTGTGCCTGTGTGTATGTAGGAGTGTGTCTGTGGCATGCCCCTGTTTTTCCAAGAATGACTCTAGGGCTGGTTGCACATCCTGGCCTCTCTGGATAAGGAGACCCACAGGATACATGGAATCCCTCCAAAGGGTCCAGAACTTTTCAGCTGAGCCCTTGTAGAGACCCTGTGGGGACCTGAAGAAAGCTCTGCCTAGGCCCTCTTTCCAACAAAATCTTCAGACCCACACGTTCTGATGACTATTTCAGGGGAGGGTGTGTACCCCACACTCCCAAGCCTTCAGGTTAACATTGCTTTTGTTCATCGTTTAACCAAACCTAGGTGTAATATGTGCTCCCCAGGTGTCTTCACCAGAACGGCTGGGCTTTTGAGGAAATGGCTGACTGCTTCCATTGGGAGGGCCTCAGGCAGGAAAGCGCGCCAGCAAGGCATCTGGGAGGCAGCTCTCCGGCCTCTGGGCGGGGCTCCGTCGGGGCCTGGTCCCAGCTCTGCCACCAGCTTCCTTGGTGCCCTGGACAAGTCCCTTCCCTCCCAAGGACCCCATTCCTACACCTGGAGAAGGAAGCATGGGTCTGTGCCCCTGGAAGGCCCACTGTGTCAGTATAGTGTGGGTTCCTGGCCAGGCTGGGGGACACTTTGTCTCCTGGTCAGTGGCCTGGACCTGCATCCTCTCTCAGGTTTGGGGTGCAGAATGGAGGTTCTGCCTGGCTCCAGGTGCGATCATCTGATCAGAAGGCTCTCCTGGCATCCTGATTGAGAGGGGCAGGGGTAGGAGTTGCAAGTTTGCACAAAGGGCCTCAAGCAGCCATTGGCCCCAGATCTGCAAGCAGAAGTTGGTAGCTATTTCTAAATTTTGTGTTTTTTGGGGCACATCGTTTTAGTAATCTGAGCTTCCACCTACTCCATGTGCACAATGACTTTATGAGATGGGTGAGGTTGTCCCCTTATTGCAGACAAAAAAACCTGGCTCAGAGGGGAAGAGTGAATTGCTCAAGAGCACAAGGCCAAGAAGAGACAGCGCTGGGACTATATCTTTGCCAATAAATGTTATTGTGTTTTTCAGGTGGATAACTGTAAGAGGGATTGCTGAGTTATCTTCTGGGGAACCACCAGCCTGCTTTCCAGTCCACATTCCCACCAGCAGTGAAGGAGGGTTACAAGTGGTTTTATTTATGGGTTTTCAGTTCTGTACCATTGGTTTTCTGCCAATACCATGCTGTTTTGATAATTGTAGCTCTGTAGTACAATTTGAAATCAGGTTGTGTTATACTTTCAACTTTGTTCTTTTTTTATTATGATTGCTTTGGCTATTTGGGGTCTTTTGCCATTTCATACAATCTGATGTGTTTTGTTCTTGTTGTTCTATTTCTTTAAAAAATGACATTGAAATTTTGATGGAAATTGCATTAAATCTACATATTGATTTGGGTAATATGGCCATTTTAACTATGTTTATTTTTCCAATCCATGAACACAGAATAACTGTGCCATATCCAGCACTGTGAGAGATGAACCTGAGGGGGGCTAGTGAAGGATTAAAGAAGACAGACAAGAGAATACAGTTGGGGCTAGGTGAATCACTGTGCCTGGATGAGGACACAGAAAGGCCCAGCTTGTAAGCTGAAGCTTTACTTTATAGTCAGATCACAAGGCAAAACAAGGGAAGTGGTCAATATGTTTACAATTTTTTTGTGAGTTTCACTTGTTTTGGCAGCACTTACTGCACCTCCCACAGTCCATTAGCTACTTAGGAAGGAGCAAAGGTCAAGCTTAATTATGCTAGGAGGACTCTGCCCTCCAAGCTGGGACTTGTTTGTGATCCTGCCACTGGTCAGTTAGAGGCTTAACCCTATAGTTGCTCCCTACAAATAACTTTCAATTTCATTGTATGTTTTTCAATTTCTTTTAATAGTGCTTTGTAGTTTTCAGTATATATGTCCCTCACATCTTTTGTTAAGTTTATTCCTTGGTATTTTATTCTTTTGATTGCAATTGCAAAAGTAATTTTTTCCCATTTTTTTCTTTAGTCTCATTATTAGTATACTAGAGGCCCAGTGCACATAATTCATGCACTTGGGGGCAGGGGAGTCCTTCAGCCTGGCCTGCATCTTAGCAGTCTGGGAGCCTTTGGGGGATGTCTGACTGATAGCTTAGGTCCACTCCCCAGGAGGAGTATGCCTAAGCCAGAAGTTGGACATCCAACCATAGCCTGCACTCGCCAGCCGTGAGCCTGGGTTTCTGGCTGAGCGGCACACCCCTATGGTAGCACACTGACCACCAGGGGATAGCTCCTACATTGAGTGTCTATTCCCTGGTGGTCAATGTCCGTCATAGCGACTGGTTGTTCCACCATTTGGTCAATTTTTATATTAGCCTTATATTATATAGGATAGAAAACCAGTAGATTTTTACACATTGATTTTGTATCCTGCAACTTTGCTGTATTTGTTTCTAATAGTTTTTTTTGGTGGAGTGTTTAGGGGTTTCAATATACAGAATCATGTTATCTATAAAAATTTTACTTCTTCCTTCACAATTTGGATGCCTTCTGTGCCTGCTTGCTCTAGCTAGGACTTCCAGCACTGTGCTGAATAAGAGTGGTGAGAGTTGTCATCCTTGCCTTGCTCATTCCTGATTTTGGAGGAAAAGCTTTCAGTTATTCACCACTGAGTGTGATATTGGCTGAGGATTTGTCATATATAGTCTTTATTATGTTGAGGTACTTTCCTTCTATGCCCATTTTATTCAGTGTTTTAATCATAAATGGATGTTGTATCTTATCAAATGCTATTGATAAGATCATATGACTTTTAAAATGTTTTTATTGATATCAGAGAGAGAAAGGGAGAAGGGGAGAGAGATAGAAACATCAACAATGAGAGAGAATCATTGATTGGCAGTCTCCTTCACACCCTCTGAGGATTGAGCCCTTAACCCAGGCATGTGCCCTGACCAGGAATAGAACTGTGACCTCCTGGTTCATGGGTTAACCATTGAACCACACCAGCCAGGAAGATCATATGATTTTTAAACTTTATTTTGTTAGTGTGGTGTATTACATTGCTTATCTTGAACCATCGTTGTGTCACTGAAATTAACCCCACTTGATCAGGATGCATTGTGTGTGTGTGTGTTTTTTTTTATATATTGCATTCAATTTGCTAGTATTTTGTTTAGGATTTTTGCATCTGTGTTCATCATTGGTCTATAGTTTTCTTTTTTTATGTTATCCTTGCAAGGTTTTGGTGTCAGGATTACATTGGCCTCATCAAATGTGTTAGAAAGTATTGCATCTTCCTAATTTTTTGGAAGAGTTTGAGGAGGATAACTTTTAAATCTTTGAACATTTGATAGAATTCACTTGATGAAGCCATCTGGTCCTGAACTTCCATTTTTAGGGAGGTTTTTGATGGTTGTTTCAATTTTCTCACTGCTGATCAAAATGTTTAGATTTTCCAATTCTTCATAATTTAACCTAGGAAGGTTATATATTTCTAGAAGCTTATCCATTTCTTCTAGGTTATTGAATTTGGTGGCATATAGTCTTTCATAATATTCTAGAATAACCTTTGTATATCTGTGATGACTTTTCCTCTCTGATTTTGTTTATATGGGTCTTTTCCCTTTTTCCCTTAGTGAAGTTAGCCAGGGATTTTTCTATTTTACTAACCTTTTCAAAGAACCAGCTCTTTGTTTTATTACTTTTTTTGTATAGTCTGTTTGTTCTTTATTTCATTCAATTCTGCTCTGATTTTTAGTATTTCCTTTCTTCTACTGTCTTTGAGTTGCCTTTGTTCTTCTTCTATTTTTTTTTTTTTTTTTTTTTTTTTTTTTTAAGATTTAATGTTAGGTTGTTTAGTTGGGATTGCTCTTGTTTCTTGAGATAGGCCTGCAATGACATAAACTTTCTTCTTCTTATTGCTTTTGTTACATTTTTTTGCAATTTCATTTTCATTTGTCCCCTTACAGATCTTTTAAAAATATGTATTTTTATTAATTCCACTGAGCTGGGTTATCTATATATATCTTTTAAAAATATTTTATTGATTTTAGAGAGAGGAAGGGAGTATAGAGATATAAAAACATCACATCAATAAGAGAGAAACATATATCAATTGCCTCCTGCATGCCCCGTACTGGGGATTGAATCTGCAACCTGGGCATGTGCCCTCACCAGGAATTGAACCAGTGACCTCTTAATTCATGGATCGACATTCAGTCACTGAGCCACCAGCTGTGCTTTATATATCTTTTGATCTCATCTTTTATTCATTATTTGACTTAGTCATTGTTTAGTAGTATGTTGTTTAATCTCCACATATTTGTGGGTTTATTTTCTTTTTGCAGTTGCTTTCTAATATCAAGCCATCGTGGTCAGAGAATATGTTTGGTATAGTTTCAATCTTCTTGAATTCGTTGATGCTAGTTTTTTTTTTGTTTTTTTTTTTTTGCACAGAAAACAAGTTTATTTGGTGAATGCTGATGGCAAACATCATCTAAGAGATACAAGCTGGACAGAACTCAGGAAGCCTTGGGGCTAATACCGTCTCAATAGGGGAAGGCACAGGCTCTGGGCACACTGGGAATGTCTTCAGCCATTCAACACCATCTGGACGAGCTCCACCCCACGGGCTGTCACCCAGACAGGATATGCCTCACAAATGCTTCATAGTTGATACAACCATTGCTGTCCTTGTGCCCTGCTACCAGCATCTCTAATTCTTCCTCTGTCATCTTCTCCCCAAGTGTGATAAGAACATGCTGGATCTCGGCACCCATGACAGTGCCGTTCCCCTCCTTGTCAAACACCCGAAGGCCTTCGACATAGTCCTCCTAGGTGCCCTGGTCCTTGTTCTTGGCCACAGTCTGCAGCATGGGCAGGAAGTGCTCAAAGTGCAGCACCTTTAGGTTCATCTCATCACTCTTGGGGTTCCCCAGGACTTTGAGCACCTCAGCGTTGGTGGGATTCTGGCCCACATCATGTCCCCACACTCGCTGTACAGGGTCTTGCCATCCCCTGTTTGGTCAAACATCTGGAAGGCCTCCTTGAACTCTGCGGTCTGGTCCTCGGTGAAGTCACACATCTTGGCTGCCGAGCTCTCATTGATGCTAGTTTTGTGATCCAGCATATGGTCTATTTTTGGGAATATTCCATGTGCACCAGAGAAGCATGTATAATCTGCTGTCCTCGAATGAAAGGTTCTTTAAATGTCAATTACGTATGTCCATTTGGTCTAGTGTGTCATTTAAGGTTAATGTTTCCTTATTGATTTTCTGTTTGGATGATCTATCTGGGCTATGTTTTGATCTGTTTCTTTCTTTGCTTCTGTGAGTAGTTGCTTTATATATTTCAGTGCTCCCTGATTAGGTGCATATAAATTAAGACATGTTATGTCTTCTTGACATAGTGTCACCTTTATCATTGTAAAATGTCCATCTTTGTCTCTTGTTATCTTGAAATATGTCAGACATAAGTATGGCTACACCTGATTTTCTGTGGATATTTTTTATCTGGAGAATCATTTCCCACCCTTTTATTGGAATCTACCTTTGTCTTTGGAGCTTAGATGTGTCTCTTGAAGGCAGCATATGGTTGGGTTTTGGTTTTTGATCCACTCTGCTACTCTGTGCCTCTTTATTGGAGAATTTAGACCATTTACTGAGGGTAATCATTGATGTATGAGGGTTTCCTATAGCATATCATCTTTTGTTTTCTGGTAGCTCTGTGCCTCCATTGGTTCTTTTCCTTTAAATTTCTGTCTAAATTTTGGTGGTATTCCATATTTCTTTCCTCTTTTTAATTGTTTTTTTTTTTTTTTTTTTTTTTTTTTTTTTTTTTTTTTTAAAGCTTTGTGTGTTAGTTTGGGGATTTGTGTGTGTGGTTTCATTAGGTTTATAACAAATAAAGTTGTACATTTTTATTCTGAGTGCATCTGATCTCCATCCTCCTTTGCCATTTCAGATCTACACCCACTTCTCTCTTATGTTCTTATTGTCACAAATTATCCCTGTTCGTGCTGTAAGTTTTTTGGTAATCTTACTCATAGTGTTGTGACCTTTTGTTATTTGTTTCAGGTAGAATAATCCCCTTGAATATTTCCTTCAATGGAGATTTGTTGGTGATAAAATCCCTCAGCTTCTTATGTCTGGGAAAATCTTTATTTCTCCTTCATAATTAAAGGAAATTTTTGTTGGATAAATTTTTCTTGGCTGATAATTTATCTTTTTCAGTCATTTGAATATATTTTGTTCAACTCTTTCTGGCTTGTAGAGTTTCTGCTTAGAAGTCAGATAATATTCTGATGGGTTTTCCTTTGTAGGTAATTTCCTTCTCTTCTGTGATGGTTTTGAGAATTTTTCCTTTGTCATTATTTTTTGACACTTTTAATACAATGTGCCTTGGAAAGAGCCTCTTCGGATTGAGGAAACTAGGCGTTCTGTTTGCTTCTTGGAAACAAAGATCTAGTTCTTTCCCTAAGTTTGGGAAATTGTCATCAGCTGTTTGTTTAAATGGGTTCTGCATTCCCTGCTCCCCTCTTCTTCTGGTATGCCTATTGTTTTAGTATTGCTTTTTCTTATGGAGTCAGATAATTCTCATATAGCTCTTTCATTTTTATTTTGTTGATGTCTCTCTCTTATTCTCTCTGTGTCATTTCTAGATTCCTACATTTAATGTCACTAGTTCTTTCCTCCATCTGGTTTGCTACGCTCAGTAGTTCACTCCTAATCTCCTTATTGTATGTTTCATTTCTAGGATTTCTGGTTGGTTCTTTTTTAAAGTTTCAGTCTTCTTGGTAAAGTACTTGTTTTGTTCATTGGTTTGTTTTCTGAGTGCATTGAATTGCCTGTCTGTATTTTCTTGCATCTCATTGAGTATTCTCAGAACTGCAGTCTTGAAAGCTGCATCATTTATATCATATATTCCATGTGTTCCAGCTTGTTTTCTGCAGATTTTTCATTTTTTTTCCCCCCTGAACTTCCTCGTTACCATGGTTATTCATTGTATTTGCTGGCCTCCTCTTGTCTAAGCATATATGTATGTATATACCGTGTTTCCCTGAAAATAAGACATCCTCCGAAAATAAGACCTACTTACAGGTTTCCTTCTGAGTGAAATATAAGGCATCCCCCAGAAAATAAGCCCCCCCGCCCCCAGGCTAAACATGAGAGATTTGGTCCACTGATTCTGAAAGAAATGGAGTCACAAGAAATTCACCAGGAAATTCAGGAATTGGATTGTTATGATGATGTTCTAGAAGATGATGACATGATTGTCATTGAATAAATGAGTAAATTCTTGATACTGTAGGATTCACAGTTTGTCTGGTTTGTGCTGACAACTACCGTACTGTATACAGGTAATAAATTTCCTTTATTTTCATTTAACAATAAATGTGTACCGTATTCTTCTTCATGGAAAAATAAGACATATCCTGATAATAAGACCTAGCGCATCTTTGGGAGCAAAAATTAGTATAAGACACTGTCTTATTTTCGGGGAAACAGCAGTATTGGCCCTTCTCTAGCAGTTTTCTCTAAAGAGGTCTTCCTACTATTGTCCAGTAGATGGCACTGAGTCACAAGATTTTTACCTAGTTATCTCCGGAACTTGACCTCCATGGCTCCCATAAGACAGTATAGCTATGCTGCGTGGGATGTTTTTTTTTTTTTTTTTTTTTTTTTTTTTTTTTTTTTTTTTTTTTTTTTTTTTTTTTTGCCCCCACTGTAATGGTAATCCTGGGCCCCTTGGGGCCCCCACCCTCCCAAGTGGGGAAAGCAGTAATTCTACTGCAATAGCTCTCGGTTTCAGATAATGTGCTCTTTGACCCCGCACCAAGAGCAATGGAAGATGTGTTTTGTGAGTCATGGCATGGCAGGCTCTGTAGTTGTTTCTTGGTCTGAAACACTACTACCCGACAGTGGACAGCTGCACAGCAGAACCCTTTTGCTCTGTCCTTGCTCAGGCATCTCTGCCGGCTCAATTGCTGTTTGCCCTGCTTGCCCTGCTGGACTGCGCATCACAACTCTCTGTTCCTTTGGCTGCATGGCTGCGTCTCTGGCTGTCTGAGCTCTCCTCTCTTCTCGCCTCCCTGTTTATTCCCAGGTGCTCATCCTTAGATGCTTCATGCATGGGTCTCTCAGGCGTGTCTCTGTGTTGAGTAGGGAGTTCTTTATAAAGTTATAGTTGGTTAATTTCTTGTCTCTATGGCAGGGGGAGACACCAAGGGGATCTCTCACACCACTATTCCTCTGATGTCGCCACTTAGAATCTTCTCTCTGTAATAAGCATTTGAGGCTGGACATTTCCTTTTGTTACCACGATCTCCTTTGGGAACTGACGTGTGATAGAGGGAGCTGTGAGGCACCAGTGATTGAGAGAAGCAGCTGAAAGCTGATGGAAGACTATGGTCAGGTAGGGGAGGAGCTCTGGACCCTGAATCCAGGAGCAGGGAGCAGGGCTAAGGGAGCAGATGCAATGGCTACCGGCTGCTAACTGCAAATCTCAAGGGACAGAGCACCGTGTCTTCTTTAATAGATGCAGTTCTGTGTGTCTGTGTTATTGTGAGTCCTCAAAGCATGGGGTTCAAGACAGGGCCCCCCTGCTTTCTGGACATTAGCATTTTCTGCCAGTGCTCATGTGGGCACTCCTGAGCCTGTCTCTGTGGCAGTGTGCTGCCAGGGTCACTGCTCCTCCAGCAGAGAACGGGCTGCCACAGGACCTGGAGGCTGCCATGCTGACCTCAGTCTCCCCCTCAGGACACAGCACATAGGTGCTGGGGTTCAGAGGCCTTGGGGATAGCATGCTGGCACTGTTCTCTGAGGGCCCCCTGAGTGCCCAGCCCTGTGGCCACTCCCGTGAAGCAGAGCACAGCCGCACTGCAGGAAAACTTCCGGGCTTGCTGCTCCTGGGTGGGGAGCTGCAGCTGCAGAAACGCTGGGGACTCAGTGCCACTCAGCAAAGAAACAGCAAAATCGTAACTAGTGCTTCTCCAGACCAGCTTAAACTAGTGCTCCTTGAAAAAATGTCTTCCTATTTTTTTTCTTCATCATCAGATGCTGCAAAGATGGCCCTTCAAACTCCTCCCTTTCTTGTGCACATGCCCCTCTTCCCATGACATGGAGGCCATGCTGACATTTCTGCACTAAGCCACATGCCTCATTTATTTGGACCCTGTTAGTCTTTGAGTTTGACATGCTTGCCCCAAGAAGTCACGCCATGCTGTAGAGGCTCCTCCAGGCTAAGGAGTGATAGGAGGCCAAGCAGGGACAGAGCCCCAAGTATCAGTTGTGGAAGTAAAACCCTGTGCATCTTCCAGCCCCTTTCGGCCCTGCAGTGAATGCAGCTGGCAGCCCCAGTGGCGGTGCTGCCCTGCCCAGCCCTGCCCGGCCCTGCCGAGCCCTGCTTGCTTACTGCCCCGCCTTATCAAGAGAAGCAATGAGCTGTATTTAAGCCACTGTACTGTGTTATCCAGCAGCAGATGTCCACAACCCTCTCCAATAAAATATGGACAACTTTGACAGTCAAATGTTTGATTGAGAACTTACTGTTTGCCAGGTTCCCTGCCTGGGGTTGGGGCTACAGAAATAAACACGAACGGGTCCTTGACTCGAGCTCCCAGTGCCGGAGGCAGTGCTGTCAGAATGGTTCGCCTCATGGATGAGCAGCAGGGAGAGTGGAGGTGCTGTCATGAGCAGGGAGGAAGGAGAGTCTATTCCGGAAAGACCTTCAGGGCAAGAAATGTCCCTGGTTCCTCTGTACAGCAACAACCAGGGTGTGACATTTCTCTCCAGGACTTTATGTGGATGGATTTCCTCATAGATGCAATAAAGATGCTGGTTACAGATGATGACAGAGACCATGCACCAGGCCATGTGAACCACCTCATTGCTTTCTTCCACCATGAAGAAGGGCATTGTTCTGTCCCGTTATACTGCTGAGAACACTGAGGCTTAAGGACCTGGACACTTGCCCACGGTCAGGCAGTTGCTGAGGGACAGAGGCAAGACTCAAAGCTCAGCTGCTCTTTACATAACTGTATAAACCCTCCCAGTATTAAACATGACATCTGCAATGGCATATTAATAACTGTAGAATATTGTATTTTAAAGTCTCCCAAAATTGAACACCTCATATTACTTCCAGCATTCAAAGGGCACCTTTTCACATTGAGTTTTGCTTTTGCATTTATTTCTGTCCTCTGCCCCCATTCCATTATTTAAAAAAGAATTTGGGCATATATATATAAAAGCCTTTTGTGATTATTGGGCCATTTTATTCTAAAATGTTTTGAGTTAGAGTTAACATTCTGTATTATTTTATACTAAAGGCTCAGTGCATGAAATTTCATGCATGGGAGGGGGAGGGTCCCCTCAGCCCAGCCTGTGTCCTCTCCAATCGGGGACTTTTGGGGGATGTCCAACTGCTGGTTTAGGCCCAATCCCAGCCTAAACTGGCAATTGGTCATCCCTCTCACAATCCTGGACTGCTGGCTCGTAACAGCTTACCTGCCTGCCTGCCTGATTGCCCCTAACTGCCTCTGCCTGCTGGCTTGATCGCCTCTCACTGCCCCCCTCTGCCAGCCTAGTTGCTCCTAATTGCCCTTCCCCTCTTGCCTAGTCACCCTTAACTGTCCCTCCCCCTCGCTGGCCTGGTTGCCCTTTACCCCCCTTCCCCCCCACTGGCCTGATTGTCCATGCAGCCCTCCCAACTGCCCTCCTATGCTGGCCATCTTGTGGTCATTTTGTGTCCACATGGGGACAGGATATATGACCACATGGGGGCAGCTATCTTGATCTTGTGTGTTGTAGTGATGGTCAATCTGCATATTACTCTTTTATTAGATAGGAGGATAGAGGCCTGGAGCATGGGTGGGGGCCAGCTGGTTTGCCCTAAATGGTGTCCCTGATCAGGATGGGGGTTCCCTTGGGACATGGGGCGGCCTGAGTGAGGGGCTTGTGCTGGTTTGCAGGCCAGCCATGCCCCCTGACAACCCAAGCGGAGGCCCTGGTATCTGGGAATTATTTATCTTCTACAACTGAAACTTTGTAGCCTGGAGTGAAGCCAAGCCTTCTGCTCACTCTGTGGTAGCAGCCATTTCTGTTGGGGTTTATTCACCTTCTATAATTGAAACTTTATAACCTGGAGTGGAGGCCTAGGCCAGCCAGGGCAGGTGGAAAGCTTGGCTTCCTCCATTGCTAGGGGAAAACCTAGCCTGCTCTCTCCACCTCCGAGGCTGCAGCCATTTTTCTTGGGATTTATCTTCTATAATTGAAACTTTATATCTTTGAGTGGAGGCCTAGGCTACAAAGGTTTGGAAACCCAAACCTCCCTCCTGTTCTCTGTGGTGGCAGCCATCTTTGTTGGGGTTAATTTGCATACTCACTATGATTGGTGGGCGTGACTGGTGGGTGTATCGAAGTGATGGTTAATTTGCATATTACTCTTTTATTAGGTAGGATTATTGACTGTATTCCCTATGTTGTACTGTACTTCACATCACCATGACTCTTTTATACCTAATTTTGTACTTTTTTTTTTTTAAGAATAACTTATTGATTTTTAAAGAGAGAGGAAGGGAGAGGGAGAAAAAGAAACATTGATGTTAGAGTGTGACATTGATCGGCTGCCCCCTGCACACCACCTACAAGGATTGAGCCTACAACCAGAGCATGTGTCCTTGATCGAGAATCAAAATTGCAACCTCTGGTGCATGGAATGATGCCCAGCCAACTGAGTCACACTGTCTAGGGCCCAATTTGTACTTCCGAATCCCTTTATCTTTTCACCCAGCCCCTGGCTCACTTTTTTCTGAAAGAGTCACAGAAGGGTAAATAGATACTCTCAGTTTAGGGTTTACTACAAGAAATATCCGGAGCAAAAAGATAATCAATCTCTGGGTAAAAGCACACCCACCCAGATTTAGAGCGGCTAGTCCCACATTGCTTAGTCTCCAGAAGCACTGAGAGATACTTCTGGAGCAGCCGTCATGAGTTAGAGCAAAACTGCCCGTGCATTCTCCCTCAAAACTTGAAGTGAACCTGCGGCTGAGGTTAGAGAATTCAGATGTGCTCCCTGCTGGTCCCTCAGCGGGGGTAGCAGAAAGGAGAAGTGACCTCACCTCCCTGCCTCTGTGGTGAGGTGGCCTCGCCTCCCTGTCCCTGCCGTGGCCTCACCATGGCTCCTGTGCTGACAGTCCCAGGGACACTGGGTCAGCCTGGCAGTGGGTGACCATGGGCTGTTTGAGTAACGGTTCTGTGGATAGTTGGTGGTGGAGATGGGGACACTTTTTTTGAGGAGCAAGTCTTACCCCAGGTCTGTAGCCAAGCTATGGTCTTGAGTCTCACCACTGCCCCCATGAGGCCGGGGAAAGAATCAGGTGTGTGTGTGTGTGGGTGTGTGTGTGTGTGTGTGAAAGAGAGAGACAGAGAGAGAGAGAGCGAGCTCAGAGGACTTTCTCAGCTTTTTTCAACGTCCTTGGCATTGAGTCCTAATTATCCACCTGGTGAGCCCTACAGCCCCTGGGACCTCGCTGGCCCTGGGGCCAAGGAGAAGGAGACATTTCTCCCATTTTGTCCTAATTCCTTATATGATGTGAATGCAGGTATAGCCTGCCTCTGAGGCGGGGTGTGTGGGGAGTCCCTCCCACTTCCTTATAAGTTTATTGTAAATCTCACTGGCAAGGTATATAGCACTTGATTTTCAAATAATAAAATACATTCTCTATTGTAAATTACATGAAGCAACTGACTCTTGGAGAATGCTTTCCTTATCTTCAGCCAGACTCTGGAATCCATGGCCGATGCTTTCACCTTTGACAAATGGGGATGCACCCTGACACACAGAGCTTTTCCCGCTAATTTGTAGCCATTAAATCTAAATGCAATCTAGTGATTCTCACCCTCAAACAGATAATACTCACTCAACTGAAACCATTTCCAACTTTCATGCCATGGATGTCAGAATGTGACTTTTGTGTGTGTGTGTGTGTGTGTGTGTGTGTGTGTGTGTGTGAGTGATTTTGGGGAATTGGATTATCCTTTACAAACACTAGAAAAATATTTCCTCAAATTTTCATGCTATTCACAATGTAATGGCCATAGACACGTCATGTTTTAAATTTAATCTACACCATAAACAGTATCTTCACAACTCCTTATGTCTGATCAACAAAACAATCAAGCCTCTTTTGTAGCATTTTCCATTTTCTGTGGTGGTGTAAAATTCTCCCACCAATTTTAACATGGCCAATTGCAAACTTCCTCCACGCCCACGCCCACGCCCACGCCGTCATTAAATGCAGAGTGGGGAGATGGGCAGTGTGCCCACCACAGACCAGGAGGCCTTCGTGACCTCGAGAACATGAATGAGTGTAATAAAACAATGAGTAATTTTCAGTGTTTATTACTTTGTTTTAATATAATTTACCTAATTATAAATGTACAAAATTTAATTTTAAAGTTTTAATGACACAAGTATTTTTCTTCTCTCTGGGTCATCAGGTTTCTTGGTTCAACAGTGAATATTTTCTTAGAAACTACAATGTTGTCAACGCCATTTGTAGTTTTCTGGTTTTGATAGTCATCCTATTAACTTGCCTAAGTAAGAAACTTCCAGTTTGCAAACGAAATGTTTTAAAACCATGATGGTGGCAAACAGTAATTTAAAAAACAAACGCAGGGAGAGGAAGGAGGAGGAACTCCACCACTCTCCTCATCTTTCATAGCAGCACTCTTATCCTAACTTAGCTCACAGTTGAGTGACTATGTTATTTAAAGTCACAAAACAATTACTAGAAGAAAACATAAAAATGTCATGAGCAAAGTTGAAAAGGCAACATTTAGAAGAATAAAATACAATATAATTAGAAATCAGGAAGGATTTCTAATTAAATGGGAGAGAAAAAAAATAGTGTAAGTAATATTTTTTTTTTCCATATTTGAAGGTCTAAAGATACTGTCTCAAATTAATCCTAAAAAGGAGTATTAAAGTTGTAATGGTAACCACCAGAAGATCTAAAAGCAGTCACTCTTAGTGATTATTCAGCAAGAACAAACAAACAAACAAACAAAAACACACATACAAAAAAAAAAAAACTGACCATAGCCAAAAGGAAAGGTATGTTTTATGCTCTTACTAGTGGCCCAGTGCAAGAAATTCATGCACTCAGAGGTGATCCTTAGCCTGTCCTGCACCCTCTAGCAGTCCGGGAGCCCTTAATGTTGCTGATGAGGTGGGAGAGACTCCCACCACCAGCTGTGAGCCCGGCTCCTGCATTGAGCATCTGCCCCCTGGTGGTCAGTGCATATCATAGTGACCGATCGTTCTGCGGTTTGGCTGATTTGCATATTAGCCTTTTATTATATAGGATTAAACACTAAATTTTGCTTGCGAGTGCAGGTATAATTTTGTAAGTAAAACAAACTAAAACATAACTACAATTAAAAAACAGCTTCCACTCCCTGCAGTCCAAACCCCATATACTTTACAGTAACCTCTTTTAGAGTATATTTGCTTTTGACTGCATGTGCAAATATCCCGAAAAGCCTAAAGTCACATTTAATTCCTATTTCCAGTTCCCATGGCCTTCCCCCTCCCTCTGCCAACCAGGGATTTGTCCAGTTGCAGTGGGAGTGATCATATCTTGTGCTTGTTTACACTACAAACATTCACAATGTTCTCAACAGTGCACTTCGCCATAGGCCAGCGCAATGCCCACAGAAATCACCAGTTTGGCATGTGGTGAAGAAGAAAGTCTTTTTTTTTTTTTTTTTTTTTTTTTTTTTTTTTTTTTACAGAGAGGAAGAGAGAGAAATAGAGAGCTAGAAACATCGATGAGAGAGAGACATCGATCAGCTGCCTCTTGCACACCCCCTACTGGGGATGTGCCTACAACCAAGGTACATGCCCTTGACCGGAATCGAACCTGGGACATTTCAGTCTGCAGACCGAAGCTCTATCCACTGGGCCAAACCGGCCTCAGTGAAGAAGAAAGCCTTTTTAAGTGCAAACAACTCAGCAGTGATACCCATGGCCCTGCCCTGCCATGGAACAGCTCATAGCATCCCAGCTCCATGATGAAGCTTCACAGCGTGGCTGTGAGGTGGCCCTGGACCCAGGCCCAGGCTCTGCCCTGCCCTGCCCTGCACTGCCCTGCCCTGCTCTAGTGGGCCCTGCTCTGGTCTGCTTAGATCTGTCCCTGCAGACATCTTGGGTGTTCCAGCTCCTGCTGGGTAAATACATTCCACAGTCTTTGGTTGAAAGGAAAGTGCGATCGTTGAGACAAAGAGGAGCGGATTTGTATAGAGCAGTGGTTATCAACCTTCCTAATGCTGCGGCCCTTTAATACAGCTCCTCATGTTGTGGTGACCCCCAACCATAAAACTATTTTCATTGCTACTTCATAACTATAATTTTGCTACTGTTAATGAATCGTAATGCAAATATCAGTGTTTTCCGATGGTCCTTAGGTGACCTTGCTAACGGTTCTCAACCTGCAGGTCTATACTATAGAGAGAAGGCTCCGCAGCGGGGCCCTGATTGGTTCGAGCTTATGCAAATGAGGACTGCAAATCCTTGAAGTTTGATTCGTCCAAAAAGCACAGTCCTATTGGTCAAGACGGAGCCTTTCCGATTGGTTGGTGAACAGGGGATTTAGCTGTGCAGCTCCAATTGGACAGGGGAAGCCTCGGTCCTCTTGGTTGAAATGCTGTTTCGGAAACTCCTCCATAAGGGTAGACTCAGCTGGCAGAAGCGTAATGCAGGTGGCAGTTCAGTGAGGGCACAGGCTCCTGTCCTGAACATTTGAGCCCCGTGAGCCACCAGGAGCCCTTTTCTGTAGGCGTCTTCTTTCTGAGTCCACAGTGCATTCTTGTTATTTAATCTTCATTCCCCTAAATTTGTGTACATGGGAAGGAAGGCTCAGGATGGTTAGAGGATGCACTCAGTCCTATAGTTAGCTTAGTGGCTTAACTGGGCAGGTCCTGTTCTCTGTAGCAAAGGATTTAGAAGTTAAACTAATATTGGCCAGTGACTAGAGCATCAAGCATCCCCTGTCCCCCTGATGAGATGATCCCCCAAGTAAGAAGTCAGTGCCGAAGGCTTCCACTGCAGCGATCTGTATGTCTCCTACCCCCTTCAAAGTAGAGAGTGGAGTCGGCAGCCTGCACGGGGTTTCCTTCCCAGCAATTCAGGGCAGGTGAGTGGGAAGGCATCACCCTCTTGTCTGTCCCTTGGGGTCCCTCAAACAGTGAAAAGTCACTGAGGTGCCCAAGCAGTGAGGAAAGGAAGGCTCCCTGACCTGCAGCTTGGCACACTTTCTCTACTCAATGCTCATGAACACAAAGTGACTCTGCAATGATGGTCATCCTCTTCATTTTCACATGGGAAAGCAGCCTCAGTGCGGTCCAGTAACTTGCCCATGATCACCTTTTCCCTCTGAACCTGCCCCCGTCCCCGCCCCGCCCCCTCCACCTACCTTCAGGCAAGATGGGACTGGTCCTCCAGCTGCTCTCCCCCATCTGCCTTATGGCTGCTGGGAGGAGTGCCTTCAGGAGGGAGATGGCAGCATCCCGAAGTGCCTCTGGGACCACGTGGGCTCAGGGCCTCTGGGGGAGCAGAGGGGGCCCCGCTGTGCTGCTGTGCAGAGCTCAGTGATCTCTGGGGCTGCCTGGTGGCAGGACAGTCCAGGAGCCACGCCTGAACAAAGGCCCCAAGGGCCACAGGCCAGATGGCAGGTGGCTGCTGAAGTGTGGAGCCAGCCCCACCTGCAGTGTCCCGCCCACTTCCTGTAACCAAAGCTGCTGGTGGAGGGGGGGGGGGGTGTGTGTGAAAGCAAAGTGGCCCCAGGAAGCTGAGGAGGAGCCTGCTCTGTGACCCGGGGACACGGTGCCCCATCTTCACAGCCTCTCAGTACCTCTTGGCGGGAGTTGGGGGCGAGATAGCTAACCTTGACCTTGCTCACAAACAAGAACAGAGCGAGGTGCCTCTGCTCTCTCTGCCCCACCATCTGCTTCCTTCCTGTGCAGCCCCCAGGACCACAAAACCCTCTCAGCTCTTTGACCCCAGCCCCAGCTCTCGGGCCTTTGGCTTGCTCTGCTCTCCTCCAGAGTCAGAACCATCGACATGTCCTCAATCCCTTGTCTCCATTGGCTCAAGGAGAGGACGTGCCTGGCTGACCACTACAGGGTGACCCATATGGAGCATGAGCATCTGACCAGGTCAGAGGACGAGGCACCTTTCTTTGTCCCCTCTCCGCCTCTACCTCCCATTTGGCTACAGGCAGAAGAGCCAGTTCTGCTCAGTGTGAGCCAGGCAGGCACCCCTGCCACCAGCGATTGCTCTGTTGGTGGGACTGAGCTGTACTGACCCACAGTGATCCAATTGTAGTTACCTCCCAGGTCCTGTCCAGGCCACATTTGGTTAGTCCAGGGTTCACTGGTCCCAGCGGAGGTGTGAGAGTAGAGAGCATCTTTCTCTGGGAGGCTGGACCTCCTGTGAGAGGGGACTCTTAGGAGCCAGCCTGGCTGTGTCCTGCCATGTATGAGTGCTGTGAACCAGGGAGGAGCTGGGAGAGTCCTACACATGGAATGATACCGACAGTGGGGCACAGAGACCAGAGGAACAGCGCCTCCTGTGGGTGTGCACTTTGGATGCTTGCCCAGGCAGCCAGTTGTAGCTCTCAGACAGGCCTCTGAAGTTGCATATCAGGCCATTGGGAGTGACTTTTTTTACTTCATCAACCTGGGCGAGCTGAGCAGGGCACCATATAGTCCTGTCCATGCCCTGTCTGAGCTTGCCTGCATATTCCAGGCTGGCCTACAGGCCTCCCTCAGGATGTCTTTGTGCCCATCTGTTTCCTGTGCTCCTGGAGCCATCTCAGCACTTCCCTTCTTCTCTGTGGTAGGGGAAGGGATTGCCACGGCTTCCTTTCTTCCATTTGAGGATACATTCTCAGGCCCTTCTGTGGGGGAGTTCTCTGCACCTACTCCATGCTGCATGTGGCCTTTGCAAACGGGGAAACAGCCTCTCCTGGATGAAGAAGAATTTTATTGATAGAAGGGTCACCATTGGAGGTCTCGCTCCTCTCCCAGGGGCCTGTCATGGCGTCCTTCTGCCATCTTTGTCCAAGACGCCGCTGGGCCTGCATGGTTGTTGTTGGCACTACACATGCAGTAAACTCTTCTCCCCCTGCCCACACTCCCTCTCCTTCCTCTTCATTCCTCCTGGGCAGCTGCTGCAGACGGGGTTGTCCTAGAGTGGTGACCAGTCCCATGCACTTGTGAAACAAACTCGTGGTTGATTTAATTTTTCCAGCTCACGTGGCCCAGAGCTTAGCTATGTTTCCACATTGGCTCTCCACACTGGCCTTGTCTGGTTCCCTGGCCCTGAGCCTGGCATCTCGTTGGGACTCACCTATTTGGTAACACTTCTCCAGAACTATACTCCTACCAGTACCTGTCAGATGCATGTGAATTCTTTAATTTTTTAATTTAGCATTTGTTAAATTTCATTTTTGACATGTAAATAATGCATTCATTTAGATTTTATTGACTTATGAGAGATGATTGAATATTTCTTTCATTTATATATACTAGGGGCCCGGTCCATGAAATTTGTGCACTGTGGTGGTGGTGGTGGTGCTGGGGGAAGGGTTCCCCTCAGCCAAGCCTGCACCTCTCGCAATATGGAACCCCTCAGGGGATGTCTGACTGCTGGATATCCCTCTTGCAATCCAAGACTGCCGGTTCCTAATTACTCACCTGCCTGCCTGATCACCTCTAACCCCTCTGCCTGCCTGATCACTGCTAACTGCTCACCTGCCTGGCCTGATCACCCCTAACTGCCTCTGCCTCAGCCCCTGCCACCCTGGCTTTATCAGGAAGGGCGCCTGAAATGATGTCCAGAAGGTCATTCAGCTGTCCAGTCTAATTACACTTTTATTATTATAGATACTAGAGGCCTGATGCATGAAGATTCCTTCCACTGGCTTCCCTCTGGTACCCATGAACTGGGCTGTTTTGCTCCAGCCACCGCCAGGCATCTGGGACCGGGAATGCTTCACTCTGGCTGCTGCTGCCATCCACGGGGGGTGCTCTGAGCTGTGCTGTGGCCACTTGGAGCACACCCCCACCGCTGGTGTGTGTTCACTGGGGCTGGAGGTGGCACGCAGTCTCCTTCTTCCCATCTACATGTGCAGCTCCTCCTGAAAGGTCATGATGCAGCCTCCTTCTGAGCTTGGCTAATTTGCATATTACCTGTTTATATCTATCTGTCTGTCTATCTATCTATCTATCTATCTATCTATCTATCATCTATCTATCTCAGTATTTCCCAAAGTGTGGTATGCGTACCCCTAGGGGTATGGGAAGAGTTTGGTGGGGATATGCACTGCACCATGCTTAGCTGCGCCTAATTCTACGTTCTCAGGAGTACTAGGGGTACTCAGCGTTACGAAAATTATAGAAGGGGTACACATATGTCAAAAGTTTGGGAAACACTGATCTATCTATCTATAGATATCCAATGATCTTAACACTACATATTAATAATCAATCCCCTCACTGATTTGAGGTGTCACCTTTAAGCATACGAAATTTGCATATGTAATTGAGGTTATTTCTGGATATATGCACAATTTACAATAGCTAAGATTTAGAAACAGCCTAAATGCCCATCAGCAGATGAGTGGATTAGAAAACTATTGTACTTCTAGTACTATGTCAAACAGGAGTGGTGAAAGTGGGCATCCTTGTCTTGTTCCTGTTCTTAGGGGGAATAGGTTTAGTTTCTGTCCATTGAGTATGATGTTGGCTATAGGTTTGTCATATAGAGCCTTTATTATGTTGATGTGTGATCCTTCTATCCCCTTGTTGCTGAGAGTTCTCATCAAGAAAGGGTGTTGAATTTTGTCAAATGCATTTTCAGCATCAATTGATATGATTATGTGATTTTTATCTCTCCGTTTGTTTATGTGATGTATCACATTTATTGATTTGGGGATATTGTACCATCCTTGCATCCCTGGAATAAATCTCACTTGGTCATGGTGTATGATCTTTCTAATGTATTGCTGAATTCAACTTGCTAGAATGTTTTATTATGGAAGAATTTCAAAATATATAAAGAAAACATATTGATATAATGAATCCATGTATTCATGGTCCAGCTTCAGCCTTGATCAACATCTTGCCATTTTTTGCTTCATTTATACCTCCAGCCTTTCCCACTTAATTATTTTTATATTTTTAATGTAAAAGTTGGTATATATTTAAACACACAAATCTTAACTGCATGATTTTAGAAAGTTGTTCCACCTATGTAGCCCATACTTCTATCAGGACATAAAATACATCACTTGGTAAAGTTCCCCTGTGTCCCTCCCAGAGGCACCCATTGTTCTCATTCCCCTAGAGATTAATTTCACCTTTCAGGAATTTCAGAGACATGGGATCACAGAAAGCACCCTGTGTGCAGCATCCTCAGTCATTGGTGTCTATGAGATCCATCCATGCTGAAAGACCAGTACTCGGATCTGCTTTTTGCTGAGCAGAATTCACACATATACATACCCCGTGATTTGCTTATTCATCATCCAGGTGGGTTGTTTCTGTTTTTTAGCTATCATGAATAAAGCCGTTATGAGCATTAATACCTATTCTTTGTGAACATTGTTTTCATATATCTTGGGTAAGGACATGGGAGTGGAATTGATGGGGCTTATGATACGTACATTTACTTTTGTAAGAAGCTGCTAAGCTGTTTTTAAAAGTGGTTCTACCATTAACACTTCTACCAATGTAGGCAAACTTCAGTGGCTTACATCTTCCCGACTTGACGTTGATAATATTTTAAATCTTAGCTGTTCTAGTGGGTGGGCTTAAGTAGCTCTAAAGGTTTTAATTTGCCTTTATCTGAAAATAACACTATAAACACGTTTTTATGTACTTTGTGGCCATTTGTCTATATATGCATATATGTATAATTATAAGCATATGTACACACACATATAGACTAATGGCCAAAAAGTGCTAAATAATGTGTGTATATGTATTTTTTTGGTGTCTAAGTCCATTTATTATTGGGTTGTTTATCTTTTAATTATTGTTTTATTGGTGCTCTTTATATGTTCTAAATATTTCCTTGGTTTGTGACAATTTTATCTCTCTCTGTGACTTGTCTTTCATTTGCTACTAGTGTATTTTAGGAAAACCAGAAATTTTTAATTTGATAAAGTCTAATTTATCAATTTTTAAAATTGTATTGCTTTCTCTGTCCTGTCCAAGAAAGCTTTTTATTTACTTTCAAGTTGCCTAGATATTTTCCTGTGTTCTCTCCTAGGAGCATTATAACTTTAGCTTTTTTTCATTTTGGTCTGAGAAGCACCTGGATTTAATTTTGTGTGTGTATATATGGTGTGAGGTAGGGGCTGGGATTGGATTATTTTCATCATGCATATCTATGTTGTTTCATCACCATTTCTTGAAAAAGCTTTTGTTTTTCATGAATCTTTCCCACCTTGCGTTTGAAGACGAGAGAGAAAGAGAGAGAGAGAGAGAGAGAGAGAGAGAGAGAGAGAGAGAGAGAGAGAGAGGTGAGACAGAAACATTGATCGGTTGCCTCCTGCATGCACCCAGATCAGGTATGTGCTCTGACCGGGAATCAAAATGCTGCCTTCTTGTGTATGGGACGATGCTCCAACCAACTGAGCTGCACCAGCCAGGGTATCCCATGAATCTTCTTTCAAAGCATTTCCTTAACTTCCTTATTTCCACAGGCTGCACCCCACTCTTCTTTCAGGCCTGCTAGTCACTGATATCCACCTCACTTTGGTTCCATGAGGTCTCACTCAAAGTTGAGACTTTATGGAGGGCCTGATTTCTATCACTGCCACATCAATGGTGTGAGGACATAAAAGCATTCAGAATTAAACTGAAGTTTCAGCTGTCTATTCTGACTTCTCCCAAATAAAACCATTTGGCTGTGCATGGTGGCTGAGCTCTGTATAGTGTGTGTGATGTCCATGAACTACCCAAAAACAGACCGGATCGCAACACCCCAGGCATCTTGCACAGTGTCTGTCACCAGGGGGTGTGGACAAGATGGTAGTGGATTAGGTGGATGTGGAAATCCTGAGTGGCCTTGCCCATTGCCTCACCAAGCTTATATCTATAGTGATGCCAATATCTTCTTATCAAGGAGAAAGGAGCTCAGTCTAAGCATCTTTTCTTAGGTTGAGAGCTCCTTAAGGAAGACATTCTTATCTCTTATTTTGTGTTTGTAGAACCCAACTTAGGACTTGGTTCTGGCAAATCATTATACTGGTTGAAGTGGGTTGAATACATTCTTCTTTACCTTCTCAATGGGCTCCTTTCTGAGTTTTGTGTCAATAATGCCAATGTGGAATGGTAGATTCTATATCCCAGATATTTTTGAAAATTAGGAAACTACTTGCCTATTTGTAGTTTTCCAACTCCCCTCTCACTCCCCAGGGCTCCTCATATCACCACAGTATTTATCACTTTTCCTGCAGGTTCCAGCATCCTGGGGAGCTGTCCTCCAGGTGGGCCCATGCATCGCCCATCTCTGAGGAAGTACAATCTGCTGGTTGGATTTATTCTCCTTTCCTGGCGTTCATCATGGTCTTTGGAGGAAATGTGGAAATTTAACTGGCTCTAAGAAAAATGCTTTCTCTCAGATTAAAACAAAACATTTTATTGCTGTGTAAACAACCTTCCTTCTTCTTGATCCTAATTGGTGTAAAAAAAAAACATTGTAAAAATGAAGTGGGAAAGTGTTTATGATGATTCAGTAAACAAATAAAAACAAAAACAAAACAAATAAAAAAAATCCAACAGATTATGAAGCAAAATTTATGGCATGATTCTAAATTTGTTTAAAAAATAAGATGAAAAATATACTTTGGTAAACATGGGAAAAAAAAGAATGAAATGCTATTCTCACTATTGTTTAGCTATATTAATGATTTTTATTTTATTATTTATACTTTTTTTGCATCATGTACAAAAATGTATAAATAACAAATACATTTTTTTGTATATTGCCCTGTGTATAAATCATACGCTTTCTGAAGAAAGTATGGCAGAGACCGATAGCCTACCAGAGCACATTCCCTCTGAATGATAGAATTAAGGCTGACATATGGCTGGACTGTTTTTCCCGTCTTCCGTGGCATTAGATATGGCCATGCAATTATAATGGAATGTGAACCAAAGGGATGCAGGCCACTTACAGGCTGAGCTTTTATGAGTGGAAGTGTGCCTTGTACTCTTTTCTCCTTTGCTGACTGGCTGCAGATGACAACAAGACTCTAAGGAGCTTGTGTTTATAAATTGCTGTATAAGGGAGGACCACCTGCCCACTTGAGCTACTGTTGTAGGAAATAACCCAAACAGAAGATTTGCCTTATTCATCTCTGTTTCTCTAGGCTCTAGCTGGGACCTAGTGCAGAATAGATGCTCATCGTGGGCTTATTGATTAGAATTAACTTTGACTTTCCTACCATCTTTGTCACAAAGCTATAAACAAAATATCTATCCTTAATGTATTACAATTTTATTATTACTTAAAGTTAATAAAATATGATTTTATATAAAATAGAAGAAGCTTGCAACATTATGCTCCCATTTATTCCCACATTTTTTGTGCAAATGTTATCATATGGTGGTGTTGTATTTTTTAAAAAAATATATATTTTATTGATTTTGTACAGAGAGGAAGGGAGAGAGATAGAGAATTAGAAACATCGATGAGAGAGAGTCATTGATCAGCTGCCTCTTGCACACCCCTTCCTGGGGATGTGCCCGCAACCAAGGTACATGCCCTTGACCGGAATTGAACCCGGGACCCTTCAGTCCCCAAGCCAACACTCTATCCATTGAGCCAAACCGGTCTTGGTGGTGTTGTTGTATTTTTAACCTATATACAATAAAAACTCCTAAGATTTTTTTTTTAAACAGTCATAGTCTTTTTAAAAAAATTTAAGAAAAAGTACATAGTTTGTTCATATTTACTTACATATTTGGCATTAATAGTGGTTTCTTTTGCTTTCTGTAGATCTAAGTTTCATCTGAAGTCTTTTCCCTTAAACCACAATATTTTCTTTAGAATATCCTGTAGTGCAAGTCTTCTGAAGATGAATGATTTCTACTGTTATTATCTAAAAATAACTTTATTTCATCCTTTTTTTTTCTTTCTCAAAGATATTGGCTAAAGCTTTATGGGTTAACAATTTTTGTTTAGCGTGTGAGAGATATCTTTCCATTGTCATATGACTTACATTGTTTCTGATAAAACATTTGCTGAGCTTATAATAGTTTTTATATCTATATAATAGTTTTTATATCTGACTGTTTTTAAGGTAATATTTTCATGAGTTTGACTAGGATGTGCCCAAGTATGATTTTCTTTCCATTTTGTTCTTCTTGGGTTTGCTAGGCTTATTGTATCTGCAATTTGCTGTTTTTCAACAAACTTTAGAAATTTAACATTATTTTTTCAAATACTTTTACCTGCCCTCTTCTTTCTCTTTTATCTCTCTATGATACCGGTAACACACAGTGTACCATTTGATATTGTCCCAAATGCAACTGAGTGGATATTTAATTTTACTCAATTTTTTTTCTCTCTGACCTGAAGATTGAATAATTTTTGTTGATTGGTCTTCAAGTTTACTCATTTTATAAAATTAATTAATTAATTAATTAATTAATTAATTAATTTATTTATTTTAGATCAACAATGTGCTGTCAGCTCACCAGGAAAATTCTTATTGCAGATATACTTTTTGCCTCTAGAATTTACATTTGAATTTTCTTTAAAATTTATTTTCAATTACAGTTTACACTTAATATTGTTTTGCATTAGTTTCAGATGTATAGCATGATGGTTAGACAATCATATACTTTACAAAACGTTCACCCTGACATTTCCAGTACCTAGCTGGCACCATACATGCAAAAAATTACTGACTATATTCCCTATGCTATATTTTACATCCTCATGAATATTTTGCAACTATCAATTTATACTTCTTAATCCCTTTTCCATTTTTTAACCAGTCCCCCACCCTTCCCACATTCAAATCTTATATTTTCCATTTATTTGCTGAAATTTACTACCTTTCAATCATTATAAGTGTTTTCTTTAAAGCTTTTGAAAGTATTTCTAGTAGCTGTTTTGAAGTCCTTGTGTGATAACTTCAACAACTGGTTCATCTTAGAACCTGTTTCTACTGACAGTTCTTTGGATGCCATTTTCCTGTTTCTACAGGGTGTATTGATTTCATTACAAGCTGGGCGGTATGGATGTTACAGGGAAGGGACACTGTGCTATGTTTTCTTCCTCTAAAGGATGATGAGTTTTGTTCTGGTTGGTAGTGAAATCATAGAATATACGTTTGCTTTGCCAAGCTGGCTTTTATTCTTTGTTAGGGCTAGTCAATTTAAATGTGGAACTTGTTCATAGTTCCCGGCTCTTATTCTTGGGCATTGTTCTTATTTGCAGCATGGCCTTTCCAGGGTCTAAAACAAAACCCCAAGGTTCTCAGTGAAGCGACTCCACTCAGACTTTCCCGACATTCTCCAGCCTCTGTTACATCCATCCAGTCTGAGCCTTGGAGCAGATGATCTCTGCTGGGTCTTTTGGAGTCTCAACCCTTGCATATACAGACAACCCTGGCTAAAGACACACACAATGAGTTTCCACACAACACACTCTTCTCAGAATCCTGTCCTGAAAATCCCTGCCCTTCAGAAGCCTGGGACTATTTGGCTTACAGCTTCTTAGTTGTGGGAGAGGACTGCCCTGTGGCTCCAGCTCCTTACACCACCATGGCAGAAAAGCAGCTACAGGAAGAAGGCCGGACAGTGGCAGACTTACCTGGTGTGTTTTTCTCTTGTCAAAGACCTGGTCTTATGCTGCCAGATATAAAATCCTGAAAGTAGCTTTCTCATCTATTTGTTGTATTTTAGAGTTGCGTTCAGTGGGAGGTTATGCCCTATCATAACTGGAAGCAGAAGTATTAATATAATCGCTATTTTGGGGCATTTAAAATAAATAACAGAATCTCACATTTCTGCTCAACAAAAATACACATGTATATGAGCAATCCATAGTTGCCTGGCTGCTTCAACGTCCTAGCATGGGTAACTCTCTCAATAATAACTCACATTTGTATAGACCTTTTTAGTGTTTAAAAATCCTCTTGCAAATGATGCTTGATTGTTGCTTACATTGTATTAGTTCCATTCCACAAATAAGAAACAAGCTGAAAGATGTTAATTGTCTTAATTAATGTAGCAGCAAGAATTTCAACTTCAGATTCCAGCCTCTACTAACCTGTTATATTTAGTCAACAAAAGCAGGCATTTCAACTAGGGAGTAGTCTTGTACCAACTGCCAATAAAACTAGTATTTTCTCCCATAATGGTACACACTATAGGACCGTGGATCTTGAAATAGAATGACCATGGATTTTAACTTGTTGCTTTAAAAATATTGGAGCTCCTGCTGGCATGGCAAGGTAACACTTGTGCTGACGCACTCACTCACTGCCTGTCTCAGGATGATCTGCAGTGCCCTGCTGTGCCGGGCATCCTCCCACTGTCCATTCTCACTCTCTTTCCATTCAGTGACGGTGGAACGAGAAACAAAAACTTGAACAGAAATATTGGAACCCCTGACTCCTGTTGGGGAATGCCCATGGAGTCAGCATGAGTGTGTGGTTCAAATCTTAGGCTGGACAGGACTCCCATTTCGGCTTCCACTTACTGGCAAGTTTTCATTGGTGAGAGTTGGAGTTTCATTACACAAGTTGTTTTTATCTTGGAACCAATGTCAGAGATGTTTTGCCTCCCATAGTAGGTGCAGTTGCCTTTCACTAAGAGTTACCCATAAATGGTCAGATGACTGTGAGCTAGAAGCAGGTGAGGAGCTAGCTTTAAAGGCCAGGCAATCGTGCCAACAACTGCTCTTGTGCGTGTGACCCAGGGAGGTATGTGATTGAATGGACACTCCGGCTGGTCCTGCATGGATGATGTTATGGAGAGATAGAAAATGTTTAACCCAAAGGAACAGGAATATTGATACTGAGCTTCAGGGAACTCCATCCTGTGACCGAAACTCCCTTTTATCATTACTTCAGTGTTACATGTGGTTGGCCACCTGACTTCAGAGACTCCCTTGGTAGTTGCACAGTTAGGTCTGAGGATGGATAAAGGGATGGCAGCGAACAGCTTTTTCTGGTCTGGCAAAGGGGCCATGCGATGTCCTGGGATGCACTGTAAACACACCTCTAGTTAAATTCACCCATTCTCGTTTCCTGGAGCCCCAGAGGAGGGGAGGCTGAGGAAAAGGGAAGGCCAGCTTGACAGCCCTGAGCTGAAGTCTTGGTCCACCTTCACAAGCTTTTCCTCTTTGTCCTTGGCCTCACCCGGCACTGCCTGTCCACTGAGCTACTGCCCAAGGGCCCTTCTGCAGAGCCAAGCCACCCGCCAGAACTCAGGCAGCTTCGCTGATGGCGGGGGAGTGGGCAGAATCAGGCATCTGGGGACTCTCCACTTCCTCTTTCTCCAGGAAATGAGCAAGGACGGAGCTTGAGTGATTCATAGTGAAAGGCTGTTGTAAGCTGACGATGCTGAGCCGAGTCTTCCTTCAAGCCTGGGGGTCGTCTTCCCTCATGCCGTCTGATGTCTGCAGGCCCTGACCGACATACCTCTGGGTAGGTTACCTTGCTCTGGACAATAACAGGCCAACACAGCGGTGGACATGGAGGTCCTGTCTGTCAGGGTAGGGCCTCCTGCCGCCTCCTGAAGGCTGAGCATGAGAGCACGTGACCACCGCGCGGACCTGGGTTTGTGGACGAGGGAGAGGAGGTAAGCTGATGAGCAGGAAGTTTATGCAGGGTGGGTGGCGCATGTGGTCCGGCCTCTCTGGTGCCTGGCTCTGCTGGGGTGTCTGCCACTGCCCGACAGTTTGCTGAGACAGGCCCAGCTCCAGGCCCACTACCCTCCCTTCCCCTCCACCAGGGCAGGCCCTTTCTGCTGGTGCTGCCAAGGAAGACCAGCCACACCTGGGAGCTGGGCCCGGGCCTGTCTGTGCCAACTGCCCAGGATAGAGAGGCCAGCTGGCTGAGCCTCCTTGCCCCTCCGTGAAAAGTGTTGAAGTGGGGGCCACTTCAGACTGGTCCCCAAGAAAGCTGGCTCTGTCCTGGCCCTGTGGTCATTCCTGGGGGTCTGGTAAGTAGGTGCCTCTTTGGGCCTCTCTTTCCTCATCTGAGTCACCACATTAAACCCTAGAAATGCCAGCATTTTCTGAACAAGCAGACCTCCTGTTCACTGAGAACTCGCTCTCCTCCGCTCCCCCTGAGCCCACCTCAGTGAGCACCAAGCCAATCCTGTCCAAGCTCTCTGAAGCGATGAGCTAACCCAGTGACTAAGCACTTGAATTTTAGTATGATTTTCTGAATAGTTGTGCATTTAATTTTTCAACAAATATTTATTAAAAACCAATCTCTGCCAGACACTGTTAAAGGCAACAGGCTCTGTGTCCGGGCCAGTGGTGCTGGGTGCACAGGTTGAAGTGGGGCGGAGAGCAAGGGGTGAGCGTGTGGGTCAGAGGCTGGGAAGGATGCGCCCTCTGGCAGAGACCTGAGGGAGGGGGCGCTGAGCCCTGCGGGTGTCTGAGCAGCCATCTTGGCAGGGAATGGAGAAGGCCCAGGTGCGGCGTGGAGGCCTGGTGGAGGCCCGGGTGGCAGAGAGGCAAGTAGGTGACTGGCCAGGGGTGGGCCTTCCTGTCCAGAGCGAGGACTTGGGCTGTGCTGCCTAACTTGGGATGCGTTTAAATGTTGACTAAATAGAAAATAAAATTAGAGAAAGTGCATAGGTCTAAGGAGTAGCAGGACCTGGGCTCTGAGTGCTGCCAGTTAGTGTGTTCTTAGAATCATTAGCGTTTTCGACGTCCCTGTGTGCTTGTCCTTCTCCCTCTCTCCTCACAGAAAACTCTGGTCCTACATTTGAGGCTTATTGTTCCCTTGATTTTCTTTATAGATTTACATTGTACATTTAAGTGGCTAAATATTTATCTAGTTTTATAAGGTTTTGAACTTTGTAATAGCAATGAAATATTTTCTTTTTTTTTTTTTTTCAATACTCACCTGAGGACATTTTCATTGATTTGTAGAGTGAGGGGAAGGGACAGAGACAGAGAGAGAGAGAGAGAGAGAGAGAGAGAGAGAGAGAGAGAGAGAGAGAGAGATTTGCCTCCTGCATGTGCCCTGATTAGGGTTAGGGATTGCAACCACAACCTAGGTATGTGCCCTGATGGGAAATCAAACCTGAGACCTTTTGGTACATGAGACGACACTCCTACCAAATGAGCCACGCTGGCTAGGGTGGAATTAAATATTTGTTTAAGACCTGCTTAATTTACTCAGAACCACGTTTCTGAAATTCCTTCCTATTGTTGCATGAGCCTCTCATTCATTCATGCTCGTGCGATAGTATTCTGTTATGCAGGAGTAAGTCTCACCACGGGTGGGCACCTGGGCTATGTCTAGGCTTCGGTTTTTTCCTGCGCTGAGCTGCAGGCGCTCCAGCACTTGTAGGGCTGCTAGGCTTGTCCTGGCACACGTATTTGGGGCGTGTGTGCGAGACCTCCCTAGCCTGTGTGCCCTGAGTGCAGCTGCTGGCCATCGGGCACCAGCGCCTCCAGCCTCGCTGAATACAGCAGCGCCCTGGGCCATTTCTCCTCCCACCAGCAATGTGAAAAGTTCTCATTGCTCCACATCCTCACCAGCACTTTTTGCCAAGCCAGTGAAAATGAAAAACGATCAAATTACGTTTAAATTTGTACTTCCTCAATCACTAAGGGTGGGCATCTGTTTATGTTATTGGTCATTCTGTGTGCCTTTCTTTTGGATCATATTTTTTGCCCATTTCTCTATGGGGGTCACCTATCTTTTATCCTATTGATTTACTGTAATTCAATCCATATTTGGATATTAATCCTCTATCATTTATGTATGTTGTAAATACTTTTTTCTTGTTTGTGCCTTGTAGCCTTATGTTCTTTGTGATTTTTATTAATGCCCAAATATCCTAATTCTAAACAAGCTTGATTTACCCATGTGTTTTTTATGACATATAATTACTTGTGTTGTCTAAGAAATTCTTCACTATAAACCTACAAAATTATCCTCTCACATTATTTAATAATTTAAAAAATAATTTTGATGTACACAGTTAAGTCTTTAGTTGCACCTGGAAATATGTTTTCTGTGTGGTGCGATGTGGGGGGAGCCTTCTATTTTATTTTGTTTTCCTATGTGATAACCAAGAGTCTTAGCTCCACTTATTAAAAAAGCCATTCTTCACTCACTGCTTTAAACAGTTCTGTTGTAAATCAAGGTATCATGGATATTTAGGTCTGTGTCTCTGTTCTGTCAATTTGCTTACCCCTTTGCCATACTACCCAATATTAACTATCCTATTAATAACAGCCTTATGCCCCAGGGACCTTCATGGAAGGAAGGCAAGGCAGCCTGGTCACCTGGGAGAGTGGGAGAGAGCTTGTGCAGGAGGGAAGGGAGGGAGATGGCTCCTCAGTCCCCTGAGAACACCACAGAGCTGCTCCCCATTTTTCTTACAACTGGGGCCTCACATTTATCTCCCTCCAAGTGCTGCAAACCTCAAAATGCTCCTGACTTTGCATCTGAGATGGTGTCTCTAGGCAGTGTTCCCAGTCCTTGGCTGACAGTCCCACCTGAAGAAGCTGCTAGAAGCCTAAGTCTCTAAGTCTCGCCCTGGGCTGCCCAGCCGAGCAGCCTGTGGCCCAACCTCACATGTGAGCAGTCTGCACTGAGATGGGCTCTGATGTGAAATGCACATCAGGCTTCAAAGATATTATTATACAAACGGACAATAGAAAGAAATGTGAACTATCTCATTAATACTTCCCATATCAATTGCATATGGAAAAGACAGCATTTTGGGTATATTGGTTTCAATAAAAGATTTTAAAATATATTTTTAAAATACATGTAATTAATTTAATATATTAATTTTGACTTTTAAAAATTATTTTTAGATGTTTTATTGATTTTAGAGAGAGGAAGGGGAAGAGAGAGAGAGACATCCATAGGTTGCCTCCTCTACGTGCCCCACCAGGGACCAAGCCTTCAACCGGAAGTGTGTGCTGACCGGACCAGCTGCCCTTTTGTTACTAGACGACTCTCCAACCAACTGAGCCCCAGAAGCCAGGGCTATTTTTTGCTTTTTACGTATGGCTACCCACACTTTTACACTTACTCATGTGGCTGAATCTGTGTCTGGCGTTGTGTGGGGCAACACCCTTCAGAGGAAGAGGCCTTGCTTCTTGGCCAGAGGCTTTTGTGGGGAACGCAGTTCAAGAACAGGAAGGTAGAGAAGTGAAAGGCCCTATGCCTCAAATAACTTCAAGGAGGAAGCAAGTATGGAGGGCAAGAGGAGTGGAGCTAGTCCCTGTCACAAACCAGGCACTGGGAGGGCTGCTATTTGCAAGCTCCTTTAATGGGATCAGTGTATTGCTCCCACTTTCCAGGTGGGACGAGGGGGGCTCGGAGAGGTAAGTCTGTCACCCGCAGTGACTCAGCCAAGTCCCACCTGCTGAAGAGCCTGCACTTGGCAGCTGGCAACACTCCCTCTAGTGCTGAGGAAATACTCTGGGCAGCAAGAGCCGATGTTTGGCTCATGTGCAAGACTGCCTTTTGGCCAGTGATTCACCTTTCTTTTGAGAACTCATCTTCGAAGATGATTCACAGGGAACTCAGTGATGAGCGGGTGTCCCTCCCCCAGCACCGCCCCCAGAGCGGGGGAGTCACCCCGGCATCGTTCCCAGGGCTTAGTCAGTTATGTCAGACCAGGAGGATGCTCATGGACATGCCAGTCGAGAGTTTAAGGAAAACTCTATGGGCTGAGATGGGCTCTGATGTGAAAAGCTAACCGTACCCATCATCACATCATAAACATATTCTATGTCACCCACATAGAATATGTTTATGATGTGATGATGGGTACGGTTAGCTTTATATGTCAATTATACGTAAAATATGCTTGGATGTGAAAAGTGGTGTGCAAAGAAGGGATACTTTTTGATTTTTGTGTTTTCTATACGATAATAAAATTGCCCACGTGGCGCTCCAGTATCAAAGGGGTAAAAACATGTACACGTGAAGCAGCTGCATTGTGTAGTCCTCAGAGTGTAAGTAGTTAGCCTGGGCTTCCCCTGGCTCTCCTGAGCGGCTGGGAGACAGGTGTAAGGGGACAGTGACCAGGGGGGGAGAGGGTGGGGTGCAGACACTGGGCAGGAGGAGTGACCAGGTCTGCAGCTCCAGGTGCATGTCCCACCCGTGTTGGGAGTCAGGCACCGGAATGCGGAGAGAGCAGGAGCTGAGAATCATGTATTTAAAAGAAAAATGCAACCCAACCAGAGGTGCGACCTTGCAACCTGGAGCCCTAGCTTGTCTGCTTTTCCGCCCCACAGGGCCTCCAGGAGACCTTTCATTCTGTAAATGGCACAAGCCAGGGAAACGGCGTTGGGGCTGCACTTTGTCTGGGGACCAGAGGGGAGAGGCAGTCCCCCCTCGTCTCCCTGCTGCTCCATTTGCTGGAAGGGACCCCTCACAGCCCCTTCGTTCCAAGAAACACTGCTTTCCTCACACAATTTAAAGTGTCAGAATAGTCCCGTTTTTAGATGTGTTTAATGTAATGATCCACCCCCCACCCATTTATTAACCGGCGTGGCATTTCATGATGGATCAAAAAGCAGAACTGAGGAACACAGGTGGAAAGCACATGCCTGAGGCGGCAGAGTGTGGGGGTGAGTGAGCACTGCCAGCCCGGGCAGAAGTTGTTACATTTGGGAAAGACACAACGTGCGCTTTCACTCCGCCTCGCCCCATGAGTGACTCCCTCCCAGGCACCCCACCTGTACAGGGATGATGGGGAGGGTGGGAGCCCCGTGTATCCGAGGGAATTACCAGGAGATCACGCGTGGATGCAGCTCTGCGAACCGCAAAGGGCTGGTGGTGGCTGCTCTCTAATCACAGATGGCCTGCGGTGCAGGGATCACTGGAGAGAGGAGCTGACTGTCTTGGTTAGAGTATCTGGGAAGCCTGTGCCCGGAGGCAGGGAGCTGTGTTTTGCTGGCAGCAGGATTTGGACTTGTGGAGGTGTCTCAAGCAGGGTCACTGAGTAAAGGCCAAGGGTCAGAGGGAGACCCCGCTGGGGGTGCGTGGGAAATTGGGCAGGGGGGAGGGGGGCGGCCCTGGCTGGGATGCTCCTAGAGAACGGTGGGGGTGGGGGGCTTGGATAGAAGACACTGGAGCAGGAAAGAGAGTGACAAGATGCTCCCAAGTCCATGTGGGTGGGTGGGGCAGCGCAGCCTGGGCAGAGCGGCCTGCAGGGCAAGGCTGGGAGAGAGTGGAGAAGCAGGGGTGGGGGAAAGGGAGGAGCAGCCCCAGGGAGGGCAGGGGCCCAGGCCCCCGGCTCGCTCCCTGCGGTGGGATCTGAGGTTCCGTGGCTCTTGGGGAGTGTCCGGGGTGCATGTTGCCATCCCGGGCATGCAGAGGAATTGGGTCTGGGCTGAAGATGTTCCTGACACAGTGAGACTTGGAGCCTGCAGGAGCCTCACTCTGGGTAAACAAACACCCAGGCCTCAGGAGCAGGCTGAAGGCTCTGAACACGAGTCTGATGTGAAAATAGCGCTCACTGGGGGACAGACCCGAGGAGCCCCATGTGATGGTGGGTCTGAGTCAGGGAGGGGCCAGGGGACGGCCAGGGCCTGCCGAGCTGGCCCCGCTGCCCACACGCTCCTTGCTTTGCACTTGCAAGGACAGGTGTCGCCTGCAAAGGTGGATGGGAAAGCGTCTTTCCTCACTACCCCAAGCAGAGCTTTCCGGACCTGGTTCTGGACAGCAGGGAGCCCGCAGCTGCTCGCCCTCTGCGGGGTGGAGGCGGTCTGGGCTCACGTCTGTCCGTGTTTTTTGATCTGTGAGAATTGAGAACTGCTCTCCAACTTAATAACTAATTCCATGAGACATAAGAGATGCCTAACTCCTTACACACCAAAATTGCATTCTTCCAGAAACAGTTGAAAATTTAGTGACTTTTGTATATATTTCTTGACCAAATCATACTTAGAATTTAATAAGCTAAACAGGAGGGTTGTGTCAATAACCAATCCCAGAAATCTTTCATGGCTCACGCCGGAACCAGCTCCAGAGAAGGATAAAGGTGCCGCAGCTTCCCAGTGGTTCTGGGCTGGAGGGCGAGGAGCCCGGGGCGGGTGACAGCGCTGGCCTGGCGGGCTGCAGGGTCAGCCCGGGAGGGACCGGCCAGCTGGTGCCGACCTTGTGCCGAGACTGACCAAGCGGCCTGGTGGCACTCGGCTCTCAGCTCTTCCCGGGGGAGGCGTGTCAAGCTGAGCAGGGATGGTAAAGGGGTGAGATGCTTCGGAGACAGAAAAGTCTGGGTTTGACTTTAATCCTGAGGCTTCTCAGCAGTTAGATTTCAAATAAGTTACTCATTTTCTCTGAGTCTCAGTTTCTTTGAGTCTTACTTTTCTCATCTGTATAATGGGACTAATGATGCCTACCATATACATTTTCTAAGATTAGAGAACACTGATGGTGTTCTTGATTAAATTTTTTAATTAAAATTTTTATTACAGTTGACATACAATATTATTTTGTATTAATCCAGGTGCACAGGATAGCAGCTAGACGATGACACACGGCACATAGTGGTTATGCCATTCTTGTGAAGTAGCATGTCTCACTGGAGACAGCGGTGGAGTAGCTCCCGCATTGGAGAGGCTCCCAGCTCTGGGGCTGAGGTGGTACCTGTGCGGCCACAGGCCGTGTCTCCGTGTGGAGAGGACAGCACAGTTGCAGCTAAGCTTCAGGGTGTGCCTGGGGAAGTGCTCCCCGAGAATGTTCGGGAATGTGGAAGTTGTATACATACCGAGACACAAAACTGGGGCCCTTCCACAGGACACTGTGAGTTCCTGCATTCCGTTAATGTTGCCAAAACCACAGAGGTGTGTGCTGGCCAGGAGGGCAGGGCTGGAGTCAGAAAAAGGAAGTGTGAGGACCTGGTTCCTCACAGTTGGAGTCCCATCTGAGTCTTCAGGGGAATTCCTGCTCTTCTGGGAAACACCTGAGCTGTCTCTTTCTCTCGAGTCGTGTCAGGAGGGTGTAGGGCTCTGGGCTCGGCAGTTCTCTGATGCAGGGGTGGGGTCAGTTCCTAATGGACTGGGTTTGCGTCAACACGAAGGCGATTTTTGGCCAAACCCCAGTTCTCATCCCCGAGCGTCATCGGAGCCCTCCGGGCCCTTCGGTACTGACCACCCTGTGCCCCTGCGCATGTCTCTGGCTGCGGTTTTCCCGCCCGCCTGCTGTGCTGCCCCTGCATGTGCTCTGGTTCTTGCTCTGGAGCAGGGGTCCTCAAACTTTTTAAAGTGGGGGCCAGATCACGGTCCCTCAGAGAGCTGGAGGGCCGGACTATATGAACTACTAATTCCTACTGTAACACCTCGGCTGCGCTCACTGCCCAAAAAACCTGGCGGGACAGATCAGACTCCTCTGCGGGCCGCATGTGGCCCGCGGGCCGTAGTTTGAAGACGCCTGCTCTGGAGCCTTGATCTTGAGAACAGCACTTGTGCTCAGGGCCTGCAGCAAGATACAACCTAGATGACAAGACACTTCTGATCCCCATGGCCCTCTCTGAAGCGTCACCTTGGGTGTGGTCCTCCAGGTGTGGTGCTTGGACCAGCTTCTTTGGTATCACCTGGGATCTTGTTAGAAATAAACATTCTTATCCCAGACTCACTGAATCAGAAGTTCTGGTGCGGATTCCAGAAATCTGGGTTTTATAATCTCTTCAGGCAAGACTGACACATATCAAAGTTTCCAGACCATGGCGTTCAGGCACTCCTGCCCCAGAGGCGGCTGGAGGCTGAGGTCTGCCTATTGGCCTCCAGCGATGCCTGAAGGCTGGCTGCCACCCCAGCGGGACCTGCACAGGCAGGTCTCCAAGCCTGACCTCTGCCAACTCCTTCCTCACCTGGAAAGCTCGACTAGCATGCCCTCCCTGCTAGCCTCCAAGCTCACTGGTGCTCCTGCCCTTTGCACACAGTATGGACAGTGCTCCTGGGGCCTGTGCTACAGGGATTCCATGCTCTTGGCTGCTTTCTATGCATTCTTGGGGCCCATGTTATCCAAGCATTTAAACCTCCTGTTTTCTCTGGTCTTGTCGCATCTCACTGATGTCTCCCCTCCCATACTATGTCCTCACTGCCCAGAGCTAACCCAGATGTGGACACAGAGCTTCTGTAATCAATTGTTACTCCTCTTTCCAACACAGCTGTGTGTGCGGCGTATGTTTACAGGTGTCTTGGGCCAGAGGGATATTCCTGTCCCATCTGGAGATGTGTTACGCTGGGGATAACGCTGAAACTCCATGATGACTCCTTCCTCACTCTCAGGGAGGTCATAAGAGTCACTGGTGTCACTGAACCACTGGGCTCAGAGAGAATTAAATTAGTGTCTACGCAAAGCACTGTGCACAGGGCCCAGTACAGAGTATGAGCTTAATGCATGCTAGTATATTTAGTTTAATCATCAAATCATACCATCTTTTAACATACATCTATCTATCTATCTATCATCTATCTACCCAGTTTCCCCGAAAATAAGACAGTGTCTTATACTAATTTTTGCTTCCAATGATGCACTAGGTCTTATTTTCAGGATATGTCTTATTTTTCCATGAAGAAGAATACGGTACACATTTATTGTTAAATGAAAATAAAGGAAATTTATTACCTGTATACAGTACGGTAGTTGTCAACACAAACCAGACAAACTGTGAATCCTACAGTATCAAGAATTTACTCATTTATTCAATGACAATCATGTCATCATCTTCTGGAACATCATCATAACAATCCAATTCCTGAATTTCCTGGAGAATTTCTTGTGACTCCATTTCTTTCAGAATCAGTGGACCAAATCTCTCATGTTTAGCAATAGCACTGTCTTTAAATGAGTACTTCTTGTCAAGGTAGCCTGCTCGCAGTGCATTTGCAATGCAATTGTCAGTGATTTTCTCCCATGAATTCTTCACCCAAGTCACAACTTCTTGCCGTTTAGGTTTTACAAAGTTTCTGAGACAGAGCCTGGGGGGGGGGGCTTATTTTTGGGGGATGCTTATATTTCACTCAGAAGGAAACCTGTAAGTAGGTCTTATTTTCGGAGGATGTCTTATTTTCAGGGAAACATGGTATCTATCTATCTATCTATCTATCTATCTATCTATCTTTGTTGAGATAAAATATACATAACATAAAATTTGCATTTTTATTTTATTTTTTAAAAAATTATCTTCACTTTTGAAAGTATTAGAAATGCCCCCCTCTCTTTCCCCATTGTCTCCCTCCACCCTGCACCCACCCCTCCTAGGCCTTTACCACACCACTGTGTCCATGGGCTATGTAAAAATGCATTTAAATTCCCTGGTTAATCTCTCTCCACCCCCTCTTCACCCCTGCCTTTCCTCTGAGATTTGTCAGTCTGTTCCATGTTTCTGTGTCTCTGAACCTATTTTGTTCATCAGTTTATTTTGTTCATTAGATTCTACAAATGAGTGAGATCATGTGATTCTTGTCTCTCTCTGACTGGCTTGTTTCACTAAGCATAATACTTCCCAGGTCCCTCTATGCTGTCTTAAAGGGTAAGAGACCCTGCTTTTTCACAGCTGCATAGTATTCCATGATAAAATGTACCACAGCTTTCTTTATCCATTCATCTACTGATGGGCACTTGGGCTGTGTCCAGATCTTACCTATTGTAAATTGTGCTGCTATGAACATAAGGGTGTATATATTTTTTATGGTGGGTGTTTCAGGTTTCTTAGGATATCTTCCTAGAAGTGGGATCACTGGGTCAAATGTCAGTTTCATATTTAATTTTTTGAGGAAACTCCATACTGTTCTCCATAATGGCTGCACCAGTCTGTGTTCTCATCTGTGTTCCCTTTTCTCCACATCCTCACCAGCATTTGTCATTTGTTGATTTGTTGATGGTAGCCATTCTGACAGGAGTGAGGTGATAGCTCATTGTTGTTTTAATTTGCATCTCTCTGAAGGTTGGTGACTTTGAGCATTTTTTCACATGTCCTTTGACCATCTTGGAGAAGTGTCTATTTAGGTCCTTTGCCCATTTTTTTAAATGGATAGTGTGTCTTTTGTTAAGTTGTATGAGTTCCTTATATATTTAAGAAAATTACCCAGATTGGCAAATATGTTCTCCCATGTAGTGAGCTCACTTTTCATTTTATTGATGGTTTCTTTTGCTGTGCAGAATCCTTTTATATGTTCACCTTAGTTTCTCTTTCCTAGGAGATGCATCAAGAAATATATTGTTGCGAGAGATGCACGAAATTTTGCTGCCTATGGTTTCTTCCAAGATTTTTATGGTTTCCTGACTTACAGTTAAATCTTTTATTCATTTTGAGTTTACTCTTGTGTATGGTGTAAGTTGGTGGTCTAGTTTCATTTTTTTGCATGTCCTTGTCCATTTTCCCCACACCATTTATTGAAGAGACTATCTTTACTCCACTGAATGTTCTTGCCTCCTTTGTCAAATATTAAGCACAATGGCTTGGGTTAATTTCTGGGCTCTCTGTTCTATTCCATTGATCTATATGCCTGTTCTTGTGCCAGTGCCAGGCAGTTTTGATTATATTGGCTATATATTATAACTTCATATCTGGTATTGTAACATTTCCAACTTTGTTCTTCTTTCTCAAGATTGATATGTCTCTTTGGGGTCTTTTTGGTTCTAAATAAATTTTTGGAGTATTTGTTCTAGATCTGTGAAGTACAGCATTGCTATTTTAATAGAGATTGCATTGGATCTGTAGATTGCCTTGGATAGTAGGGGCATTTTAATAATGTTGATTCTACCAATCCATGAACATTGTATATTGTTCCACTCGTTTATATCTCCTTCTATCTCTTTTTTCAGTGCCCTGTAGTTTTCTGAGTACAGGTCTTTTATCTTTTTGGTTAAGTTTATTTCTAGGTATCTTAATTTTTTTTTGTTGCAATGGTAAATGAGATTGTTCTTTTAGTTTCTTTTTCTGAGAGTTCATTATTAGAGTATAAAAATGACATAGATGCCTGGATATTAATTTTGTATCCTGCTACATTAACAAATTCATTTATTAAATCTAGTAGTTTTTTATGGTGTTTTTAGGGCTTTCTATGTATTGTATAATATAATGTCATCTGTGAGTAAGGACAATTTTATTTATTTCTTTCCAATTTGGATGACTTTTATTTTTCTTTCTTGTCTGATCGCTGTGGCTAGGACTTCCAGTACTATGTTGAACAGAGTGGTAAAAGCAGACATCCTTGTTTTGTTCCTTGTTCCTGTTTTTATGAGTAATAGTTTTAGTTTTGCCCACAGAATATGATGTTGGCTGTAGGTCTGTTATATATGGCCTTTATTATATTGAGGTTTGATATCTCTGTTACCACTTTGCTGAAAGTTTTTATCAAAAAAACAGTATTGGATTTGTCTAATGTTTTTTTCTGTATCAATTGATACCATTATATGATTTTTTGTTTTCCAATTTCTCTATGTGATGCATCACATTTAATTATTTGGAAATATTGTATCAGGCTTGCATCCCCAGAATAATCCTACTTGGTTATAGTATTTTTAAGGCATGTCTGAATCTTATTTGCTAAACTTTTGTTGAGAATTTTAACATGTATATTTATCAGGGATATTGGCCTGAAATGCTCTCTTAGTAGAGCCTTTATCTGATTTTGGAACTAGGCTAATGTGTGCCTTGTACAAAGAGCTTGGAAGTGTTCCTTTCTCTTGGATTTTTTGGAGTAGTTTGAAGATAGGTGTAAATTCTTCTTTGAAAGTTTGGTAAAACTCCCCTGTGAAGCCATCTGGAATAGGGCTTTTGTTTCCTATGAGTTTTTTGTTTACTGCTTCAGTTTCATCAGTTGTTATTGGCCTATTCAGGTTTTCTGATTCTTCTTGAAGACTGTATTTGCAAGACTGTATTTTTCTAGGAATACATCTATTTCATCCAGATTATTCAACTTTTTGGAATAGTTGTTCATTATTTTTTTATGATCCTTTGCATTTCTTTGGAGTCATTTCTAATTTTGTTTATTTGGGTCCTCTCTCTTTGTTTCTTGATGATTCTGGCTAAAGCTTTATTAATCTTATTTATCTTTTCAAAGAACCAGCCCTTGGTTTCATTGATTTTCTGCATTTTTTTTTCTTTTTTTTTCTTCTCTATGTCATTTATTTCTGCTCAGATCTTTTTTATTTCCTTCCTTCTACTTACTTTGGCTTTTCTTGTTGTTCTTTATAATTCTTTAAGTTTTAGGTTAGATGGTTTATCAGAAGCTTGTCTTATTTATTTATTTATTTATTTATTTTTTAGGTAGACCTATAATGCTATGAACTTCTCCTGAGCCGGGTACTCTAGGAAAGCACCTTGTTTTAGTTACGTGGGTGCTTTTGTTGTAATTGTGTCTTGACTGTTGTTTTCCTGTTTGTGGATGGAATATTCTCTCAGGCTAGCTGACTATGAGACTTACCACCAATGACATCTTTATGCAGGTGATTGTGGATATACTGACAGACAGAACAAAATTCAGCACCATAAAGAAATGAAACAAATGAAACAAAACAGAACAAAACAGAACATACAAAAGACCCCTACAACTACAACAAAAGCCACCAACAGAGAATGAGGAAATAGAGAAAGAATGAGAGAAAATACAGAAAGAAAAATCATGAGAAGAAAACAAAACAAAAGACACCCCCTACCCCCCAAAAAAATGAAGGGAAGGAATATGAAGGAGCATAGGTAAAATAAATAAAATTAGAATAAAGAATAAGGAAGGAAAATTGTTTAAAATAAGATAGAAAGAAAACCACTGAAAGGGAAAATAGAAGAGAAAGTAGATAGACCCAAAATAAGAAAAGGAAAAGAGATGAGAAAGCAGGTGGAAAAAAAAGAGACGAGAAAGAGATGAGAAAGTAGGAAAGGGGAAGGAAAGTCGGTACATGAATGAAATAATAGAGACTAAAATAGTAATAAATCAATGAAGCAGATAGATAAAGATGTATAAAAAAGAAAAAAAAGTGAAGAGAAAAAAAAGGATAGAAAAACAAGTGATATGGCATTTGTCTCAGCTGAGTTTAGTGCCTCCTGCTCATCTAATAACTGGCTGACTATCTGCCAATGCTGGACTTCCAGGAGGTACCTAGGCACGAACCACTGTCAGAAACTGTCCTTCAGTGCAGGGAGGGTGATGCAGACTCAAGGTGCCTAAAGAGAGGCTGGGGGCTGGGGGTGTGAAGCATTGGAGGCTTTCAGTAACCTGTTTGAAGCTTCAGGCGAGGCAGGGTGTGTCTGGCTGCACGTGGGAGAGGCAAGCTGCCATCTAAAGCCTGGGGCCCAGGGCTGGGTCAGTAAGCTTACCCAACTTACCTGGGCTCTACCTCCACCTGCCTTTGCTTGTCAGCTAGTTGTCAATCCTAATATTTCAAAACTCTGTTTCTGAAAGGCTTTAGGTGGAACCAGAAGTCTAGACAGCTAGGTCTCCTGTGAGGGGGAGGTGCTCTTCAGACCTCAGGGAAAGTGGGGGGCATGTCTCCTTGTCCCAGAGGTGGGACATGTCCCCTCTGGCAGTGACCCATGATATTACTCTTCCCTTGGCTGGGCAGAGATCCCCGAACGCAATCCAGAGGACAGTGCTGGAGACCTGGAGTTTCTATCAGCTCTCCCATCGGGGAAAGCACAGTCAGGTTCCCAGAATAGGGGGGCGGATGGCTCATTTCACTTAGTCTAATGTCCCCAATCCAGTCACTGATCTCAGCCCATAGGCATGGCCTCTGAGGCTATCTCCTTTGCAAACACAGTGTGGCAGGCAGGGTTCCTGAGAGGGCAGGGGACAGGCTGGATCCCCTAGGATAGGGTTTTCCCTTTTTCCTGAGCTGTGACTGCTGGGAGTGGCTAACTCCTCTCAGGAAAAATGGCTGTTTGGGTTTGGGGTATAGGACCAGATGCAGAAATCCCAACTGCTGATTTTCCATGTCTCTCTCTAATGCTCCTCGTCCCCTCCAGCCTCTTTTAGGCACCTTGAGTCCGCATCACCCTCCCTGCACCAGAGCTTCTGGTGAGTAGCTGCAAACGAAAATTCCTGAGCTTGGAGTGAAACAAACAAACAAAATCATTTTCTCTCCAAACAGCTCCGGTCTATGGGCTCCAGGCCCTACAGCGGCCAGCAGCCCTGTGGCCTTTCACGGCTGGATGCTCCGAGGTCTGTGGATCTGGGCTCTGGTCCTCTAGGCTGTGGAGCCAGCCTGGGTTCCAGGCCTCTATCGCTGAGGGAACAGAGCCTCCCATAGCCGGGAGCTCCCTCCTCCCTCTTGGGCAGCAGGCCTGCCACCCCTGGGAGCTGGGGCAGCCCTTCTTGCCCTCACCCTGCCTACTGGTCTCCAGGTGGTTTCTGTCCTTCCTGATAGAAGTCTCCTCAGCTGGATCTTAGCTGGTAATTCTGGGTGTATGTTCCCCAGTTCAGTTTTATTTCCACTCTGGCCACGGAGGAGGTACAAGAAAGGTCTGCTGCCAAAGCCGGTTTGGTTCAGTGGTAGAGCGTCAGTCTGCAGACTAAAAGGTCCCGGGTTCGATTCCGGTCAAGGGCATGTACATTGGTTGCGGGCACATCCCTGGTAGGGGGTGTGCAAGAGGCAGCTGGCCAATGTTTCTCTCTCATCGACGTTTCTAGCTCTCTATCTCTCTCCCTTCCTCTCTGTAAAAAATCAATAAAATATATTAAAAAAAAAAAAAAAAGAAAGAAGGAAAGGTCTGCCATTTTCTCCCCCCCAATTTTGCCATGATTAAGTGTGCAGTCCAATGGCATATCCAATTGCTGTGTAACCATCACCAACATCCACCTCCAGAACTCGTTTTAGCTTGCAAAACTGGAACTCTGGCCCCATTGAACAGTAACCTCATATTCCCTTCCTCAATCACCATTCAACTTCCTGTCTGGAGGAATTTGACTACTCCAGGTAACATGTGGTGCAATGATACAGTTTTGTTCTGTGACCTGCTTAGTGAAATGTCCTCCAGGTTCATTCATGTTGTAGCATGTGTCAGAATTTTCTTCCTTTTCCTGGTGAATAATATTCCATGTATGACACACCACATTTTGTTTATCCGTCATCTGTTGATGGCACTTGAATTGTTCCCACCTTTTTGTTATTGTAAATAATCTGATGATCCTCTGTTATTAATTATTTTGGTTATCCTTTTACTTTTTATAACTGTCTATTAGTTCAGTCAATTTGACAAAATGGTTATTTACAAATATTGTTTTTTTTAATTGGATGGAAAAGTGAACCAAAAAGTTGAGAATCAGTCTCTACTTTGACCAACACAAAGGCTGAGGCTGGGAGGACTACTGAGTGAGCCCTCCCCTGGCTTATGTTCACAGGAGCTTTGATTCTCTCCCCAACCTGTGACATTTCTAGGAAGGAGGGCGTGTGGTTAGGAGGAGCATGTGAACGAGGGAGTCAGACACAGCACATGCATGTGGCCTCTTGGGAAGCGAAGGGACCTCTCTGAACCTTGCTCCTAGTGCCCGGAGACACCTGCTGTTTGCTCCTGGGGTGAGTGCTGCTGAGGTAAAGTCAAGCTCAGGATGCAGAGCCACTGTGAGGAGCACTCATCGAGGGAGTCCTCACTGTGTGCATCTACAGTGTCGCCTCTTGTGCTGAGGAGAAACAGGTGAAGGGACCGACACCTCTGCCCCTGTGGTTCTCTCTCCGCTGCAGCACCTGGGTTTTTTTTTTTTTAATATATTTTTTTATTGATTTTTCACAGAGAGGAAGAGAGAGGGATAGAGAGTTAGAAACGACGATGAGAGAGAATCATCGATCAGCTGCCTCTTGCACACCCCCCACTGGGGATGTGCCCGCAACCACGGTACATGCCCTTGACTGGAATCGAACCCGGGACCCTTCAGTCCGCAGGCTGATGCTCTATCCACTGAGCCAAACCAGTCCCGGCAGGGTTTTTATATAGAAACTAGGGGCTCAGTGCATGAATTTGTGCCCCTTGAAAGGAACTGTGGGCCACAAGGCTACAGTGGGCACAGAGGCGGGTCTTGGCTCATCCTCTGCACCCTTTCCCAGCCCCTCCCTCCATGGCCTGTGGTCCCCTGTCTGCCAGCAGCCCTGCTCCCACTGCCACCACTCCCATGTACTGATAGTGCCGGCCCCACTTGCACCCACTGACAGCGCAAAGCCATTGGGGCCAGTGTGAGCAGTGGGTGCAAGTGGTGGTTGCTGCCCTGATTGCCCCTCAGGTGCAGGGGGAGGTGGAGAAACCCTCAGGGGGTGGCAGCCACCACTCACACCCACTGATGGCACCAAGTGATCAGGGCCGGTGCTGGGCTCCAGCAGTGGGTGTGAGCAGCGGCTTTTGTGCTGGCAGCGGGATGTGATGCACGGGAGCAAAGACTTTTCAGTAACCACCAGAGGTTTCTCCCCGATGACAGCAACCACTTGGTCTGGCACCCCCCCACTCATCTACTCCACCATCCCGCCGCGGCCGATGCCCACCATGTTCTCCACTCTGCCACCTACTGCCAATGGCTGTCATGTTCTGTGTGTGCCCCTTGGTGGTCAGTGCATATCATAGCGACCAGTTGTTTGGTTGTTTTGCCTTTCGTTCTATTTGCATATTAGCCTTTTATTATATAGGAAGTTCCCTTCCACCCTCATGTCGTCATCATCCTCATCTATGCTTTTGTCCCTGCAACCACTCACCTATGTTTTTGTCTCTATAATTTTGCCTTCTCCAGGGCATGCTATAAACCGACTCAGACAGTATGTGGCCATTGAGACCAGCTCCAGGACTGTTCTGATCCACCAGGCTGCTGTGGGGTCAGCAGTGCTTCCTATTCGGAGACGCATCCCTCTCTCCCCTCAGGGATGTTTGGGTTGTTTCCAGGCTCGGGCAGCTATGAATGGGTCTACTGTAAGCTTTCTGTTTAGCTTTTACAGAAGCATACATTTCCATGCCTGTAAAGCAGGTACATAGGAGTAGAACTCTTTAATTTACATGTTCAGCTTTCTCAGAAATGGCCCTCAGTCTTCCGAGCGCCTGCGCCTCCACCAGCAGGGTGATGGCGTGGCTGTGCATCCACCAGCAGGGTGATGGCGTGGCTGTGCATCCACCAGCAGGGTGATGGCGTGGCTGTGCATCCACCAGCAGGGTGATGGCGTGGCTGTGCATCCACCAGCAGGGTGATGGCGTGGCTGTGCATCCACCAGCAGGGTGATGGCGTGGCTGTGCATCCCCCCACGGGGACGGAGCGTGTCTGTTGTGAGGACTTGCTGGGGGTGCGCTGCCTCAGGGCGGGCTTACCAGGCCTCCCCGTGAGAGCTGCTGGGCCTCAGGGAGTAGACTCTGGGGTGGCTGTGAGCAAAGCCTCCGTGTGTCTCCAGCTTTTGTCTTTCCCTAACTCCTTTCCAGTTTGCTCTGAGCGTGCAAGCTCCCCTATTAACGGCTGTCCTACCAATGGTGGGCAGAGGGGAGGAAGGCCGGGCCGTCCCTCATGCCGTGTGGGAACTGGAGGGCTGTTATTTCCTCTGAGTGCCTGGCCCAGGCCGGGTCCCCGCTGACGCAGGAGCACATGGGCTCTGTTGCTGTGCAGAGAGGAACTGCAGGGAGCGAAAGGGAAACGGGAAGCTGCATTCTGACCTGTGTCCCCTGGTACCGAGGCCCTGCCCGGGGGCTGGGGTTCCACTCCGAGCTCCACAGAAAGCCAGGGATGAGAGTCAGCAGCTTGCTCTTGCCTCAGGCTCCATGCCACCCTGCAGCGGGCTGCTGCGAGCAGGGTGCCCTGGGCGCTCTAAACCGTCCCAAGCAGAGCGCCGTGGATGCTGCAGATCTGTGCGGGGGGATTGGCGTGGGCTGGGCCAAGGACAGGCTGTGACACCAGAGGGCTCTGCCCACATGGCCACTCCCAGCCTGGCGTAGCTGAGGTCATAGGAAACCCCCTACTGGTGCCCTGATCACAATGCACAGACCCAGTGCCCCTCACCACATCCACCCACAGCTCTCAGCCAGCTCGGGGCCCCTAGCCCCTCTGCCCTGACTCAGGGTCACGCCTCTGTCCTGTTGTCCTGCAGGGGTGGGGGTGAGGGGGGGGCGGGAACTGAATTGCCCAGGGCTGATTTGAGGAGGAGAATCTCGTTCAGAGGGAAGTCACTTGGTCAAGGCCTCACAGCGGCCAGGTGTGCCTGCCATCCAGGCCCAGCTCTGCCTAGTGGCTGCGTGAGTGGCAGGGCCCGGCCGCAGTGCAGGCTGCGGGGCAGGGGTTCGGCCCTCAGCCTGACCCTCGCTGGGAAACAGCTGCTGGCAGAGAGGAAGGCTTTGTCTTTCTTGAAGTCCTGGGATGGCTCAGCCTCCAGTTCTCAGTCCTGCCACAACTGCCTTCTCTCCACCTCCTCCAACTCTCCTCTCAGAGCCTCCCTCGGCCCGGGGCACTGGCAGGGCCTGGTTGGAGCTCAGCGTCTGGGTGCCTCTAGGGCAGAGCAAAAGCCACGCTGTGGGCCGGCTGCGGTGGGCTCTTCCTCAGCGCTGACTGGCAGTGGTTCCCAGGGAGGAGAGCCCTCCGCCCAGGCCTCAGACCCTGCAGGCAAAGCCGTTGGAGGACAGGAAGGTTCAGTGAAGCCACACAAGTAAATGCCAGCACCAAGGTGGTGCCCTTCCCTCAACCCTAAAAATGACAGGGCTGGGCATAGACTCCATGGGCCTGGCCCCTCCAGGGGCCTCTTATTGTCCTGTGTACAGACAGGACACTGAGGCAGGGAGGCGTCGCAAGGGAAATTGAGCAGAGGTTATAGATAGTCAGTTTGTAGAAGAGCAAATCCAAAAGGCTAACGGGCATGTAAAGATGCTCAGCCTCATCAGCAGGTTAGAGAAATGCAAATTAAAATGACAGCATGGGCCCACTTACTACAGTCGGGCTAGCCAAGGTTAGAAAGCTGCCCAGATGGCAGGGGTCCTTCACCTGCCCTGTGGGGCTTGTGGTCTGCTGCAGGCTTTCTGGAGGCATCTTAGCTGCTGGCACGTAATTGGACTGAGCAGGTATAGACCCTGATTAAGCATCCTGCTCCCGTGGTCATAGCCAGAGCCAGCCACATCGGCCCCGGAGGGCCTGCTTGGGGCTGAGGGACAGGAGCAGTGCGGGACGGGAATTGAGGGTAATCTAGCCATCGTCACTGCAGAGCAGCAAGTCAAATAGGCATGTGATGCCCACGTTGTAACATGGGCAGCAGCCAGAGGAAATGAGGCTGACAAACACAGCGCCATGTGGTTAGGCCTGAAGACAGTGCTGAGTGCAGCAGTGCCCGGCAGAGGAGACGCAGGCCATTCAGGGAGCTGAGATGAGTGCATCCAGGGCAGGGTGGGGAAAAGGGGAGTGGGTGGGCAAATGGAGGGTCAAGGAATAAATGAATAAACAAAGTCAGAGAGGAGACTGACTGGCCCAGGTCAGGGGTCAGAGAAGAGGCTGTGCTGGGGCTGAGGAGTGTGAGGCACCCCCCACCCCTGATCTGTTTCTAAGGGTCAACCCAGAATAGGAAACAAATAAATCCCCCAGACAACCCACCACCAAAAGCACAGGTGTAAATAAAAAATGTTTGCCTCACATGTGTTTTTAGTAAGCTATATATCCACAGAAGCAGAACTATCAGGAGCCATTTTTCTGGGTGTGGCCAACCTTGATATTCTTCCCAATCTTTTGTTCCTCCTCAGTGTTCAATATTGTACTTACATGGGTTTGTAAAAAGGAAATGATTTCTGAAAGTGAGGTTTGACTAGTAGATAGTGTGATAGAAGGGCCAGGGACGCATGGAGTTTTGTACATAAAGAACAAGAAAGTTCTAAAGAGTCGATGGTTAGTCTGTCTGGTCACGTGATTCTGAGTTGACTGCCATGCCCGTCTGTGAAATAAAAATAAAGCAGGAGGCCATCTCCATGGCTGTAGCCCAGAGCAAAACGCTGGTGATCCCACTGTGCTGTCCCCCCGGGCTCCCACCTGTGAGCAGTGGCTGCTGTTTGCTGGCCGGGCTCCTGGGACTCTGCCTGGTGATGCTGTGGTTGGGGGGAGGGCTACTTGCAGGGAGCTGGACAATCTGGGAGCTTCCTACACTCAACAAACACACAGCAAACAAACCTTCCTGTGCTGAGCCATTCGTGGCAACTGAAAAGCCAAGGACACAGACAAAATGGACCTTCTCCGTGTCACTCTCTGCGGGTCAGTCGGGCTGGTTTGACGGTGGCAGCTGTCGCCCTGTGCCTCCTGCCCCGAGGTCCCCAGCTTGCACAGCTTGCTCCTGTTCACACTGAGAGGAGCACTTTCCAGTTAGGGTAGGGGTTTAAGAAGTCGTTTCGAGGACAAAGTCTCTAAAAATATGAGTGCGAACCAAATAATGCTGAGAATGAAGAAGCTATCTCCTAATTTAGACACATGGGGTGGAAGGAAGTTATAATTGAAGACATAGAACCACTTGCTTCTACAAATTCTGGTGAGATAGTTTACACTCAGTCTTTTGGAAGAGGAGAAGCACCAGGTCGTAAGAGAACAAGCTTTGGGGTTAGAGTTTGCATCTCAGCTACACATCCAGCTGCTCGTATGCCTCTGGCCCCGTTGTTTCCTGACCACTCAGAGAAAATCAGAGTGTCCAACTCATGCGAATCTGTGCAGAAAGCCCGGCCCATAATAGGCTGTCAATCTCTGTGGGTCACATCGGAATCTCTTTGAAATGTCTTCCTATTTTAGCCGGTTTCAGATTCTGAGAGGAACCAGCTTCAGTAGGAACTGGGCTGAATGGCGCAGGACCTGTCCCAGCGCCTGCGGCAGCAGGAAGTGCTGTGACGGGACTTCTCATCTTGTTTTTGTTCTGAGTGCAGAGCCGGTTGCTGAGGCATGGAGGCAGACGGCGTTCCGAAGGCTGAAGGTGGAGCTGAGGATCCAGGTCCCCAGGCTGGCCGGCCTGCTGCTTCTCAATCTGACTCCCCCGCCGGAGTGCAGACCCCGGGCCCCACGGCTCTCTGGGAGACCGTAGAGAGGAAGTTTCTGGAATATCAGCAGTTGGCTCACAGGAGCCCAGCTGACCGTCAGGAGAGCCTGCTGCGCCTTCTCCCGCTGTTCCTAAAGGTCAGTGCTGTTATTTTTGATGCTGCATCCCCACACAACGCTCTGGGGTACTTGTGGGATGACTGGAAGCTGAGTTGATTGGTTTTCATATCATCGGAGTGGTCTCTGGCTGCTCAGAGGAGAAGCTGTGCTGTGCTGTTCAATAACGAGTCAAGCGAGGCTCATCTCCAGGCAGGGGAGGGCCGGGAGGGCGAACAGATGACTCCGGAGTGCTGTTATCCCTTCAGCGAGGAGATGTATTGTTCAGTCGCATCCCCGCTCGAAGCCAGAGAAGAGACCAGCTCCTCCGGGAGCTAGGAAAGGAGTCTGTGTCTGGAGACAGGAGTCACAGGATGGCTAATCATCTCAAACACCAGTCATGCCAGACCAGAACCTCAGGTGCCAGAACACCAGGTCGTGCCAACTGTGCAAACGGAGGTGCAATCTGTGGGAGCATGCACAGTGCTCCCTCCCACAGCCACAGACGCCGGGCGAGTCCACTGGGCTGGCGCTCTGGCTCGTGGCAGCTGCTGGTGGCAGGTGGCAGCTGGTGGTGACAGCTGGTAGCAGTTGGTGGTGGCACTTAGCAGCTGGTGGAAGCTGGTGGTGACTGGTAGCAGTGGCAGCTGGTGGTGGCAGCTGGTGGTGGCAGCAGGCGGCAGCTGGTGGTGGCAGTTGGCAGCTGGTGGTGGCAGTTGGCAGCTGCTTGTGGCTGGTAGCAGTGGCAGCTGCTAGTGACAGCTGGTGGTGGCAGTTGGCAGCTGGTGGCAGCTGCTTGTGGCAGCTGGTGGCAGCATGAGCACAAGGCTTTTCTTTGTTGTCTCGGAACTGAGCTCCTTGAGGTGAGATTTGCCTCATGTTGACTCTACTGAAGACTATTGTACCATTGGAAATGTATCTTTTATGAGGACTTAGTTTTTACTTGACTATTGATTTTGAGTTATTATTAAAAAATACACCACTAGCAGAAACCGGTTTGGCTCAATGGATAGAGCGGACTGAAAGGTCCCAGGTTCGATTCCGATCAAGGGCATGCACCTTGGTTGCGGACACATCCCCGGTGGGGAGTGTGCAGGAGGCAGCTGGTCGATGTTTCTCTCTCATCGATGTTTCTAACTTTCTATCCCTCTCCTTTCCTCTCTGTAAAAAAAAAAAATCAATAAAATAGCCAAAACCAGTTTGGCTCAATGGATAGAGCATTGGCTTGGGGACTGAAGGGTCCCAGGTTTGATTCCGGTCAAGGGCATGTACCTTGGTTGCGGGCATATCCCCAGTAGGGAGTGTGCAAGAGGCAGCTGATCAATGACTCTCATCGATGTTTCTAACTCTCTATCTCTCTCCCTTCCTCTCTGTACAAAATCAATAAAATATATTTAAAAAATATATATATATATAAAATACACCTCTAGCTGAAACCAGTTTGGCTCAGTGGATAGAGCGTCGTTCTGCGGACTGAAAGGTTCCAGGTTTGATTCTGGTCAAGGGCATGTACCTTGGTTGTGGGCACATCCCTGGTAGGGGGTGTGCAGGAGGCAGCTGGTCGATGTTTCTCTCTCATCTATGTTTCTAGCTCTCTGTCCCTCTCCTTTCCTCTCTGTAAAAAAATCAGTAAAAAATATATATTTAAAAAATACACCTCTAGTCAAAGAGCAGAGAATATGGACTATCTTTCACGCTGAAAATAGACTGAGACAGATGGTTTTATTGGAAACCCCTTTGCTAATGTTCCATCTAACTTATTAACCAGAAATATTTAAGGGTTTCCAAAGATGACTTAGGCATTGAACAGTTAGGCATGTTCTTGTTAAAAAACACACCACACATGCCAAGAAACTTGTTCATTAAGTCATTGCTTTCCTCCCCGATTGGGACTTGTACTCCCCATTCATCCCAGGCCACAGGTTGGGTAACTGGGATGCTGGGACCGTACTGGAAAGAAGGCCTGGGCTAGCAGATGGCTCAGGTTTCATTTCTAGCCTCCCTGCCCTGACAGCCCAGTGTTTGGGAGACAGCTCAGTCTCACCCGTTTTCAGATCAGTGTTCACTGTTGCCTTCTGAGAGGGGCACCGTGCGCAGGCTCCCTCCCTTCCCCACCCAGTGAGAGTTCCCAGCTTGTGTGGGCTGGTCTGCGTGCTGTGTCTTTCCCCCCAGCCCGGCAGCCCGGCTCTGATGAAAGAGCTCTGAGTCCGAGAGCCAGGGCTTGGCACTCGCTTGCCCTCTGGGTCGCTGCTTTGAGAATTCCTTCATTTGTTCTACAAAGTGTATGAAGCATCTAGACTAGGGGTGTCAAACTCAATCAGAGAAGGGGCCAAAATCTAAAATCCAGCCTAAATCGAGGGCCAAATGGTTTACTGAACAGTCATAAACTGTCATTGTGATGGAAACGCAGCGGAGTGCAGTGATGACAGTGCGGTGCGGGCCACATTGCAAGGCCTGGCCGGACGGATTTGGCCCGCGGGCCTTGTGTTTGACACATGTGATCTAGACTCTGTCCCAGTGCCTGGGCTCTGAGAATAAAAGAGACTACTATAAGTGAACCTTGATATTGGTCCTGGTTTCCCAAACCTTGTCCTGGTAGTTGCAGGCATCATGGCCCATGCATTCAACCAAAGAGAAAGTTAGGAAATATTCCTGACCCTCAGCTTCTCATCTGTAAAGGGTAGTGAGTAGCTCTTGGCCAGGAGATTGAGAGTGGATAAGATGATAATAGTGAAGTCCAGGGCACATGGAAGCAGACACCATCCCGATGACCTTCCCACCAGCTTCCAGAACCCTCACTGCCACGTTCAGTCTGAGGCCTTGTCACCACAATTCCCCAAACCATGGACACCTGCCTGCTCGAAGCCCCTGGAGTCCACCTCTGGGAACCCTGGAGAAGCAGGATATTATGGGCTTTCCATCATCTCTAAACATCGGCATTTTTTTAAGTCCACATGCCTACAAACATGCTATTTCCCATAAGTGCTGGCGAAAGCCAGAGTCAGAGCCAGTGCCCTCAGGCTCTTAATGAAAAGCTGGCGGTGGGAAAAAGCGGGGATGGAGGAGGTGTGCAGGTAAAAGCTGAGCTGCAGATGAGGACAGGAAACTGCTGCTGGAACAGGTCCTTGTGTTCAGGCTTGTAACCGCTCTCATTTGGGTTTTACATCTATGGGACAGTGTTCTTCAAGGTTGTCTATGAAGACCTTGGAACTATCAGGACTTAAAGTTATGCCATGTCCTGTGGAATGTGGCCACTGACCTCAAAGCCTTATGCATGTATTGGTTGTCATGGAAACCATGTCCCAAAGGGGCTCAGACTCCTAAGCAGGTTTAAGAGAGTCCTGGAATACTTTGTTTGGTGGGTCGAAGTTCTCTATACCTAGGTCTTTTCATTTTGGGCCAAAGGAAAATTAACTTGATCTGGAATATTCTTTGTCCTAACAAAATGAACACAATAAATTTTTGAATTGTTGCCCTTACTCAGAAAGGGTTATGTCCGTGGGTAATGGAATCTTATCACACTGGGCCAGACTCTATCAGACCCATCACAGAAGGGGTGGTTCATGTAGGGCTTGGGGAAGGTCATGGTGAAGGTCACGTCTGCCCCACCTCAGGGGCCGCCACTTGCCTGGTCCTGGTGCCTTGCAGAGCTGACTCCCCAGAGGAGCTTCTGTGGCATCTTCTCCCCAAATAACTTCCCTTTAGCCTCTAGCTTCTCTTATATCTGACTCCTCTCTCATATCTGACTCCTCCAAACCCACAACAAGGACACTCGTCCCCGCACCCCTGCCATTGTTCACATGTACATCTGCATGAGCTGTTAGGCAGGTACCAATATGGTTGGTTACACATTAAATTTTGTCCCAGCATCTCATCACCAGAGTTAAGAACAATTTAGTGTGTGAAGGAGTGAAGGAGTGAACCTACTCAGCGTTTGGCTGCTGTCTTGATAAAAAGGAATTGCCTGGTGGAGACTCAGGGCACTGCAACCCCAGCAGGGAGCTGCCCTGAGGGGAGGAGTCAGACACAAAGTTTCCAGTGAACTGAGGCTCCTCCACCAGGCCCATCACTCCCTGTGGGAGGTCCTGGTGCAGGCCTCAGCCAGGGCTGCAGCTAACAATACTCACCCAGCTCTAACTCAACCAGGCATTTGCTCCGTGTTTACAAGCCCTCACACTAATGCTGGGAAGTGAGTGCCATTCGTATCCCACTTTATAAACAAGCAAGGAGAGGGTTAGAGATGTTACATAATAGTGGAGAGCAGCACCTAGCTTGGCCAGTCTGCGCAGGCCTGTGTGGTGAACCACTGGGTTCTCTCAGACCGTGCTGTGAAGCCCAGCAGAGCAAAGCACATCTGTTATTTCCTACCCTTAGCCCCCTGGACAGGTGTCTGCCTGGCTAGTGCCTTCGCTCCCTTTGGGTACAAGAAGATGCTATCCCTCCATATAGGAAGTGAGGGTGGCTGCCTCCAGGTGCAATGGGAGGAGGGTGGTGCCTCCAGGTGCAGACTGAGAGGGTGGCTGCCTCCAGTTGAGACTCAGGGAGGATGGTTGCCTCACACAGGAAACAGCACAGAGCCAATGGCTTCTCAGTGGGCCACGCAGTGCTCTCAGGAGGGGTGAACGGACTGCCATTCTTTTCCTGCCAAGAGCCTTGGGCTTTGCTCTTCCGGAACCTTTCCCCTCTGGACTGCTGACCCGGAGAAGGCACTCCGCTGGCCAGCACGGCAGATCCTGCTGGCTTTCAGTCGAGTCTGCTCTGAGGCAAAGGGAACCACTGCAGGCCCTCACGGGGCACAGAGACATTCCATAATAATAGCCACGGGCCAGCTAGAGCTGTAGATGCAGTTGTGGGAGACAGTTCTTAGAATACATGCTTGGAGAGAGAGCAGGCGGTGTGCTAGGGACTCCCCAGCAATGATTGTAAAATTCCTCCCTGCCCGGGACAGACAGCAGGGGCTGGAGCAACATGGAGAAGACAAAAGGAGCCTGTGGCTGCGAGTGCTGCCAAAGAGTTCACACAGCTGCCTTCGGGAGGCAGCACCGTGTCCCTGCCCGTGACGCCACGTGGGTTTGTGATGGCGTGGCTAATAGAATGAGGCACAAGTGACATTTCCAGACCCCGAGAGCCTTATAGCTTCTCCTGTCACTTGGAATACTCATTCTTAGAACCCTGCTACCATGCTGTGAGGAAGACCAAGCAGCCCCACATACAAACCTACATGGAGGGAACCCAAAGCCCCTGGTCTTGTAGCCACACTTGCTGCCCGCAGCCAGCACCACCTCTCCAGCCCTGTGAATGCCCCATCTTGGAGGAGGGTCTCTCTGCTCCTGTCAGCTGCCCCATCTGGCTGAGGCGAGGAATTGCTGCCTGCCGAACACTGACCAAACACTGCCCTTGACCCAAATAGATGATTGCTGTTATTTATTAATTTATGTATTTATGTATTTATTTTTAAATATTTTATTGATGTTTTTACAGAGAGGAAGGAAGAGGGAGAGTCAGAAACATGGATGAGAGAGAAACATCGATCAGCTGCCTCCTGCACACCTCCTACTGGGAATGTGCCTGCAACCAAGGTACATACCCTTGACCGGAATTGAGCCCAGGACCCTTCAGTCCGCAGTCCTATGCTCTATCCACTGAGCCAAACCCGCCAAGGCTAATTGTTATTTAAGCCACTCAATTCTAGTTGGTTTGATGAGCAGAACAGTGGGCAACATGAGGATGAACATATTCAATTCCTAGTGTGGAATGATTGTACTCTGAAGGGAGAATGTGTGTGCATGTGTGTATATATATGTGTGCACAGGTGTGCATGTACGCAGGCACATGTTCTGAGGTTAACTGGCCAGGGGTGCTGAGTCCGTGCCATTTAATGTGGTTAGTCATACTCTTGGAAATTAAGCATAGACCCAGCTGCCCATGGGTGAGAGGTAAGTAACGTTAAGTGCAATAACAAGGATGACCAATGATTATTTCCAAGTGTGGTGTCCAGAGACGCTGGGGAGGGTCATCACCCCTCCTTGTCCATCTGAGTCTACTCCCCCAGAGCAGGGCCTGGGGCATGATGTAGTCCCATTTTGGGAAAACAGCATTTTGGTTGTGCTGACAAAATGTTAGTGCGTGGCTTTTTTTCTTTTTTTTATTTTTTTTTTTACTCACAAAGGAGAGAGTAACCGTGGCACTAGCAGGGGCATTCATGTCAGGGCTTGAAAGTGTTTTGAGCCCTGAAGACAGAGCACCCGGCGTGAGGCGGAAGCAGCAGTGACAGGGACCCACAGGCTGCCTGCATTCCGGAGCGGCTTCTCTCATCTCCTCTCAGCACTTGTCCTTCCTTGTTTTCCACCAGCCAGCCTCGCTTCCTCCCTCTTCCTTCTACCAGACGTGGTGGTGCAGCTCAGATAATGTGAGCAAATGGAAGGTTTTTAAAATATTGAGCAATATTCTCCCAGCATGCAAGTCCCAGTTTGAGAAAAACATTGAGGTCCTTCGGAAGCTGCCTTCACTCTCTGGGGTCTCCAGGGCATCCTCAGTAAGTGGCTGCCTCCTCGGAACAGCACCCCAGCGGCCTGGACGAGTTGAGGCGGCTCCCAGAAGCGCCCCCCAAGTCCCAGGAAGCAGTGTGCCCGGGGAGCTGGCTGAGGGTACAATTACCGTTCAGCTCGCTGGGGCCCAATTTGCTTTATTGTAGCGCTGCCTGGGGCCCCACTGCTCCGAGGCGCTCTGGTGCTCTGAGTCAATCGCCTACAAGTGGTCTTGGAGGGGTTTGCCAGCGCAGGGAGTAGGGGCAGGGCTGGCTAGAAAGACAGAACTTTTCCCGAGGAGGAAAATGATCTTACCACAGAAGTTCCTGGTCAAAGGACTGACTTTTCCTTTTAGGGATTTAAGTTTCCGAGGGCTGTGGGTCCCCAGGTGGGAGCCGTGCATTTCTTAGCCAGGCCATGTGCATGCTTCTTAGGACCCGTGAGGTGCACCGGCTCCTCGCGCTGCGGCTCCGCTGTGCTCGGGGCCTCTGGGAGCAATAACAATGCCGGCCTCAGAGGCTGTTGTGAGGATTCGTGGAAACAACCCAGCTAAGTGTTTGGGCCAGCGTCTGCACACGACCAGCACGCAGTGCATCTGGCCATCACTCAGCAGACTGTGGGTTTCATAGCCATGTGCTCCCTTATCCAGTATCTGTTGAAGGTCTACCATATGCAGCAGTGCTTGGCATTTATCCAGCATTTTTATGGTCTTAGCATGGTTCTGATGGACTTCTTTTTTATTTATAGAGGAAAGAGGCAACTGATTATGGGCAGAAAATTAAAAAAAACGATTTTCAGGTGCAAAGCTTTTTTAAAAACAAAATGAATACTCAGGTTCTCACTGCCCAACATAAAGTGAATCACACATTTCAGACAGACTAAAGCCGCTATGCAGCGCAGGCGCCCCTCACCGCCCTTCTCCCTTGAAAGCCCTGCCTGCTGGTCACGGGCTACATGCACATCCTGGCTATGCCCACCTCCTGACATGCTTCCGCAGCGGGCTTTCCCCATCCACATCCCGTGCTGGGGCTTACACCCACTGAGGCTGCACTGTTCTCAGTGCTGTGCGGTGCCCTTATATGCTAGTAAATGTGCCATCAATTATTCATCTGTGGCCCTACCTGTGAGCATTCAGTCATTCTAGTTTTTAAAAAATATATTTTATTGATTTTTTTTTTACAGAGAGAAAGAGAGAGGGACAGAGAATTAGAAACATCGATGAGAGAGAAACATCAATCAGTTGCCCCCTGCACACCCCTTTTTGGGGATGTGCCCACAACCAAGGTATATGTCCTTGACCGGAATTGAATCTGGGACACTTGAATCCACAGGTCGATGCTCTATCCACTGAGCCAAACCAGTTTTGTCTGGTTTTTCCAGTTTTTCATGATCACCATTAATGATGCAGCCATACCTCCTGTCCGAGCCTCCACGTGCACAGGTGCCGACCTTTCTTCAGGGGGGAGGGCTAGGGTGAGGACATGCGCCCCTATAACGTTCTTGGCTGGTCAGCTGCTTCTTCAGAGAGGTTCCTCCTCGTCCCTCCCCCAGCAGAGCAGGGCAGCCGGGCCCCTCGCCCTCACCTACACACCACCAGGCTTCCCACTCTTACCGACTCGAAAAGTGTGATCTATCTCATTGTGGTCTTCATTTGCATTTTCCCAATCATCAGTAATTTGCCATTTATTTTATCCTTTATTAGTGACCTGTTTCATTGGCCTGTTTTTTTAAAAATCAGGCTGTTTGTCTTTACCTGATAAATTTGTAGCGGTCTGGATATCATTGATTTGTCAGTTCTATGCATTGCATATATGTTCTACCAATCTGTGGCTTGCCTCCTCATTTTGTATATAGCATCTTTTAATATAGAAAGGGTTTGTTAAGGCTTTGGATTTTAACAACTACAGAATCTGTAGCAAGGAAACACATTGAAATGACTTCTCTTCGGAGTTTGATGCCTATTCACCTTCAGTAGAAGGAGGATTTCAGTTTAAAAAACCTGGTCAGAGCTTTGGGCAGGAATATAACTTATCTGGCTAATGAATGAGTGCAGTGAATGGGAGGCCAGCAAACTGCATGTTACAGCAACCCCTGGTGACCAGGAATGCCCAAGGCGCCCTGCCTTCCTGGTGAGCACCAAGGGTGGGAATTCCTGAACTCAAGTCCTGGCATAGGACTAGCCTCTTCTCCGCCTGTGCCCTGAGGGTCTCCTCCCCCCAGGACTAGCCTCCTCTCTGCCTGTGCCCTGGGGAGTCTTCCCCCAGGACTGGTGAACTGGGCCTGTGACACATAGCAGGAAGGCAAAGACGGGTGGAAGAGCCAGCCTAGAAGCAGGATAACTAGGAACCAGGGGAAATTCAGAAAAGAGGAGCACCAGTGGGACACAGTACCTTATGGGGTGAGGAAGGTGAGGAAAGGGGCCTAGAGACCCTCTTGGAGTTCCCAAGACGGCAGCTGGGTGACTGGCCAGGACCCTCTGGGAGAGGAGGTGCAGCGGGTTCGAGGCACTGCATTCGGTGATGTATGCCTGAGGTTTAAGGAGTGCGAGTTTGTAGGTTGGAGCCCAGCGGAGAGCTGGGGATTCGCAGGCATGAGGGATGGTGGGGGAGGAGGGTGTAGTGGGAGGTGGAAGGCGGGCAGTAGCTTTTGGGTGCACTGGGGAGGCGTTGAGCCTTTGGTGAGGGGTGGCAGGGAGAGAGGAAGGTGACTAAAGCTGTGACGTCTCTGACCAAGCTATTCTGTGCTTTCAGGCCTGGGAGCGCTCCGCGGGGATCATCTGCTTCCCCAGTCTGCACGGGCTGGCCAGGGAAGTGTCCAGCCAGCTCGCCCAGGAGATCCAGAAGGCTCTGTTGGGAAAGCCCGCGGGTGAGTGCAGAGCAGCCCTGTACCTGTGGGGGCAGCCACTCTGAAGGCCTCCGGGCTCTGCTCTGTCCTTCTGCTTTCCAGTTAGTCAGCAAATGCTTTCCAAAGGGACCAGGGGCAGGGAAGGGGACGTAGGAAACTGCTCTCCAGGGAGGGACACACACACACACACACACACACACACACACACACACACGGCGGGGCTCTGGGAGGAAGTGCTGGGATAGAAGGCACCTGAGTGTTCAGTGGAGAGCTTGACCCAAACAAGACCCCGGGTCAGAGCATGTGTTCTGCTGTGGGTCCCTGACTCGCAGTCTTCCAGGCACGGAGCCGGAGGCCAGATGCAGGCTGTGCAGGGAGCTCCGGGCAGGTGCCTGAGCCTGGTGCTGCCGCAGGAGCCCCTGTGATGGAGGGCTGTGATGGGGTGGAGACTGGGCTGTGGGAAGTCTATGGGGAGGGACTTGTTCCTGTTACTCCGCAGTGGGGGCCTTTGATGGCTGTTGAACAGGGAAGATGCATGCTAAGGGCTGGTCTTCAAGAGAGGGACCTGGCAGAGTGTGAGAGTGGGTACAGGCCAGGGGAGGGCAGCAAGCGGAAGTCCTCTAATGGCGCGAAGGCAGGTCTCATGGCGGGAGGCAAGGGGAGGGCAAACTTGTGGCAGGTCCCGGCACCTCCCGCTGACACTCCTCTCTGCTGTCAGAGCTAGCACGGGCGGCCGCGGGGCAGCTGCTGCGCTGGAAGCGGGACACACACCAGGACGGCTACCTGCTCCTGAAGGCAGCCTTCGTGCTCTCGGGGACGGACTCGGTAAGTGCAGGAGCCGAGGCCTGGCTTATCATCACCGGCCGGAGGCCTCCACTCAGGGCAGGGCATGTCTCCCAGCGCCTTTCTTCCCAGGAAGCCGCTTCTCCTTTCTCCCCCTGGCTCCCCTCTGGCGTAGGACGGCTTCTGAAATCCTGGTTCTGGTCTGAATCCTGCCTGTCCCTGACCGCGTGACCCTGAGCACATGCGGCTCTCGCTGTGACGGCGACAGGGTGGCTGATGTGAGGGTGGGGCTAATGGCGCCTCAGCACTAGGGCCACTGAGATTGAGGAAAGGAGCGCGCAGTAGGCCAAGGCCAAGTCCTCCCTCTGTGAAGAGGGGCCTGCTCCTCCTCCCCGGGTGGTCTGCTGAGGCTGGTGTCCTGGCGGCTTGGCCATCAGCAGTAGTGCCCGAGGCCCCTTGCAGGGCAGGCCAGAGATGCCCTGGCATGCGGCTGCTGGAGCGCCCCCTTGTGGGGGGCCTAGCATGTGGCACCGGGAACCGCAGGGGAGCAGAGCGAGGCTGCTGCCCTCAGTCCGGGTGGCACAGGCATCACAGGAGCCTTAGCAGCAGCGTGTGGTGCGAGCAGGAGGCTGCAGTTAGCCAGGGAGACCTCTTGGCTTTCCCAGGAGCGGGAGCCCTGCCGGCCGGTGGCCAGGCGCCCAGTATGCAGAGGCCTCCGCTCTCGGGAAGGGTGCTTCCAGCAGAGCAGCATCACCGACCTCCAGACGGCTTTCTGCTGGACAGCCAGACCAGGAGCTGAGGGAGAGCAGCTGCCTTGGGGGCCAGTGGGGCAATGGTAGGGAGAGCTGCCTGAGGGGCCGCAGCAGAGCCCAGTGTTCAGGAATTTGGGCCTTGCCTGCGCCAGGAGCCTTCAGGGCAGGGGGTCCGACATAGCGTGATGCTCCTGGTTCTGGCCTGTCCTCCTTTCGGTTTTCCTAACTGTGTGGACAGCATGCTTTAGATGAACCCCAGGTGTGCACACACACAGCACATGCACGGGTGCGCACTGAGACAGCAGCCACAGTGATCCAGCGGAGCTGCAGGTGGGCGCGTGGAAAAGGGCCCGGGCACAGCACACACAGGCTGGTCCCTGTCACTGTCCGGGGCCTCTCCTCTGTCCGCAGCTCAGGGACTGGGCTTCCGGATGGGCCCTCGTGAGGCTGGATCTGACAGGGGCAATCAGGGCCCTGTCAGCCCTTCACTCAGTTGCTTGCACTTGATATCAGCCACGCCCTTCTGACTGGGTCCCAGTGTCCACATGAGGGGAGCCCACCAGCCCACTCTGCTCCAGCCCTCCCCCTCCCTCTCTCCCTCCCTCTCTCCGTGACTTCCTCCCTCTCTCCCTTCCTCCTCGCCACTGTCCTTCCCTTCCTCCTCCCCACCGTCCACCTTAGGAAAGATGTGCCGTCTACTGAGCACAGTGTCCACTTTCCCCTAATCTCCAGTCATCTAGGTGGGCCTATGACTGTCCCCATTCTCACTGGAGAAGGTGTCGCCCGGAGAGAGGGGGTGACTCGCCCTCCTCCCACGTCGGCAGAAGCCACTCAGGCCGACAGCGTGGCCTGGCCGGGGCAGTGCCGGCCTGGTCACGGCCCTGCTCGTCCCTTGCAGGAGGCACTGGGCAGAGTTGCGGCGTCGGGGCTCCCAGCGCTGCTCCTGCAGTGTCTGTACCTCTTCTTCGTCTTTCCTCTGGAAGAGGACCAGCCTTCGGAGGACGATGTTCAAGTTCAGAGGATGTTTGTGCAGGTGAGTGAGGCGCGGGCTGAGCCCCTCTGGGCTGGGGCCGAGCTCTGCCTCTAGGAGCCGCTCCCACCTGCTCTGCTCAAGGCCCCCCCCCCCCCCCCCAACACACACACACACACACACACACACACACACACACACACATTCTGCAAATGCGAGAGGCCTAGGCATTGGGGAGACAGGTTTTCCTCTCCTGCCTTTGTGTCCCTCCCTGCTTCCCTTGTTCTTTCCCAGAAACTGTGTGCCTTCTCCACTTGGCCCACCAGTCTGCGTTCCTTGGTCCTGCTGGGCCTCGCCTGCCTCTGGAACCTTCTGTTGCTGCCACTTCCCCTCTGAGACGCGCTTGCTAGCTGAACTTGCATAACTGACTAGTCAATGTGCTCTCGGCAGTTGCCATGGCTCTGTGCCTTGGCCTCTCACCTGCTACCTCCTCCGTCCCAGGATGCGTGCATTGCTGTGTGCCCAGTGCTGAGCGCCCAGCTCTGTACAAACACAGGAAACAGGAGCTCGGGGCGGGAGGGGCCTGGGAATCTGGCTCCCAGTTCACACTCAGCGGGCCCTCACCACCTTCCCCCTCCTTCCAGAAGTATCTCAGGCCACTGGAGAGCAGGTGCGATTTCCTCTTGTCATTGCCCTGACAGCCAGCAGCAACTTTCCACATGATGCTCCCCCAGTCCCCACCCCCCACTGACAAGCCCTGCCCTCCATCTCCGGGGACCATGCTCCACGGAAACACCACTGCCCTCTGCCCCTGTGAGGGCGGGAGAAGGCTGTGTGTCCGGGGCTGGGAGTGTCTCCAAGGCAGGTGCCAGCCCGTTTGGGGACTTACAAGTGCAGCTGCCTATTGGCCACCTGCATTCAGATGGACCATCTCAGACTCATCCTCAAGCCAGAGGAGTTGCTGCCAGAGGCCTCAGCAGTCTTCAGCTTATCCACTCACTGCCCGTGGGAAACCCTGGCCAAGCAGGCCCGTCGTTGGTGCTCTGCAGGAAAAGGCGGGGCAAAGGCAGGGCTGGGAGTGAGGCCCTAGGACTGGATGGCAGGAGCAGAGAGCAGGCTGCTCTGTAGGAATGGCATTGGCTCAGAACGGGCAGTTGGGGTGAGCTGTGATGGGGAGGTGGGGGCCAGCAGCAGATGGCCATCTGAGCCAAGGGCGCAGCCACACCCACATGCAGGGTCTATAGCCAGTCCTGGGCGCCCGGATGGCCTCCATCCTTGTGCCGAGGGCCTGCTTCTGTAGCAGGAGCTCCTGTACCTGCTGAACTGGGAGCAGGTCCCATTAGAGCCACAAGAGCCCAAGAGAGAGGAGGCAAGGCGAGTCCCTGCAGGCGCTGCCTGCTGTGACTCTCCCATGTGCACAGGCAGGGCCCCAAGTCCACAGGAGCCGGGGTTGGTGGGACAGGGCCCCAGGTTGGAGGTTATAGGACAACGCGCATGGCTGTGTGGAGAAGTAGGGCATGAATGCTAACCAGGGGTTCAGGATACATCTTGCTTTTTATTTTATTTTATTATTATTATTTAAGTATATATTTTATTGATTTCAGAGAGGAAGGTAGAGGGAGAAACAGATAGAAACATCAAAGATGAGAGAGGATCATTGATCGGGTGCCTCCTGCATGACCCCTACAGCCCAGGGTCAGTCCTGCAACCCAGACATGTACCCTAACTAGGAATTGAACCTTGACCTCCTGGTCCATAGGTCGACACTCAGCCACTGAGCCACACTGGCCAGGCTGCACCTTGCTTTTCAAGTAGTGCAGGACCCTGTGAACCCTGTACTTGGAGGGCTGATGCCATTTTCCTTGCGTTTCTATATAAAAAGTCACCCATCCAAGTCCAACACTTCTTCGTCATTCCGACTTGGGAAGAGTAAGCACTGCCTTCACAGCGGGTAAGAGTGCAGACAGCCCGAGCCTCACCCTTCGCTGGTGGCACTGGTGGCCTGGCTGGTCTGGGCAGGGCTGACAACATGCAAAGCCATCTCCTTGCTGACACGCGCCCGCAGTGCTCTGTAGGGGTGGGAGCAAGCCCACTGCAGCAAGGAGGCTCAAATGGTCTCCCTGGTCTTCCTCCTTCTTTGTCGCAGATGTTGCTCAACATCTGCAGCGAGTCTCAGGGGCTGGAGGGCCTCCTCGCAGGGACTGAGCTCCAGGCGCTGCTGATCGCCACCACCTGCCTCCGTGAGCACAGCTGCTGCTTCTGGAAGGAGCCCACCTTCTGCGTGCTGAGGGCCGTCTCCCAGGCCCAGGACCTCGGCGTCATCCAGTACCTGCAGGGTAGGTCCCCGGGGGCCCACAGCCCACAGCAAGTCCCTGCCATGCTCGTGCAGCATCAGGGTAGATTTCTGGGACCAACAATGAGAAGGAAAAACAGGTTTTCATGGATGCCAAGCTGGGCCAGGAGCTGACCCTGTAATGCTCGGTTCCATTCATGAAGGTGCTCTTGTTCATTTGGATGCTACATTGGAGGAGGGAAAGGGGAGTCCATCCGCTGCTCACATACTGTCAGACAGAGACTGTGCCCGGCCATCCGTATGCCATCTCATCTGTCTCTTGGAGATGAGTGGTAACGGTTGTGCATTCTTGCAACGGGGAGACAGATTACTATGTTGGAGAACTTGCCAAGGCTCCTGGGTTTCCAAGAAGAGAATCAGATTTAGACTTGGAGAGGCCGCTGCCTGGGCCTCCGCTTCTCGGGGCAGCCAGCAGGGATGCACACTGGTCCTGCTCTCACGGGGAGTGACCTCGGTGCCTCCTCTTTGTGTCTGTAAGGTGGGATGACAGGCCCATAGAGCTCCCTGGATTGAGGCTTTGGTGGGGTGACATAGCTGATGTGCTTAGATAGCACCGCACACAGTGTCACCACCAGGTGCGAGCAAGGCAGGGCGCTGAGGGCACCCACTCCATTAGTAGGACCGGTTGTCTCCTGCCTCCTCCCAGAGGACTCTGGGAAGCATGGCCTCAGTGGCTCACGTCTTGGGAGGGGTGTTGCCTCCTCTCCGTGGCTGGCCAGAAGGGAGGCTCTGCCAGGCTCACCCGAGGGGCATTTTGACAAAGGCTCCCTGAGCTGGCCTCCTTACCCACTCTGTGGCACTTCCTTAGCTCACCAGCTGAAGTGCCTCTTGGGAGCACAGCCATCCATCCCTTGGCTGACCCCAAGGTGTGATGTCTTTTGGGGAGTAGGTCAAACCTGCCAGTGTGACCTGCCTGTCCACAATCACATGCCCTGTGGTCAGTCTTCTTTCTGGGGCCTCCTGTGACAGAGGGCGCCCTCCCACTGTGGCAACGCCCACAGGAAACGGCACCCCAGTTCTGGGTGCAAGGCTCCTGTGAGGCCCGGGCCCAGTGGTGATGTCCAGGCTGAGCGCGGCCGAGGTGCTTTGTAGTCCTCCCACTCTGCTCACAGGCTGGCGCTGGCGCTGGCACTGGCGCTGGCGCTGGCACTGGCGCTGGCGCTGGCACTGGTGCTGGAGCTGCCCAAGAAAAGGCTGCATACCCTGGTGGGAGGGTCCTCACTGTGTCTTTATTCTCAAACTGAAAAGAAAGATTCTGCCTCAGAGGAGCCTGCCACTGGAAGGGTCTGTACCCCTGTGAGCAATGGGCCTGCTCTGTGGGCGCCTAAGCTGGGGAGAAGGTAGACAAGGGAGAGCTGGGCTGGCCGCTTCCTGCCCAGCCCTGAATTCCAGGTGTGGCCGTCCACATGCCAACTCTCCGGTGCAGCCCAGGACTCCCAACCAGGGACTGAGCACACATTGTCATGCTCTCAGGTTCTTGGTAGGCAATCTCCCCGATATCCTCAGCTCTCCTCACATCCTCAGCTCTCCCTCACGTCCTCAGCTCTCCTCACATCCTCAGCTCTCCCTCTCTCCCTCAGCTCTCCCTCATGTCCTCAGCTCTCCCTCTCTCCCTCATGTCCTCAGCTCTCCCACATGTCCTCAGCTCTCCTCACATCTTCAGCTCTCCCTCACGTCCTCAGCTCTCCTCATGTCCTCAGCTCTCCTCACGTCCTCAGCTCTCCCTCACTCTCTGGCACTCCTCCTGACTCTCGCACTTGGAAGAAACTTCCCCCATGAAAGAGCCATAAAAACAATGATCAGTCACAGTGCAAACCCAGGGACACTTCTCTTCTAATGCAAGTTTCTTAGGCTCCCCTGAGCGGCATGGCAGGGCCCCACCAGCAGCCTTGCTTATCCACCTCCGTGTCCTGCAGCAGGGCTCGGACCCCTGACTCTAATGCTGAGACCCACCCTCTTCTGGCCCCTCTCTCCACACACACCCATGTCCCCCTCACTTCTCCTGGCAGCTTTCTGCCCACCCCAGAGCTGCTTTCCCTGGTGTCTCTTACCCAGCCACCCAGCCCTCCCCAGAGCTGGGGGACCAGGAGAGGGGGGAGCAGAAGGTTGAGAAGCTTCCTTCTTGTCTCAGCCCTGTCTGCCCTGCAGAGCCAGCTCCCAGGATGGTGCTTCCCTGGGGGAGTCTTCTTCTTGTTCTGAGAGCAAAACAAAACTGCGTTGGATTAATTCACATCTTGATGTGCCATCTGGAGCGGGGGCAGGGTGGAGGGCATGACCGGCCAAAAAGCCTCGCTCTGAGCGCGCTGTGTGTTTCCTCCTGCAGCCACGGACTGCGTGAAGCTCTGCCTGCAGAACCTCTCCCGCCTGGCAGACTCGCTCCCCGCCCCCGAGCTGAGCCAGGCCGTGGGCCTCGTGCTGGGCTTCGTGAAGGACTCCTACCCCGTTTCCCAGGCTCTGCTGCTGGAGTTCGAGAACGGGGAGGGCTACCCTCTGCTGCTCAAAGTGCTCCTCCGGTAAGCGCTGTGCCTGGCGGGGACTCCGCCAAACCTCCTCCTCAGCATCACTGGGGCCTCGGAGAAAGAGTCGGGGCTTCCCAGAGGGTCTGAAAGCACATGTGTACAGCTCGGCCAGAGAGCGCTTTACTGCAAAAGTAACTCAGCGTGCAGTGGGCTTGGGAGCCAGAGCCACTCCCATGGAGAACCAGTGGCTGGTGGTGAGAAGTGTGCCAAGTCCCTCTGGTGGCATGCACCCCTCACTTCCTCCCCTCACTTCCATGCCATCCCGGCCCGACAGACACTGTGGGAGCCCATGCGGGGGCTGGAGGGCTTTCTGGGACTGGGACGGCTGTCATGGGCGCTGCCATGTGCTTGAGGGCAGGAAGTGCCGGGAATGTGCCCCCATAAGCAGTCCTCAACATGTGATGGCAGAAGCCGATGGATAAACACCCAGCAAAGTCACCACTTGTGGGGTGGAGAGAGGGAAGCTTGGCATTCTGCCCCCAGAGCCCAGGAGGCCTGGCTCCCATTGCTGATGGGACACTCCACAACGCTCCCTGCTTCCTCCTCTGTCTCCTAGAGCTTCTCCCTCCTCCCCTTAAACCCTGGACCCCTAAGTCCCTGGGAAGCCAAACGCAGACACCATTCCACTGGGTCAGGATGCACTCAGCTGGCTTGTTCTATGCTGACAGGCACGTCATCTGCCTGTTGGGGCAGGGAGTGGAGAAGCCAAGCGTGGAAATCAGAAGGTGTGGACTTCCAAACTCTACTGGTCTCAGGGGAGCTGCCTCACAGCTCCGGCTTTGCTGAGTGTGAGCGGTTCCTGTGCAGGGCACAGCCCGCTGTGCGTGCTTCATGCCCTCCACTGAGCCGGGCTTGCTGTCTGGCAGTGAAGCCCACAGTGCAGTCTCCCAAAGGCTGTGACTGAAGGACAGCCAGAGGGCCTTCCACCAAAGGGACAATGTCCCGGTGGTGAGGCCCCTCTGACCTTAGCTGAGCCTGACCCACTTGCTGTCGCTACTAGGAAGGTCTACGTCACAGCAGCCCCTGGACATTTTTGGTTAAATGGTGGCTGATGCCTCACTTCCCGTGCCAGGCAGGAGGGAAGGAGCTGTCCCAGGAACAGTCAGGACGGCCGCGGCAGCTCTCTGCTTCCGTTCTGCCTTATGTGGGTCAAGGTGCTCAGGCACCTGCTGTGGGCGGTCAGAATGCTCAGAGGCACTGTGGGGGGTCATGGTGCTTAGGGGGCCTCCTCTGCAGAGAGGGCCCCTCCCATCCACTCAGCCTGGAAGTCAGCAGCCGAGGCCTGGCAGAGTTGGGTTCCTCCCCTCGGCGTTGCTTTGTTGCTCTTCAGAAATATGAAGTCTCATTGTGGGGTGCTCCTGACCAAAGCATGTGAGTGTTGGGGTGCGGCTACGGAAAGCAGCCTTGTGAGCAGAGGCTGTGGCTGTCTCTGTTCTGAAGCTGACTCTCACCCAGGCACTGCCCTCACCTCGAGGTGCTGACTGGCGGAGACCTTTGGGGTCTTTCCCAGCATGTCCATCACGTTGCCTCTGCACCTCAGTGAGCAGCCCAGGAGCACACGTGGCTCTCGGTCCCTGAGCCCAGAGCCGCCTCCTGTCCCTGCAGGTACGATGGGCTGCAGCTGCACGAAGCGGACCCCCACCTGGAGGCGCTGCTGGAGCTGGTGGTGTGGCTGACGACCTGCGGGCGGGCCGAGCTGAAGGTGTTTGACAGCGTCACCTACCCGCAGCTGGAGGGCTTCCAGTTCCACCAGGAGGCCTCCGGTAGGTCCTGTGGGGGGAGGCCTGCGGGGGGAGGGGAGGCCAGGGTGGAGGGAGCCCGCAAGGGCACTGCGCCCTCACAGGCTGCACAGGCCTCCACCCGGCCTTTGTAAAGAGGCAAACACCCGGGGCCCAGCTCTGTCACGCTCTGTGGATTTAAACTTCTTCGTAGAAGGTTCTAGATGCCCTGAGTGGGACTTAGAGTGCAGGGATGTTTAGTAAAGGCAGGACTCTCAAGCAAGGGCGGAGCCTCTGGCCTCGCTGTCCCTGGTGCCAGGGCCTTTGCAGATGAGACAGTCACCGGCTCAGGTCCCTGCCTGCTCGGCTCTCTGGGATGCCCGCATTACTGACGAGCTCAGGGGACACGCGGTGCTTTCTGTGGCCACTCTCTGCCCCGTGCTGGGCGCCAGGTGTCCGCTCCCCGAGAATCCTAGCAGAGACAGTCACACATGCCTGCGGCCATCCCTGCTCGGTGACCATGTGCCTAACCTGACTGATGACAGCATCAGGGCAGTGGTGACACTAGTGGTGGGTGGGCGTCTGAGTCAGGAAACCCTGCACAGAGGTGGGGTCAAGGCCTCGCGTGGCTGTCCAGGCAGAGGAAGGGGAGAGGTTAAAGCAGGAAGCACAGGCGGGAAGTAGACAGTGACTGGACGCATCTGGGGAAGCGGTGCAGAGGCCTGAGCAGACTGGGGTGCAGAGTGCAGAGGCGGGAGGTGGAGGGGAGGAAGATGAAGAAGAGCCACTGGACAGGACCCCAGCTCTTAAGGAGGTGTCTGGACCAGCGGGAGGGCCCTGGTGTGTGAGGCAGGGCTGGCTGCAGATGGAGGTCTCAGAGGAGGTATTCCCGGGCAAGAGGGAACAGGAATAACCTACAAGCTGAAGAGAAGGGGTGTTAGGAGGTGTCTTTATTCAACAGCTTGTTTGCAAGTGAAACAGACTTCGCTCAGTAATGTGTAAAACAATTTGATTTTAATTGATTGAAGCCAATCCTTCAGCCAGAGCTGCCCAGTGGAAATATAATGTGAGCCGCATTCCCTCATTTTAAATGTCTGAGTTGCCTTATTAAAAAAAAGGGAACAGCTTAAATTATGTTTCATAACATATTCCATTTTACCCAGTATACCCAAAGTATTGCTATTTCAACAGGTGGTCATTGCAAATAACTCTTAGTGACTTTGCTGCATTGTTTCTTTGTTGCGTCTTGGAAACCAGTGCATTTTTACACGCGAGTGACCCTCCCAGTGCTTCCCCCAGCTTGGGCCTTACGTTCTGGGCTTCGGGCTTTCTGATAGGCTTTTACCCACAGGAGCTAGAAAGTAGAACCCTGAGGCGGTGCTTCCTGGTGAAGAGGCAATCCCGCATTTCAGGCAGAGGCAGGAGAAGTGACCTGCGGGATTTTCCGTTTGCAGGGGTGACTGTTAAGAACCTCCAGGCCTTCCAGGTCCTGCAGAACGTCTTCCTCAAAGCCAGCGACGCCCTCCTCTGCACGCACGTGCTCTCGGCCATCAGGACCATGTGGGCCTGGAACGCCCGCAACTTCTTCCTGCTGGAGTGGACGCTGCAGCCCATCTCGCAGTTCGTGGAGCTGGTGCCCCAGAAGCCGGCCCCGGTGCAGACGCAGTTCTTCCAGCTGCTGGAGGCCCTGGTGTTCGAGCTGCGCTACGTGCCCCACGAGATCCTGGGGAAGGTGCAGCGCCTGGTCCAGGACGGCGCCGAGCCGCTCTGCACCCTCCGGGCCCTGCGGAGCGTGCTCAGGATCGCCGGCGCCGACCCGCTCTTCACCGACATCTTCCGGGACTCGGGGCTGCTGGGCCTGCTGCTGGCCCAGCTGCGGAGGCGGGCCAAGGTCCTGCGGAAGTCAGGTGTGCAGGCGCCTGGGAGGGGAGGGGGCGGGCTGGGCGTCCGTCAGCTGGGCCAGCTCTGCAGGCCCACCAGCCGCTCAGCAGCTTCACCGAGGAAGCAGGGAAGGTGCCCCGGGCATAGATGTCACAGGGCAGCAGCCTCCCTCTCTCCGATGACCAGCCTGAGCTTCCCCTGGGGAGATGAGGGGAATGGGGGTAATTTTTGTTGTTGTTGTTGTTAATTCTCACCTGAATATTTTTTCTATTGCTTTTCAGAGAGAGTGGAAAGGAGGGAGGAAGGGAACAAGAGCGAGAGAGAGAGAGAGAGAGAGAGAGAGAGAGAGAGAGAGAGAGAGAGAAAGACTTCATTGATGTGAGAGAGACATATTGACTGGTTACCTCTGGCATGTGCCTCAGCCAGGAGAGTGGGGAGTGAGCCTGCAACCCAGGTACACGCCCTTGCCTGGGGAATTGAACCTGTGGCTCTTTGGTGCATGGGCCGACACGCTAACCACTGGCCAGGCAGGATGGTGTGGTTTTAAACAGACTCATGGAGCTAACTCAGGCCTGTGAATTCTCAACTCTCAGACATCCCCCCCACACCCGCCTCGAGTGCTCCCTGAGTGTGGAGCTGGGGAGATGGCTGGGGAGGACAAAGGGAAAGGAGCTCAGAGGTGGGCCTCTTTGAGGGAAAGATGCTCAGGGAGAGCGAGTGGCTGTGGGGCTCGGTTGGGGCCTGGCCAGGAAGACTGATGCAGCCGCCTTGCTCACTGGGTGCTGTTGGGCCAGGTGGTCTCCCATTGGGAGTAGGGGTCCTGCTGTTCAGCTGCCCCCTGAATTCTGGCCACACCTGGGTGCCTGCTGCACTGTGTGCCCGAGGCTCCTTGCTCCTCTAGAGCCTGCAGCCCCCTACCCTTTGGACTCTCAGCACCAGCACCTCCCCTCCCCCCCCGGCACCTCAGGACCCTGTGGTGCAGCAGGACACGTGCAGGAGTGCGGGCCCGGGTTCACACCCCAAGGTGCCCGATCACACCCCAAGGTGCCCGCTGCCAGGGCCACTCGGGTTGCCTGCAACCCCACCTCCGCCAGCTTCCAGATGGGAATCAGAGCATGAACATCAATGCCCCTGGCTTTCCCTCAGCTGCCCACAGCGGCCCTCTGGGGGTGCAGCCTGGAGCGGCTCCGGGCACAGGAGCCTGTTGCTGACCTCACTCCACTTCCGGCCTCTACTCCTTCTCCTACTGCCCGGCTGGGAAGGAGCAGGCTTGCGAGCCATTGGCCCCTTCTGGAATTGTGCTCAGACTCAAGCTACAGTCATCAGTCTGTCTGCTTCCTGGCCTCTTTGAGGGAAAGACCCTCAGGGAGAGCGGGTGGGCGTGGGGCCAGCCATCACGGGGCTGGAACCTGCTGTGCTGTGTACGGGCTCAGTGACCCTGAGCACATTACTTAGCTCCTATGAGCCTCTTTTCTCTGCTGTAACATGGAACTGTCTGTCTGTCTGTCTATCTACCTACCTACATACCAACCTGTGGCTGTTTTGGAAATTCAGTGAGAAATATCTGAAAAGGAGCCATTGTCATGCTCGGTGCATGGTAGGTACTCAAGAAAAGTCAGTCATCTTATCCCTGTTCACTCTGCTGCGCATGGGAGACAGACGACCCGCCGGGGGGAGGAACTCCCACGCTGTGGAGACCAGGAAGGACCGTGCCTCCTGGGGGTGCGGGGCTGAGGAGCAGGTGCCCTGTCTGGGCATAGCTGGGCCCCAAGCCCGCTTGCATGTGCTTCTTTCTATCACTTTTTAAAGCAAAGGCACATCCTAAATTATGAGGCCAAAGAGTACCTCCTGCTCTTGGCGTTCAGTGCTTCTGTGTGAGCTCAACTGTGATTGCTTCCCAGCAGCCTGGTGTTGATTTACTCCTAAACCCAGTCCCAGGCCCACGGCCCCTCCCAGGAGAAGGCGAGCCTTCTTGTGAGCGGATGCACCTGATCTTGCCTCTGCCTCTCTTTACGTCTCTTGCTGGCTTTGTCTCCTGGTTAATAAGCGCTGCCTTTACTCATTCATTCCCTCCCCAGATCTGTACCGAACGTCCCTCCCGCGTCAGGCCCTTTAGCTCTGGGGACTCAGAGGTGAGCGCCCAGGCCTGTGTGCCCCGTGGAGCTCGGGGACAGTCCGCTCTGTGGTCCCTCATGCACCTCGTGCCTGTGGTGTGAGTGGTGGCCCCCTCCCCGACGGACGCCAAACTCTACATGTGTCCAAAGGACGGGAAGAGGGCAGGGCTCCGGGGACGTGCAGAGCAGTGGCTCTCCCAGCCTGGTCCTCACACCTGCCAATCAGCATCGATCAGAACTGGTTAGGAACAGTGACAGGACTCCACTCGAGTCCTCCTGAGTCAGAAACCCCGGGTGGGACCAGCTCCTGGGTTTCAGCAGCGAGCCCGAGGAGATTTCCGTGTGCATTGCTCTAAGGGATCGCAGGGTTGCATCTTCTCAGCTGGGCTGCACACGCCCCTGAAATGGAAGCATTAGATTCACCCTTCTGTAAGAGGACAGGAAGCAGATGCAGTCAGAGAGCTGGGGTCGTTCCATGCACATTAACTTTTTTTACTGCTTCTTCAATGTTTCAGGGAACAAGGAGCCTGCCCTCGGTGCTGGGGACCCAGAGCGAGAGCTGACGGGCGTTATGCTGAAGACCGTAGTGGCGCTGCTGAACGGCTCGGTCCGGAACGCGGGTAAGGACGGCACTGACCCCAGGTCACTGCCAGGGAGGGGGCAGCATCGGCGCGCGCGGAGCGTCCAGCAGCCGGTCTATGCCGCAATCATCGGGAAATCGGTAGACACCGCAGTGGACACCTTTCACTCTTAAAGCTGATTAATGGCTGTGCAGCAGAGGCACATCCTGAGTGATGAGACCAAAAAGTGTCTCCCCATCTACACAAAGCCCACTGGTCCCCTGCTGCTCTGTGTGCTTTAAAACATCTGCATGGCAAAATGCAGGCCAAGAGGCTCGTCATTGTAAGGGAGTTCATTGGAGGAGTTGGGCTCCCTCATCCCCAACTCCGCTCCCGAGACCAGGCAGCTCCGTGCCTCTTTAAACAACACGGATACGCACATGTGTACATTGTGCTATGAAGCCATGCATCAACAAGTGACAGCAGGGATTTGGTGACAGGTCAACGACACCAAGTGTGAGTGAATGCCCTGTGGCGGAAGGCCTCTCAGAGTAGACTGTGCAAGCTCCCAGGAGGTGCTGGCTGATGTGCATGCTCCTGGGGTCACTCCCAGACACTCACCTGGCAGCAGGTCACACCGGGCTCAGGAACCCACCTCTCACAGGCCCCACGGTGCTTCCCGCAGAGGGAGGCTCGGGATTGGGGCCTCCTGCTTCGTGGAGGTGACGAGTCATGGCGGTGTCACGCCCTCGGGATAATCCATTCCTTCCTCCTGCTCATCCCATGGGAGCTTCCGAATACCAATCCTGGGGGAGAGGGTCTCAGAATTCCTTTAAACAAAAACAGACTGCCAGCCAGGTTTCTTTATCTCCCCTTCCCAAAAACTACCGAGGAAGTAAACATGTTCTTAGCTCAATTCTGGTTTGTTTTCACTGAGAATTTTGGCAGAGAGAGAGGGAGAGAGGGGGGAGAGAGAGAGAGAGAGAGAGAGAGAGAGAGAGAGAGAGAGAGAGAGAGAGAGAGAGATATGACACCAGCCCTGGATTGGGGAATTATGTGGATACTGGGGGTCCCTTGATGTGACCTGTGGGGATTGGGCTGAAACCGGCAGTCCAACACCAGCTGCTACTCCTGCCTGCCACTCCCACTCTCCTGGTCTCTCTGTGCCTATCCCGGGCTTGTGCCAGCCAGTCCTGATCTGGAGAGGCTCCAGCCATTGCCAGCTGTGAGCCCTGCTTCTGGTGCCCTCTGGTCAGCTGAGCGGCACTCCCACTGTGGGAGTGCAGTCGACTGGTCATTTGGTCACATAGGCTATCATATCCCATACTAGAGGCCTGGTGCACGAAATTTATGCACAGGTAGGGTCTCCAGGCCTGGCTGGCAATCAGGACCAATCAGTGGGGCGATTGGGGGGACCCCACTGGCACCTGCCTTGGCTGGCCTGGGGCCTGCAGGCTGAGGGCAGCTCCTGCATTGAGTGTCTGCCCCCTGGTGGTCAGTGCTTATCATAGTGATTGGTCATTCCACCAGTTGTTCCGCCCTTTGGTTGATTTGCATATTAGCCTTTTATTATAATAAAAGCTATGATGTGCACTGACCACCAGGAGGCAGATGTTTAATGCAGGAACTGCCCCCTGGTGGTCAGTGCACTGACACAGGGGGAGCACCACTCAGCCAGAAGCCAAGCTCACGACTGTCGAGTGCAGTGGTGAGAGCCTCTCTTGCTTTCGCAGCAGCGCTAAGGACCCCTTGGGGGATATCCCCGCGGCAGGCAGAGATCGCCCGAGGGGTCCTGGACTGTGAGAGAACACAGGCTGGGCTGAGGGGCCCCTCTTCCCCAGGGTAGGAATGTCGTGCTCCAGGCCTCTGTATAGACAAAGGGCAGAGGTATATCTACTTAAATTTTATATTACTTAGGTTTCTCAATTTAAAAAACAATATTTTTTTTAATCCCCAAACTGAATTCTGACTGGAGAAAAAAGTTTTTCTTTTTAATTCTCAGCTGAGCAGTTTCTCCTTTTCTCTTCTGCTTTTAACAGTGGGTATAGATTTTGAAAATAAGCTCTCTAATGGGCAAAAGAGACACATAAAAGCATAGCAAAAACATACTTGTGGGCCGTAAGGCAAAGCTGTCCTTGTTACGGGGACTGTGGTGCCAGGCCCGTCATGCTGCCTGTCTGTCTGTCCGGCCTGCAGTTGTCCTGAAGGACCACGGCATGGTGCCCTTCGTCAAGATCTTCCTGGACGACGAGTGGTACCGGGGTGCCGCCCTCAGCATCCTGGAGCAGCTCTCCACCATCAATGCCGAGGAGTACATGAGCATCATCGTGGGCGCGCTGTGCTCGTCCACGCAGGGGGAGCTGCCGCTGAAGCTGGACCTCCTGAAGGTGACGTCCTCTGTGCGGGGCTTCCCACGACAGGCAGCAGGGGCCTCACTGCCATGCATTGGTCAGTCAGGTGGCCACTGTGTTACCCGTAGGGGGGCGCCGGCCGCAGCAGCAAATAATCCCACCCTCATAGCGGATGCATCAGACGTTTCTTTCTTACGTGGCCCAATCAGGGACTGGAAGGGTGTCATCGGGTGGGGGGGGGGCAGTGCCCCGGGGCATCTAATCCGGCCGCAGAAGAAGGCCTGGGGCGTGGAGAATCGCAGTGCGTACTGCAGGCCTAGCGCGGCGCAGGGAGCTTCTGGCCAGGATTCTCCGGGCGGACCCGTGAGCAGCCTCCCCATGGCCACCGGCAGGCCAGGAGATGTAGGCTCCGGTGGCAGCTGCTTCCCGGCAGCCCTGTCCCACGGGAGTGGAACCCCGATCAGCGGTGGCCATCAGCTGTGGATGTGCCTCACCAGTATTCAGGGTGCCTCTGGCAGGCCCTGGGACCGAGGCAGAGCCTGTGACAGCCTCCAGGGGCCACAGCCCTGACACCCAGAGGTGCTGCCACACTCCAGGGGGCACACAGGGGAGCCTGAGCTGCGAGAGTGGAAAGCAGAGTGGTCAAGGTGGCAGCTGGCGCAAGGAGGTAGAACCAGGGGGGTCGCTCTGGGCAGCAGAGAGGAGCGCATGCTGTTCCTCTGGGGTATTTTGTCACCATCCAGTGTCTTTAAGGCGTTAAAGACAATAATCAGTGTCACAGCCTTTACTCTTCAGTGGCTGTTCCTGCTTTTATGCCTCTCGTCTTTGTGGGCTATGCCTTTAAAAAATCTTTTCTTACATGCTGCTTAAGGGAAGAGCAGACAAAAATGCAAATGTCCCAGGAGGCTGAGCTCGGAACCTCTCAAACATTTGCATACAACCTCATAAAATACATGCTCATGTGTCAGTAACACACCACCGTGGACAGCACAACCTCATATAAAATACACACTCATGTCAGTAACATGCCACACTGGACAGCACAACCTCATGTGAAGTACATGTTCGTGTTAGTAACACAGCATATGGGACAACATGACTCTGTGTAAAACACACGCTCATGTTTTAGGAGCACACCCCATTGGACAGCACAGCCCCATGTGAAATACATGCTCGTGTGATGAGAGAAAGGAGGACTGGTGAATTTAAAAAAATGAAGTTTCTCTTAGAAAACCCATCAGCCTTACTGATCAATGGCCAAACACGCAGGGAGTGAGCTTGTCTCACCCGTGGCCTCTGCAGAGCCAGCGTCAGACACGGAGGAAGGATGTGGCCTGAGCTCAGGAGAGGCTCCCCTAAAGGGGACACATGCCCAGGCCTTCCCTGTAGCTCACAGGTGACAAGAAACAAGAGGGCGATTTAGTCCCAGGGCCAAAAACCATTGAAGACGACTTCTATCAAAGCAGAATGCAAGTGCAGTGCCGTTTGGCAGACACCAGTGCCTGGTGGTGATGTGAAATGGGGGGCGCAAGGGGTGTGTCAGGGAGAGAGAGGAGCCAGGGCTCAGGACTGGTGATGCTGTACAGCTGGGAGGGTCCTCCTCCACATGGGCCCCTTGTCATGTTCCCGCAGACACACGTCTGAGAGCCTCTCACACTCAGTGGCACTGTGGAGTTTGAACCTAAGCCGAGTGACTTAAAACCGGTGCCCTGCTCCGCGCCACGCTGCTTGCTGAGTCCTTTCTCTGGTGTGTGCAGCTGCCTTCACACGCCTCACTGTGCGGGGACAGGGAGGCCGGCCCCGCAGCCAGGCCTGGGAGCGGCCGGATCTCTGTCTGTGTTGGACACAGGCAGGCAGGCAGGGCTACGAGGAGGACGTCAGGTTCTGGATCTCTGTTTGTGTCGGACACAGGCAGGCAGGCAGGGCTAAGAGGAGGACGTCGGGTTCTGGATCTCTGTTTGTGTCGGACACAGACAGGCAGGGCTAAGAGGAGGACGTCGGGTTCTGGATCTCTGTTTGTGTCGGACACAGGCAGGCAGGGCTAAGAGGAGGACGTCGGGTTCTGGATCTCTGTTTGTGTCGGACACAGACAGGCAGGGCTAAGAGGAGGACATCGGGTTTTGGATCTCTGTGTCGGACACAGGCAGGCAGGGCTATGAGGAGGACATCGGGTTCTGGATCTCTGTTTGTGTCGGACACAGGCAGGCAGGAGGGCTAAGAGGAGGACGTCGGGTTTTGGATCTCTGTTTGTGTCGGACACAGGCAGGCAGGGCTATGAGGAGGACATCGGGTTCTGGATCTCTGTTTGTGTCGGACACAGGCAGGCAGGAGGGCTAAGAGGAGGACGTTTGGGTCTTACTTTGCTCAGAGTCTGAGTGCCGGGTGAGTCGCAGAGAGCTCTGCCTTGCTCATGGGAAGTTCCTCTCGTCTCATCTCCCGCTCAGAGGTGCCCATTGGAGAGCCTCCTGGGCACTGGGACTGGTTTCTGGAATTGCCAACACAAAGCCATTATGGTGTTTTACAGACGCAATATCATGGCAGCGTCGCACTGTCAGGAGAGTCGTCAGCGACAGCACTGTGCGAGCTGTTTTAACGTCACTCCCGGGGCCAATGCTGCTTTCTCCTGGGGTTCCTGGAGCTGCTGCTACCCTCCAGGAGCAGGGCTGGCAAAGTCCTGCCTTTCCCGGGAATGGTGGGGAGGGCTGGGCCCCAGAGTGTTCCACATGCAGCCACCGTGGAGTCATGTGAGCGCTGACCCAAGTTTTGATGAAATCTGCTGTGGGGTTTGCCTTTCTTCCACACCATCTGGGACCCGTTGGAGCTTCAGAAACAGAGGGACAATGAGCTCTCTGCCAGAGGCCCTTTTCAGAAATAGTGAGGGGACGCTGCCAGAGCACGTGCCTGCCAAACAGGTCACATGTCGATGAGGGGGTACATGGAGTGGGGGGACCTGGAAGGCAGGACCCGACCCCCCAGGAAGGTCTTCTCTGAAGTGCTCTCCCATCAGGCACCACCCCTGCCTCCATCCCCTGAGGCAGAATCTGCCAGCTGCTCCGAGGAGAAAACCCTCCGGAAACACCCACTTTGGGCAGTTGTTGCCGAAAGCCAGTGGCATCTCCATACCAATACAGGAGCGCATGTGACCGCACCGCCGAATTCTGGCAAATGGTAACTGCGTTAAAGAATAATGTAAGCAAATGAATTTCCCTCCACAGCAGGTGGAGCCATGATTGGGTTATGTACAAATTCAGATTGATTTGCTAATATACATTTAGCTGTTCAAGTCTGAGCTTAATCACATTACCTCACCGATCTTCCAGCATGACACATGGAAAATTATGAGGAAGAACAAATAATAGAATGTGAAATAAATCCTGTTAGTCCTAATGTAGTTAGCGCTTTGCAGCAGACATCCATTTTATAGATTCAAGCTGGAGGAATACTAACTCAGAGACGATGACACGGTAACTGAGTTAAGGAGGAGAAAATGGGCTTAACGCTGACCTTTCCTGAAACGTGTCAACCCGAGCCTGATTACTCTGACTTCGGCTGATTAAATTTGCTCGCTGCCCAGACTCGCCCGCCGTGGTGATGCATTGTCACGCAAGGTTGACTGACAGTAATGGAGACCCTTCTCCTGGGCCCCCAGTTCCTGACAAATTGTTTCCTGAAGTAGCACGGTATTTATTTCCCTTTATGATAGAAATGTTTCTCTCTAGTTGCTATGAAATTAAGCCTTTGTAATTGGATTTTGAACTCTTTACTATATGACTCTGCAAATATGAAATTAACCCCATCCCAAGAAAAAAATAGAGCAGTCTAATTTCTAATGAGATTACCCCATTCTAGATAATGACCCTGAATTTAATAAATCAAACAAAGCAACAATTAAGGACAGCCACTCCTTTCTCTCCCCTCCTAGCAGGAGGAGAGAAGGGCTGTCCAGGAATTACAGGGATCAGACATTCTGAGACACAGATCACAGGAGAACCATTACTGGGTGGCTTCTCCTTTTAAAACATCTGCTCTCACCACTCTGAATGAGGGAATCCTTCTGAGCAATAGCTGGTGTCAAATTGGACAAAAATAGACAGTGGTTTCTTAAGGGAAAGGGGATTTTAGTATATGGATCATGGACTATAATCTGATTAGGTTTTTTTTTTTTTTAATTGCTTTCCTTTTCTGGTATTTGTTTCTGGTATATGATAAACAGAAGAGCTTCATTCATTCCATTTATCCTGGACAACCTCTATGGTTTAGGAGTCATTGAAAGACTTCACGTAAATTTGGATGATTTGACATCTGAGCACAGCGGTCGCCAACTGGTAGTCCGTAAGGTCCAAAAGGTTGGTGATTGCTGTCCTCCAGCAAAGATTTCCCCTATGTCTTCATGGTATATTTACTGGTCAGGGCACGAGTTACACAGCCAGGCGCCAAGGTCAGCTGTAGACAGCACAGTGCTCACTGACACACAGGTGTTCAGCCTTTCCTGTGGCTGGTCGGTGGCAGGAAGGAAACACCACCACACACACTTCAGGGTTAGATGTGGGAACCCTTAACACGACCCAAATGATTAGGGCCCACTCAGGGTCCGGTTTCTGGAGGAGGCCACACACTAAAATGGAGAGACTAGAAAAGAGTTAATTTGGAACAAATGGGGAGCCAGGCGGGCATCAACCTCTAGTGGAAAGACTTTCTAGACTCTGGCCTTGTTATCCCTTTTATTGAGGCTATGGTATATACCCATTACCCTTAAGCAGCTTTGGGAAACACCCAGTACCCTTAAGCAACTTTGGGAAACACCCATAGCCCTTAGGCAGGTAATAAGCGGATTATCATATCAGTAAGGATTTACATGATTACAAGATGGGGAAGTTGCCTCAGTTACTATTGTCTCAATTAGATAGGGTGTGGTTGGCTCTGATCTTTCAGAGCTTCAAGGTTGACCAGCTTTTTTCTATTAGTGAGACAATGATTGGTTTTCAGCAGTTAGAGTGTGTTTCCAACTCAGAGAAATACTATTGTCTGGAGTGAATTTCTCACACAGGCAACACGGACAGCATATCTGTCTGCAGCCCTTTCTGGCCCCACTGTCAGGTAGTCAGGGAAACTGTGCCACTAGGTGCAAGGTCACCTCCTATATAAGACCACTGGCAAACACTGGGAGACAGGAGACCTACCTAATACATAGAAGCAAGCGCCAAGAGGCAGCCAAAATGAGGAGACAAATAAATATCTTTCAAATGAAAAAACATAAGAAAACTCCAGAAAAATGTAGGTAACCAATACAGAGTTTAAAACAATTGTTATAAGGATGCTCAAGAAACTCAGTGAGAACTTCAACAAAAATATAGTAACCTTTAAAAATGATATAGAAGTAATTTTAAAAAGCCATTAGAAATAGAGAATATACTAGATAAAATTAATAATTTTGAAGACAAGATAGCAGATAATACTTAATTAGAATAGAAAAAAATAATAAAAAATGGAGAACATTTTAAGGGACCTCTGGGATAACATCAAGCATAACAATATTTGCATCATAGAAGTACCAAAGGGAGAAGAGAGAGAGCAAGGGATTGAGAATCTATTTGAAGAACTAAAGACTAAAAACTTCCCTAATCCTGGTGAAAGAAATAGACATACAAGTCCTGGAAGTGCAGAGTCCCAAACAAGATAAACCCAAACAGGCCCACTCCAAGACACAACATAATGAAAATGGTAAAGATTGGTGATGAACAGAGAATCTTCAAAGCAGCAAGAACAATACAGTTAGTTACCTACAAGGGAGTTCCCATAAGATTGTCAGTTAAATGCTCAACAGAAAAATTTCAGGCCAGAAAGGATTGGCATAATATATTCAAAGTGATGAAAAGCAAGAACTACAGCCAAGACCACTCTGCCTGGCAAGGTTATCATTTAAAATTGAAGGAATAATGAGCTTCTCAGACAAGAAAAAAGCTAAAGAAGTTTATCACCACAAAACCAGTATTATAAGAAATATTAAAGGGACTTACTAGTATTTAAAATGTAGCAAAAGAAAAAAAAGAACATAAATGTGAATAATAAAATGGCAGTAACCATGTACCTATCAATAACCACTTTATATGAAAATTGTAGCTGAATGGATAAGAAAATGAGAGTGATGCATCTGCTGTCTACAAGAGACCCCTTGTAGACATGCAGACCTTGAAAGTAAAGGGAAGGAAAAAGGTATTTCATGTAAATGGAAACAAAACAAAACAGAAAACTATGATGGCAATACTTATATCAGACGAAATAGACTTTAAAACAAAGACCCTAGTAAAAGACAAAAGGCATTTCATAATCATAGTGGGATCAATCCAACAATAGACTTTTAAACAATTACCTGTAGGTGCACTAATATAGAAGCACCTACAGGTAATTAAGTACTTGATGGGCATACAGGGAGAGAGTGGCAGTAATACAGTCATACTAGGGGACTTTAACACTCTATTGACATTGGTGTAGATTTTTCCAGATAAAAGAAAACTAAGAAATGGTGGCCTTAAATGACAAAGTAGACCAAGTAAATTTAATTGGTATTTTTAGAGCATTCACCCCCAAAACAGCAGAATATGCATTATTTTCAAGTTGCACATAAAATATTTTTTTAGGATAGACAACATGTTGGGCCACAAATAAGTCTCAATAACTGTAAGAAGATTGAAAAAATTATCAAATATCTACTCTGACCACATTGGTATGAATCCAGAAATCAATTTCAAGAATAAAAACCCTGAAAAACACAGAAACACACGGAGGCGAAATAATATGCTAGTAAACAATGTGATCAAGGAAGAAATGAAGAGATATCTTGAGACAAATGAAAATGAAACACAGCAACTCCAAATCCATGAGGCCCAGCAAAAGCAGTCCTCAGAGGGAAATTTATAGTAATACAGGCCTACCTCAAGAAAAGAAAAATCTCAAATACACAACATCACAGAACACAATTTCTTGTAGTCTCCCATGATGCCAGCAATTGGAGAGCTAAGCCAGACACATGCTGAGTACATTGCCCGGTTTAGTAATAACTAGATTTGTCAAAGCTGAGACTCCTTCACTCTCACAGTTTCATGAACTTGATCTAATTTAACTCTCAAAATTGCCTCAGATTGGGAATTTCATGTGCCAATGTAACAGCTTTCTTTCTAGTGTTTTTCGTGTAGCAATTGTGGCCATTGCATTTGGGGGTATTTTCTTTTCTACATATTTTAAAATTTTTAAATATTTTACTTTTCAGTTACAATCTACATTCAGTACTATTTTGTGTTAGTTTCAGGTGTACAGCATAGTGATTAGACAATCTCATACTTTACCAAGTGTTCCTCCAATATTTGCAGCACCTACCTGGCACCAGACATAGTTATTATAATCTATACTAATAAAAACCTAGGAGACTCATGTGCCCTCACATCACAACATGATGGTTGCCAGAAGGGAGGGTGGTTGGGGGACTGGGTGAAAAGGTGAAGGGACTAAGTACAAATTGGTAGTTACAAAATAGTTACAGGATGTAAAGTAGGAAATATAATTAACTAGAGACCCAATACATGAAATCAGGCGGGGGGAAGTGGGGTGGTGGTTGGCTGCTGGGCCTGGGAGAGGCTATGGAGAAGGTCCGCAGGAGGTTGGCTGGCCAGCCCCACCCTCAATTGGGCTGGTTGGCCGGCCACAGTGCACATCATAGCGACCAGTCATCCAGTTGTTCTGGTCATTCTGGTCACTTGGCTTTTATATATATGGATGATTTTTACCTTTCATTTTGGTTATTTGGTGCATCACATTAATTGATTTACAAATATTATACTAACCTTGTATCCCAGGAATACATCCCACTTGATCATGATGTATTGATCTTTTTTTATATTGTTGAATTTATGTTGCTAATATTTTGTTGAGGATTTCAGGATCTATGTTCATCAGACATACTGGCCTATAATTTTCTTTCTTTGTAGTGTCTCTATCTGGTTTTGGAATTAAGATAATACTGCCCTTGTAAAATGAGCTCAGTAGTCTTCACTCCTCTTAAATTTCTCGGAATTGTTTGAAAAGATAGGTGTTAGTTCTTCTTTGAATGTTTAATAATATTTACCTGTGAAGCTATCCAGTCTAGGACTTTTATTTATTGAACATATTTGTATTATTGCTTTGGTTTCATAGGTTGTAACTGGTTTGTTCAGATTTTCTCTTTTTTATTATTTTAAGTTTACATATGTCTCCTTTTCCCCCAGTTGATCCCCACCCCCAACCATTCCCACCCTGGACAAGCCCCCACTGCCCTAGTGTCTGTGTCCATTGGTTTTGCTAATATGCATGCATACAAGTCCGTTGGTTGTTCTCTATCCCTCCCCCACCTCCCCTGCCATTTGTCTCTGGATCTATTCTTGTTCATCAAATTATGCTGATTATTATATCCCACAGATGAGTGAGATTGTGTGATATTTATATTTCTTCAACTGGCTTATTTCACTTAGCATAATGCTCTTCAGTTCCATCCATACTGTTAAAAATGGTAAAAGTTCCTTTTTTATAGTGGCGTAATATTCCATTGTGTAGATGTACCATAGTTTTCTAATCAACTCTCCTGCTGATGGGACTTAGGTTGTTTCCAAATCTTAGCTATTGTAAATTGTGCTGCTATGAACATAGGGGTATATATATTCTTTCTGATTGGTGTTTCTGTTTTCTTGGGATGTAGTCCTAAAAGTGGTATTACTGGGTCAAATGACAATTCCATTTTTAAACTTTTGAGGAAACACCATACTGTCTTCCACAGTGGCTGCACCAGTCTGCACTCCCACTGGCAGTGAAGGAGGGTTCCTTTTTCTCTGTATCCTCACCAGCACTTGTCATTTGTTGATTTGTTGATGATTGCCATTGACAGGTGTGAGGTGGTACCTCATTATTGTTTTAATTTGCATCTATTAGATGATTAGTGACTTTGAGCATGTTTTCCATATATCTCTCTGCCTTCTGTATGTCCTCTTTCAAAAAGTGTCTACTTAGGTCCTTCATTTTTTAATTGGATTGTTTATCTTCGTTTTGTTAAGTTGTATGAGTTCTCTGTAAATTTTGGAGATTAAACCCTTATCTGAAATAGCATTGGCAAATATGTTCTCCCATGCAATGGGCTTTCTTGTTTTGTTGATAGATTCTTTTGCTGTGCAGAAGCTATTTATTTTTATTTAGTCCTATTTGTTTATTTTCTCCTTAGTCTCCATACCTAGAAGCTGTGTCAGTAAAGATATTGCTAAGACATATGTCTGTTATTTTGCTGCCTATGGAGTCTTATAGGATTTTTATGGCTTTTTGTTTTAAGTCCTTTAGCCATTTTGAGTTTGTAAGTTGGTGATTTAGTTTCATTTTTTTGCATGTATCTTACTAAATTTTCCATTTATTGACGAGGCTGTTTTGGCTCCATTCTATGCTTTTGCCTCCTTTGTCAAATATTAATTGAGCATAATGGCTTGGATTGATTTCTGGGTTCTCTGTTCTGTTCCACTGGTCTATATGTCTGTTCTTGTGCCAGTACCAGGCAGCTTTGAGAACTGTGGCTTGGTAATATAGCTTGATATCTGGTATTGTGATCCCTTCAACTTTGATCTTCTTTCTCAGCATTGCTATGGCTATTTGTGGGTCCTTTTTTATTCCAGATGAATTTTTGGAGAGTTTGTTCTATAGCTTGAAATATGCCATTGGTATTATAATGGGGATTGTATTGAATCTGTTGATTGTTTTGGGTAGTATGGACATTTTAATGATGTTGATTTTATCAATCCATTAACATGGTATGTTTTTCCATTTGTTTATGTCTTCCTCTATCTCTTTTTTCAATGTCCTGTAGTTTTCCAAGTATAGGTCTTTTACATCCTTGGTTAAATTTATTCCTAAGTATCTTAATTATTTTGGTGCAATGGTAAATGTTTTTTTTGTTTGTTTGTTTGGTTGGTTTTTTCTTCCCCATTTCTCTTTCTGTGAGTTCATTATTGGTGTATAAAAAGGCCATAGATTTCTGGGTGTTAATTTTCTATCCTGCTACATTGCCAAATTCATTTATTAGGTCTAGTAGTTTTTTGAAGAAGTCTTTGGGTTTTCTATATATAGTAACATGTCATTTGCAAATAAAGACAGTTTTACATCTTCTTTTCCAATTTGTATGCCTTTTATTCCTTTTTCTTGTCTGATTGCTATGGATAGTACTTCTAGTACTATGATGAACAGGAGTGATGAAAGTGGGCATCCTTTTCTTGTTCCTGTTCTTAGGGGGAATGGGTTTAGTTTTTGCCCATTGAATATGATGTTGGCTGTAGGTTTGTCATATAGGGCTTTTATTATATTGAGGTATGATCCTTCTATTCCCACTTTGCTGAGAGTTTGTTTGTTTTGTTGTGTGTGTGTTTTTTGTTTGTTTGTTTGTTTGTTTTTATCAAGAAAGGGTGTTGGATTTTCTCAAATACTTTTTCTGCATCAATTGATATGATTACGTGTATTATTGTCTCTCAGTTTGTTTATGTGATATATCACATTTATTGATTTGCAGATATTGTACCATCCTTGCAATCCTGAAATAAATCCCTCTTGGTCATGATGAATGATCTTTCTAATGTAAAGCTGGATCTGATTTGCTAGAATTTTGTTGAGGATTTTAGCATCAATGTTTATCAAGGGTGTTGGCCTTTAGTTCTCTTTTTTTGTGGTGTCTTTATCTGGTTTTGGGATTAGAGTAATGCTGGGTTCATAGAATGAGCTTGGAAGTGTGCCTTCCTTTTGACTATTTTGGATAGACTGAGCATAGGTTCTAGTCCTTCTTTGAGTGATTGGTAGAACTCCTTTGTAAAACTGTTCTGACCATGGCTTTTGTTTGCTGGAAGATATCTGATCACTGCTTCATTGTCTTTAGTGATTATCAGCCTATTTTTTTTTCCAGATTTTCTCTTTTTTCTTGATTATCTTGGAAGATTGTATGTTTCTAGAAATGTATTCATTTCTTTCAGATTGCCCAATTTGTTGGCATATAATTATTTGTAATAACAAATAAACAATATAAACTTATACCTAAAGGAGCTAGAAAAAGAAAAACAAACAGCCCAAAGTGAGTAGAAGGAAGGAAATAATAAAATTAGGCAGAAATAAGCAAAACAGAGTCTAGAAAAACAGTAAAAAAAGATCAGTGAAATCAAGATCTGGTTATTTGAAAAGATAAACAAAATTGATAAATCTTTAATCAGATTCATCAAGAAAAAATAACAGAGAACCCAAATGAATTAAATCAGAAATGAAAGAGGAGTAACAACTTACTCCACATAAAGACAAAGGATTATAAGAAAATACTATGAACAATACATGGCAACAAACTGGACAATCTGGAAGAAATGGATAAGTTCCTGGGAACATAATCTTCCAAGATCAAACCAAGAAGAAATAGAAAATCTGAACAGATTGATTACCACTAAAGAAATAGTTAGGCCATATACCCACCCAGGAGAAGAAAGCAGTGGTTATTGCCTCGTCCTTAGTACTCATTGGCCTCCATCTTTATGGCAGTCTGTTCCACTACTCCAATTGCATCTCCCATGAGCCCTGGGACTCATCATCCTGATGCTGAGTTTCTTTCAAAGAACAAAACTATAATTCAGTTTCTCCACAACTATTTTCCCAAGCTCTCGTGGAAAGTCATGATCTAACCTGGTGGTGAGCAAATTGTAGCTCTCTTTGGCCCCTTGAGTGTGGCTCTTTCACAAAATACCACGGCCTGGGTGAGTCTATTTTGAAGAAGTGGCATTAGAAATTTAATTTTTAAAAATGTGGCTCTCAAAAGAAATTTTAGTTATTGTACTGTTGATATTTGGCTCTGTTGACTAATGAGTTAGTTTGGTGATCACTGGATTCTAACCACTAGAAGTCTTTTTTTATAACCAGAAAAAAAAAGTTGACCCATATTGGTTAGGATGAATTTTTCTACTTCACCCAATCCAATGTTATTATTTTTCAATTTTGAACATAATTGTGGACTTTGGCCTTTCATAGATTTTCCTTGTTACTATAATCTTTTGTCTTATTTTTTAATTTCTCAAAATGTCATTGGTGGAGCAGTGGGAACCCTTTCAGCAGCTTCTTGGCCATCATGTCTTGTCATCTTTGAGAGTCCTCGCCTGTGTGCACTCATTTAATCCTGGCCATTCTTTGTCCTCCTACCCAGTCATGGGGTTGAATTCCCCCAAAGCAGCTCAGGTTTCTTGTATAGACTATAATATTAGATAACAGCATTTGGTATTAGGGACACACAGATAAACATTGGTGCTAGGTTAGGGTTGCCTGAATTTTAGGGATAGAGCAGAAAATTACCTTTATTGCCCTAAAGGTGCATGACTTCATAGTTCATGGTTATCTATAATTTTACTAAGTATCTATTTGACGTTCTCTATATGAGTTTTTACTAATTTATTCCCTCCTTTTAAAAAATCTGACCTACAAATTTCTCTATTAACTCCCAGCTTTATGCTATTGATTGTCACCCTAAACTGTGCATTTAAGAGATAATGTCACCTCCTTTCTCTTGAAACCTGTTTCAGGCATCTCAGAGTTGACTGAATTGTGCTGCCTAGACCATTGTCTTCCCTGTGTCACTAGAACATTAAACACCTGAAAGGACAAAGCAATTCAAATCTCTCTCCAGAGCTGACTACCTCTGGGAAACATGCCTAAGGTGCCTGGTGGGAGTCCCAGGCGACTTTTGTGAAGAGTAATTAACTAAATGTAAATAGCTAGAGGCTCTTATATTTATCTAAAATCCTACACACTCTTCACTTTCAGGTGTGAAGCTTTAGCACTGAATAGGAATTTGTAAATTCAGTCCTTCCAAAGCACTTATTAAATACCCAGTGTATACCATGCATGGAGCTCGATGAGTGACACTTTGTAAGTGCATAATAAATGTTTGCTTTAAAAAGAATGAAAAGATGGCTATCATCAACAAATCAGCAAACTACAAGTGCTGGCGAGGATGCGGAGAAAAAGGAACCCTCGTGCACTGCTGGCGGGAATGCAGACTGGTGCAACCACTGTGGAGAACAGTATGGAGTTTCCTCAAAAAACTGAAAATGGAACTCCCATTTGACCCAGTAATCCCACTCCTAGGAATATATTCTAAGAAACTATATAGAAACACCAATCAGAAAGGATATATGCACCCCTATGTTCATAGCAGCACAATCTACAATTGCTAGGATTTGGAAACAGCCTAGGTGACCGTCAGCAGATGACTGGATCAAAAAACCATGGTACATCTACACAATGGAATAGTATGCTGCCATAAAAAAGAAGGAATTCTTATAATTTGCAGCCACCTGGATGGAATTGGAGAACATTATGCTGAGTGAAATAAGCCAGTCAATGAAAGAAAAACACCACATGATCTCACTCATTTATGGATAATAAGAAACATTATAAACTGATTAACAAAAAGATAGACACAGAGACAGTAAAGAAACAAACAGACTGTTAAATTACAGTGGGGAGGGTAGGGAGATATGGGGGAGATAAGAGATCAACCGAAGGACTTGTATGCACACATATAAGCATAACCAATGGAGAAAAAACTATGGGGAGGGAGGGAATGTTTGGGAGTGGTGGTGGGGTGGGGTGGAGATTGCTAAGGTATGTACACATATAATATCTTAATAAAAAATGAAAGGAATGAAAAGTTTGGCTGTCCAGTAGCAACCTCAGAAATCTGGAGAAGGCAGATTCTACTTGCACGTTAGGATAGCCGAGACTTCCTCATGGACTCTTCGGCATGCTTCCACCCATTAAAGGTTCTTCTCTGCCTTGAGTCCCTCCTAAGCTCACACCAGACTTTAGGTAGATTCACTTACTATCATTCCACATGTAACAGTGGTACCCGTGCTTGCACAGAGAGAAAGGAAGAGGGAGGTGCATTGTACAGATTTCACTAGAAGCAGTGACCTTTGCAGTAGAAGAGATGGTTCATTTTGTTGTTCAGTGACTGCGTGTGTGCTGTGCTCCTCGGCAGTGAGCAGCCTGAGTGCCCGCTGTGCATCGGGGAGGCTGGGGCAGTTTTCACGTAGTTTTCCTACAGTGTGATGAGAGTTTGATCGGGCATTAGAGGGGCTGTGTGAGCACGGGCTGGGAGAAGGAGGAGCTGGGGCAAGGGAAAGCTTGCTTTTTGGAGGGAGATGCATGTGCGCTGAGATTTGGGACAGTAAGTCCACCCCGTAAATGAGCATACTCTTTCAAGGCAGCCATTGAAAGAAGGCTCCTGGCAACCAAAACTAAAATTAGGAGGAACAGCATTGACCTCCCGATGTTTCAGAATTGCCCCAGGCAGCTGGCTGTGCCTGTGCTGCGGAGGGAAGAGCCGTGCGTTGGCGGGGTGTGCGGGAGCTCAGTGTGGAAGGTCTGTCTCTGGGGCTTGACTCACGTGTATGTTGTTGGTGTTTCAGTCTCTCCTCCGGATCCTGGAGACGCCCAAAGGCCGTGCTGCTTTCAGAGTGTCCAGTGGGTTCAATGGGCTGCTGTCCCTACTCTCTGACCTGGAGGGTTCTCTCCAGGACCCGCCCCTGCAGATGTGGGGGGCGGTGTCCCCCAGCCAGACCCTGGGCCTGGTCCTGCACACCCTCTGCGTGCTATCTGCGGCGCTGCACCTGGACCCTGTCAACCGGGACTTCTTCCGGAGGAACGGGCTCTTCGAGAAGCTGGCCGAGGACCTCTGCTTGCTGGGCTGTTTCGGGGACCCGGAGGAAGAAGGAGCCGCCCTGCACTCCGGGGACACCACCAAGGCCAGGCCATTTGCTGATTTGCTGAGTGTGGCCTTCTCCTCTGTCAGCCCCTTCCCACCCAAGGTGCAGAGCTGTATCCAGATCCTCAGCTTCCTGGACAGCATGGCCAGCGGCACCCTCCACCAGCGCTGGGACCTGAAGACACCGCTGCCAGCTGGGCTGGAAGCAGCTGTGGATGCCCAGACGGGAGACGCTGGCAGCGACCCCCACGGCAACTTGGAGCAGTGGCCGGACCTGGAGGAGAGGTAGAGCTTTGCTGCCTGCTTTGCAATCGGCCATCAGTGCATCTGTCTCCCATTTCCTACGCAGACATCCTGCACGCGGCGTGGGGGAAAGCCTAGGCTCTCAGCTGGGTGTGCAGAAATGTCACATGACTTCCTGTTCTTTAAACCAAGTTAACTGACTCCACGCTCCCTACCATGGGAGCGAATAGAAAACCACCCTGAGTGCACACAGGGTTGTGGGGTGCTGTTGGAAACTGGGTGCAGATAGAGAGGTTGGCCATTTTCTCTTCGCATCTCTGCTGCTCCTGGAGCCTAGGTGCCTGTGCCCGCTCTCCCTTGTGTACCAGCAGCTTTGTCTTGTCTTACATGCCCCTGAGGGCACTGCCAGTGGATGGCGAGGCCCTTTGACTTCCAGGACACAAAGCACAGTGTCCTTCCAACCGTGGCTTCTTCCTGATCTTGCTTGCCGTCCCCACTTCCCCTGGCAAGGACAATCGCTCCTCTTGCATCCATAGGCTAATCTCCTCAGTGAGCTCAGGCTGCCCCAAACCACATTTTACCTTCCTTCCTAACGCAGAATCCCACCAGAGCAAGGGAGGGCAGAGAACCCCCGCCAGGCCAGGGAGCCGGACGGGGTGGGAAAGGACAAAACCATAGTTGGAGCCTTTCTTCATTCCTCCAACGCAGCAGTGACCAAGTACAAGTTCGCACTGTGATCAGCTATCCTGCCTCCATGTCTGTCATCTGGCCTTCGGGTCCCAGGGCATTTGCATCCAAAGGAAGCTCCCTGTGCCGAGCTTCAATGTTGCAGTTGGTGCTGAGTCGCCAATGACTGTATTGCTTTTGCTTGATTGGGTAATCTGGTCAATTAGTTGATCTCCTAAGCTTGCATTCCTGCCCAAATTGCTCATGATATAATTATTGTTGGATTTGCCTTGCTGATTTTTAAAGGATTTTTGTTTATGAGAAAATTTTGCTTTTCACACTCCTTGACTATCACAGTGTGGGCTGGGCCTGCTCCATGTGTGAGCGTCTTCTGCTCCCTGCCATGGAACCTGGCAGTGAAACTCAGAGCCTCATGCTTTCTTGTGAGATTTATTCTTGTCATAACACATTTCTTTTTATTCTTGTATCATTCTTAGTTATCTTTCAAATCTATTTTCTCACTTTAGCTAAGTTTTAATTTATTGACTGAGGCTTTTTACAATATAATGTCTTCTTACTTTTTATTCTTCACATCACGGATGGTATCTCCCCTTGCCCCAGCACTTAGCGTTCTTGGCAGAGGCTTATTGGTTAGTGTGTCCTATGAGCCAACTTTCAGCATTTTCAGTCACTCAGACAGAAATGTTCTGTGTCTTTTTTGGGCCTTCTTTCCTTCTTTCCAATTTCTTTGAGTTTATTGTTCTGGTATTCCTTTTCTTAATTTAACTGTTAGAAGATTAATTTTCAGTCTTTTTTAAAATATAAATTTTCTGATAACTATCGTGTTTCCCCGAAAATAAGACATCCTCCAAAAATAAGACCTACTTACAGGTTTCCTTGTGAGTGAAATATAAGGCATCCCCCTGAAAATAAGGCCCCCCTAGGCTAAACATGAGAGATTTGGTCCACTGATTCTGAAAGAAATGGAGTCACAAGAAATTCACTAGGAAATTCAGGAATTGAATTGTTATGATGATGTTCCAGAAGATGATGATATGATTATCATTGAATAAATGAGTAAATTCTTGATACTGTAGGATTCACAGTTTGTCTGGTTTGTGTTGACAACTACCGTACCACCGTACCGTATACAGGTAATAAATTTCCTTTATTTTTATTTAACAATAAATGTGTACTGTATTCTTCTTCATGGAAAAATAAGACATCCCCTGAAAATAAGACCTAGCACATCTTTGGGAGCAAAAATTAATATAAGACACTGTCTTATTTTCGGGGAAACAGGGTAGTACTTCAGCAGTATTACACAAGTTTTATATTGTACTTTCAATATAATTTAGTACTAAGTATTTCCTAATTTTCCTTCTGGATTTAATAGTTTTATTCTTGAGCCTTGTTTATTTGGCAAGTTTCCAAAGTTAAAGAATATTTTTGGTAAACTCTCTTGGTTTTTGTCTAAACTTGTCTTTTTTTCTTCCATAATTCCTGAGTGATAGTTGTTCTGGGTATACACTCTTGGTTGACAGTTATTTCCCCACATCACAGAATGGGAGCCTTCCAGTGTTGCCTTTGAGAAATCAGCTGCATTTTTTATTGCTCTTCCCTTGAAGGTAATCTGTCATTTTTTTCTCTGGCTGCTTTTAATATCTTTTTTTCATGATTATTGTTTTATAATTTTACTATGTTTTTATTTGGATTATTTTTAAAATTTATTCTGCTTGAAATTTATCAGAATTCCTAAATTTGATAACTGTGTCTTACAACAGTTTTGGATATTCTCTTTAATTTACTACCTCTTCCTCATCTTTTTATATTATATATATATATATATATATATATATATATATATATATATATATTTAAAACTTCAGTGATATATTTGCTTGATTTTTATTCTAGCTTCCAGTTTCTTATATCTTCTATTTCTCTTTCACATTTTCAGTGTGTTTGTCTCTGTGTACTGCATTTTGTACAATTTCTCTCTATCTCTTTTCCAACTCATTGAATCTCTTAGTAGTGGGCTATTACATAATGTTTAATTCAGCCAGTGAGGTTCTGAATTTTTAATTTCAGTGATCATACTTTATATTTCTAGATCCTATTTTGTTCTTTTTCTAGTGAAATTGATTATTTTATAGCTTTTCTCCTTGTCCATATTTTTCTCTCCTTTATTTCAAACATATGAATCATAATTCTCCCCCCCACCCCCGGGTCTTTTGAGAGATAGATTCTACAATCTGTTGTTTCTGTGGCTGTCACTGAGGGTCCCTTGTTTCTGTGTCATTTGTGGCTTTTGACTGTGAGTCTTGCCCAGAACTTTCCTTCCCCAGGCTCCATGCAGCCCATCCTCACTCTGGTCCCCAGTCTTTCTGCAGACATGAGAGTGAACTCAGTGAGCCAAGCCTTGGCCAGATTCCAGGCCTTTCCCTTTTTCTTCTCTTTGGGGAGAATTCCCTAATCTGTTTAATCTGGAAGTAGAGGGGGTTCCTAAGGAGGCCTCTGCCCTGGCCACCTGGACGTATGCAGCTTCACTTGCGATCTCATCTTGGAACCTTACTCAACTGATTCCACCAGCGCTCAGAGCAGAAGTATTTGTCAGCACCAAGAGACACTCCGTAAGTGGTCTTGGTGATGAAAAGCAACAGCCATGTGGGATGTCTCTGGGGTCTGAGCACCAAACACTTATTTTTATTTAACTTCTTCTCAAACCCTAGACTATTACTAATGCAGAAACCAAGGCTGAGAAAGCATCAATCACACGGCCAAAGTCACACATTTAGTAAGGCTAGAGCCAGGCTCTGAATCCGGGTTCACCTACAAAGTCCTGTGTGTGTATGTGTATGTGTGCGTGTGTGCAAGTGTTCGTCTGTGTGCATGTCTTTTCCTCATTAAAGGAAAGACAGCACTTTGAGCTCCCCTAATGGTTAGGGAAGTAAAAGTTGGCCTGTCTGAGAGACGGGGTTAAAGGCAAGGCAGTTGGGCTAGGAATGGGGACAGGGTGCTCAGGCAGCCTCGCGCTGGCCGGTGGGAAGCAGGGCTGGAGCTCGGGGCCCTTCCCTTAGCCTGTGTGCCCACAGCACTGCCTGCTGCAGAGGGGAGCAGAGCCGGAGGCAGCAGGGCCAGGGAGATGGTGGTCTCCCTGCCTGTGATGACAGCAGCCATTTACTTATGCTCGCCTCAGCTCAGTTTCCCAGCTGCACAGTGGAAGTCGATATCTCTCTGCTGTTTAGGGCCTGTGGCTCGGGTATTCTGACACACCTGGAATAGGACTCGGTAGTCACTCAGGAAACATCACAGGCTCAAAGCCCAGTAAGATCAGGCTTCCTGATGATACGTACCATTCGGTCCATTGGAGAGACCAGTGAGGTGCTTGGGAAACTGTGCTGAAGCACCCCAACCTCTGGCCTTCTGCAGGTAGCTTAGGTGCAAACACTCCCACATGCCCACACCTCCAGGGCATTCTAGGCATCGCCAGAACTCAAAGCTCCACACACCAGACAGCATTTGTGCCTGACTGTTTGCAGCTCCCTCGGAGGCCCATGGGCTCTGGGCTGGAGGCAAATGGCATCCTTCTGATGCTGGGTCCCCACGCAGTCCTCACTGACAACACTTAGTTTGCTAAGATCACTGCCCATGGAAGCCCTGCATCCGGGCCCTGCTGCCCTCGAGAGTGCTCTGGCTAACTCCCTGCTGGTGGGCCACGCTGCCTGCGCAGTCCCCTCCCGAGTGGGCCTTGCTCTGTCATTCAGGTTGGTCTGGTTTGTCCAGGTTCCTCTGGGTGGCCATGGTTGCATATTAGGGTGTGTGCATTCACACGTATGTGTGTCTGCAAACACATGTGTGTGGATATGTGTTTAGTACATTGGGAGTTGAGTGTGCATCTCAGGTACAAGAACCCAGCTGAGCAGAGAGCCTCCTCATAAGCCTGTTCCCTGCCAGTGCAGCCCTGACCTCTCGGGGCCCTGGCTGAGACGGCCGCTGCCTTCAGGTGGCTTTTGTGGCATTGGAGCTTTTCATCGCCACATGGCCCGGAGGGAGCCAGTCTCTCCAGGGCCGCAGAGCGGAGGCTCCTGCTGCTGGGCCTGAACTCACAAGTGGGCATTGAGGCACGAACGGCCTTGCCCTGCTATTCTGTGAGGAGCAGGCTCAGGGAGCAAGCAGGCATGGTACAGAAGCCATTTGTGTGTGCATGCATGTGTGTGTGTGTGTGTGTGTATGTATGTGTGTGTATATGCAGGTGTGTGTGTTTTGAGGATGGATGGGTAGAACCCACAATGGGGAGGGTGGAGTGCAGGAGGTGTCAGTTCCTCCTAGGAATGGCGAAGGCTTGAATAAGACAGTGCCCTGCTGGTAGGAGAACATGTGAGGCATGTTTAGGGCATAGCATGTTCAGACCTGGGTAACGGATTGGAGGGGGGATAGCAGGGGGGAGAAGCATTGACAGAGATGTGGTTTGAAAGAGGATAGTGCTTCTCTGGATGAGAATTGCCAAAATGAGTCCATGTTATTTTTAATTTTTTAATTAGTCACTTAAGAATCCATAGGCTTTTGTGAGAGGAGATGGAGCATCTGAGTCCCGCCCCTGGATATGGTCAGAGTCCAGATGGGGCTCAGTCTGACTCCCATATCTAAGCAGGAAAACGCCAATCAGAGCGCCAGGCAGGTGAGGTGGTGGTGGCGACAGGAAGGGTCCAGCTCTGCTGGCTGAGTGCAGGGCAGGTGCTGCGGGAGGTGAGACAAGGTCAGACTCCCCTCAGGCCATCAGGAGTCCTCACATGAATGACATCACTTTCACTTTGCAAAATCTGGCAGAGATCCCCTTCCCCAGGCCTCTGGGCTCACAGAGAAGGTGATTGTGTATTGGGGTTATAACTTCCAGCTACATCCACGGGACTTTTTCAAGGTACAAGCCATTTGGGAACACCAGTGGAAGTGGTCCCTGAAACCTTGGGATGCAGGGCTCCTGCCCCTTCCCCTGCTCTGGGGGTGCCTCTTAGAACAGCGCTCCTTGAGCCTAAACCCCCTGCATCTGAACCCACTGGGCAGTCACTGAAACGCACCACAATCAGATGGCTGAACCTCAGTCTGGGGCAGGAGTCCAGGGTCGGCTTTAAAAAGGCCCGCTTGTTATTGGTCAGCACGTTCAACTTTGAGAATTCGTACCCCAGATGCTAGGCATCTTTTCCTTTAAATTTTTTAAAAACAGCTTCTTTTTGTGTTAGGTGAAATTCACATAGCATAAAATTGTTGATTGTAAAGCTAATAACTCGGATGGCATTTAGTACATTTGCAAACTTGTGCAAGCTCCACTTCTATCTAGTTCCAAGACACAGGGTGGGCAAAAGTAGCTTTACAGTTGTTGGTATGGGAAGTACAGTAACGAATGAATGATAATATAAGAATACACTCTGTTGTCTGTACTCATAACTGTAAGACCACTTTTGCCCCACCCTGTGTTTTCATTTCTTCTAAAGGAAAACCCATACACATTACCATTCTTCAGCCAACTCCCATGAAACCACCAAGCTGCTTTCTATCTGTATACATTTGCCTGTTCTGAATATCTCTACTAATAAAAGAGTAATATGCCAATTAGACTGGATATCTTCCTGACAAAGCTGGGCCAAGGCAGAGGTTGTTAGGGATGATCAGGCCAGCAGGGGAGAGCAGTTTGGGTGATCAGGTGGCAGGGGAGAGAGTTAGTGGGATCAGGTTGGCAGGGGAGAACAGTTAAGGGAGATCAGACCAGCAGGCAGAGTGGTTAGGAGTGATCAGGCAGGCAGACAGAGGGCTTAGGGGTGATCAGGCAGGCTGGCAGAATGGTTAGGGGCGATCAGGCAAGCAGGCAGGTGAGTGGTTAGGAGCCAGTGGTCCCGGATTGCGAGAGGGATGTCTGGCTGCCAGTTTAGGCATGATCCTACAGTCAGACATCCCCTGAGGGGTCCCAGGCTGGGTTGAAGGACCCCCCACCCCCCGCATCCCCCATGCACAAATTTTGTGCACTGGGCCTCTAGTTTCATATTAATGGAATCATACAAAAGTCTTTTGTGTCTGGCTTCTTTCACTTAGCATGATATTTCTGAAGTTCATCTGCTTGTAACATGTCAGTACTTTATTCCTTTTAATGGGTGAATATCATCCCATTGAATGTATATACCATGATTGCTGTATTCATTCATCTGTGATGAATGGACATTTGGATTGTTCCTACCTTTTGGCTATTATGATTAGTACCCCTATGAACATATGTATCCATATCTTTTTAAAATTCTTTTGGAGTGAAATTGCTGAAGGCTTCAAAGGTAATTCTATGTTTACTTTTCTTTTTTTTTCTTTTTATTTTAAATTAAATTATTATCTGTGTACACATTTTAACATTGCCCCCCCCCATACATACCCTCCCTCCCCAGAGTTTTGTGTCCATTGGTTGTACTTATATGCATGTTTACAAGTCCTTCGGTTGATCTCTTATCTCCCCCAGATCTCCCTACTCTCCCTGCTGTAATTTTACAGTCTGCTTATTGCTTTACTGTCTTTATATCTGACTTTTGGTTTGTCAGTTTATAATGTTCTTTAATATCCATAAATGAGTGAGGCCATGTGATATTTCTCTTTCATTGACTGGCTTATTTCACTCAGCATAATGTTCTCTAGTTCTATCCAGGTTGCTGCAAATGATGAGAATTCCTTCTTTTTTATGGCAGCATAGTATTCCATTGTGTAGATGTACCACAGTTTTTTGATCCAATCATCTGCTGACGGGCACCTAGGCTGTTTCCAAATTCTGGCTATTGTAGATTGTGCTGCTATGAACATAGGGGTGCATATATCCTTTCTGATTGGTGTTTCTAGTTTCTTGGGATATATTCCTAGGAGTGGGATTACTGGGTCAAATGGGAGTTCCATTTTCAGTTTTTTGAGGAAACTCCACACTGTTCTCCACAGTGGTTGCACCAGTCTGCATTCCCACCAGCAGTGCACGAGGGTTCCTTTTTCTCCACAACCTTGCCAACATTTGTAGTTTGTTGATTTGTTGATGTTGGCCATTCTGACAGGTGTGAGATGGTACCACATTGTTGTTTTGATTGCATCTCTCGGATAATTAGTGATTTTGAGCATGTTTTCATGTGCCTTTTGGCCTTCCTTCTGTCTTCTCTTGAAAATATTCTATTTAGGTTCATAGCCCATTTTTTAATTGGATCATTCATCTTCCCTTTATTTAGTTGTATAAGCTGTTTGAAGATGTTGGAGATTAAACCTTTATCAGTGGTAACATTTGCAAATATGTTCTCCCATACAGAGGGCTTTCTTGTTGTTTTGTTGATGGTTTCCTTTGCTGTAAAAAAGCTTTTTATTTTGATGAAGTCCCATTTGTTTATTTTCTCTTTAGCTTCCATTGCCCTAGGGGCAGTATCAGTGAAGAAGTTCTTTTGGCATATGTCTGAGATTTTGTTGCCTGTGGATGCTTCTAGTATTTTTATAGTTTCCCGTCTTATGTTTAAGTCCTGTATCCATTTTGAGTTTATTTTTGTGTATGGTGTAAGTTGGTGATCTAGTTTCATTCTTTTGCATGTATCTGTCCAATTTTCCCAACACCATTTATTGAAGAGACTGTCTTGACTCCATTGTATATTCGTGCCTCTTTTGTCAAATATTAATTGAGCATAGTGATTTGGGTTGATATCTGGGTTCTCGATTCTATTCCATTGATCTATAAGTCTGTTCTTGTGCCAGTACCAGGCTGTTTTGAGAACAGTGGCTTTTAGTACAGTTTGAAATCTGGTATTGAGATTCCTCCTACTTTACTCTTCTTTCTCAGGATTGCTGTGGCTATTCAGGGTCTTTTATTGTTCCAAATGAACTTTTGGAGAGTTCTTTCTAGGTCAGTGAAATATGCCGTTGGAATTTTAATGGGGAGTGCATTGAACATATAGATTGCTTTAGGAAGTATGGACATTTTGATGATGTTGATTCTACCAATCCATGAGCATGGTATGTTCTTCCATCTGTTTACATCTTCCTCTATCTCTTTTTTCAGTGTCGTGTAGTTTTCCACGTATAGGTCCTTTACTTCCTTAGTTAAGTTTATTCCTAGGTATCTTAATTTTTTTGGTGTGATGATAAATGGAATTGCTTTTTTAGTCTCTGTTTCTGTAGTTTCACTGTTGGTGTATAGAAATGCCATGGATTTCTTGGCATTAATTTTGTATCCTGCTACATTGCCAAATTCATTTATTAAGCCAAATAGTTTTTTAATGGAGTCTTTTGGTTTTTTTATATATAATATCATGTCATCTGCAAATAAGGATAACTTTACTTCTTCTTTTCCAATTTGGATGCCTTTTATTTCCTCCTCTTGTCTAATTGCAATGGCTAGTACTTCCAGTACTATGTCAAAGAGGAGTGGCGATAGTGGACATCCCTGTCTTGTTCCTGTTCTTAGAGGGAATGGTTTTAGTTTTTGCCCATTGAGTATGATGTTGGCTGTGGGTTTATCATATATAGCTTTTATTATGTTGAGGTATGATCCTTGTACTCCCACCTTGTTGAGAGTTTTTATCAGGCAAGGGTGTTGGATTTTATCAAATGCTTTTTCTGCATCAATTGATATGACTATATGATTTTTATCTTTCAATTTGTTTATGTGATGTATCACGTTTATTGATTTGCGGATATTGTACCAACCTTGCATTCCTGGAATAAATCCTACTTGGTCATGGTGTATGATCTTTGTGATGCTCTGCTGGAGCCGATTTGCTAGAATTTTGTTGAGGATTTTGGCATCTATGTTCATGAGGGATATTGGCCTGTAATTCTCTTTCATTGAGTTGTCTTTATCTGGTTTTGGTATTAGGGTGATGCTGGCTTCATAGAAGGAGTTTGGAAGTGTTCCTTCCTCTTGAATTTTTTGGAAAAGTCTGAGGAGGATAGGTTTTAGTTCTTCCTTGAATGTTTGGTAAAACTCTCCTGTGAAGCCATCTGGCCCTGGGCTTTTGTTTGCTGGAAGCTTTTTGATGACTGTTTCAATTTCTTCCCAAGACACTGCTCTATTGAGATTTTTAGATTCTTCCTGATTGAGTTTTGGAAGGTTGTATTTTTCTAGGAATATGACCATTTCCTCCAGGTTGTTCAGTTTGTTGGAATAGAGTTGTTGGTAGTATTTTGTAACAATCCTTTGTATTTTGGCGGGGGTTGTTGTTATTTCACCTCTTTTGTTTCTGATTTTGTTTATTTGGGTCCTCTCTCTTTGTTTCTTGGTTAGCCTGGCTAGAGGTTCATCTATCTTGTTTATTCTTTCAAAGAACCAGCTCTTGGTTTTGTTGATCTTATGTATTGTTTCTTTGGTCTCTATGTCGTTTATCTCCGCTCTGATTTTTGTTATTTCCTTCCTTCTGCTTACACTGGGATTTTCTTGTTGCTCTTTTTCTGACTCTTTGAGTTGTAGAGTTAGATCATTTGTTACCATTTTTTCTAGCTTTTTGCAATAGGCTTGTAGGGATATGAACTTCCCTCTCAAAACTGCTTTTGCTGTGTCCCATAGATTTTGGATAGTTGTGTTTTCATTGTCATTTGTTTCCAGGATGTTTTTAATTTCTTCCTTGATTTCTTTGGTAACCCAGTCCTTGTTTAATAGCATGCTGTTTAGTCTCCATGTGTTTGATTTCTTTGGATTTTTTTTCATTGTAGTTAATTTCCAGTTTTATGCCACTATGATCTGAGAAGATGCTTGATATGATTTCTTTCTTCTTGAATTTGAAGAGACTTTGCCTATGTCCCAAAATGTGGTCTATCTTTGAGAATGTCCCATGTGTGCTTGAGAAGAATGTATATTCTGTGGCTTTGGGGTGGAATGTTCTGAAGATATCGATTAATTCCATCTGGTCTAGCGAGTCATTTAGGATTGATATTTATTTGCTGATTTTTTGTTTAGATGATTTGTCAAAGGGTGACAGTGGGGTATTAAAGTCTCCTACTATGTTTACTTTTCTGAAGAAACACTAAACTGTTTTCCATAACAACTGAACCAGGTACCTAAGTACTTAATCTTTTGGGGGGAGCACTATTTTATGATATTTTTAAAGCTTTGTTTTCCCAATGTTTATTGCTAGTATATGGGGATATGATTCATTTTATATGTAACTGCATCCTGAGGCCTTGCTAACCTTACTTATTAGTTCCAGGAGCTTTTTTTAATATATAAATTGCTCGAGATTTTCTACATAGACAATCATACTGTTTGCGAATTTCTCCTTTTCCAATCTGCTGTTCCACCTGATGTTGAGTGGAGACAGTGAGAGTGGCTATCCATGCCTTGGTCTTACCCTGGAGGAGAAAGCATTCAGTATTTTGTCATCGAATATTATATCCACTATTTTTTTTGTAGAGATCCATAATGAAGTTATGGAAGATTTCTTCTATTTCCAGTTTACTAAGAGTGTTTATCATGGAAAGATGTTCGATTTCTCAGATGCTTTTTCTGCATTTTGTCAGGTGTTTATTTTTCTTCTTTAGTTTATTAATATGATGAATTACATTAATATGACTGATTTTTGGGTAGTGAATCAGCCTTCATTTGTGGAGTTGCCATGGTGCCTCACTTATTTTACTTTTGACTTCCTACTTGTTTTTGAGGATTTTTGCATGTGTTTGTAAGAGATGTTGGCAAGTAGCTTTGTTATACTAACTATGTCTGCTTTTGGTAACAGGGTAAAGCTGGGTTCATAGAATGCATTGGGAAGGGTCCTCTTGTATTTTTGGTAAAAAGGTTGTGTAAATTGGTGGTGTTTATCTTTTGGACGTGTGTTAGAATTCACCAGTGGAAACATCTGGGCCTGGAGCGTTTTTTTTGTTTGTTTGTTTTTTTGTTTGTTTTTGTTTTGTGTGTATGTGTGTTTTATGCATGTGAGGAAAGATTTTCAATTCTATTGAGTTTTTGTAATAAGTATAAACTATTCTGGTTTTTTGTTTTGTTTTGTTTTTTTCTTGCTTGACTTTTGGTAATTTATGGCTTTGTAGGAATAGATCCATTTCATCTAAATTATCAAATTTATGTGGGCAGTATTATTTGTAGTATTTTCTTATTATCCTTTTAATGTCTTTGGGGTATGTAGTAATATTTTCTCTTTCATTCCTGATATTGATAATTGTGACTTTTCCTTTTTAGTTAGTTTGGCTAGTAATTTTTCCATTTTTAAAATGTTTCCAAAGAACTAAAATTTTCTGTCTTTTATTTTCTTAATTGTTTTTCCGTTTTTAATTTCATTGCTATTTACTATCTTTATTATACTTTTTCTACTCGCTCTGGGCTTGTTGATTAATTTATTTTTAAATAGCATCTTACATTAGAAACTTGGATTTTTCATTGGAGACCTTTATTCTCTTGTAATGTAAACATTTCAATCTATATGTTTTCTTCTAAGTACTGCTTTAACAGCACCTCATAAACTTTTCTATGGTCATTATTATTTAAGCTCAAATATTTTCAATTTTTCTTGCAACTTTCCATTTGACCCATAGACTATTTAGAAACATGTTGTTTACAACATGTCTGTACTTAATACCACTGAACTGTATAGTCAAAACAATGAAGGTAGTAAGTTTTTGGTTATGTGTATTTTATCACAGTAAAAAGAGAGGTATATTTTTTAATTCCTAAGTACCTGTATCCTTTTCAGTTTTCTTTCTGTTATTCATGCTGATTTTAATGTTGTTGTGATTAGAGAATGCACATTAGATGATTTTATATATTTGGGATGATTTAAGGTTTATTTTATGGCCCATTAGATGTTGACATGTGCTCCATGAAAACTTGACAAGAATGTGTATTCTGCAGCTATGGAGTGGAGTGTTTCTAGAATGCCACTATATAGTTGGTTGGTGGTGTTCAGTTCTATATCTTTGGTGATTTTCTGACCATGTTTTATATCACTTAGAAAAGAGTGTTGAATTATATATAGACTAGAGGCCCAGTGCATGAAATTCATGCATGGAGGTGTATGTCCCTCAGCCCAGCCTGCACCCTTTCCAATCTGGGACCCCCTGAGGGATGTCTGACTGCCCATTTCGGCCTGATCCTGGTAAGGTAGGGTCTAAACAGGCAGTCAGACATTCCTCTCACAATCCAGAACTGCTGGCTCCCAACTGCTCTCCTGCCTGCCTTCCTGATTGCTATTAATCACTTCTGTGTGCCAGCCTGATCTCACCCTAACCACACCCCTGCCAGTCTGATTGCCCCTAACTGCCCTCCCCTGCAGGCCTGGGTCCCCCCAACTACCCTTCCCTGCAGGCCTGGTTGCCCCCAACTTCCCTCCTCAGCCAGCTTGGTCACCCATAACTTTTCTCCCCTGTAGTAGGCTTGATCTCCCTAACTTCCCTCCCTTGCAAGCCTGGTCCCTCCCAAATGCTCTCCCCTGCTGGCCTGATCACCCACAACTGCCCTCCCTTGCAGACCTGGTCCCTCTCAACTACTATCCCCTGCTGGTCATCTTGTGACAGCCATCTTATGTCCACATGGGGGTAGGATCTTTGACCACATAGAGGCAGCCATCTTGTGTGTTGGAGTGATGGTCAATCTGTATATTACTCTCTTATTAGATAGGATAGAGGCCTGGTGCATGGGTGGAGCTGGCTGGTTTGCCCTGAAGGGTGTCCTGGATCAGGGTTGGGGTCCCCTTGAGGCATGGAATGGCTGGGCAAAGGGCCTGTGGTGGTTTTTCCCCCAGAGACACAAGCAGAGGCCCTGGGATCTATGATTTATTTATCTTCTATAATTGAGACTTTGTAGCCTTGAGTAGAGGCCGGGGCTGGCCAGGAAGTTTGGCTTTGTCCATCGCCAAGGTAACCCAAGCTTCCTGCTTGCTCCGTTGCTGCAGCCTTTTTTGTTAGGATTTGTTTATCTTCTATAATTGAAACTTTGTAGCCTTGAGTGAAGGCCAGGGCCTGCCAGAGTGGGCAGAAAGCTTGGCTTCCTCCATCTCTGGGGAAATCCAATCCCTCCTGCTTGTTCAGTGGCCAGTTGCCATCTTGGTTGGGTTAATTTGCATACTCACTCCTGATTGGTTGGTAGGCTTGGCTTGGGGTGTAGTGGAGTAATGGTTAATTTGCATTTTCCTCTTTTATTAGTGTAAATTGAGGATTTACCCTTTTACTTCTTTCAATTCTTATGAATTCTGATGCTCCTTTGTAAAGTGCCTGCCCATTTTGGGTTCTATGCCTCCTTTCATCATTATGCAATGTACCTGTTGATTCCTGGCAATATTCTTCACTCTGAAGTCCTCTTTCTCTAAAATTAACAGAACCATACCAGCTTTCTTTGGATTAGTGTTAGCATGGTATACCTTTTCTATCTGTTTACTTTTAACCTCTATGTATTATTATATTTAAAGCGGACTTCTTGTAGATGGCATGTAGTTTAGTCTTTTGCCTTTTCCATTCCTATGATGTGTGTCTATTAATTATTGTATGTAACTCATTTTTAGTCAGTGTAATTTTTGGTGTGTTTGGATTTAGGTCTATCATCTTATTTGCTTTCTCTTTGTTCCCTCTTTTTTTGTTCTCTGTTTCTCTTTCCTTTTTGTGGGTTATTTGAATGTATTATCTTATTTCATTTGAATTTACCTATTTAATTTTTTACTCTCTCTCTTTGTTTAGCTTCTTTGGTGCTAGTTCTAAGGATTATGATAAACATACTTAACTTTTTAATAGCCTACTTATAATTAACGTTTTGCTGCTTCAAATAAAGTATAGAAACCTTACCTCTATGCACATCCCTTTGGCCTCCCCTGTATCTGTTATAGTTGTCATGTGTATCCCACCTATTACAATTTGCTTCCAACCATTAAGTGTGTTTTAAGAACTTAAGAGATAAAATAGTTATTATACTTTTCTAAACATTTACAATTTCTATTGTTCTTTCTCATTATTGAAATACCAATTTCCTTCTGTTATGATTTCCTTCTCACCTGAAGAAATTATTTTAGTATTATATTTTAGAGAAAGTTTAATGACAAGCAATTCTCTGCATTTATCTCCACCTGGGAATGTATTTATTTCTGCTCTAGTTCCTGAAGGATGTTTTTGCCTAATAGGAAATTCTGTGCATTTCTTTTCAGCACTTAGAAACACTGTTCCCTGGCTTCTGCTTTCTCATGAGAAAACCCATGGTCATTCACACTGCTGTTGCCCTGTGTGTGATGTGTTGTTCTTTTCTGGCTGCTTTAAGGAGTTCTCATTGTCTTTAGGATTGAAAAGTTGGTTATGTTGTTGGTTATGTATGTATGCCTGGGCATGGACTTTTCTGTTGTTTATTTGCGTTTAGCTAAGCTTCTTGAATCTTTAAGGTTACTAAATTTGAAGAAATATTGGCTAAAACCTTCATGAACATGTTTTATTTTTACACTATACTCCTTCTCTCCTGGGGAACTCCAACAACTGGAATATTAGTTAGATTCTTTGATTTCACGATGTGTGACATTTGAAACTTTCTTCATTTTTTGTCAGATTTCCCAATAATTTATCCTCAAATTCATGGACTCTTTCCTCTCTCAACTTATTCTCTTATTGTTCTAATTTAGTGAGATGTAAACATTCAGTTACTGTAATGTTCAGTTCTTAAATTTTTATTTTTTTATTGATTCCATTTCTTTACTGAAACTTTCTAGTTTTTCATTCATTTCAAAAGTATTAACCCTAACTTCTTATAGTTTGGTTAATAATAGCGGCTTTAAAGTTTTTGTCCAATAATTCAATACCCGTGTCATCTCACATTTGGCACCTTTTTCTGGGTGAGAGAGTGAGGTCTCCCTGGCTCATTCTATGCTGAATAAGTTCAGATTGGATCCTTCACACTTGGAATGTTATGGACCCTGATTCTTGCTAACACTTCCTGCAGAAAGTTGGTTACTTTGCTTTACCAGGCAATCAGCCCAGCTGGGCTCAGGTTTCAAAGACTTTGCAGCGTATTTTGATCTCTCCTGTACTTGCTCCAGATGATAGCCAGTCTTGGGTAGTGGTCTGCCACCAGGTTCAGTTCTCAAAGCCTTAGAATGTGATATAGCATCAGACCACACATGTGCAGCTTAGAATTGAGCCCAGAGTTTGATACAGAACTCAGTGATCTCACTTTCATAAGCCTTTTCCTCTTCATCATCTCCTCAACACTTTCTGACTCCCCAGCCTTTTCCTTTCCTCTGTTAGACATTCATGGCGTTTGTTTCCCTGCTCACCACACATTTCACACATGGTGCCTGTTTCTGGGCCCAAGCAGGTGGAAGGAAAGGAGACAAAATAAGGAGAATTTTGCCTACACTTTGGGACCATAGTTCCTCTAGTCAGAGAACAGGATTCTCCTCCCAGGGAGTTCTAGATCCTGCCCAGCACTGCTTCTGCCATGGGCTGCCTGATGCCTGGGGAGAGAAGGAATGGAGAAAGCCAACAAGAAGTCCATGGTCTGCCATGGTGTGTGGCTTGTAGGAGCCTCCTTTCCTGCTCCTCAGACCAGACATAGCGCCTCTTCTTGGATCTCTGTGTGCCCTGTCCACACGCCATGCATGGCTCTGTGTTTCGGGCTCCCTGCGAGCCCGCCCAGAGGTGCTGCGGGGCTACGGGAAACCACTGCCAGCCGCCTGTGCTCGGGCTTGGTTTCTTTCTCTGCTGCCACTCACTGTGCAGAGTTCTTAGGAGGCAGCTCACGCATCCTCCCTGGGCTTGTAGCTGCATTCAGTGCTAGGACATAGGAGTGTGCCTACACCAACTTGAAGAGGCCTGGAAGTTTGTGAGTGTGTGTGTGTGTGTGTGTGAGAGAGAGTGTGTGTGTGTGAGAGTGTGTGAGTGTGAGTTTGTGTGTGTGTGTGTGTGTGAGAGAGAGCGAGTGTGTGTATGTGTGTGTGAGTGTGTGTGTGAGAGAAAGAGAGAGAGAGAGAGAGAGAGAGAGAGAGAGAGAGAGAAAGAAAGAGAGAGAGAGAGTGTGTGTATGTGTGTGTGAGTGTGTGTGTGAGAGAGACAGAGAGAGAGAGAGTGTGTATGTGTGTGTGAGTGTGTGTGTGTGACAGTGTATGTGTGTGAGTGTGTGTGTGTGAGTGTGAGTGTGTGTGTGTGAGTGTGTGTGTGGGTGTGTGTGTGTGAGAGAGAGAGACAGAGAGAGAGAGAGAATATTTGTGTGTGAGTGTGTGTGTGTGAGTGTGAGTGTATGTGTGAGTGTGTGTGAGTGTGTGTGTGAGTGTGGCTTTGTGTGAGTGTGTGTGTGTGGCTGTGTGTGAGTGTGTGTATGTGTTTAACATATAATAAGAACTTCACCATCTCCTGCATCTGCAGAGACGGGGAGTGAACCAGGAGCCACTTCCGTTGAGCACAACTCCTTGCCAGGCCCGGGCCTCGGGGCACAGAAACGTCACCCTCCTCCTCTGGGTGGAAAGGGTGGCAGTGTAAGCGCCAGCAGAGCTGGGGAAATTAGCTCAAATTAATTAGTCTAAGGTCATGTAGACATAAGTGGCAGGCGGAGGGTGTGTGTCGTGGCCTCTCTTAGAAAGATCCAGAAAGGTCTGTGGAAACAAGTGCCTGAAGGCTCAGGCTGATGGGCTTCCCCTCTGGCTGCAGGATGGACGAAGGTGATGCTGTGATCATGCACCCCGGGGCCCTGTGCATCATGGTCCAGCTGCTGCCTCGGCTGTACCATCACGACCACGCCCAGGTATGTGTGACACACACAGCTGCCTTCTTACCCGGCTGGCTGTTCAGCTCCTTCTGGCTGGGACTGGGCTTTCCTTTGCGCAGTTACCCTCGGCATGGCACTCTGTGTGAGTGTGAGCGGAGCCCCTGGCGCAAAGGGCCATCTGCAGCCTGTGATGCCCCAGACACTGGGCCAGTCCTGCCGCCTTCCAGGGCCTTCAGGACCCAGCAAGTGGCCACCTCCTAAAAACAGCAGCCAAACCAGACTGGCTGCAAGGACGGCGCCCCCTGAGGCAGGTCGGTGCTGAGGAAGCAGTGGGCGTTGGGGACCCCAAGTCCTTGCTCTGTGCATGGCGCATGCAGGTCTCCTGGTGCCCTGCACTCCGGCCGGGGCTCCGTGCAGGCTGAGCGGGGCTAACGGCAGACACTGCCCATGGAGCCTGCTTCTGTGCGGGGACCGGGAGGAGTGACAGCGCGGACAGACACATGAATAAGCTCACAAACGAATCCCCAGCTACAAACTACGAGAAGGACTGTCCTGGAAAAATCCAGGGTGCTGGGAGGGAACCCCGGATTGGAGGCGGGACCCAATCACATCTCACTCTGTGAAGGGGGAGGTCATGGGGGCCGCCTCTTAGCTGGTGGCCAGTAGGCAGGGAAGGAGCCTGCTGGGTGGCTGGGCGGGGAGCAGGGCAGCGTGGGGACCGGGCGGGTGAGAGGAGGGGCGGCCGAGGAAGGAGCAGCCTGTGTGGAGGTTAGCCTGGTCCCATACCCTCTGTGCTGTGTGGGCAGCATGAGTGTAAAGAGAGAGGGGCTGCTGGGAGCAGCACTGAAACCCCTGCCACACTTCTGGGAGCATCCAACTGAAACATAAGAATATTTGCTCCCCAACCCAAATGCCTTCTCGTCATGTAGTTAGCTGGGGTCTGGACCCTCCTCTCCACCTTGGCATTCAGACAGGGCTTCTCTGGAACTCACAGAAACTGGCACACATTCTCCTCAAGGAATGTTGTTCCTTTACCAACATGAGAATGTCCCTGTTGGCATGTGCCTGAGGCTCAGGAAGCTTTGTAACCCCCTCGGGTCTCCGGCTGGTGCGGGGAGGCATGAGACACTCCCAGGCCCGCGGTCAGACGTGTTCGGTGAACGGGCCTCTCCCCGCCGTGGCTCTCGCAGAACGCAGCCGTGCAGCCTGCACGTCTTTCCCGGGCGGCCGCCTCAGGAGCAGCTGGCTCCTTGGCTGCAGTTGGCATCGCGATGGACTCGCAATGAGAACTCCGCCGGTGGCTGGGATGGGCTTAGCACTTGGACAGTTGCTCGTGGTGTGCTGTGCACCCCCCACCCCCCACCCCATGGCTCTGCCTGACAGAGTGGCTCAGAGGACAGTGTCAGCCTCTCTGCTCCCAGTGCCTTGTGAGCCTGGGTTTCAGCTGCCACATTAGTATATGGGCAGGAACTTCCTCTCATCCTATGGTGGTAATTAGTCAAGTTAAGAATGAAAACGAATCCCATTTGGCATGCAACTTTTCTCTATTCAGGTCACAGTAAATAATTTAGGAAAAGTGTGATTTTCCCCATCTTTAAAATATGCAAATGAAACGCAGTGGTGCATTTTCTCAAATATTTTCTGCAGACGCCAAGCCAGTGCTGGTCAAAGTTGGATAATTGCAGTAATTAACTTCTGAAAGGGGTGTGTGTAAATTTACTATTCATAACAACAAATAGAATAGTAAATCACGTGAGACATAACCCGGAGGAAATGCTGGAAAGGGGGCTGCAGTGCGGGTTTTGCTGCAGAAAGAGGAGCAGGGAAGGAAGTGCCAGTAGAGGGCAGTGTTATTTAGAAGATGGGCTGTGGGTTCCCATGTGTCTCCCTGTGATCTGCTCTGTTAACAGCCCAGAAGTGCTTTGCTTTTTCTCCAAAATGCCAGTGCTGCAAGCTGCCTGGGGAGCAGACAGGCCAGCTGGCCCTGTCTCCCCTGCGCCATCCCCGGTACAGAGCGGGCAGTGGGAGCTTTACTGTGAGTGCTGCTGGCCCAGCACAAGGCGAGATGGAGTGCAGCTCAGCCCTCCTGAAGCTGAGTTGGCCCCGGGAAAAAATAACAAATTGAAAAAAGGACAGTTTTCGTTCCGGGGTGCTCAGCAGCCGCAAGGGTCTTGCCATAGAGGTGCCCGCTTCTGGGCGTAACTAGGAACCCCTCCTGGATGCCATGAGGATTCTGAAATGACAGTTGCAGGACCTCACTGAAAGATGAGACGGGGGTGCGGAGACGGGAGACCAGGACACAGGCTTCATTGGTGGAGATACCCCTGCAGGGCTGCCTTCCAAGGAGAGAGCACATGTGCCAGGATGAACATGCCTTTTGAGGGGAGGAAAAGGAAGGGGCGGGCCTGAGGGCACTCAGCACACACTGATTGGTGGTCTCATATAAGGCACAAATTTAGGGACTTAGGAATCGGGGGCTTAGGGTATTTGGCAGGTGCTGATTGGTGGTTCAATGTACAGTCCATGTAAGGTACCTGGTTATGTGCTCAGGAATGTCCAGGCTGGGGATGGAGTTTACGTCATTCTCCGTCCATCAGTTGGGAGAAGGGAGGATCTATCACTCACAGCTGCATTTGAGGGTGGGTGGCAGAGGAGTGCAGGAAATGGAAGGGCATTCTGATGTCTGCCACACACGTGTGTCCACAGGCCTTGGGACAGAGCGAAGGGAAGGCCAGAGAGGTGGGGACAGCGGGGCTAAGCTTAAGGAAAGGATGTGCCATGACAGTAGGTGGAGGAGGAAGGCAAGGAAGCCCAGGCACAGAGGGAGACTCGAGGAAGGCGCCATGGAGGGCCCACAGCGAGCTCAGCAGGGCCAGGGCGGCTGGTGTGGGCAGAGAAGCAGTGAGTGGGCTGAGAAGTTATTTGAAGCCACCTTACGAAGGGCTTGAACACCATGAAGAGAAGAGAACTTTATTGGGTTGTCATCCATTTTATCATCATCATCACCACTGTGATGTTTACATTTTATTAGTTGATTTTATTTTATTTACTTAAAAATATTTTTATTGATTTCAGAGATGAAGGGAGAAGGAGAGACAGATAGAAATATCAATGATGAGAGAGAATCATTGATCGGCTGCTTTCTGCACCGAGCCCACCACCCGGGCATGTGCCCTGACCAGGAATCGAACACGGGACCCTTCAGTCCGCAGGCCAATGCTCTATCCACTGAGCCAAACCAGACGGGCTTAATTTATTGATTTTAGAGAGAGAGGAAGGAAGAGAGAGAGGCCTTTGGTTGTTCCACTTATCAATGCATTTATCTGCTGGTTCTGCATGTCCCTGAGCCCGCAGCCTGGGCACAGTGGGACGACGTCTAACCAGCTGTGCTGCCCGGCCAGGCCCATGATGTTCAGTGAGCACTCACTCTGTGAAGGCAGAGTTCAGGCTCCGAAGACAGCAGATGCTGTCACATCTCAGCTCTGCCACTCACAGCCACAGACCGTGGGAAATTCTTTAACCCCTTTGAGCCTAACTTCCTTGGCTTAGTGTGGGGTGACCTCTCCCTCTGGCATTGTCATCAGGAGGAGGTGAAGTGATGCTGGAGCTTGCATGGTGGGCAGACACATCAGCCCAGGAAGCACTGCTGGGGTGCAGGACTGCCTTAACCTGCGTTTTCTCATGCAGTGCCTGCAGGAACGCTGCCAGCAGGTGGCAGTACTCCTGCTTGGCAGAGGCCCTGAGCCTGTAGCAGGTGAGTGGCAGCGCTAACATCTGGGCCGGTGGCGGAGTCCCTGGGAGAAGGCTCCCAGTCCTCCTGCCTTGGTGCCCTTTCCTGGAAAGAAGTAGTGGCCAGTCCTAGCCAGTTTGGCTCAGTGGATAGTGTCAGCCTGCAGACTGAAGGGTCCCAAGTTCGATTCCGACTAAGGGCACATGCTAGGGTTGGAAGTTTGATCCCCAATAGGGGACATGTAGGAGGCAGCTGATCAATGATTCTCTCTCATCATTGACGTTTCTATCTCTCTCTCCCTTGCCCTTCCTCTGGGAAATCAATAAAAATATATTTTTAAAAAGAAGTGGTGGCCCTGGGAGTTTATTGGGAGCAGCAATATGCTTGTTCTGACCTCGCGTGGTTGTTGGTACATCCAGGTTCTGCTGGAGCCTCCCGCGGGCCCGGTGGCACAGAAGGATGCTGGCTGGGCACTCATTTGTCAACTCACTTGTCCCTCGGTTTTGGAAAGGTGCCATTTTCTGGAATTAGCCTGTAAGTCACACACATTGAGCTAATCATATGAGTTTCAAATAACTAAAATATCGACATCAGTAATAGCTCAGAGAGCACCAACCGCATAGGGCAGGAAAAGAGAGCCATTTCCTCAACAAGGAAACTGGTGAAGGAGCAGTCCTGCGGAGTTACATTAGAACACACTAGATTCCAAATACGTTCAGTTTCTAGGTTCCTCGTGCTCTTTCACTCTGAACCCAAGCCCCCAGACATCCCTATTGTTTCTGAGTGGAAAGACCTCAGGCCCTAGTCAACCGCCAGGGCCTTCGGAGGAACGCTCTTAGGTGGAGCAGAGGGACAAGTCTGGCTGGAGGTGGAGAGGGTCCAATCTGCGGTGCCGAGGACGGCGGAGTGGGAGGGATGAGCTCTGGCCAGTGATCAGGTGACCAGCCTTCTCGTCCCCTCTGCCATCATTATTTCTGTCTCACATAGTCCACTTCCATTTTCTGCATCTCAAATCCGGCACCAGACCCAGTGGCCTGAGCTATTACTGCCTCTCCTGCCAGCAGCACCGAGGGCCTGGCCTCTCAGGATGGTGGAAACAGCCAAGCCCATGAGGGTGTGTTTAAGGCCAGCACTGTGCGCGTGGCTCAGTTCAGGCAGCCTTTTGTGGGCAGTGCCGGGAGCACTAGATTCCCTGGGAGCTTTGAGGGTTGGCCTAACAGGAGGATGGTTCCCAGTGCCCGATCCCATTTCACTTGGCTCTGTGGGGACCCAGCTCCTGCCACACCCGTGGCTGCAGGAAGATGGGGCGCTGCTGCACACAGCACTGCCAGGTGCTGGTGGCCTGCAACCTGGAGCTGGCTGGCGCTCTCTGAGCTTCAGCGTGGGGCCTGCAGGCAGCGCTTGCCGTGATGGAGTGGCCTCCGGATTGGATCTCCCAGTTGGACTTCCCGTCCCTCCCTCACAAGGCAACCCCAGCGAGCCAGGGTCAGTGTGGGCCTCAGCTCCCTTGTGTGTGAATGGCCGATAGGAGCGCCTGGCGCGGGAGTGGGCCTGAGCTCTAAGTGAGCTCGTGCACGGAAGCACTGGCCTGCCGGTCGGAAGCACTGAGCACAGGCCCCGGTGAATGGACCCTCCTCTCTGCAAGACACAGTGCTCCCTGCAGCCTTGCTCAGGGCCCTGCTCCGGAGAATCCTGGATGGAAATCCGTGAACAACAAATCTGTTTTAAAATGTCTCTAACAAAAGAATGGTGTCAGCAGTTTACTTTGTACCAAAGCCATAGAGAAACACAGAGCAAGTGAGCCTTCTGGGTGCGAGGAGGCCCAGCCACAGGTGGACAGGTCTGGCTGGAGGCAGTGCCGGGGCTCCGGAACCCCACTGGGCCCCACTGCTCCCCGGCCCAGCCGTCTCCCTGGCCCAGCGGCCTCCATGGTGTTTTGGGTCCCAGGCTGGGCAGGCACCCTCCCGGTGGACGTGTACAAGCTGGTCTCCCTGCTGGGCCTCATGCCCATCTCAGGGCTGACCATCAGCGGGCCGGGGGTGGGGGTGAGGTGGGGTGGGGGTTGGGTCTGGGTGAATGAGCAGGCTCACAACTGCCCAGGAACTCAGCCTTTCCCGAAAGGCCATGCTCACACTCATCCCTCGGTGTCTGCACGAGTGAGCATGCCCTCTCCCAGACAGACCAGGCCCTGCTGCCGATCTCCCTTTCACACTTACCCGGCACATCACCCTTCTGCCTCCCCTCAGCCTGGGGTAGGGCACCCTATGCCCCCGGATACCCTGTGTGTGCTCACACTGACGAGGCAGCGGTTGCACCGGAGGCACAGAGATGGGTGCTCTGGAGGCGGGTGAAGAGCTGTTGACTTGGCAGCAGCTCACAGCGTGGGGACGGCGGGAGCGAAGGGGGACAGGAAGGTGCCCCAAGGTGGGCTTCTCATGCCCGAGGTGGGGAGGCAGCAGAGCTTTCTTAGGTGAGAGGGCGCGGATTGTGCCTTGACCAACACGTAGGAGCTCAGCGGAGGATGGGATCGGAGAGAGCTTTCCCACCTGGGCATCAGCCGGAAGGGCCTGGTGCAGCCAGCAAAGGCGTCCAGCACAGGGCTGGAGCGCAGGGGCCAGGAGGGGATGGAAGTAAAGTTGAAGGTCCTTAGCTTCTGCTACCAGGAGGCAAGGCCGGCAGGGGTCTGTAATTTGTAAGAACAGCAACAGCGGCAGCAGATTTGGAGCAGGCACCCCCTCAGCGTGGCCGTCGAGGGAGCATGGACCTCGGACCTGCTCACACTGAACTCCGCGCCCACCAGGCCATGTGGCACCGCAAGGGAGAACCAAGGAAGCAAGAGAAAAACTAAAGTGGCTCCTCAGGCAACACAAACCCGGGCTTTATGCATCCCGCACCCCATTCACGTCTCGGGTCCTGAAAGCTGCTGTCACTTAAACTGCACCATCTCGCTTCTGAAATCATCAGGCAAAGAATATGTCAACCGGATTGGAACAGGCAACCCTGACACATTTGCGTGGCTCCACATAAATGCCTAGTTCTTTGTAAGTGTCGTCCGGTGCTTCCTACCTGAGCGCAGGACACGGTGTGGCCTGATGCACCGCAGCCATGCCTTCTCGGACAGACTCCCCCCAGGACCACGGCTCTGTGGCCACTTCCCTGGACCAGGAGATGACGGGGAGGAGAGGAATAAGGAAAAACACACACCGCCCTGGCCAGGGGCGATTTGAACACCCGCTATTCAGTGAAGAACACAGAAGCTCCTCGCCAGCCCGCACAGCGCTGGGGGAGACGGCCTGGGGACGCGGCCGCGGCCCGTCTGCTGACCTGCGCGCTCACCACCGGGTCCTAATTGACCATCAGCCCGTCCTGCGAGCGCGTCAGGAAAATCAATCCATTTGCAGGGGAGACAGTTTCCTGCTACTGCTCATATTTTCACTAAAACCCCATTTTCCTGGAACCAACATTGAAAAAAACAGCACATTTTATTCAAAACAAGGCGATATTGGTATTGATGGAGCCGCAGTGATAATGAGGGCGATCAATCTTCCCTCCTCCATTATGGGGTATTGAGCAGTTTTGGAGTAAACTTGTGGCATCATTAGGCAAGATCAGCATTTCTCCTTTTTTGAAAACTTTTTCTTTTTGCATATTTAAAATATTCCCGCTGGGGGAGGGGGCAGGGGGTGTGGGTGTGGGGAAGAGGGGAAGAAGCAAAACCGACAAAGAAAAGAAAGACCCTGAAGGCCTCCGGAGCAGTGAGTGAAGGGCAGGCGATGGAAACAGGAGGTTGCAGACGTTTCTCCCTAATTCTTATCAATCATACACTGTGGTGTGTTTTTGCATCTTACTTTCTATACAATTCCCCCACCCACCCCGAGACTCCCCAACTCTCCCCCAAATTAAAAGACTGTAGTGACCAAAATCCAAGTTCTGGACTACGGGAAGTTCAAGGCCAGAAGGTGGAAGCGTTCCCTTATAACTCAGTGTTTCCCAAACTTTTGACATATGTATACCCCTTCTATAATTTTCAAAATGCTGAGTAACTCTCGTAGTCATGAGAACGTAGAATTAGGCGCAGCTAAGCACGGTGCAGTGCATATCCCCACCAAACTCTGGTGCAATGCGTACCCCCACCAAACTCTTCCCGTACCCCTGGGGGTACGCGTACCGCACTTTGGGAAACACTGTGTGAAGGGGAGGGTGTTTCCTGAGGCCTCACTCCCAGGTGAAATCCACCTCCCGGGGGGTTGGGGAGGTGCCACCTCAGACAGGGCTGTTGGTGAGGGAGCCAGCTGAGGGCGCAGCCACTACCAGCCCCAGCTGCTTCTCTACAGACGGGACTGCACCAGCCTGACCAGACTCTGTCCGCCTTGAGAGCGGCCACATGTCTGGACTTTGTGTAACCTCTCGGCACTTGTAAGCTTTGTCAGTGGATTCGGAAATTACTTCCACATCGCAGGCCAAGGGCACCGTCCCTGGCAGACGTGCTCGCCTGCTGGGGTGCCGCCTGTTTTAAGGTCACCTTGCGGGCATCCGAGCCAGAGGCTCGCGCCCTCCCGCAGACTGGCTCCGGGCCCCTGCGGTGAGCGGGGCTCCGTGAGGGCCGGAGTCCGGTGGCCACAGGCTGTGCGGGGTGCGCTCCTGGCCCCACAGCCAGTCGGAGGCCTGGTGGGAGCCTATGCAAGGCCCACACGCACTCTGGCCTCGGGACTCACGGCCTGGTTCCTCGCAGCTGTCCCGGGAGGTCCAGTGCTCCGTGGCCAGCCACATCCAGGGCCTGGTGAAGTCGGAGAAGAACCGCCAGGTGGTGTGCGAGGCAGGGATGCTCAGGACCCTCATGGCCTCCTGCCGCCAGGCCCTGGCCGCCGGCAGCGGCGCCCTGCACTGCGGCCTCGTCAGGATCTTTGAGAAGCTGGCCTCCCAAGCCATCGAGCCCCACGTGTTAAGGTACTTGTGCCACCTTAGGTCAGGGTGCCTGGCAGCAGCTCATGCACAGCGGGCAGGGCAGGCCTGGAGCACTTCCCGGCCCTCTGGCCCCTGCACCGGCTGCTGCGAGGCCAGGGTGCCTGGAGGCTGTGCCGACAGAGGGAGGGCCCACAAAGCAGACCAGCCCGTGGGCTGCTGGTCTCTGCGAGGGGACAATAGTCAAAGGGCCTGTGACATTGCAGAACCCCTGGTGGGGGAGCTTGGCGGGGTGCTCGGCAGGGAGAGCTGGAGCGGAGCTGCGAGAGCCACAGCCCGGAGGTTAGAGGTCAGGGCAGCCTCCCTGAGCCCTGAGGCCTGTGCGAAGTTCCCCAGCGGGAGAGGGACCCAGCGTGGGAACGGGGGCGGGTGGGAGGGGGCTGTGAGCTCACTGGCTGAGGCAGCAGCCAGGGCTCCTGACAGGCTGGAGAACAGAGACTGCCTGTGGCAGCTCCTCCTCAAACCGTGTTCTGGAGGCAAGAGGCAAGGGCGGGAAGATACTGGGATGCAGGTAGAGGCCAGAAAGGCTCAGGAGGGAGGGCAGGCCTCCTAAGGCCCTGTGCCCGGCCACCCATCCACTTTGTTGGGGGCAGAGTCCAGGGTCCCACACCTGCAGGGCCTGTGCTGGCCGCAGGGCCATGTGCAGAGGGGCGTGGGGCACCCTTCCTGCAGCAGGTGTGGGGCTCAGGGCCAGGCCAGCCTCTCTGCCTCCGGAGGTGCCAGCTGCTGGGCAGTGCCGCTGTGCCTGCTTGAGGGGGGGGTGTCAGCACTGGGAGGCAGAGAAGGCTGGAGGAAGCTGGGGGGGGTGGGCACTGGGAGGCAGGGAAGGCTGGAGGAAGCTGGGGGGGGGGGGCACTGGGAGGCAGGGAAGACTGGAGGAAGCTGGGGGTGGGCACTGGGAGGCAGAGAAGGCTGGAGGAAGCTGGGGGGGGTGGGCACTGGGAGGCAGGGAAGACTGGAGGAAGCTGGGGGTGGGCACTAGGAGGCAGGGAGGGCTGGAGGAAGCTGGGGATGGGCACTGAGAGGCAGGGAAGGCTGGAGGAAGATGGGGGGTGGGCACTGGGAGGCAGGGAAGGCTGGAGGAAGCTGGGGGGGGTGGGCACTGGGAGGCAGGGAAGACTGGAGGAAGCTGGGGGGGTGTCAGCACTGGGAAGCAGGGAGGGCTGGAGGAAGCTGGGGTGGGCACTGAGAGGCAGGGAAGGCTGGAGAAAGATGGGGAATGGTAGCAAACCATCTCCTTCGTTTGCTTCTGTTGGTGTTATATCCAGGCAGTTCCTGGCCCTGGGAGCGCCCTCACCTCCGGCGGCTGCGGCGCACGTTCCCGGGCCATCGGGTGTACACGGAGGGGCCTCTGGACGCCCAGGTGAGGACGGAGGGGAGGACAGGGCAGGCTAACAGGAATTCCAGGAGAGCGGGCATTCCTCACACGGGCTCACTCACCGCCAATGGGAAGCAGATTAAAACATGGTTTTCCTGCTGCTCACCGGAGCAGATGAGGAAAGCAGAGGCTGGGTGGAGGGAGAGCAGGTCTCTGAGAAGGATGCCTGGCCCCGCACAGGACCTGTGAGGGCAGGCAGGGGCTGAGCCCGGGCCCGAGCTGCCTCTGGACCGCAGTGCCAGGACGGCTCTCTGAGCAGCTCTCAGCTCAGGCCGGGTCAGGAGTTGAAGCATCGGGCAGATGCGGGTGTCAGGCCTCCTGGCAGGAAGCTGGTCCAGGGAACCAGCGTGGAGAACAGAAACCTGCAGACACACTAAGTGTGAGGCCATCTAGAACACTAAGGCAAGGAGTCCCAGTTGGGAAGAGAGAAGGGTTGGCTTGGGCTGCGGCCAGAGCGGGAGGCAGGAGCCTTCAGGGAGGCAGGCTGCTCAGAAAGGAGGTCGGCCAGCCAAGAGGAAGCCTCGGCCCGCGGCTGCCCCCTGGAAGCCAGGATGGCATCAGAGAGGGGCGTGAGGGGGGTACAGGGAGAAGTCTCGGGTGGGAGGGTGGAGGTTGTGACCTCAGTGCTGTGCTATCAGAACCCGCAGGGAGCCCGGGGCGGCCAGGAGAGCTGCCCTCACAGGGGCAGGAACCAGGGGGACTGCAGAGCCTCCGGGCTGTGGCTGACTGTGGGCCTCAGTCAGAGGGGTGGGGATGCCCTGAGCACAGCCACAGCTCCGCTCTTGTTGCTGCCGTAGGCCCACAGGCGGTGGCGGGGGAGACGGCCCAGGACGCCAGCCAGAGCCCCTCAGACACGCAGGCCCTCAGGCGTCGGCCGCAGGCCCAGAGCCCCCCGCCAGCCCTCCAGACGGCTCTGAGCCTCATCTCCATGACCTCCCCGCGCAACCTGCAGCCGCAGCGGGCCGCCCTGGCCCCGTCCTTCGTGGAGTTTGACATGTCCGCGGAAGGTTATGGGTATGGCGGCCTTTGCATATAAAATACACCGAATTCTTTCCTGGTGCCTCAGGTGCAGCATTGATTCCAAAGTCCCTTCAGCTCCCACCACTCCGCGGGGAGCTAACTCCCACCACTCTGCTCACTCCCGCCCCGCCCCGTCTGCTCAGCGCTTCTCAGGGCGGCGTCCCCAGCTGCATACTGGCAAGGGCCCTCTCCTTCCCCTGCAGTGTCTGCATTCTGGAATGTTCTGTCTTCCAGCCTCCAGTTTGGTTCCTTTCTTAGGCCATAGGACCCATGTCAACCACGGAGTGGCTTCTGTCCCCGAGTTTCAGGCTTCCAGAGCATGGGAGGCCCCTGCAGAGACAGAGGAGGGGGCTTGCAGGGCACTCACTGGCTGTCTCTTTCCAGGTGTCTGTTTATCCCCACCCTGTCCACGGTGATGGGAGCCAGCACTGAGTACTCGGTCTCTGGAGGGATTGGGACAGGTAGGTGCTGCCCGGATTCGGCTGGCGGGCCCCCCAACTCTGCCCAGGGAGAGCGTCCCCAGGAAGCCTGGGCTTCAGATTCCCTCCAGGCGTGTCCGGAGCCCGTCTCTCGCTCCGGTCTGTGCGTGAGTCATCCTCTGTCTGTCATGCCTCTTGGGCAGGCGTCCTGTTCACCCACGGCCTCCTGCTCTGTGGTCAGGGGCCTGGAGCTGAGCCTGGGCTGATAAGGCTGAAATGGACACCTCACCTCTCCCTCACCCCTCCCTCACCCCACCTTCCGACTCTCCCTGAAGATCAATGGGAGCTCCTGTGAGGCCGCTCAGGAGCAAACCTGTCCTGGCTCTGAGCGGCCTGGGCCTGGGCCTGGGCCTGGGCCTGGGCGTGCTCTGCACAGTACTGTCCCCCGGGAGCAGGGTTCCTACTGGAATTGGTGTGTGGGGGCCCCTAGTGATACTGCTCCTTTGTAAGAACATCAGGCAGTGCCAACCCCGCCCTGAAGTGGAAGGCAGGGTCTGCTCAGGGGCAGCCTGTCCCTGCAGGTGCCGCCTTCTGCCCCTTGGAGCACACTGCCCACCCAGGCCAGCTGGCTGCGCCTGAAGTTGGGGGGGGGGGGGTTTCAGGGCCTCAGGGCTGTGCCCTCTCCGGGCCCTTGGGGGTGGGTCTCAGGGCTGTGGCCCCCTCTGCTCACTTGGCAGGGCAGCATGGAAGAATAGGGGGGACAGAACTGGAAAGAGTGTTGGAGGATCTGGGCTCAAGTCCCGGCGGGATTATGACTTTTCCCGAGAGTCTGAGTGAGCAGACTAGAGCGTGCTGCTGGGTGGGGTTGGTGTAAAGTGAACATGAGTCGGAGGCACGGAGCTGGCACACAGTAGGACCCCCCGGGTGAAATCCCAGCCACGGCGACCCTGGGAGGCTTCCCCAGCAGCACAGAGCCTCGGGGCACTTGTATTCCGACCACAGGCGCTGCCAGGCCCTTCCCGCCGCCCGCCGGCCTCACCTTCTCCTGCTGGTTCCTGGTCGGCAGGCACGGCTCGGCCCTTGAGGGCCACCCGCTGCGCTTCCTGACCCTGGTGCGCCACCTGGCCCGGACCGAGCAGCCCTTCGTCTGCTTCTCCGTCAGCCTCTGCCCAGACGACCTCTCCCTGGTCGTGTCCACGGAAGAGAAGGAGTTCCAGCCTCTGGGTAGGTGTTGGGACCACAGCTGTTTCTCCCACATGCGGGGAAGGGGGGCAGAGTCTGCAGCTCCTGGCACAGAGCCCAGGAGCCTGGCCTCGCCGGCATGCTGGCGGCAGGTCCCGGCTCTGCCATCGCATCCCCACACACTGTGCTCACCTGCCTGTGCCGGCCCCAAGGGGCCGAGACGGCCGAGCTCAGTGCATCCTGTGACCCTGAAAGCGTCACTTTCGGGGGAAACCTGGGACGGCCCAGGGCAGGCTTGGCAGGACCGGCCTTCCCCTCTGAGGCCGTGGCCGGCACGTGTGCGCCACTGTGGAGGTGGCCTGGTGTGGGGAGACCCGGAGTCCGACTCCCGGGCTGGAACTGGGCTGTGACCTAACTCTCCGTGCCTCAGGATAGTTAACAGGAATCATCACAGCACCCCCCTCCCGGGTTTGTCGTGGAAATAAAATGCGCTGACATTTGTAACAGTCCCCCAAACAGTGTCTGGCTCAAAGCAAGACCTCAGCAGGGATGGCCGCTGCTGTCATTGTTTTGTAAGTGGGACACCACCAGGCTGCTGCGGCCTCCCGCCACACGGGAGGTCTCTGTTGCTCTCTCTTCCAGACGCCATGGAGCCCGAGGACAGCTCTGAGCCCTCTGCGGGACGCCAGCTTCGGGTCCGGTGTGGCCAGCTGCTGGCCTGTGGCCAGTGGCATCACCTGGCTGTGGTCGTCACCAAGGAAATGAAAAAGAACTGTACCGTGTCCACCTATCTGGACGGACAGGCCATCGGCTCAGCCAAGGTGAGAGGGTCCCCAGCTGCGCTCGCCCTGCCCCGCCTCCTGGCAGGGCTGGCCCACGTCTGTGCTCTCTCTCAGCACCCAGTGAGGCCCCCTCACTGTCCCGGAAACTTGGCTGAACTCGGGCATAAAAGGGCATCTTTACAAAATGCGGTAAAGGTCAAGCCAACGCAGAAGGTAAAACGTGGAAATGAGAGTAGTCGTGACTGCTATGACCAGAAGAATAGGCAGAACAAAACATGTCTCTAGAGTGAAAATTAAGACTGTTAACGTCTAGGGGTGGATTCCCGGGAAGGTCTGAGCAGGGCCGGGGTCCAGCTCTGTCAGAGGCGTCCGAAGAGTCAGTGCCTGGGCCTGGTGGTGGCCACCCCGAGCAGCAAGGCGCCACAGCTGTGAGGACACCAACGTGTCCTGCCAGATTCAGAATGGCCAGGACAGGATTAGTTTCCGTGTGGGGAGACACCGAGGGGGACACAGCTGGAGGAAGTGCCTCGTCACTAGCATTAGTCACCGCGGTCCTGAGGTGTAAGGGCGAGGAGCCGGGAGGGCGGGACCTGACCGTCACGCTCCCGCCGCCAGTCAGAGGTCCCGGGAGGCCAGGCAGCGAAGGGCACCATCCCCTGGCCTTACTCTCTTCATGTGGGAAGCACCGAGGGCTGTGTCCGGTCAGTTACTGCAGAGACCGTGGGAGGGTAGCTGGGCAGTGTTTCCAAAATCTCCTGTGGCCGGACCCGCAGCCAGAACGGAGAGCCTTAGATGAACAAGGTTTCTCATCCAACACCGCTTTGATAATCTTGTCGTGGGGCCTATTCTATGTATGCTAGGGCCCTGAGCGATGTCTGTGCTCCCCTGGGTGCCACAGCATGCCCTGTCCCCACTCTGACCAGCAAAAACATCTCCACATTTCCAGCTGTCTGCTGGCACGGGCCAAACAGCCCAGGCTGAGATCATTAGGTAGCAAAAAGCCCAGGCTGAGACCTACCTTCTCTAGGACACCTCCAGGTAAACGGGATGCGGTCCTCTGGTAAAAGTATCTTACAAAAATAAAATGCACGGTACTCAGACAGATGCAGCAAGAGCATGAGAAGAAAAGATCTTCAAAACAGAAAATTAGCTTTTTTTCTGCAATCATTATCAATACTAGACCTTCCTCCCTACCTCCTTCCCTCATTACTGAGTTCTTACTATGTGTAAAGTACTGTTTCAAGTGCTGGGAATTGTCCATGTCCAGTCAAATGCCTCGAGGAGTGTGCATATCTAGAATATAAGCTTTTAGGATTAGATTTTTCACATACATGATTTTGGGGAAATTCACCCAAGTTGTTGCACCTGTCAGTAATTCATTCGTTTTTATTGCTGAGTAGTGTTCCATGGAATCTATAATAATAAAAGTATAATATGCTAATTAGACTGATGTCCGTCTGGACGTCCTTCCTTCTGGACAAAGCCGCAGTGGACGAGGCCACAGCAGAGGCCCCTGGAGGCGGCCGAGGCAGGCGGGGCCAGTGCCAAGGTCCTTGCATTAATTCCGTGCATCAGGCCTCTAGTGGACTCATGACTGTCAAAGACCATATGGATTGTAGGGTTTGGCTGTTAAAACAAAGACACGATGAACCCTGTGAACAGCTGTTTTCTGTGTGAACTTAAGTCTTCATTTCTCTGAAGTAGATACCCACTGTCTGACAGCTGGGTCCGGTGGCATTACAGGTTTACTTGTATAAGAAACTGCCAAACTATTTCCCAGAGCGACTGTCCCCCATCTTACATTCCCACCGGCAATGAGTGGCTCAGGTTCTCTGCATTCGGTGTTGTCACTAGGTAATCATTAGCCTGATCAGTGTGTAGTGGTGTGTTTTCTAATTAAAAAAATTTTTCAATTAAACTTTTAAATATAGTTTTATTGATTTATTTGTGTGTGTGTGTGTGTGTGTGTGTGTGTGTTTTAGAAGACCGGTGCATGAATTCATGCATGGGTGGGGTCCACCAGGGGGAGGAGACATGGGCGGTTGGCTGGCCCTGCCTGCTGGTTGAACTCCTGGTGGAAGGGACAATTTGCATATTAGCCTTTTATTATATAGGATATACACTGAGTGGCCAGGTTATTATGCGTTCAGAGATCATAATAATCTGGCCACTCAGTGTATTCTCCTGTTCAGTGGGTTATTTCTTTGTTTTGTTGATGATTTCCTTTACTATGCAAAATTTTTTTGTTTTATCTGGTTCCATTATTTTTTTTTCTTCTGTTTCTCTTGCATGAGGAAGTATGTCAGAAAAAAAATGTTATTAAGAGAGATGTCCAAGATTTTGCTACCTATGTTTTTTTCCTAGGATTTTGTTGGTATTGACTCTTACATTTAAGTCTTTAATCTATTTTGAGCTACTTCTTGTATAGAGCATAAGAAAGGTGTCTAATTTCATTTTTTGCAATTATCTGTCCAATTTTCTCAACACCATTTATTGAATAAACTGTCTTTATCCCATTATATGTTCTTGCCTCCTTTAACAAATATTAGTGGTTTTTTCCTGGGATCTCTATTCTGTTCCATTCATCTCTATGCCTGTTTTTATGTCAATGCCATGTTATTTTGATTAACATTGCCTTGTAATATAGTTTGATATCAGACAGCATACTCCCTTCAACATTTTTCTTCTTTTTCAAGATGGCTGTGGTTGTTCAGGGTCTTTTGTGGTTCCATATGTACTTTTTGAATTATTTATTATAGTCCTGTGAAATATGCTATTGGTATTTTGATAGAAAATACATTGAATCTGTAGATTGGTTAGGGTAGAGTAAGCATCTTACAATATTAATTTTTTCTGGCGTGTTTTTAATATGCATTTCCTTGATAGCTAATCACATTGAACATCTTCTCATGTGCTTCTCTGCCATCTGTATATATTCTCCGGTGATGTCTCTTCATGTCTTTTACTCATTTTCTAATTGCACTGTGATTTTACTGTTGAGTTTTAAGGATTTTTGTGTGTTTTTTTGTTTTTGGTTTTTTTTTTAATATGTTTTAGATACTAGTACTCTGTCAAGTATTTAATTTGCAAATACTTTTGCCTGATTTATAGCTTATTTTTATCTTCTTTCACATGGATTTTTCAGAGCCAATACCTTATTTAATGAAGTTCAATTTATCAGTTGCTTTTGGTGTTAAGTTGAAGAACTTCTTGCCTGAGTATTTTCTCCTATGCTTTTAAAAAGCATTTTCTAAACAATAGTTTAAAACTTTACATTTTAGTTTGTGGCAAATTTTAAGCTAATTTCTGAGTAAGGCATGAGGTCTAGGTTGCTGTTCATTTCTTTACCTGTGAACGTCCAGCTTTTCAACACTGGGGATTGAAGATGCCACGCTTCCACCATTGAAATGCTTTTGAACCTTTGTTAAAACACAGTTGGCCATATTCTTATGGGTTAACTTCTGGATCCCCTATTTTATTCCATTGTCTACATGGCTATCCCCCTACCAATACCATACTGTCTTAATTATGTGGCTATATAATAAACCTTAATATTTGGTGGAGTGGTACCCAATATTTCAAAAACAAAGAATTAATCTACTCATTAAGTTATTTGTTAAAGCCTAGAGCCAATTTCTTTTCACATAAGTTTTAGAATTGGCTTGTCTGTCTACAGAAAACGCCTCCTGAGGTTTTGATAGGGTTGCGTTAAAACTCCCAATCATCTTGGGGAGAAATTACTTCTTTGTTACGTTGAGTCTTCCTCTCCAGGAGCATAGTCTGTCCCTTCCTTTGCTTGGGTCTCTCTGGTTCACTTACCATCCTCTCAAACTTTTCAGGAACAGCTCCTGCACTGGTTCTAGTGAGTGCTTCATTTCCTCTGAGCAGCTGTACGGGTATTGATCTTGATGTTAGCTTCTGCGTGCTTGTTGTTAGACTTAGAATGCAGTTACTTTTGGGTGTTGATCACGTATCCATCCTGGGGCCTTGCTGAGCTCACTGGTTAGTTCTAGGAAGTTGGGGTGATTTTTTAAATTGTAGATTCCTTGGAATTTTCTACATGGACACAGCCTTTGCAAATAGAGATGATTTCTTTCTTCCCATTCTGTGTATCTGTAGTTATTGTTACTACATAAGTTAAAGTGTCGACCTTGGACATGTGGGTTCTCAGTTAGAGGACTGGGACACACAGATGGACCTTTCAGTGGCTCTCACTGTTCCTCAGTTTCCTAAGGCACAGTGCCGCCCACTCCCACTAGCATTTCATGAACTGTTTTCTGCCCTGTGTCCCAGTGTGGAAAGTATCTTCGTAATGCTTTCAGGTGAAATGAATCTTTACTTCGAGAAGAATGAGTGCATCATTTTATGTCCACAGGTACTTGTTTGATTGATTCCAAAGTTAACTGCCTCCCCGTTTGCCTGTTGGCAGATGCTGTACATCCAGGCCCTGCCGGGACCTTTCCTCTCGATGGACCCGTCGTCGTTTGTGGATGTTTACGGGTACATCGCGACCCCTCGGGTTTGGAAGCAGAGGTCGGCGTTAACTTGGCGTCTGGGCCCCACCTACCTCTTTGAAGAAGCCGTCTCTATGGAAACTCTGGAAGTTATTAACAAGCTTGGTCCGAGATACTGTGGCAACTTCCAAGCTGTGCCGGCCCAAGGTGGGATGTTCTGATTGATAATGATCTTGTTGATTTTATTTTAAAACCAGACATCCACTTATTTATAGCGTATTTATAGAGTAAACTCAGCACCGGCAGGTCTGTCGGGAAGACCTGTGTACATGGATCGTTATATGTTCACAAGCAACAGAAAATGTCACAAGAAAGGAAATGACCATGTCCTTCATATTTCAGCTCCAAAGCACATGTGGGGGAGAGTGGTGGGTCTCACCATCAGCAAAGAGGAGAAGCGAGTGAGACAAATAAGATCCGTTCCTTTTAATGAAGGAGCTTTTTAACTAAAGTACATGCTGTTCTCAATTATTAAACAGGCAGACACAGCATCCCCATTCGCTATTGATTGTCGGCTGCTGCAGCGGGAGTGCTGCTCGGTGCTCCGCCGAGTTAAGGGGTCAGCTCCCAGTGGGGAAGGGCGCTAAGTGGATCTCGTCCACATGTCTGTGCTGGTGAAGCGCTGGGAGCTGAGTCCCTCTGTCTATGGACCCGGGCCTCCTTCACCTTCCTTTCTTCTGGCAAACAGCTGGCCAAACAGCTGGCCAGGACTGCAAGGGGCCCGGTGTCCAGCCAGCCGCACCGACTGTCCTCCCCGGCCTCTCCAGCCACACCCGGGCCCTCCGGGACCCAGGTCCTGGCATGGCGTCCACACGGGGCACTGTCTGGGACATGCCGCTCACTGGGATGCCTCGGCTGTCAGCCGGCCTGTGTCTCCTCCTTAGTAGGAGCTTTCTTGTCCTTATCATTCTGTTTTGGGGAGCAAGGCTGTGTCCTGGTAGGTGTTGCAAACGTAGCAACTTTGCACTTGGCAGGCCTCTATATCGCAGTAGGGCTAACACTGTGAGATTTACCCGTGATCTTTTACGTGTCAGAGAAGCTCAGGGAGGGAACAACACATGAGACATGTGAACACAACATGCTAGCATACAAAGTAACAGCATGTAACAACATGCCAACACACAATGTAAAAAGAAACGAACGTTCTTTCCATGGTGGCTTCGCCAGGGAGCGGTAGGTATCTCCTCTCTGAGGATTACTTTTCCTTGTGCAATGAGACTGGGAGTGACCGGAGACGTGATACTCTAGGCGCAGATCCTGGTGCAGACACGGCGGCCCTGGTGGCCGAGGAGAGGGTGTCCGTGGGCCTCCACGTGGCCAGCTCGGCCAGCACCAGCGTCGCGGACATCAGAAGCACGTACAACGAGGTGGACAGTCGCCTGATTGCCAAGGAGGTACGCCTGCTCCCGCCCCTCGCTGCCCTTTGGGAACCATGGCCTCAGGGCTGCCTTCGGCTTTTAATGCCGGAGGAGTGCTGAGCGGGGCTTGTGCCTGTGCCGGTGGGGGCATGCGGAGTGCTCCCACTTCATTAGTCGATGGCTCCCCACCCAAAACTCCCCCAGCACTAACTCTTTGATCTGCAATCGCTCAGAGGAGGAAGCAGGGGCTCTCCATTCCTCGGCAGAGCAAGAACAAAGAGAATATTTAAAACCTTTCGCACCGAGCCCTGGAGCTTCCTTTCCGGGTGACCTCCCACCACCACTGCTCTTGCGCACACACACCCCGCAGTGTCCCGGGATGCTCTGTCTGTTTAAACAGTGCCCTTGCAGAGGAGCAGGCAGACCTGCTGGCAGGTGAAGCTGCCGTTAGACTGTTTCCCGTTTCCCGCGTGAATAGCTCCGTGCTCCCTGCTGGTGGCTTGGCTGATGCGTTCCGCCTCCCGCCGTCACAGACGGGCCCCTTTGCTGGCGAGAGGCTCAGGGGGCCCTGCTGGACACGACACGAGGAAGGCCTCACTGGCAGCGCCTTCCGATGGGGGAGGCCAGGGCGGTTCCCGGGCTCTGCGAGCCAGCGAGGCAGGGGTGGAAGTGGAGGGCCCGGCGGGAACGTGGCAACACTGGGTTTGCAGCGCACTCCGCACTGGGTGTGCCGGCCCCTGCCTGCGCCTGGGCTCTCACCGTGGGCCCGTGGGACATGCCTGGCACACTGATAACCCAAGCTGCCCCTCGATGAAGCCGCAGCCAGGGAGGCAGGACGGGAGAGCCCGGCCTTGGGTTCAGTGTGCGTCTTCTGAGAGCCAGGTGCTGGCACTGGGCCAGGCACGGCTCCTCCCCCAGAACGTGTCACAGGCCTGGAGAGGGAGTGAGGAGACCCCGTTTCCACTCTCTCCAGATGAACATCTCATCCCGAGACAACGCCATGCCCGTGCTCCTGCTGAGGAACTGTGCGGGCCACCTCCCCGGCCCCCTCCGGACCATCGGCGCTGTGGCTGTGGGCCACCTGGGTACGTCAGCCTCACCTCCATGGCTGTGTGGGAAGAAGGCTGGTGTGTGCCAGCTCCTGTGCAGCCTGAGTCCTGAGCGGCAGGGAGGGACAGGGCGGTGCCAGGACAGAACGGAAGCTTTGGGGCTTAACCTTGCCAGGGAGTTGCCTCCACACTGACTGAGGTCAGCGCACCTCACCGCATCTAACTGGTAGTAAACGTGGCTGCTCTCCAGCTGGCATCTGGGCACAACGGAGCCCATGTACGGGGCACAGTGGGCCTCTGTGCCATCAGCATTTAGAGCAATGAATGAGTGCAAGCACCCAGGCTGCAGAATGGAGGGGCAGAGGTTGTCTGAGGAGCCAGCAGACTCAGAGGGCACAGAGGCATCTGCCTCCTCCTGCACTCCAGACAGAGACAGAGAGCAGCAAGCTGAAGGACTCAGCACAGATTCTCCCAGTGACTTCAGACTGTCTAAACTCCTGCCCCTCCCCGCTGCCCCCTCCCCCATCCCTCTGTGCACAGGCCCCTCCTCCGCCTCCCCCTGTGCACAGGCTCCTCCCCCTGTCCCTGTGCACAGGCCCCTCCTCCCCCTCCCCCTGTGCACAGGCCCCTCCTCCTCCCCCTGTGCACAGGCCCCTCCCCCTTCTGTGCACAGGCTCCCCCCTGTGCACAGGCCCCTTCTCCCCCTCCCCCTGTGCACAGGCCCCTCCTCCTCCCCCTCCCCCTGTGCACAGGCCCCTCCTCCCCCTCCCCCTGTGCACAGGCCCCTCCTACCCCCCCTGTGCACAGGCCCCTCCTCCTCCCCCTCCCCCTGTGCACAGGCCCCTCCTCCCCCTCCCCCTGTGCACAGGCCCCTCCTACCCCCCCTGTGCACAGGCCCCTCCTCCTCCCCCTCCTCCTGTGCACAGGCCCCTCCCCCAACCCCCTGTGCACAGGCCCCTCCTCCAAGCCAGTCCCCTGTGCACAGTCTCTTCTGTCCTGAATGGCAGGTGGCATGGCTCTGCCAGTGCATTGCCCAGCATGCTGCCAGACTCGGCACCGCAGAGAGGCTGTGCCAGTTGACGGATGCCCTCTGTCGCCCACAGGGGTCAGGGTGTTCCACTCCAGCCCCGCTGCCAGTAGCCTGGACTTCATTGGCGGGCCTGCCATCCTCCTGGGCCTCATCTCCTTAGCCACAGACGACCACGCCATGTACGCAGCCATGAAAGTCCTGCACCTGGTCCTCACCAGCAACGTCATGTGTGACCGCCGGATGCAGCACATCTTTGGGTACCAGGTAACCCCACCCCGACCTGAGTCTGCCTCGCTGGGGGACAGTCCCTCCACAGTGCCTGCTGGAGAAGGGAAGCCCAAAGCCTTGGCTCTGGACGGCAGGCCTCCCTCCGCGCCTGACACTCCTCAGGGGGCCAGCACCTGGCTGCGGCCTGCAGACACTCAGTGGATGTGATAGTGACGGGGAGGTCTGTGGTTGTAGTGAAACCCCAGGGCTGGGGCTTTCGGTAGGTTCCAGTGTTTTATTACACCGACAGAGGCAGCAGCAGGAGGCGTGCCAACTCAGCACTTCGGTATCCGCTGTGGCTGGGGATGTTAGTAACTACTGTGAGCTCTTCCAACAAGGCACAAGCCCTTTATGCTCTCGTGGGGACATGGAGAAGGATGAGGCAGACAGAACCGAGGCCGTTTTAGGAGACACTGAGGGAGAGGCCGTGCTCGGGCTGCAGGGTGCTGCCTCACACGCGGGCAGGAGGCCTCACACATGGGAAGGAGGCCTCACACACGGGCAGGGGTCCTCACGCGCGGGCAGGGGTCCTCACACATGGGAAGGAGGCCTCACACGCAGGCAGGAGGCCTCACGCGCGGGCAGGAGGCCTCACACAGGGGAAGGAGGCCTCACACGCGGGCAGGAGGCCTCACACGCGGGCAGGAGGCCTCACACGCGGGCAGGAGGCCTCACACGCGGGCAGGAGGCCTCACACGCGGGCAGGAGGCCTCACACGCGGGCAGGAGGCCTCACGCGCGGGCAGGGGGCCTCACGCGCGGGCAGGGGGCCTCACGCGCGGGCAGGGGGCCTCACGCGCGGGCAGGGGTCCTCACGCGCGGGCAGGGGGCCTCACACGGAGGAAGGAGGCCTCACACGGGGGCAGGAGGCCTCACGCGCGGGCAGGGGGCCTCACACGCGGGCAGGAGGCCTCACACGCAGGCAGGCCTCACACGCGGGCAGGAGGCCTCACACGCGGGCAGGAGGCCTCACACGCGGGCAGGAGGCCTCACGCGCGGGAAGGGGGCCTCACACGCGGGCAGGAGGCAAAGAGCCTCGTGGAGACAGGAAGGCGGGTGGGCGGCTGGCGTGCTCCGCGGTTGAGCGTCCACTCATGAACCAAGAGGTCACCGGTTGGTTCCCTTCCGGGCCAGGGCACAGGCCGGGTGGCAGGCTTGCCCCCAGTAGGAGGCGCGCAGGAGGCAGCCAATCAGTTTCTCTCTCATTGGTGATACTTCTGTCTCTCCCTCTCCCTTTCTCTCTCGAAAATCAATAAAGACAATTTAAAAAAAGAAAAGAATGGCGACTGGAGGACCAGAGGAGTGGGTTGCCGGGTTTTAGGAAGAGGCGGGGGAGGCCAGGAGCAGCCTGGGTCTCTGCTTTGCTCACGCTGCCTGAGAGCCAGCAGACACTGTGCTGGGCACCGGGGTGCGGCTTCTCCCTCCCAGGAACTCACAGTGTGTCTTAGTCTGTTCAGGCTGCTAACGAAACACCATAAACTGTGTGTATGTGTGTGGGGGGGAGGTGTGGTAATAAACAACAGACATTTGTTCTCACAGTTCTGGAGGCGGGAAGTCCAAGATCGGTGTGGCAGGCGTGTCTGGTGAGGGCCTGCCTTGTCCTCACAGGGCGGAGGGTGAGGGGGCACCAGAGGTCTCCTTACAGGGACTCTAATCCCACTAGAGCACATGTATCAAACACAAGGCCCGCGGGCCAAATCCGTCCCGCCAGGCCTTGCAATGTGGCCCGCACCGCGCTGTCATCACTGCACTCCGCTGCGTTTCCATCACAATGACAGTTTCTGACTGTTCAGTAAACCATTCGGCCCGCGATTTAGGCTGGATTTTAGATTTTGGCCCCTTCTCTGATTGAGTTCGACACCCCTACACTAGAGCCTCCGCCCTTGTGACTTAATCACCCCAAAGGCCGCACCTCCTAACAGCGTCACCCTGGGGATTAGGTTCCAATATGTGAATTTTTTTGGGGGGAGGACATCAACAATCAATTTATATCACCATCTAACAGGACAGGCAGAAAAGCATTATGAGACGAAGACTTTGCACACTTCATTTGAGCAAAGAGCCCGCCAGAGTCGGACTGAATGTGCACAGGGTGGCAGAAGGAGGAATCCCAGAGCTCTCCTTGTGGCTTAAACAAGAAGCATTTCAGGCATTTACGTCTTCATGGAAGTTCAGAGGGAGGCTGGCAGTGGTGAGGGAGGGGCAATGCCAGCTCCTGCAAACAAACAAGGTGATTACTGTTTTTTGCCCACCTTGCCTCTTTCTAAAGAGCCCCATCCTACCGCATCCCTTCTCCTTCACAACATGAATGCCCAGTGGCACGGCCCAGACAGTTTGTGGTCCGTTCGCCCCGAGGCACATGCTCCGTGAGGTGACAGCAGGGCCGGGTCTTCAGCTCTCCCGCTCGCTCAGGAGGGGTCTCGTCCTTTTTCAGATGCTTACTCTGTACTTATCTGCTGATTTGCTGGGTGGATTTGAGAGCATGAGGAGAGCATATATCTTTCTAATTATTATTTTCATCAAACTTACTACCCACTTCTCAGCCTAGGTGACATGCTGCACTTCATAGGATGGGTTTTCATGGCGTGGGAAAGGCTAGTGTTCTGGACCAGCATTAAAAATGTGAGCAGCTTCCCAGCATGGCTGCGGGGAAAGGACAGGGTGAGCCACTGACAGCAGTGGTGGAGAGGGAAGGACCAGAGATCTGCCTCCAGGAAGCATGGGTTTTCATCTCAGAAATGCTGAGTAATCCTGGGGAAGCTTGGGACAGGGAGGTGGAAAGATTTATGCTTTCGAATGACCTTTGACACGAGTGTGGAAGTGGATCGGAGGGGTGAGATTTGAGCAGGAGACTGAGGTAGAACCTGTCTGCTATGTGACCGCATTCCTGACCTGGGAAGACTTGGGTTCTTGTGAGCAGTTGGGAAGACCGCTCAGGAGAATAGCTGGTGCGTGTGCCAGAGGGCAGGAGGCAGGCAGGAGGAGGCCCTGGCACCCCCTAGGTTTGAAGCGTGTGTGAGACCAAAAGTAAACTGCCAAGTGGGGTAGATGGCTCGAGCTCAGAGGGACACGCTGAGCTGGGTATAAATGTGAGTCATCAATATGATGCTATTTAATCCAAGAAAATTGATGCAATAATCAAAGAGGAGTAGAGAGAACAGAGAAGGGAACTAAGGAGGAAGAAACAAGGAGCTAATCTTGTAGATTGAAAATGTGATTAAAGCCAACAAAGGAGATTGTGAAGAAAGAGGGCAGATACACCAAAGAGAACTGCTGGAGATTCCGAAAGAAGAAAGTATTTGGGGAAGGCCAGTGTATCAAACGATGCTCAGAATGAAGCAAACTCAGTGCAGCACCGGGAAGTCATTGGTGACCTTGCTGAGGCAGCTGGGCAGGTGCAGCAGCAGCCCGCTGAGGGGGTGGAGGTGAGGACCCAGGTGAGGAGTGGAGCCGGATGCCCCCACAGAGCTTTCAGGAGGTCGGCCTGAGGAGAGGAGCAGCAACGTGGGCCAGAGCTAGAGATGCGGGGTCAGGGGAGGGCTGTTTTTAAGCAGAGAAATACTAGAGCCTTCTGTTGGTAGACGGAAGTGACATAGAGGGAGGGGAAGAGGGAGAGAGAGAGGGAGGGAGAGAGAGGATTCAGTCCTTGGGAAAGTGAGGAGTGGGCTGGAGGCCGGGCAGGACGGTGCTTGTGAGGAAGGAATGGGAAGGCGAGCACGCTCTGTCGGATGGTTCTGTCTTCTCAGCAGAGCATGGGAGCATGAGGGGGGGTGCAGGAGGGAAGGGACGTTGGGGAGGAAGAAGAGATGAAATCTTTCGGACAGGAGACCCAGCTTGCTAGAAACAGAGTTAGACTGCGTACCGCTGGGCACTCGACACCAGCAGTGAAACGTGAAGCAGCCGGTGGGGGTGGCTTTTCCCAAGCGGCTTCGGCCCCTGATTGTGAGCTGTGGGCAGGAGGGGGTGCCGCCAGGTTTCAGATGTGTCAGAGGACGGACCAGAACAACCTCAGAAGATCCTGAGTGTTTGATGGTCACGTTGTCTGGGTTTGGGCTGCTATGACATGATGCCGGAGACTGGGTAGCTGGTAACCACCGACATTCGTTTTCGCTTAGTTCTGGAGGCCGGGAGGCCAGGGCGCCGGCCTGGTCAGGTGGGGTGAGGGCCCTTTTCTGGACGCGGAGGCCTGGCTGATGGTCCTCATGGGGCAAGAGCAGAGAGGCGAGGTCTCACCCTCTTGTAGGGACACGGGCCCCTTTCTGAGGCTCCAGGCTCGGACCCCATCTCTTCCTACACCACGAAGGACTCACCTCCAATCGTCACCACCCCGCCAGGCGAAGGTCTCAGCACAGACTTTGGAAGAACAGACCTTCCGGCTGTCAGACAAGGACGGCTTCCCAGTGGCCTGGAAAGGGCCTGAGCGGATGGGAAAGGGAAAGGGGTGGACGGGTCCACATCCGGGCGCAAGGCCCCGGGCTGTGGGAGAGCTGAGCTGGAGCCCGAGGGGAGGGATGGGGGAGAACCGGAGCCAGCGGTGGGCTCCACATCCTGACTCTGTGAGGCGGAGCTCAACAGCAACCAGAGGCTGGGGCTCCGTCACTCTGGGCTCTGAGCTGGGCCGGGCCATGGGTGCCAGTGCCGTCCGGCACTGTGCCGGGAGCTGCCAGTCCCCAGGGTCTGGCACAGCTGGTGGCACGTCTGGTGGCTGCAGCCGGAGTGAGGGGTCATCAGGGTTTGTGGGGAGCTGGTGTCTTCCTGGTGGCCTGGCAGCAGGTATGGGCAGCTGTGCGCCTAGGGCCCGGTGAGGCGGAGAAAGAGCCCTGAGTGTCAGGAGGAAGCCAGGAGAGAGCGAGGGCTTGGGGACAGAGGAAGAGGCGGGGGAGCAGGCCTGTGGAGGGTCGGTCCCAGGAGCGGAGAGGTGGACGGAGAGGTGGGAAGCAGCGCGGCAGTCGGTGTGTGAGCTGCTCGGGAATAGGCGCTCCAGGCAGGGTGCCAGGCGGCTCAGCAAAGGAGAGCCTCAGAGGCACTGGCACCAGCTGCTGTGCGTTGACCTTCCAGGTGATGGCATTTCTCCTGAGGAAAAAGAGCTCCCTGCTCACCCACCGCGTCTTCCAGCTGATCCTGGCCATGGCGGGAACTGCCGAGCTGGGCTTCGGGACCTCCGCCCGCACCAACCTCGGGGTCTTCCAGCACATCCTCTGCAACTTCCAGGTAAGCAGGAGATGGGGGGGGACTGCAGGGGTGTGTGAGGGGGAGCCTGCAGGGGTGTGTGAGGGGGGAGCCTGCAGGGGTGTGTGAGGGGGAGCCTGCAGGGGTGTGTGACGGGGGGCCTGCAGGGGTGTGTGAGGGGGAGCCTGCAGGGGAGTGTGAGGGGGAGCATGCAGGGGTGTGTGAGGGGGGCCTTCAGGGGTGTGTGAGGGCAGCCTTCAGGGGTGTGTGAGGGGGAGCCTGCAGGGGTGTGTGAGGGGAGCAGCCTGCAGGGGTGTGTGAGGGGGAGCCTGCAGGGGTGTGTGAGGACGGCCTGCAGGGGTGTGTGAGGGGAGCAGCCTGCAGGGGTGTGTGAGGGGGAGCCTGCAGGGGTGTGTGAGGGGGAGCCTGCAGGGGTGTGTGAGGGGGAGCCTGCAGGGGTGTGTGAGGGGGGCCTGGCTTCTTGATGGCCGATGGCTGTGAAGGGAAGCCCCAAAGGCTTGAGAGCGGAGGGCCAGCTTCACAATAGAATCCCGCCACTAGTGGCCCGGGCAAGTCTCCTGGCCTCTCTGAGTTGCAGTTTTTGATGGTGAATAGAGGTCAGCCTCTCCCGTAAGCCAGATGCAACGTGGGGAAGGCTTTTGGACTGTAGGGCCGGACTATACATATGGGGGTCAAAGAGCACGAGCCGATTCCTCTGGTGCCTGCCATTCACAAACGCTCCCTTAAAGGAGTGACTGAGAACACCAAGGGACGGAGGGCCCTGAGGCAGCTCAGACAGAGGTGGCAGGCCCATGGAGGAAGCGTCCTAGACTGCGTGCACACTGAGGTCCCTGGGGCAGTGATGGCAGGAGGCAGCCCCTCCGTGCAGCTGCCCAGCCTGGACACGTGCCAGAGGCTCCGTGTGCTGGTGGGAGAGAGGCAGGCACAGGGCAGTGAGAGCTGGGTGAGCTCAGCCTTGCAGCTCAGGCTGGGCGGAGTTTGACAGAGGCTCCCAGAGGGACCTCCAGGTCCAGGGCCTATTTGAATACCTGGAGGATGAAAGCAGCCAGGGGACTGATAACAAGGGACTTGGGGAGCACCTTCCAGGAGATGAGGCAGAGGGGGAGGGTGGAGACGGCTAAAGACTGAGCCACAGGACATGCATTTTAGTCCATGTGTGCCAGAGTCAATGGAAGTATTTTTAAAACATTTTAAAGTTAGAAATAATATATGCTTATTACAGAACTAGAGGCCCATTGCAGGAAGATTCCTGCAAGAATAGGGCTTCCTACAGCCTTCTCTGCCACCCGCCTGCTTCCCTCCCTTCTCCGAGCCCTGCCTGCTTCCCACCACCCCACTTGCTTCTCCACAGCTTCGCTCCCTTCTGCAGCTCTTGGCTTTCTTCTATGCTGTAGTCAGTCTTTGTCTGAATATGCAAATTAACTGCTAGCTTGGTTGGGTTAATTTGCATACTCACTTCTGATTGGCTTGTGGGCATAGCAGAGGTACAATCAATTTGCATGCTTTTTTTTTTTATTAGATAGGATGCTTTAAATTAGATAAAAGTAGGCAGCGGGTGGGTGCGGGGTGGACTATTTCTGAGACACAGACAACTGTTGTCGACCTCGAGTGCATGCTTTGTTAAGCTTTCTATTAGTATTGTTACATTTTTTATCTGTTATGATCTTGGTGTGGATATTATTAGTCCTATCCTTTCCCATTTATCAATTTACTAGAGGGTCCCTCGGCCTTGCTTGCACCCTCTTGCAATCTGGGACCAATCCAGGATGTCGAACAGCTGCTTTCATTTCGATCCCCACAGGCCTGATCCAGACAGGAGAGAGCCCTATCCTGTGCATTGAGAGTCTGTCCCCTTGTGGTCAGTGTGTGACATAGCAACTAGTCAACTGGTTGTTCATTTGTTCTGTCGCTTAGGCTTTTGTATGTACAGATTATGGACTTTGCAAGCATTGCTCCGAGGTCAGGATGGAATCTGTGCTGTGCCTGACATCATTCTTGTGTTGTCAAACTCCTAGGTTATGTTCATGTATTGTTATAAATGAGCACTGTTATATTATATACAGTATTTTTGTGCATGCATTCCCCTCAATTAAACAATTCCTTGGGATTATTAAAAGCTTTATAAATAAATTTTGTATTATTGATAAGTCTGGCTAAATTGCTGATACCCTGAGGTGTTAGTTAGAGAATGACACGTTAGGATTTTACTTTAGGTCTATTTCTCAGGGAACAAGACTCCCAGGCAGGGAGATGGTCCGAAGATTATTGTAGAAATCCAGTGGGAGAGTTTGAAACCTGAATTGCTAAAAGGCAGTGAGGTAAAGAGGATCAATGAGGATTATAATTCAAATGAGAATTGGTTTAGACCGAAGGACAAGGAAAGCACAGTGGGAAGGCTGCTGGGAGCTGGGCATGGAGGAAATTTATAACTCTCGATGTGCCGTCAGAAAGAGAACATTCTAATTCATGAACAGAGGCTTCAGGTTAAGAAGTGGGAATGACCAAAAAACAAAACAAAACAGAACCAGAAACTAAAAACAAACTGAATTCCAAGACCGAAAGAGGGAATAATAAAGAGGAGAACAACTGTTTTAATAGGAAGGAAACAGCCAAAGAAAGGATCAAATAGGACAATAACTAGCTCTGCTAAAATAAACTGCTAAGATTGGCTGGGATAAAAGACAGGAAGGACGCAAAATAATGCTGGCAAGGTGAAAGGAGGGAGAGCATAGGGATGAGCAGGATGAGGAAAGGAGGGAGAGCCATAGGATGAGCAGGGTGAGGGGAGGAGGGAGAGCCATGGATGAGCAGAGTGAGGGGAGGAAGGAGAGCCATGGGATGAGCAGGATGAGGGGAGGAGGGAGATCCATGGGATGAGCAGGGTGAGGGAAGGAGGGAGAGCCATGGGATGAGCAGGGTGAGGGGAGGAAGGAGAGCCATGGGATGAGCAGGGTGAGGGAAGGAGGGAGAGCCATGGGATGAGCAGGGTGAGGGGAGGAAGGAGAGCCATGGGATGAGCAGGAGGAGGGGAGGAGGGAGAGCCATGGGATGAGCAGGGTGAGGGAAGGAGGGAGAGCCATGGGATGAGCAGGATGAGGGGAGGAGGGAGAGCCATAGGATGAGCAGGATGAGGGGAAGAAGGAGAGCCATGGATGAGCAGGGTGAGGGGAGGAAGGAGAGCCATGGGATGAGCAGGATGAGGGGAGGAGGGAGAGCCATGGGATGAGCAGGGTGAGGGAAGGAGGGAGAGCCATGGGATGAGCAGGGTGAGGGAAGGAGGGAGAGCCATGGGATGAGCAGGGTGAGGGGAGGAGGGAGAGCATGGGATGAGCAGGGTGAGGGGAGGAGGGAGATCCATGGGATGAGCAGGGTGAGGGAAGGAGGGAGAGCCATGGGATGAGCAGGGTGAGGGGAGACAGGAGAGTAGGGGTGGCACCTTTGTGCCAATAAATTTGAACCCTAGCTCATCTGGACAATCTCCAAGAAAATGTACGTTTCCCAAACTCACTCAAAAAGAAATTAAAAAAAAACTTAAATGGTCTCATAATCATCAAATAAATGGAATCATATTTATTGATTTTTAATCCTCACCTGAGGACATTTTCCATTGAATTTTAGGAAGAGTGGAAGAGAGAGAAATAACGATGTAGGAGAAACACATTGATTGGTTGCCTTTTGCACCCGCCCTGACCAGGACCAGACTGGGAAGGAGCCTGCACCTGAGGCATGTGCCTTTGACCAGAATCAAACCCGGGACCTTTGGTCTGCAGGCCAACACTCTATCCACTGAGCCACACCGGCTAGGGCTGAAGCCACTGCTTTAGCATCTTATAAACAAAATCCACAAGGAAGGTGGCAGCCGGGTGTCCGTGGAGAAGTTCCACCTGTCAGGAAGCAGGCTCTCCCAGCCTTAAAAACTTCCAGGAAACCGGAAAAGGAGCAGTCCCAGGTTATTTTATTGGCTAATCTTTATGCCTGAGCCAAAAAAAACTAGTATGGGAACCTCAAAAATGAAAGCCAATCTTATTCATTACTGTAGCTCTCCCTGTCCTCAGGAGATTATCAGCGAATGGAGCCCGGCCAGGAGGCCCCTGTGGCCTGGTCTGAGATGAGCACCGGGCTGTGAAGGCCGCAGGCAGAGACCAGAGAGCACGCCCCTCCCAAACCCTGCTTCAGGCCCGGCCGGGTCCAGGCATCCCCGCCCGGCCGGCCCAGCAGCTGCCTGTGCAGGCCCACGCTCCCGGGCTGCTTCTGGAACCGCCATGGCACCAGCCGCCCGGGAGCCGGCGTCCCTGGGTGAGCTGGTGCTTATAAAGCTGAAGTTGAGAAAGCAAGCAGCCCGTAAACACCAAAGTAAAACAAAATAAACATTTAAGATTATGAGGAGAGTTTGGAGTAAATGAGGGCAGTGATGTGCGTATTGTATTTGGAGGTCACTTGGAGGTGATGACAAACTAATGAAAATAATTAAGGGGTCAGAGGAAGGCGAAGAGTGGAAGGAGGAGGGGAGAGAGGCAGGCTTTTGAAGAGAGAGAAGAAAACAGAGGGAGGGAGTTTCAGGGCTTAGGACAGGAGACGAGACCCATTGGAGGCCAAGAGGAGGAAGGAGTGGAAAAGGGCGGGTACAATCCCAGTGGGAGGATCGGCTATTAACAGCACCAGGCCTTAAAGAGGGTGGGATTGGAGGCAAGAACATCGGTTACAGGAGAAGGGGGATCTGTGATGCCTGGACAGACAGTGGAGGGGGCCGGGAGTTGAGAAGCAGCAGGGACAGGAAGTTGAGGGTAAGCAGGTCTTAGGTTTCTGGTTTTTAAAAGGGACAGGCCGATCACTGGGGCATGTGCCGTGGCCTCAGTGGGAGAGAGCACAGTGGGACACACGATCCATTTGACATTTAAGAAGAGTAGGGGTTGTAAGACAGGAGAAGCAGCAGAAGATTCAACTACTACATCTCCCAACCCGTGTGGTGCAATGCAAAGGGATTTCCGAAAGAGTGAGGCAGCGTCCGAGGTGCTCTGGCAGCCTGGTACCGTTCCAGTGCCCTGGAAGGGAGGGGGCTGTGCTGTGCGGGGAGGAGCAGGGGCACAGCATGGCCTTTGTTCAGAGACTGCCTTTGTGCGTGAAGAACCGCCCGTACAGGGCCCTGCATGTGTGCCTTGAGGTGCCTGTGTCATCATGTGAGGTCCATTACTGACCCACAGCTACCTGTGTCATCACGTGAGGCCCATTGCCGACCCACAGCCACTTGTGTCATTGAGAGAGGTCCATTACTGACCCTGTGCATCAGACTCCAGGATATGGCTGTCGGGGGGCACAGGGAGGAGGCAAGAGGGAGTTAGAGCGGGCTCTGAAGCCAGGCTCTGCCGATGAGTACCTGAGGGTCGGCAGGCGAGTCTCTTAGTATCTGGGAGCCTCAGTCTCGCTACTGCAGACATCATTTCCGAGCTTTACCAGGCACTTCTTGCCACTGCCAGTGCGTGCTTTGTGAGCGTGAGCTCTTTTTGGTGCTAGATGAATGCACTGTTATCATCCTACACCTGGCGTGGGGCCTTAGGGAATGACTGTGTTTAGAGATAAGACAGTTGAAGCCTCTAAAGGGATGGAGATGAGTCACGGAGGATCGGAGGATCGCCACCCACTTGGTCCAGAGGACAGACAGCAGCTGCCCTGGTTCACTGTGAATGGAAGCAGCCTCAGTGGCAGCTCACCCCAGACCTCCCCTGGCTGTCCGTCAGGTTCTGCTGCGCAGGAGGGCGTGGGCTGGGCTGCAGGTTCTATGGAGAAAGTGTTGCACGCACCAATCGGGAGTTTAGTTACTAGAGGGTAAAACCGGAAAGGGGAGGCCCATTTTTAATTCCAGTCCTGCCGCTTGCTGGTGTGAATGGACTTGTCACTCTATTGGTCTGTCTCGGCCTCTATTTCCTTGTCTCTGAAGTGGGAACACGGGCCCTGACCTTTTGGATGAGATGAGTCTGGCTTGGGGGCCCTGGGCTGCAGGGCCTGGGCCTGGGCAGACATTGGTTGGCACAGGTATCCTGTTGGAGCTAGACCCATCGTGAAGGGCCAGGTAGCCGTAGAGAGGAGGAGAAATGTGGAGTCTGAGCTTTCCCCTGGCAAAACCCTCACGCAGCCCGGAGCTCGGGTCCGATTCCAGATGGGAAACTGGGCTGGTGACTCCAGGCCTCGGAGACCAGGCCCAGCGCTCTGCACTGGCGCTGCCAAAGGCCGGTCTCGGGCCCTAATTCACCTGCGCTTCTGCTTGTCTTCCAGCTCTGGATGGGAGCCGCGGACAACGTGGAGCAGTCCCTCTTCTCCCACCTCCTGGAAATCCTTCGCTCGCCAAGGTAGGCTGGGCTTTGGCCGCTGGACGCCAGAAGCAAGGGTTTCTCCCCAGGAAAGGGACTGGGAGGGCAGGGCTCAGACGGCTCAGGCTTCTGTAACCAAACTGCCGAGGACAAGGGTGAGGACAGGGTGCCTCATAAGCAGCAGGAGTCTGTCCCTCCCAGGCTGGAGGCTGAGTCTAAGCTGGTGGGTCAGGGTCTGGTGGGGACTCCACCTCGGATGTAAAGGTGGCTGTCTTCTCACTGTCCCTGCACGGGGGAGGGGCTGGGAGTTCGCTGGGGCCTCCTTTGTGAGGGCACCAACCCCATCACGAGGCATCACCTTCGAGGCCTATCCCCTCCAAAGCCCACTGCCCAGGGGTAGGCTTCCACATAAGAATTTAGGGGAATAAGGAGCAGATCAACAGAAAGCCCTAGAGAGTTTCGCTCAGTGGATGGAGCTTTGGCCCTCCTCTGAAGGGTCGCACGTTCAATTTCGGTCAAGGGCATGTACCTCGGTTAAAGGCTCGTTCCCCAGCCCTGATCAGGGCGCGTATGGGAGTCAACCAAGTGATGTGTCTCTCTCACATGGATGTTTCTTCCCTCTCTTCTACTCTCTCAAAAAAAAAAAAAAAATCATCGGGAAAATAACCTGGGGTGAGGACTAACCAAAACAACAACACAGTTTGGGGTCACAGCATTCAGTCTACAGCAGCACCTTCCCCATGGCTCACGCATGTGGGCATCTGTGTCTCCCCTGCTGGTCTGGGGCCTGGGAAGCAGTTTCCTGGCTCTGGTGTCAGGGCTGAGTATGGCCAGCAGAAGGGGCACACCTCTCCCACCCTCTCTCTGCTGGTGTCTCCCGCCAGTCACCCGGAGGCAGGGCAGTCCGGGCTCCATTCACCTGGGAGGCAGGGCAGTCAGGGTGCCAGTCACCCGGGAGGCAGGGCAGTCAGGGTGCCAGTCACCCAGGAGGCAGGGCAGTCCGGGTGCCAGTCACCCAGGAGGCAGGGCAGTCCGGGCTCCAGTCACTGGGAGGCAGGGCAGTCCGGCTCCAGTCACCGGGAGGCAGGGCAGTCCGGGCTCCAGTCACCCGGGAGGCAGGGCAGTCCGGGCACCAATCACCCAGGAGGCAGGGCAGTCCGGTGCTTTTGGTTGCAGGTGGTGGAACCTCCAACCAAGTCGGGAAGGGAGGGAGAGGAGTGGAGGGAGGAAGTGGGGAGAGGAATCCATTGCTCACACAGTTGAAGGACCGAAGCTCCCCTGGAGTGGGCCACTCACACCCTTTATCGGAGGTCTGCCCCCTCCAGTCTCTGCTTCTTCCTGCTGTGTCCTTTCTCAGCCCCTGTGGCAGTCCCTGCAGGTGCCTCAGGGCCCCTCCTGGTTTGGCACAGAGAGGGAGGGCTGCTAGGTCCCCCACAGGCGGAGAGGAGCAGGACTGCACCCCGGAGTGGAGGGGGGTTAGGAAGGAGTGGTCCCCAAGAAACCCAGGGGCTGTGACCAGGATAAGGGGGGAGGGAGGCAGGGGAGGCAGTGTCCCCATTGCATTTCACAGGCTCCCGGGGCTGCAGGGGGAGAGGGAACGAGGCCTACGTGCAGCAGGGAGACAATGCAGAAAGCAGTCAGCCCAGCGCTGCCATGAGGAAGGCAGGAAGATGGAGGGCGTGGGGGTTGCTCACAAACAACAGACACACTGAACTGGGCTGCCTTGGCTGCTCCTGAGTGTCAGGCACGCGCAGTGTGACAGACGTTAGCGCTAAAAGGCACTTCAGGAAGGAGCCTTCCACCCATTGCACCACCCTCCACCCCTGCTTTCTTTCTCATTCCCACTCTCTCTGCACCGGTGTGTTCTAAGAGGTGAGCATGCACCCGGAGCTGTTTTCTAGGGGAGGGGGGAGGGGAGGATGGGAGTAGAATTTACAGGAAAGAGCACGTGATGAGCTGGAGGAGGGGTCCAGGATGCTTGAATTCTGCCTGGTCCCCTGACACCGGCAAGTGCTCATCCCCCTGGAAGTTTGGGGCAGCAGGCAGAGCACCCATCAGTCGGCTCGCCCGGCCGGGCCTGGGGTGGGGGGCACTCAGGGTTACACTCTAGTCGGCTGTCTTTGCTCTGAGTCTCGGAGACCACCCTCAGGTCCCCTGAGGCTTAGCCTGAAGCCTCAGTAGCTGCCTTTGCTGGCAGTTTCCAGACTGGAGGGCGCAGAGCCTCCTCCCCAGGGACTCACACTCCCAGACTTAGATTTGATGGCGGCTGGAGGCATTGGAGCCCGAGGGCCACAGGGCATGTGCCTGGAACACCGTTTTAGCAGAAACACAACAAACTCGGTTCATTCCAGTAATAGCTTTCCTTGCCTCTCTCCTGGCTCACAGGGAAGGGCCGAGGAGTGCTCGTGTGGCCCACCAGGCACAACTCATACCCAGGCTCGTCTTCCTCTTCAGTGAGCCAGGCCTTGCCCCCTCCAGGATCCCTGCCATCATCGCCATCTTGGGCTGGCAGCTGAAGGGCCACTTCAGTGTCCAGGACTTGCTCAGGTACTGCACCCAGCTGCCCAGGGCCAGGCAGGGCCAGGCTGGTTTACCAGGGACCAGGCTCAGCCCTCCCCTGACCACTCACTCAGCAGCCCTCCCCTTCAGTGCGGGCATGCTCCAGGTTCCTGCTGAGAGAAGAGTGCATGTGCAGGACCCTGGCAGGGCTGTGGGCTCGCTCCCCAGTGCTGACACACCTGCTGTGCCAGGAATTCAAGACTTTACAGGGCACAGCCATCCCCACTGGCTGAAGACTCAGGGCACCTGCCTTTTGCAGACTTTCCAACAGCCCAGCCGTGACATTTAACCTCGTCCGTCTTCACCGGCTTCTGCTGATCTGGCAGAGCACAAGTTAACTGCTCTGGTGAATCCTGACAAACACCAGAAGTCTCTGGAAATACTGCATTAACCACAGAATAAATGTGTGCTTCCCCGAACCCTGCCTTGCAGCCTCATTGGGGTGTCATGTGTTTTCAGCAACATGGCTGAGCCCGCCTGAGCCTGTCCTCCTCTCTGTTAAGGGTCGCGCTGTTCGTGGTGTACACCCTCCAGCCCGCCTCGGTGGACGAGCGGCAGATCTGCGTGGATGGGGCCCCGGAGACCTCGGGGCCTGGTGAGGAGATGGTCCAGGCCACCAGGCTGAGGGCCACACGTAGTGGGCCAGGCTGTATCGGGGGGCAGGGGGGTGCTGAGACAAAGGAGGGGAAAGCACTGGAGATGAGGTTTGTTCCCAAATAGGAGCTGTGAGGTCATAGCGTTATGATTAGGATTATACATCCAGCTAAACTGCATATTCTCTCTTTCTGGCCTGGATGGTTTCCGATAACACTCAGTCTCCTGTAGCCCAGCCCGGGGGGGGGGGGGGGGGTAGTAGCTGGTCCCGCCATGCCTGCCTTCCCACTGCCCGCTGGCCCCTGCTCCAAGCCCGCTCCCGCACTGGGAAGCCCTGTAGGGCCCAATCCCAATGCTGCCTGCTTCTGTGTTGCCGTGCTGCTCCCTCCGCAGGGATGTCTGCCCTGCCCATGCCGGCCGCACTCGCCATCCCAGTCCCTCTGAGCCCCTGGCCCCCTCTGTGCTCCACAGCCCGGGCTCCTCTGTGCACAGGCTGGACTGTATCTCTGTCTCACCCCACCGGGTCCAGAGCAGCAGCTGTCGTGTTCCATGTCCCCTCTGCTGGGGCCGGTGTGAGGGACCAGGCACTGCCACTCTGTCCTGGCCCTCCAGATGTGCAGTCTGGCTCAGGAGCCTCAAACCCATGAGCCATTTTAATTACTGGAAATGAAGTGTAGTGAAAAAGTGCATCCCTTAGTCACACCAGCCACATTCCCAGGGCTGATGACCACAGGAGGCTGGTGGCTACGGCATGAACCGGGCTGACACAAAAGATTCGCCTCGCCAGTGCTGCTCAGTCTAAACAAGTTCTCTCTTCTCCTAGATCTAGATGGAAAGTAGGCATTAACATTTCCATTAGCAGTGGAGGAAACTGAGGCTCAGACATTAGGGCCTTAATAAGAGCGTGGGCCAGAATCAAATAGAGGGGGATCTGACACCGCGTCTTCCACAAGGTCATCAGTTCTATCACTACAGCACGGTGTCTGCCCACAGTGGGCTGTGACATAACAGGCCAACAAGGGAGTGAAGAAATGGAAAATGAGCCAACCGCCCTTCTTATATAGACACCACTCAGAATCTTTTGTGGGAATATCACCTGTAGAGACAGTGTTAACCTGTCCCTTGGGGCCATAATGACATTCAGAAGTTCAGCTCCTTTCCCCACTGGATCTGTAACCTCTTTTTATTCCTCAAGCTCCAATTTTACCACAGCATTGGTGGGCCAAAGCCTCGCCTGGGAGCTGCTGGGGAGCAGGGCCCAAGGTGGAGAGCAGGGTCCTCACCTGCTACCCACAATGCCTCGCTAGACCTGGCAGTTTAGATGCTCAAGAAACATTGCAGCTCATGATAATTAAAGCATTCCTCTTCTGGAAGATACATGTTAAGGATTGTGTGTGTGTGTGTGTGTGTGTGTGTGTGTGTGAAAGAAGAGAGATTGAAAACATCTCTAGTTAGAAGCAACTTTAAGAACATTTTCTGAAAATATTTTTAAAGCATTGTATTGAAGTCTAGAATGGAATGACAAAATGTGGAGTCCCCTCCATGGCCTAACGTCTGAATGAAATAAGCATTTGGTGACTGTGATGCTTACTGCAGAAATAAGTTTCTCTACATCCGTTCCCTCTCAAATCTAAATGGCCTCTTTTGTAGCTGGAAGCCAAACATCTGGAAAGACAATCTGGCTCAGAAACCAGCTGCTGGAGATGCTGCTCGGTGTAGTATCTTCCTCCCAGCTTCATCTGTCCTCTGAGTAAGTAGCCCCAGGAAGCACGATTTGGCATTAGGCTGCCTCATCATCACCATCACCACCAGCACCACCATCATCCTTATCACCATCACCACCAGCACCACCAGCACCACCATCATCTTTATTACCATCATCACCATCACCACCAACACCCAACTCATCCTCATCAACCCCATCACCCTCATTACCATCATCACCATTCGTAACGAAAGGTTCATTAACCTTTCGTTAATGAAAAGCTAGTATCTCAGAGTTAGCTGTCTGCAATGTGTTTCCTGCACTAGTCAGAAAGAAAATTGTATTCTCTCCACCTGATAAAGCAGACCTTGCCCTAAGATATTCCAATGAAAATGTTTAATGGCATAGGAACTCAGATTTGGTATAATTATAATAAACTTTTGTCACCATTGCTCCAGTGTAAGTGTTATTGTTTTGGCAGTTGTGACAATTACTAATTTTGATGTACTTTACTTGGCAGACAATAGGATAGAGAAAATGGTTAGCCTAAATAACATCAATCAAGGAAAAGGCTTGCCAAATTCTCTTGCTCTTTACTGTTATTTACCTTGTTATTTTCCCAAGTTGGAAAAGGAAGTATCTGCCTTCAATCAACTTTCAAAACAATGTATAATCATAACATTCCATCAACGCTCCCACTGATTGCTTTACCTTCAACCATGGAGTCATTTATTTACCGGCTATTTGTTGAGCACCTACTATGTGCCAGTCACTGTGCCTTGATGTGAGGACATGGTGCTGAGCATGTCAGCCCAGATCCTTGCTCTTACCAAATTGACATTTTAGTGTTTATATATGTTTGGGGGAGCGTGGGGGTTCTCCTCAGTAAAACAGCTTTGCAGATAGTGCTTAAAAATTTGCCAGCCAGTAAGTCTTCACATTGCTAGAATTAAAACATGGTAGAACTGAGGAACTTGGAGATGAGCTAGCCAAACCCTTCCTCCCCCTCCTGCTTAAAAAGGAATGTAGTGTAGTGCTTAGAATCTGGGCTCAGATGTTAGACCCCTGGGCTCAAATTCTAGTTAAGTTACTTCTGGGGAAGTAACTTAAGACCTCAATGCCTCTCTTCTACTCATGTATATAAACAAAAAATAGTACTTGCTGTAGATGGAAATTAACATGTGGATAGCCTGGAGTGTGGTGCCTAGGATACTGTAAATAGTCCATAAGTGAACTTCTATCATCACCAACACCACCATCATCAACATCACCACCAGCACCACCATCATCCTTATCACCATCACCACCAGCACCACCAGCACCACCATCATCTTTATTACCATCATCACCATCACCACCAGCACCAAACTCATCCTCATCATCCTCATCACCATCATCACCATCACCACCAACACCCAACTCATCCTCATCAACCCCATCACCCTCATTACCATCATCACCATTATCACCATCATCCTTATCATCCTTATCACCATCATTACCATCACCACCAGCACTACTATCATCCTTATCACCTTCATCACCATCACCACCAGCATCAAACTTATCCTCCTCATCCTCATCACCATCATCATCCTCATCACCATCACTCTCATCACTATCACTATCACCCTCACACTCACTCTCATCACCATCACCACACCATCATCTTCACCCTCATCCTCATCACCATCACCATCACCATCACCATCACCATCACCTATCATTGAGGAAATAACCAGAGCACATCAAGAGTTCTGCCAAAGTCCTGCACTTAGTTAATTCAGAGACAGGGCTAGAAGACAGAACAGTCTGTTGATTCTTAGCCCAGTGGCCACGCCCTCACCATACCTAGTCTGGCAGCTGATGCTAAAAATACTATCTGGGACAGGCAGACCTTCCCTGGCTCCCAGGAGGCCAGGTCCTTAGCTGAGCCATTGCCTCCGAGGGTTGCTGCCCATCTTCCTGCTCTCCAGTTCCCTTCTAATAAGTCTGTATTAGCCAGACCCATCCTTTTAAAATTCACTTTTGGACCTGACAGTAAATCATGTAAATTTTTTTACCTAAACTGATAAAGATGCAGACACTTTGGACCATTCTGTTTAGATTAGTTTTGACCAGTGTATTTCAAAAAGGAGGTAAATAACCATTATGTGTTTTATATGACTATCAGAGGCCCAGTGCACGGATTCGTGCACATTGAAAGGAAATGAATTAGAAGATGGCTGGCAGGACAGGACTGGGTGAGATGGGCCAGACACATCCTGAAGCCAACCTCACACAGTCCCTCCCCAGCCAGCTGCACCTGGGACGGTGCCGGGGCTTGCAGGATGTTCTACAGAGTGAGCCAGGTCCCTCCCGCAGGTAGGATCCCTCAGCCTGGTCTGCAGATATCAGGTCCAAACCGGCCGTCCAACATCCCCTGAGGGCTCCTGGAGTGTGAGAGGGCACTCTTTAAAGTTGCTGTCGCTTGGCAGCTCCTGTGTTGAGCGTCCGTCCGCTGGTGGTCAATGCACATCATATCTACTGGGCAGCTTTGGGCAGCAGCTTACCTGAGCCTTGGGCTGGCCCACTATTTGCAGCTTGCCTGAGCCTCGGGCCAGCCCTGGGCAGCAGCAGCAGCCATTCGCTCCCCCAATGCACCTCCTCGTCAAGTCCCTGCCCACCTGCATGTGCCTTGCAGCTCATGCAGCCCCACCCACCCACACACAAGCCTCCTGGTGATCGCTCTTTGTGGCATGAAAGCGTCATGGCATGAGGGCGTGATGACCACATAGGCTGCTATTAGCGTAGATAGTGCTGGATTGGAAGGGTGGTCATCAGACACTTCATGAGTGTGAGTATCAGTGGAGCACAGCTCCCAATGGACCTGCAGGCTTCACATCTATTGATGTCTAGTTGCCAAATGCTTTGAAAACCTTTGGCCAACTTACACTTCAGCTATTCACAGACACATTCAACCACTGTGCATCAACTTGGCCAGCATTTTATCTACATTCCTTTAAAATGCAGTCTGTGTCTTGCCCAGTGGTATTGAGATGTTCCCCCTAATCTGATGTTATTCATCACCTCTGAGCATGCCGTTTGCATCTATTGGTCTCCTAGGACAAAGGAGGAAGTGTTCCTGAGCCTGGGGCCCGGCTGGTTTCTGCTGCTCCTGCAGGGCCACTTGCACCCCAGCACCACTGTGCTGGGCCTGAAGCTGCTGCTGCACTTCCTGTCCAGCCCTGCCCTGCGCGGGCGCTTTAAGGACGGCCTGCCTGCGGGGTCCTGGGTGGAACGCTGCGCAGAAGGCTCGGACATCCTGATGGGTGCGCATGGCAGGAATCGGGAAAGGCTCCTTGTGGAGCGTTTTCGGGGCCCCAATGTGACAGCGTGCATTTCTCTCGGCATTTCTGGGGGAAGTGGGTGGCAGGGGATTTCCTCGAATGCCAGTCTCCACCGTGTCCAGAAGCAACTGCAGTTGTTCTCAGTGGCATTGTGTGCCCCTTCCTATCTGTAGATAACCTGAAGAGCCACCCGCCCGCGCCCGACCAGGGTGCTTGCCTGCTTCCCGGATTCCGGGTCTTGAACGACTTGCTGGCCCACCACGTTCACATTCCGGACGTCTACCTCATCGTGTCCGCCTTCTTCCTCCAGACGCCGCTCACAGAGCTGACAGCTGGGCCTAAAGTAGGTTCTTGGAGCCTGGGGATGAAGTGGCACACTGGATTTTCTGCTGCCACGTGACCAAGGCAGTTCCCTCAGGCTCTCCATTAGCTTGCTCCAACTCTTCCCACTTCCGCTGTCCCGACCCACTTCTCTCTCTGGTGTCCACACCCTTGGCTGGCTCTTCAAATTCCCTTGACCTCCTCCACCTCTGCCCTGACTCCTAACAGTTCTCTGTTCTCATCAGTACATTGGGGCGCAGCTAGAGAAATCATGATGGAGGCGGGAAGGGAGAGACGATGGCTGCCACCACAAATCAGAGCCTCAGTCATGCCCTCCCTTAGGGATGCCCTGGCTCTCCCCTGTGTTCGAACACAAACCTTCAAGGCACTGAGTCTCCTGCCCCACAGCTGCCCAGCTTCCTCCCTGCCAGCCCTCATGCTGGGACCCTCCCAAGACACCTCCAAGCACAGCAGCTGCCTTGTGCCTGCCCAGCCTGTGCCTTTGGTGAGCTCGCCCTCCATATCACTGCCTCGCCCCCTCCAGGGGAGCCATCCTTCAGGGGCCTCGGCATCCTTTGCCTTATGTGCACGGACACCTTGACATGCCGCCTCTCTCCAGGCACTGAGCACCTGGACCACAGGCCCACCTGTTACTCACCGTCTTGGGCACCCGGCAAACAGCAGCATCCGAAATTGTCTCTTGGTCTTAACCGGGTTGAGTTGAACTGCCCTGAGTTGACATGGGATGCGGCCATAGCTTTGCAAACAGAGGATCAAAATCTTGATGTATAATAACAGCATCCCAAAGCCCACTTCCAAAGCCAGGTCTGCATGCTGTGGCAAGGTCACCATCCCTGCCTGTCACTGCTCCAAGATGCGTCCGGGGGACAAACGCTGCTGGGTGGCAGGAGCCATGGGAGACATTTCACACATCTGCCTCCCCTGACATTTGTGACAGCCCCATGGGGCTGATAGTGCAATTTTTATCCCACAGAGAGGGAAACTAAGGTGCAAGAGCCAGAACAGCTGGCTAAGTCCAGTCAAAGAGGTGGAGTCAGGCCTGCTTGCAAGGATCCTGGCCTTTCCCTGAGCTGGAGCCCTCTTGCACCTTCTATGGTCTCATTGCAAAGAATCAGGGACCTTAACTGGACAGTGTTTGTGGTCAGACTAGAAGAGCTGAGCTCAGCACAAGTTGCCGGCGGGGTCTTCAGTACCTTCTTGAACATGTGTGTTTCCCTCATGCACGGAGCGGCTGAGATTCTCCCAGCGGCTGCTGCCCAGGGGTTTGCTGTCCTGCCTTTCCAAACGGGGCCCGTGGGACACTGGGTGCCCTGGCGGGCATCTCTGCAGCCTGCCTCCTCTTTCAGGACAGCCTGGACGCCCAGCTGCAGGGGCTCCTGCAGGCGCACTGCGCAGAGGAAGTCCTCCGGGCAGGGCTGTGCGTGGAGGGGGCTCTGCTGCTCCTGAGGATGCTGAAGGCCGCCATGAGCGGGGTGAGTCCCCCACATGCCGTGACCGGGGGAGGGGAGAGGGGGCAGACAAGGTTGGAGGTGTCACCGTGACTTTCCCAGCAGTGTCCAAGAATGCCAGCCATTGGCAGGTGTTATTCAGAATCCTCGATAGAAGGGCAAGGCGGCTCCTGGGATAACTCAGGTGCACAATGGGAACCAGCCAAAACGTTTCAATGTGGAGTAGCCGCTCTGGCCAAACGCCTTCTATTTTCCACTTGCTTGGGCATCTGATTTCCTTCACGGGGGATGTATGCACTCCTCAAAGTGAGCATTTCTGAGTAATGTTTTCTGTCAGGAGCTGCGGGACCCTGTGGAGGGGAGACGGGCCTCTCCCGTCCAGGAGTCACCTCTGTCTGCCAGGCTTCCTCACCTGCAGCCACCTGAGCCCAGAGGCAGGTGCCTGGAGAGCCTTCAGGCCACCCAGGGCCACCGAGGAGGGAGGAGGGGTTATTTTAGACATGATGGCAACTGTCAGCTTTTGATACCAAACTATACTAGCTTTATTTTAAAACTCCTTTTTTACATTTAAGAATATGTTAAATTCATAGTTTTTATTTTATTTAAATTGTTTCCATGAACCTTCTTGTGCCTGACTTTTTGTTGTTGTTATTGACTTTTTTAGGCTTTTAAATGTCTCCTTGACCTAGTTTGTGTAATTTATAATATTATCAAATCTTCACAATTATTTAATTTGCACAAATGATCTCTTTTAATTTATTTAATTTTTGTGGTTACTTCCCCCTTCTTACTCTGAATTTATGAGTTCATACTATCCTCTGCCCCACCCCGCCCGTAAGGTCTGTGGGTTTATTTAAAGAGCCAATCAACTGCTTGACTTTTTTCTGGCTAGCTCTAAGAGTTTGATGTTCATTTTCTGGAGTTTCTGTGCCTGCAGCTTTAAAGACCTTTGATTCATCTTTTTCAGTGCCCACATGGTTGAGCTTTCTCTCGTTGTTGTTGCTCATCTTGATTTGTTTTGTCCTAGTCAGAGCATGCGATCTGCACACTTCCCACTGTTGGGAGTTATTCGTAGTTCCACTGCAGTCCTAATGCTACAACTAATCGTAGGTGCCTGGAAAGATGTATTTTCTGTTTACAGCATCAGGAATCTGTTACCTTTCTAACCAATTAGTTTCATTTTTAAAAAACAAACAAAAGAATTAACATGAAAGCATTTAAAATAAAGAAAATACATACATGCTGAGAGAAGTAAAAAACTGAGACCAAAGATTCACATTATAATAGCAAGCATAAAATGGTTCCCTGGTGAGTGACTGGAGGGACTCTCAGATTGGTCAGAAAACAAGACCCCACTGTCTGAGATCTAACACACATGTGACAGAGGCAAAGTCACTCCCAGGTCCTTTGGTCCAGTGACGATGTCTGTCGTTAGGCCCTCATGTGCCCAGTACGTAGACAAGCACCAAAATATACAGGGCAGAAACAGAAGGGTAAGAGGAAAGACCAGAAACTTAACTGTAGAGAATAGCTCTGACGTCTCTTTCTCAAAGTTCATTTTCTCTTTTTTTATATTATTGTTTGTTCAGAACTTTACTTGATTTGACATCGGACCCTGTTCATTGGCAACTAACCCACCACAGAGTAGTCAACCTCTTGTTGAACGTGATAAGAATGGAATCATAGAGTATGCTTTCTTTGCATCTGGCTTCATTCACTCATCCTTATGTTTGTGGGATTCACTCATGATGTTGTATGTGTCAGTAATTCATTCTTGTTTATGATTGAATAGTATTTTATTGTGATAATTGACCACAATTTATTTATCTACCAGAGGCCCAGTGCATGAAATTCCTGCACTGGAGGGGGTGTCCCTCAGCCCAGCCTGCACCCTCTCCAATCTGAGACATCCCTCTCACAATCCAGGAATGCTGGCTCCCAATTGCTTGCTTGCCTGCCTGCCTGCCTGCCTGATTGCCCCTAACCACTTCTGCCTGCCAGCCTGATTGACGCTTGACTGCTTCCCTGCTGGCCTGGTTGCCCCCAACTGCCCTCCCCTGCCAGCCTGGTCACCTCTAATTGCCCTCTCCTGCAGTTCTGGTCACCATAACTGCCCTTCCCTGCTGGCCTAATCACCCACAACTGCCCTCCCTGTCGGCCATCTTGTGGCAGCCATTTTGTGACACCATAGGGGCACCCATCTTATGTGAGGGTGTAATTTGCATATTACCTCTTTATTATATAGGATTCTTGTAGGCTTTTTTTTCCATTTGGTAATAGGAATAAAGCTGCTTTGTACATATCTTTGAGCAGACATAACTATTTTTTCTGTTTGAAATATGCCCAGGCTGGGACCAGTTTGGCTCAGTGGTAGAGCGTCGGCCTGAGGACTGAAAGGTCCTGGGTTTGATTCCAGTCAAGGGCATGTACCTTGGTTGTGGGCACATCCCCAGTAGGGGGTGTGCAAGAGGCAGCTGGTCCATGTTTCTCTCTCATCGAGGTTTCTAACTCTCTGTCCCTCTCAATTTCTCTCTGTATAAAATCAATAAAATATATTTTTTTAAAAAGAAAAAAGAAAAAGATATATGCCCAGGAGTGACACTGTGGTCCATCAGTTATACACAAGACTTAACTTAGCAGATAGCAACAAATAGTTCTCCAATGTGAAGTGCCAATGGCACTCTCACCAGCTGTTACGCTAGTTGGAAGGTTCCAGTTGCTCCACGTCTCTTCCAATGGATTGCATTGCTGGTCTTTGAAGTGGTTGGCAGTCACCACCTGCAACAATCCTTTGAAACAGCATCATCCCCACCCCATTGTCAAATGTAGGAACTAGCAGTGAGGTTGGCTCATGCAGGCAGGGTCGTGGAGCACGGGCACGTGGCAGAGTGTCCAGCCTTAGCCCTACATTCCAGGTCACTGCATTGCCTAAGAACCTTCAGGGGTCCTGGCTATTCAACACACAAAATCCAGGTTTCTCTTCTGAAAGTTCAAGTCCTCTCCCAGCTGCTTCTGCTTACCCTGTGCTAGTCACTGGGAAGTAACCCTGAGGCACCAAATCTCTCATTCAATCCTCACAACAACCTCAGCAATAGCTCACATTACAATCCTTGTTTTGCACTGGAAGTGCAAGGGGAAGGGACTGGGCCAAAGCTATACTGCCAGTCAGAGGCAGAGGCAACTAACTCCAGAAACCACTCTCCAAACCCTGATCTCTGGTATTCCTCTGGAAAACAATATTGTGCTCTTAGGACCTGGTGGAGAAGCCAGCAGTGGGGCCCCAGGAGCAGTTTCTCTCTGCTGTTTGCTCAGCCCATACCAAGACCTTGCAGATCCGGTTTAAAATCAGATTTCTAGCTGCCCTGTGCACATTGCCTTTCTCTCTATAAGTAGGCTGTGTGTTATAGTATGAGGCTCAGTCCCAGATACGAGGTACCTACTTATTAAACAGGATGTCTGGTGCATGCACACGAGCCAGGTCTAGAGGCAGCTGCTGGGAAATGAGGCAGCCATGGATGGTTGGGGGGAGCTGAGCAACTGGCCAGAGGAGGACCCGACCTCCACTTAGCGCAATCACAGGAGTAGGCTGAGCACCTGCCATCTGCTTGTTGGCATGGCTCTGTGGGGTGGGTCAGTTTTCAAGCTGCAAACTGTCCGTCATGCTGGTGTAGGGCCTGAGGCAGCAGCTGGGCACGGTGGGGCTGGAGCCAATCACCAGACAGAGTGACTTGGCACAGCTGGTTAAGGAAGCTGAGCTCCTGGGACAGGATGGAGACTCAGCCTTGTGACTGAGGCCAGGTTAAGTGGGGGTGGGGGGAGGTCTCCAGGTCCCTCACGGGAATGGGTGTCAGCTCAGTAGGTGATTCGTTCCAGATCCCTGGCTGGGGAGAGGGCTCCTCAAGTTCTGCCAGTCATGGGGGCACATAAGTCTGGCACTGGGAGCAGAGAGCTGGGCTCTGAAAGGCTGAGGCCAACCCTGATTTGCATGTTCCCTGAGCACAAAGGCCACATCGAGGCATTAGAGGCCATTGGGCAGACGGGAAAGAGTGGAAGGGCTACAGCCAGATGCCTGGAGGCAGGCAGCACTCGGCTCGGCTCCTTACCCACCCAGCTCCTTGGCACACTATTTGTCTGCTCTGCCTGTCTCCCCATCCAGGAAGTAGGGGCAAATGCAGGCCTGCCTCAGGGGTTGTGAGAGGTGGAAAGAGCATTTGTGTGAAGCCATGGACCGATGTCTGTGCATGTGACTCCCTCCCCAGGCAATGCCCAGGACCCCGTGCCAGTCCAGTCGCCTTGCCATGAGGTGTCTGGCTGAGAGTCTCAGAGAGCAGGTCTCCTCCTTGGACTCCTAACTCTCTGGCTCCCACACATGCCTCACCCGGTGCCCTCTCAGCCCCCGACAGGCCTTGACAACGGCGCCGGGGAGCACCCGTTCCCGGCCAGCGTGCTCCGGTTCCTGGGCCTGGTGCACGGTGCCTACCCGCAGGACCCCGCCTGGCGGGCCCCGGAGTTCCTCCAGACCTTGGCCGTCATCACCTTCCCACTGGGAACCAACAAGGTAGGGCACGCTGCTCCCCTGCCACAGTGAAATCAGGGGCAAAGGGCGTCATCCCTCCAGAGAAAGGGCAGGATTCCTCCGCCCCAAACGAAAGGCACTTCAGGCAATGTGGCCGGAAGGCAAGGCAGCAGCTTCCTTCTCAACTGGGGGCAGCTGTCAGGGATCCCCTCAGCTGATGGCAGATCAAGTCCCATTCTATATGGAATGCCCTCCCACTGATAATGCGACACAACACAGACCCAGTGGGCGGTGTGGGTGGACCGGAGGACGGAGGACTATTCTCCTCTGCTTTTGTCCTCAGGGCCCTCCTCCAGTCTGCAGTGACTCAGGACTCCTTGCAGTCAGGATGGTGGGGCAGAGGGCTGGCGGGGTCAGAACGAGGTGTGAGTGTGGGGGTAGGAAATGCCATGGGGAGAGATGTGAGTAAATCTGAGGCAGAGCCAGGCCCAGGGACACAGTGGCCTGAGCGAGTCTGGGAGCCGAGAGGAGCGGTGACAACGGGTGTGAAGGGCAGAAGCCTGCGGCCACCCCTCCTTGATGGTGCAGGAAGCAGATAGACAGGGAGCAGGAGCTAGTGACATGGTCTGCAAGGCTGTCACTGCAGCTAGAGGAGTGGCTGCAGGCCCGGAGGGTGAGGAGGGGTAGACGCACAGTGCAGACAGGCAGTGTTTGCTAAGGGCCAGGCGAGGGAGCGAACATGCTCCTTTGGCTCATCTTTTCTAGAAGTGCATGCACCCCGACAGCCTCCATCCACTGGGCACCCACCACAGTCCTGAGCCTGGCGCTTCCCATCATACTTTTCACTCCGTTGGCAGCCTGCCTGGCGGTGTGTGCTAGTTGGGGCAGGGGCAGGGGCAGGGGTGGGGGCACAGGTGAGAGTCACAGCAGGGACGCCGCTCTGCCCTGCCAGAGTCCTGTGGGCCCAGTGGGGGCTTAGGACCTAGCCTGAGAGTGAAAATATTACAGTGCCTTGATGACCAAGTGATGAGCCAAGATTTAACCCTCACCCATCTCTTCCCCTGGCCCCTTTTCTACAGCCAACACTCTCACCATAAGCCCATACCCTTTCTATCACCATCAGTTTAAAATCAAACCAAATGGCCGAATAAAATTCAGGAGTAAATTGTTTTAACAAAAGACTAAATATAAAGACTAGATTTGCAAAAAGATAGAATGGCTTGTTGGGTTAAGATCAACTAAAGTGATTCCCTAGAAAAGTAAGAGCAGAAAAGAAGATGCAGTGGAGAGGTGGGGGCAGGGAGGAAGAACGGTCGGCAGGCTGACCCTCACCATCCCCCAACCAGGTCCCCGGGAGGTGGCCAGAGCCCTCAAGTGCTGACATGTTTGGCCTAAATGCCCTCCTCACCCTGACCCAGTGGGCGGGCTCACCATTTGCTGAGTTGAGGTTCCAATGGCTGCCTCTTCCTCCCTTGTTCAGGGTCTCTGCCTTGGGGCGGGTCTGGCCCAAAGTCACCTCCCAGCTGAGCCCCTGGCTCCACTTCCAACACACGTGTCCCTGCAGCTCTTTGCTTGTCCTGGTTCCACGTCTGCTCCAGGCCTTTGTGCACAGAAGCTGTGGCAGATTCTCTTCGCGCAGGAAGCTGGTGGCCAGAGAATGCAGCTTGCTGTGAATTTATATGATGTCTTCCCCATTGAGGACGCATGGAGCTAATTAATGTGGCCACCACCTCCCTAGGTGCCATTAAACCCATTTTATGGCTTCATTAGGGATGGCCACATTAATTTTATGAGTGTGCAGAGGGAGGGGCCAGCAGATGATCGCTCTTGGAATGTCACTGGGAGAGCTGGAGGTGCCTGGCCGTGTGTCCTTGGGCACGTCATTTGCCTCCCAGCATCTCTGTTTCCAACGTGGCTGGGCTAATGGTGCCTGCTTCCTTTATCTCCCTGTATTTCTATAAATAAAAATGAGCATGTGAAGGCCGAGGTGTTGCAGGGACTTGGAGGCCAGGACCTGCTGAAGCTGAGCACCTGTTTCTCCGGAGGCTCCTCCTGTCACCATCACCACAGCCTGGCTGCAGGACAAGGCCCAGGCGGTGGGCCTAGCTGGTGGCCACGTACAGGGCAGGCACTGTGGCCTGCACGACACTCCCATTAGAGCTCATCTGTGTGGTGTCCCTTTCATATCTCCACTTGCTGCTGAGAGCTGCGGCTCTGAGGAGGAGGGACTTGCCCAGGACATGGTGTGGCTTCTCTGCTGAGCCCTCAGGCCAGCTAGCTCCACCCTCTACTTCTCTCCACGCCTCCCGCCTCCCTGGAGTTCAGGGACAAAGCAGGCACCCTATGCGCCATGAGACTGGGCAAGTCACCTACTTCCATGGCTCTTTCATTTCCTTGCATGTTGAGGGGTTTGATCAGCATGTCACCCCAGCACCCCTCAGCAGCAGACAGGAAAGCACTTTTTGGGAGTGCGAGCCACTCTCACTGGGGTTCTCTTGTCTTTGAGGGGATTATCGCTGAGTCCACCCAGAATGCCAGCAGCCCTGGGGCCGAGGCTGAAGGTGACGGCATTGTGGAGGGTCTACAGGCTCCTGCCAAGTCCCACCCCACACGGAAGCAGCTGAGGGTGTTCCTGCAGCTCCTCCTGAGGGAGCTCCTGCTTGCAGCTCCCAGCCCCAAGCAGTGGTTGCCACTGGAGGTGCTGCTGGAGGTGAGTGCACAGGGAGGCCCAGCACCACTAGGGGACGTGCAGGGAGCCCGAAGGACTTACCTTTTGCACCAGCTGGCTCATAGTCAAACAGCTCCTGGGAAATAGTGCTGTCATGGGAGGGGGTCCTCCAGGCCCCGCAGGCCCTGGCAGAGCAGGAGAGCGAGTGAATAGAAGACCGAGGGCAGGTCTCACAGGGTCCTGGCAGCAGAGCTGGTGCAGGGATTGCATAGCAGTGACTTCTCAGAGGAGGCAGAGAAGGAATCAAAGAGGATGAGGGATAAGCTAGCCAGAAAATGGTCTCAGCACAGCCTGGCCTGAGGGGAGCACTGGTGTGCTATGTGCATTCCAGAGGTGGCTCCATCTTGAGGGACCTGCCTGGTGGTCATTGTGTGTGGGCCACCTGACTTATCTTCTCACTTCAAGAGGTGGGCATCACCTCCCCTCCCGGGTGAGCCAACTTGGCCAGCAGAAGGCAGTGCCTTGGAGAAGGGGCAGTGGTGAGCTGTTGGCAGCCCACACTCCCAGCAGCTGTGGCATTAGCATATAAGCCACGCAGGGGGACTCGGTGGGCACTGAGTGGACATGATGGCCAGGTGGCCACTGTCTGAGTTCTGGGTGTGATTCCAGGCTTCTCCAGACAATGCCACCAGCCAACAGAAGAGAGACTTCCAGTCTGAGGTCCTGCTCTGCACCATGGAAATATTTCACACAATGAGCGGAGGTGACATGTCGGGGCTCAGAGGTGAGTGGGGTGACTTGCTCCTCACTGCTTTGACACAGCTGCTGACAGCTGAGCAGGAGAGCTAGCACACCCCAGCCACTGCCCCATCCTAGAGGAGGCCTGGGTCCTCGTGCTGCAGGACATGGAGGAGCGCAGGAGCTGCTCTCGGCCCATCCGCAGTCAGAGCTCACTGGTCCTGCCTGGGGCCCCGGGAGCGCATGCTTACTTCTCTCCATGACATCTCCACCACCGGTGAGCCACCAGAGGCAGAAAGGCCTGCTGCCCTCTGAGTTAACACCACTTCTCCTCCACCTTCAGTAGAATTGTGTCCTCGTCCCATAAGGGAAGGTGAGATGTCAGCTGGAGTTCAGCATCCTCCGCTCAGTATCTTTGCACCTGTGCCTGGACACAGCAAGTGTTCCTTAAACAAGTGAACCCGGATGAAGATGCTGCATTGCCCCTAAGAAGTTCAGGTTGATGCTTCACTAGTTCCAGGGCAGCTGCCCCTTCCCGATGAGGTTAAACATAGTCCTTTCTGTGGTCTCAGCCATGGATTCCTCCGGGACAGGACTCCTCCTCATCTAACAGCACCGACACCCTGGCTACTGGCCTTTCTCCCGGAGCATCTGCAGGGTGGCAGAGTAGGGGGTGGAAGGTGTGAGCTTGGGAGTCCCGGCTCTGCTCTTGGCTGTCCCTGGCTGTGGTGTGACTGCGGACAGGTGCCTGAGTCTGTGAGTGAGGACAGCCATCGAGGCTGACTCAGAGGGTTGTTGTTAGGATTAGCTAGATCAGAGCATTCACATCTGAGAACAGTGCCTGGCGTGTTGGTGAGCATGGACAGTGACCCACATTACAGCCTTGTCCCTGCCTGATGCAGCCGGGCCTTGGGTCACCACACAGTCTTCCTATTTGCCTTATACCTCCATCTCCCCCCACCCTCATTCCAAACGGCCGCTAGAAGAGGCAGTGCCCCACACTTGCTTCCTCTCCACTGGGTTATATCACTGACTGCATTGCTCAAGGCCAATTTATTTGATTAGGTGGGTCTTCATTGGCACCTGTGGGTAAGACCCCTCTTCAGAGCCCAGGGTACACAGAGAGCTGCAGTGGGTGTGAAGAGTGAGTGAGATGGAGGTGGTTACCTGGACGGAGGGGAGGCTGTTGTGGAAAGAAGGCCACTCAGACTCCCATGGTGTCTCAGACTCTGTCTGTCTCCTCACCTGACCTTAGGCGATAAGGAGCCTCAGCCAAACACAGAAGCTGCTGCTGCTCCTTCCCTCACGATCATCACCCACTTCACCCAGAAGCTGGTAGAGAAGCTGTACAGTGGAGTGTTCTCAGCAGACCCCAGACACATCCTTCTCTTCATCACGGAACACATCATGGTGGTAAGAACCCCGCTGGCCATAGTGGTGTGGCAGTGACCGACCGAGCGTCTGTCTGACATGCTGCTGCTATACAGGTGGTCCAGACGGACCCGTGTCCTCCCTGGAAATGGGAACTGAGATGGGTGGGAGGAAGGAGCAGGGCAGTGCCTGGTGGCCCAGGGGGTCCTGCCAGGCTCTCACTCAGGCCACCTGAGATCCATGTCAGTGGTCAGAGCCATGGTCCCTTATGCTGACACCTGAGCTCTGTCCCCGTCTAGACTCTATTACGACTGTTAGTTTCACCTTAATTGTTGTTATTCTTCATCAACAAAGAAAAATCTTCATCTTCCAAAGGCCCATTTCATCTTCTGCTTTAGCATCATGTTTGGGCCTTCCTGAAATTGAGGCAAGAGTCTGTTTTTACCTAGCCCTGCTTTGCTTACACCTGTGCTCTCTCTCAGATAGATACACACACACATGCAAATGCATGCTGGAGGTGCACCCTTAGGTGTGTGTGTGTACCTGTGCACAGCTTCTTTACACATAGGCTCATACAACCTCAACATTCTAGAGTTGAACTGTTTTGGGTCCTTTTCATTCCTTTCTGGAAACCTTTCCCTCACATGGCCATTCGCTCTTTCCTTGAGGGTCCCGCTCGAGGAGCTCACTGCGGTCCAAGTTGGTCCCAGCCAGTGGGATGCCTGCGATGGTCAGGAAGCACGTTCTCTTACTCGGCCCCTCCCTGGGTGTGTCCTCTGCCGAAGAACCCGGGAGAGACCCTCTTTCCCTCACGCCTCCTGGGGCGTGCAGTTGGCAGCCCCGGCACCCCTCTGTCTGTGAGCTGCTAGACCCCAGGACTGGTCCTGGGCGACAGCCAGGCTGGGGCGCAGCGCCAGGCCAGGCTGAAGGGGATGTGCCCAGAGCCCCTTTCAAGAAGAACTCTTAAGGGAGACGTAGCCCTGCTGGCTCTGAGAAGGTTAAAATCAGGTCCTTGGGAAGTTGTGCTCCCGCCTTCCTTCAGGTGCTTTAGCAAAGCCACGGCCTGGGCTCACCAGCCAGCAGTGACGCCTCATGTTCCCGAGGCTGAGGATCAAGGGGCAGCAGATCTCCTGTCTGCCCACGGCCCCATTCCTGGTTTGCAGTGGCCATCTTCGTATGTCCTCACAGGATGGACAGAGAGGAAGAAGCCTATCACCGGTCTCTTCCTGTCCTTACGGGAATCCCATCCGAGGCTGTAGCCTCCTGGCCAGGTCACTTCCCCAAGACCTCAGGTCTAACACCATCCCCTGAGGATTAGAGTTCAACATGAGAAGTTTGGGGGGACACCAACAGAGCCCGCGGCAGCCACCAGCAGTGCAAGCACACGCTCGGAGCTCACACTGAGAGCGGTGCCCGCTGAGGCTTTGTGCCTCCAGCTGTCAGGCTGAGGACTCTCAGTTCTGCCCACACTTGCCATCCTTCTCTCCTGGTGGCGGCACTCATAACTCTTAACTTCCCTTTGAAAGATGTGACCAGTCTGAGAAGCAGAAGACAATGATAAGAATGTGAATCTCAAATTACAGCAGATTTAAATAAAACTAACCTCATTAGTATAAATAATCGCAGTGCCCATAAAATTCTAAGAGAGCAATCTATAGCTAATAAATGATCTCTCTAATAGCCTGGAGGCTTTGCACCTGTTCTTTTGTTTTATGGATTCTTTTTGATGAAGCCAAGTAAATGGATGGATGGACTAATTAGTGTTAAGGCTGCAAACCAGGACCCCCTGCCTCCACACCCAAGTTTCCCATGTGCTAAAGTTCACTGGACCCATCTCCTTTGTGGCTCAGAGAGGGTTAAGTGCCTGGTGTGAGATCTATCACTGCTGACCAGGTAGCCTCTTTGACCCTGAGCCTTGTTATCTCTACAGTGGGCTAATCTTAGTTCTTACTTCATCATTCTGCTAGGGGGTTTAAAGGAGGCGATGTGTGGAACCCCGTGCAGAGATGCTTAGCAGGGTGCCTGGCATACTGTAAACATTCTGCACATGGTAACTTATACTCACAGTTAGTGACATGTTTTAATTAGACACGATTAATGGCATGTTCTTATACACCGAGGGCCAACCTTCTTACCTATGTTTCAGAAATCCCTGGTCCCCTCGCTATTTTCCATAATATGACTGTGGTAAACTTTAACACTTTTTAAAAAAATATATTTTTATTGACTTCAGAGAGAAAGGGAGATGGAGAAAGAGATAGAAACATCAATGATGAGAGAGAATCATTGATAGGCTGCCTCTTGCACCCCTCCTCCTGAGGATCAAGCCTGCAACCCAAGCATATACCCTTGACCAGAATCAAAGCTGGGACCCTTCAGTCCACAGGCCAATGCTCTACCCACTGAGCCAAACCAGCTAGGGCAACTTTAACATTTTTTACACCAAGTTTTGGTAAATCCAACTATTTGAATTGCCTTTATTGACCACTCACTTAAATGGAAACTCAGCGGTAGAGACAGCTGTCCTCTTTGACTTTTAGATCCTGCCAAATTCTGAAATACAGAAAAGACTGAGCCAGTATCATTTTCACAGTTAGCGGGGTTCATTCCTACAGCCGTGCAGTGAGCACAAGCAGGTCTCTGTGTGTTATTTCATGACCAGGTCGCTGAGAATGCCTCCTCTCAAAGGGACAGCGCCATCAGCGCTTTGTACAGCAGCCTGAATAAAGTCATCCTGCACTGCCTGTCCCAGCCCCAGCAGTCCCTCTCCGAGGGCCTGGGCCTCCTCCGCATCCTGTACTTCCTCCAGGAGCACTGGGACATCGTCTTCGCCACCTACAACTCCAGTGCCAACTTCCTGCTGTGCCTCATGCACTGCCTGCTCCAGCTCAGCGAGGGGAGGTAAGACTCCATGGTGGACAGGGAGAAAGGAACTATGATGTGCACTGACCATCAGGGGGCAGGTGCCCACACCCCTCTATGGTCAGTATGCTCCCACAGGGGGTGCTCTGCTCAGCCACAAGCCAGGCTGATGGCTGCGAGTGCTAAGGATGTACAACTGTAGCTTAGGCCCACTCCCCACAGGAGAGCATCAGTTGGACATCCCCCGAGGGCTCCTGGGCTGCCAGAAGGATGTCTGACTGCTAGCTTTGACCTGATTCCCCCAGGGAGCGGGCCTACGCTGGCAGGTGGACCTCCCCTGAGGGATCCCAGACTATGAGAAGGTGCAGGCCAGGCTGAGGGACCCTCCCTCTAGTTTGTAATGAACGATAGTGTAATCCCAAAGAGCTTAATTTCACTGGGAAATCTCTTGTCTGTTAGTTATCCCGAAGGATTTGGATTGGAACCCAAGCCTAGGATGACTCCTTACTATCAAGTGTTTCTTTCTCCAAATGAAGACATGAGAGAGAAGAGAGTGGATGACACCCCAAGTTTGACTGATGGTACATTTTATTTGCTGTTTATTTTGGGGAAGAAGATGGATAGTGATAACTGCTGGGGTTGCATTCTTCAGTGACTTTCCCATGATGAGGAAACATGTGCTAAGGAGACATTCAAAGGCCAGAAAAAGTCCTGGGAAACTCCAGGATGATGTGATAGTAAAGCAGGAAAACCTGATGGGGAGTAAAGTTGGATTGATTTTTGCATATTAAACATGGAATGGCATGGGTGGAGGATGGATGGAACAAGAGGGAGCCATAGGGACTTGGTGTGACTAAGAACCAGAGGACCTCACATATGTTGATTTCCCATTTTGGTGGGTCTCTTGAGTTTTCCTTGGGGCCACTAGATAGAGTGACTGGTTGTTGTATAGCTGTCTCTTCATCTTTCTTCCTTAGACAAATGGGGATGGAGGAAATAACTCATTTCTTTCATGACATGATTGGCTTAATGGAGGGTCTGTTTGGACTTGCTAATATCATGTCCAGTTAAAGGGTCGGCAGTTTCTAAGAGAGCAGCCAGCCTTTGGGTCCATGTGCCTGAGAGCGTGCTCCTCCGGGCCAGGAGCCGCAGCAGACCCTCGCCACCACTCCGGCGTGCTGCCACTCACAGGGGGCAGCTGTGACCCTGAAGGCCGGCACAGAGCCTGTGCTCTGTTAGGTCGGCAGTGCTCAAAAACCTTGGGAATTTAAATTTTGCTCTTACCATGTTAATGACAGGACAAACATTGGCATGTAGGGACTTAGTTGGCAGAGTGGGCTGAGCAATGTCCATCCTGAGGCTGAGAAAGCAGACAGAGGTGGGGCCCAGAAGTCCAAGGTCAGAGGGGATTAGGCCCTGCCGTGGTTACAGTGTGGGGCCCAGCGGCAGGAAGATGTGGTAGTTGTGTACGCATCTGGGCAGATGCAGGCACTGAGAAGGGGGGCTGGTGGGGACCTTGAGCCAGCGCAGGAGAGAGGACTGCCTTGGGGCCTGGTCCGTGGCGCAGCCTTCTTTGGGTATCCATTCCTCCGAGAGGTTAGTATGAAGGGCAGGTTGGAGGAGCTTTCTGGGGAAGCAATTTGACTCCCTAGAGCTCTCACAGGCACGTCCATTGGCATCTGAGAGAATTGGGAGGTGAGAGAAAGGTTCCCTGCACCCACCAGTATGATTCCTAGCCCCGGACATGCAGGAGGCAGGCTTGGTGGGGGAGCTGGATGCAGAGAGAGCAGCTCCCATAGAGGCCGGTAGCGTTGCAAAGCCAGACGAGGCTCCGGGATATGAGTGGAAGCAGCTCTGACGCCCCCTCTCTCAGTCCAGCACAGCATCCAGAGCACCGTGCAGGCCCTCTGGCAGCAGCTGGTGGCGCAGCGGCGGCAGGAGCTGGAGGACACCTTCAAGATCGACCTCTCCGTCAGCCCCGGGGGCAGAGAAGTGAAGATGGAAGAGGTCACCCCGCTCTGGGAGGAGACGATGCTCAAGGCCTGGCAGCACTACCTAGGTCTGTCCCGGGCCAGGGCTCCCCAGGTTCCCCAGGCCTTTCTCCCTCGTTCCTTCGGGTGGGGTTTACATCACGGACACCTCGTGAATCTTGGCTCACAAGGGATAAATGCAGCTTTGCTTCGTGGTGAAGGGAAGACCAGAGGTGCCAATCAAGTGAGAGGTTCTAGAAATCTCTCAGATGGGAGGGCTGCCATGTCCACGCTCACCTGGGCCTGCAGCTTGGGGGTCTAGGCCCTGCCCTGACAGTCACCTCCAAGCTGTGTACTGACCAGAGCTTTGGTTCCAAGGGAAAGTGTTCCTCCCAAAGATATTAGTGTCCTTGCATTCTATCAGCAATGCAACATTTCACCCTCATGTCCATCAGTGCAGCCGTGAGGACGAGGTCTCATGGTGTCTGTAAAGAGGCCATTGCTGTCAGTATGGCTCATGCCTGCTTTAGGACTTCCAGCATCACCGAGGCCGCTGCCATGGACGCGCTGGTTGTTTCCGGGTGTACTGTCCCAGATTCCGGGCGGTCCAGCACCTCTTATCCCACTGGCTTCCCACCCTAGCCCTGGTGGGTGTGTATGTGCATGCATGTACACTCTGAAGTCAAAATGCCACTCTATTTCAGGGAAAAGCTCACTTAAACAGGACATGCGCACCCTGCTCATTCACATGTGCACAGCGTGGGTGACATAGTGAGCTGGCCTTGCTGCTAACAAATGGCTCTCTTTTTGCCAACAACCTTATATCTGCAAACTGTCTGTATTTCAGGGGCTGTGTTTTAAACACATGATTTTATTTACTCTCCATGACACCATAGTGAGATCAGATGCTCTTATTCCCATTGCACAGATGAGAACACTGAGGCTTAAGGACTTGACTAACTTGCACAGCAGTGAGTGGGCTGTGGAGCCAGGGGTCTGAGCCAGGCCGGGATGTGGAAACCCATCCAGTATTTCATAGTCAGAAGCCAGCAGTGTGAGCTGCAGCCGGGGCTGTCCCTGTCGCGGTGCTGGCCGGTCATTTGAACACCCAGCAGCTGGGGAGATAGCGTGTGCCTCCACTCAGTTTCTCCTCTGACACTCTGCTTCCCGTCCCCAGCATCGGAGAAGAAATCTCTGGCCAGTCGCTCGAATGTCGGACATCACAGCAAAGTCACTCTGTGGAGTGAGAGCTTGTCCTCGGCCATGAGGCTGATCCCTGGGCGGCAGGCCAAGGACCCTGAGTGCAAGACCGAGGTGAGCCACACCCCGCTCCTCAGACCCGGAGTCCTGTCCCCTCTCTGTTGTCACTGACAAATCTAACTCCACGCTCCGCCACGCCCTCCTGGGGCCTTTGGCTCCCCCGCTGAGGCTGCTTCCGGGGAGCCAGGTCTTGGGCTTTAACTTCAAGTGCATGCACCTCCCCTCGAGCACCAAGAGCAGGTGCTCCTCCTGGCATTAAACATCAAACGGAACCGCGACCCATGCTCTGTCATGTGTGCGCAGGCAGTGCTGGCCCACAGCTCGGCGGGAGCTGCGTGTGTGGACTCAGCAATGGGGGCCGGACATGGTGCTGTCCAGGGAATGAGGTGAGAGCCTCTTGCCTGGTGGGCTGATGCATTAGAGTTTTCTAATAATTTCTCTAAGGCTTGTGGTGCCAACAATGAGTCGTGTGCGATCACAAATACTATGTAGGGAGTGGGACCATAGCTGGTTCTCTGGCTGAGCCTGCTGGCCTGTCCATACACACAGCTTCTCTGCCATCCCATCCTCCAGCAGCCTGAGGCTGGGCTTCCAGGACTGGCTTCCGGGAAAGCGCTTTCTGTGACCTCACTCTGGAAGCTTTGCAGCATCAACCCTGCCGGGTCCCTCTGGCTGAGGGAGGCACAGAGTTCTGCCCAGGTTCAAGGGCAGGGCTATGCGCTACCTCCTAGGCTCCACAAGAGCACGTAGGCTCTTTGTGGAAAACACACTGATTCTGGTGCTGGGCTCCCTGGTCTTCAGAGGCAGACGGTGGTCATGGCCCGGACATGGCCACAGGGAGGGTCAGGAGACCTGGGGCAGTTTACTTAGTTCCCTGAGTCTTTCCCTGCTCACCTCCACAATGGGACAGATAACCCTGGGAACCTGTGGGGGAGGGCCCCCAGGAAGGCGGGGTGGATCGTGATTGACATGTGACAGAATATGAGCTCTCTGCCCATTGGACTTGGGAAAGTGAGCTTAACTCCAAATCCACATGCTCAGAGTCTGGGCTCTGCTGTCCCCACGTGTCCGCTGTGGTCAGTGGCTCCAGGGAGAGGCACTGTCAACAGGTCCTGGAAGGAGCGGGGCGTGAGGGCATCCTGCACTGCCCAGCAGCACGGTTAGGGCAGAGGGGGTGTTTTTGCTGGGCGCTCCCGAAGTGGGGGCTTCAGGACTAGGGAGGGCGCCCGGACACAGAGGGAGGCCAGGAAGGTGAGCGTGGCTGACCGTGTCCGAGCTCTGTGGCTTGTGGAAGACGCTGGTCAGTGAGCTGGTGGGCAGACTCCCAGCTGCCTGAGTGAACAACTCACTGAGGTTTTGTATCAGCTGTGACATCACACGGCTCCCGGGAGCCCATTGCAGATGAGGAAACGGAATCTCAGAGCGAAGTCAAGGGCTGCGTGGCCAGGAGGAGGCAGAGTGTGGGGGCCCATCCCACCCGCCATGCGGGACCTCAGGCCATGCCCTGCCCCTCGGGGCCGCTTGCTGAACACACAGTGGGAATGTGGTGTCCACCTCAGAACACGAGGAAGCACAGAAAACGCCAAGTGCTCTAGAAATAGGAGACAGTTTTCAAACTCCCGTGTTACCTTAGAGACTTCTCCACCAGGGGAAGCCATTCCACAGGACATCGCTGCCCTGAGCTCGGAGGCCAGATCATCTCTCCTGGTGCTGGACCTGTGCACGTGTGTCAGGAGGTGCCCAGCCTCCTTTGCATGCGCTTCGCTTTGCCCCGTGGCCAGTTAGCACTGTCCCTAGGAGGCCAGCCTGTCTGGCGTGGAGCCAAGGAAGGGACGGCAGGGATGCTGGGCACAGACGTGCATTTTATGGGGACCCTGGCAGGCTATTGATGCCAGTGCCGGGGTGATTCCCTCAGGGTCACTGTCATTGGCTCCGCTCAGCTGCCTCTGAGTCCTGGGGAGGTAGGGTGAGAGACCAACCCATTTGAAAGCAGCCTGAAGGCCGCACTGTTTGTAGCCACGTAGGGTCACAGTGGCTGGCATGGTTATCCCAACGCGTGGAGAGATGTGGGAAAAGGAACGCTTGAACCGGCTCTGCCTTTTTGTGAGGGCGGCTGTGGAAGATGTTTCTACACCAATGAAGGTCTCATTCGTTCATTCACTTATTCAACAAATACTCATTAAGTGCTGACTATATCCCGCTATAAGCACCGAAATTAGAAAGAGAAAAAAACTAACATATCCTCTGCTTTAGTGGCGGCTGCTTCCTAGGGGGTGAAGAGCTACAGTAGACAGATAATAAATTCATAAGTGTGGGGGTGCTGTTGCTGTGGGGAACTAGAGCAGGGAAGGGGAGAGGGTGGCGAGAGAGGTGCGGGCTGTGTGGATGGAGGTGGGCAGCTGCCCTCCGGGCAGGAGGTGTGCAGCAGAGAAACAAGAGGGACCTGTGCCGGTTACCCTCCGGGAAGGAGCGGTCAGGCCGGGTGGCTCACCAGGCAGAGGCACCAGGCCGGCGAGTGCTGGGTGTCCTCCAGCAGCCCAAGGGGAGGGGCTGGACAAGTGGAGAGGGGCAGCCCGGGGACATCGCCCTCGGCTGTGTTCCGGGAGGAACTGGGATTTCTCCCTCGGGAGCAGCAGGGCTGGGTGACTTACATTCCTCTCCGATCCGGGCACTCAGAAGCTTGGGAGATAACCATGGCCCAACTCATAACTGCACGTACCTAGCGGGATAAACTTCTGCAAAACACGTATACACACACACACACACACACACACACACACACGCACACGCGTGCGCACGCACCCCCCACTCCCGCTTCTTCCTTCCTATGTGAGCCCCATCTGTTTCTTCTTAAACCTGATTGTATATCCTTTCTATAGCTTTTAACCTGTGGGTTTTTTAAAGCCAACTTAGTTTTGAATCAAAGTGGGTTATGTTTTAATTTGTAAAATGAACTGCATCTTTGCTCAGCAGCGTTCCCTGCCAGGAGCTCCGCCTGCCCGGGCACAGTGCCCACCACATGAGGTTCTCAGGGACAGAGCGGGGCGCGCAGGGCTCCCGGCCTGGGGGCTCCCGCAGCCCGCACCCGTCACGCCCCACACACTGTGCTGCCAGAAGGCACAGCTTCCCAGGTACACATGTGCGCCGTGATGTCACAGGATAAGAGCATCGACTATTTGCCCTGGGGTCTGTTTAATTATTTTTAAAAATTAATTTTGATTATTACAGCTGATTACACCTCAGTGAGCAATGTAATTGATATTTTCTAATGCATCCCAAGGAACATTTTGTACAACACGCTTTTTGTTGTTGAAGGTTAAAGACTCCGTTATTGGTTTTTCCCTAAATATGCCCACATCATCAGTCCCTCCAGCGAGGCCGCCATCTGGAAAAGGCAGCGCAGACATTACTCAGGCACAGTGCATGAAATTGGCGTTTCGGCGTCTTCCGTCTCTCCGTTGTAATTAAGGGAGCTGGTTTTGGAGGAAACATTATTCATTTGGTGTTACTCCTGATCATGTCAGCAGCTGACAGCTCCACACGCCGGGAAACTGTTCCTGGGGCAGGGCGGGGTGCGGGCGAGCCCGATCCCTCTTGCTGCTTGGCTCTTAGGGAACGTTTCCTCCGGGCAGCTCAGCGGCAAGACCAAGGCCGGTGTGAGAGGGCAGCCCCTTCTCCTCTTCCCAGACCCCTTCTCAGCCCCTCTGCCAGGGCACAGGCTGTGGTGCCAGCCCGTTGGACAAAGGCTGGGGTTCGGGCTCTCCTGCCAGCGTGGAGAAGGCCAGGGCACCCTGCCCGTATCCTCGCCAGCTGGGCTCTGACTTTGCTCACCACTCAGTCCCAGATGTTATTGTTTAAAACAAATTGAATCAACAGCCAGCGCTGGTGTCTTAGTTTTGACAGACACCTTGGCCATGGTGTCTGTCTTCGTGGAAACCGGTGAGGGGTGGGCAGGAGCTCTCTGTTCTATCTTTAGGACTTTCCTGTGAATCTGAAGTTATCCCACAGTATGAAGTGGATCGGCACCTGTCTTTCAGTGTTAGTGAAAGGAATCAGTAAACGGACCTGGGCACTGGGGCCTGGGAGAGGGGCTGAGGGTGACAGCGCCTGGCCTGGGCAGCATGGTGATTGGTGGCATGGCGGGTGCAGGAGAGCATGGGGTCTAGTGGGGGAGCCGTGGCCTACAAGTGGCAGTTAGGCAGGCGAGCAGCACGTTTCTCAATGTCCAGGTTAAACTGCAGTTAGGGACCCTGAGGGTGGACGGCCTGGGGCTGTGGATCATCAGTGGGGGAGGGACTGCACGGTCAGAGCTGTGAGAGTTAATGTGCCTGAGAACCTGTTGTGCCAAGGATGAGCTGAGCAGCAAGAAGAGGGCCACAGGAGACGGGCAAAGCAGGCCAGGGCAGCGGCGTGTCCAGGCATGGAAGGAGCAGGCCAGAGGAGAGAGGGAGTGTGCAGTGGATGCCCCTCTGGGTGCTGCTGCCTGGCCTGTATTGTCTGACAAAGTGTGAGGTGCATGTCTCCCCGCTTTGCTCCTGGGATCAACTACGCCTTGTCTCCGGCCGGGGTCAGAGGGCCCCACTGGAGCACAGCCCTGGAGCCGGCCAGCCCTGGTCCTGTATGTTTCAGTGGAGGCAGCTCAGCAAGCGTTCAGGGCTGTTTCTGAAGCTGAAATGGCCCGGGGAGGGAAGCCAGGGCCCTATGGGAAGTAGCAGAGTGGATGGAAGGCACCGCAAGCCAGGGTGACACACCGACATTGATAAAACTCCTTTGTGTTGGAGTTTTCTGTCTGCCTGGCAAGGACATGGAACGCGGAAGCACTAGACATGTTTTCTCTGAAGCTGCCTGTGGATGAGCACAACCCCCCTGCCAGTCACCTGTAAGACCAGCCGTGCCCACACGTGAGGCCTGGAAGACCTCAGAGACCTCAGGGCACAGGTGTGGGCAGGTGACTGTGCCCCTGCCATGGGCTGCCTTCCGGAATGTGGGCACAGGCCCATCCTTGCCCACCCCAGTCGTGAGCAGCCTGCCCTGGGGAGACACTGGCAGACCAGCACCCAGCTGGCAGCTGTGGTAAGGGCAGTCCTGCCTTGGGTCCTTGGCAAGGAAAGTGCCGTTCGACCATCCACTCTGCACACTTTACCCATTATCCCTTTAAAAGACCATTGCTTAAAAATTCAAATATAACCGAAGAAGAGAAAATAATAAAATGAACTCCCATGTATCTATCCATCACTTCCATAATTTCCAACTCCTTACTCATCTTGCCTCGTCTCCATGACTAACCACTTTCCCTCTGCACAAAATAATTTTGAAGCTACATCCCAGACATCATATTATTTCATGCGTAAATGTGTCTGTATACTTATTTTTCTTTAAAGTATCATGAAACACAGAAATTGCAGAAGAGAGAGGCAGAGTGCAGATAGAAGCTGCCGCCGTCACTGTGGGAGTGGCAGGCTCCTCTGCCCGTCCACTGTGCTGTCTCCTGCAGCTGAGTGGTGACCGCCTTGCTGAGACCGAAGCGCGGGGGCCTCATGGAAACTCCTGCCCAGAGCAGCACGGCTGAGGCTTCTCCAGGTCTCCGATGCCTTTGAGTTCAGTGCTTTGACACTTCAGTGCTCAGTGATGAGGGCACTGGCTCAGAGGTGAGGGCACTGGCTCAGTGCTCAGTGGGGGGGGGCACTGGCTCAGTGGGTGGGGGTACTGGCTCAGTGCTCAGTGGGTGGGGGCACTGGCTCAGTGCTCAGTGGGTAGGGGCACTGGCTCAGTGGGTGGGGGCACTGGCTCAGTGCTCAGTGGGTGAGGGCACTGGCTCAGTGCTCAGAGGGTGAGGGCACTGGCTCAGTGCTCAGTGGGTGGGGGCACTGGCTCAGTGCTCAGTGGGTGGGGGCACTGGCTCAGTGGGTGAGGGCATGGCTCAGTGGGTGAGAGCATGGCTCAGTGGGTGAGGGCACTGGCTAGTGGGTGATGGCACTGGCTAGTGTGTGAGGGCACTGGCTCAGTGCTCAGTGGGTGGGGCACTGGCTCAGTGCTCAGTGGGTGGGGGCACTGGCTCAGTGGGTGGGGGCACTGGCTCAGTGGGTGAGGGCATGGCTCAGTGGGTGAGAGCATGGCTCAGTGGGTGAGGGCACTGGCTAGTGGGTGATGGCACTGGCTAGTGTGTGAGGGCACTGGCTCAGTGCTCAGTGGGTGGGGCACTGGCTCAGTGCTCAGTGGGTGGGGGCACTGGCTCAGTGCTCAGTGGGTGGGGGCACTGGCTCAGTGCTCAGTGGGTGGGGGCACTGGCTCAGTGGGTGAGGGCATGGCTCAGTGGGTGAGAGCATGGCTCAGTGGGTGAGGGCACTGGCTAGTGGGTGAGGGCACTGGCTAGTGGGTGAGGGCACTGGCTAGTGTGTGAAAGCACTGGCTCAGTGCTCAGTGGGTGGGGGCACTGACTCAGTGCTCAGTGGGTGAGGGCATGGCTCAGTGGGTGGGGGCACTGGCTCAGTGTTCAGTGGGTGAGGGCACTGGCTCAGTGGGTGAGGGCATGGCTCAGTGGGTGAGGGCACTGGCTCGGTGTTCAGTGGGCACAGGCCCTGTAGGTGCACTCAGCTGGGGGAAAAGACTCAGGACTCCCAGGAGCCCCGTGCTGAGCAGAGACTGCGCCAGAGAAAGGAATGGGCCGGGGAAGGAAGGGTGGGACGTGGGGGTAGAGTCCAGTGGCAGATGAAGTAGGACCACATCTGTGGAATCTGTAGTCAGAATTCCTTGGGAAGGTCTGTGAAACGGGTTAAAGTCAAAGACCTTGAAGAGATTTAGGACATTTTAACAATCTGAGATCCCAAAGGGTGTCACTGGGACTAGCTTTACTTCAGCTTGTAGTAAATTCAGCATGATGCTTGCGGCCAGGAGGGAACCGGCTTTCACAGGAGACGTTTCGCAGAGATAGCCCCAATCTGGGGGAAGTTCAGACAGTGAGGACTCCTAGAGCTGAGGGTGAGAATTTAGCAATCCATTCTCTCTGGTGGAAGCAGGGAGGAAGGCATCCTGGGTCAGCCAATCAGAAAATAAGTGGAGGGAGAGGAAAAAACATCAAAATCTGGGACCAAAGGAGCGGGAAGCGAGGTCACAGCCTTTGTGAGGCCCACAGCCCCCGCCCCTGTTGTGCTTCGGGGGTGGGAAGTCTTGTGAGCAGGTAATTAAATGGGGCACGTAATTACTATATCTGTAAAAGGAACAAAACCACTCACAAACAAATGCGAGCATGGCTTTAAAAAGACTGAAAGCCATTCGTTGTGCTTTGCTTGCAGTGAGATTTGGGATCAAGAAAGAGGAAATTTATTAAGTCCAATAGTTTCATTTCTGACTCCTCTGAAGCCTCCGCTCTCAGTGTAACTGGAAGTGAAGTCTGGGTAGGGTGTATCTCAGCCTTGCTCTTGCGGGCAGCTGTGCTCCTGCATTGCACCCAGAAGGAACTTCCCACAGCAGCGTGGGTCCTCGGGACAGTGGGGACCCCGCATTGGGGGTCTCGGACATGCAGCAGTGGGCAGCCCGAGGGTGAGTTAGCCCTTTAGGTTTCCTTCTAGTGATCTGGGCACTCAACCACAGCCTTCGCTCTCATTTCCTCTCTTCTCTAATCTCTCTCTCTCTCTCTCTCTCTCTCACACACACACACACACACATACGCACACGCGCGCGCGCACACACACACACACACCATTCTGCAGACAGTTGATGTTGGACCCGCCATCACCCCGGGGAGAAGTGTGTGGAAGGAGGGCCCTTGAACAAGGAACCCCACACCACAGCAGCACAGTGGACAGGCCAGCAGCGGGTGTGAGCCGCGTCGCTGGCAGTGTTAGGGCTCAGAATAAGGGGAAGCCCCATGGCGGGCCCATGGAGACAGTGCTTCCCCTTCCCCATTGTAAGGACATAGTAAATATCACTGGTCTCTCACAAGGCCGCTCCGGGAGTTTGGAAACAGAAGTAAATGAACAAAGCCAGCACTGATACCTTCACTGATGTTTCTTTACAAGCGCATCGTTTGTGAGGCATCTTTATCTTCATAATAGAAGGATAATTAACATCACTAATTACCTAATTAAGTCCATTAAGCATCCACCAACAGAGCCTGTGAAGCTGGCATCATGTTCTACTGTCAACAAATGCTTTTGATTTCTTAGGAAGTAATTAAAATGTAAATTAGCATGTGACTATAGGCACAGGGGAAGTTTCGAATCAGATATTCATTTCAAAACCGCTCTGAGCGGCATCGCTGGGCGCTGTTTCCGGGCGAGGCAGTCTGTCCGCAAAGGGACACGGGAAGCTGCGGTGGCATCGGCCCGGCACCACACACCACGCCGGGGGGTGGGCAGCTGATGCGTTTGCCCCCCTGCTTTCTGCCTTTGTTTTTATTCTATCATTTTTCCTCATATGTGCATTTTTGTTTGTGTCCTTCATGTTAAAAATATCACAACTGATGCTTATTTCTGAAAATTTTCTGTAACTGGGTTTTTTTCTGAAACCTCTCTGTAACTTAAATTCTCTAGTTGTGTTTACCCTTTAGTCTTTTAGGGCAAATCTTTTATCGTATCCTCCTGAGCCCGGGGGACACGCGTGGGCAGGAGAGAAGCCGCAAGGACCACACAGGCCTCGGCTTCTGAGGAAGCTCCCACTGGAATGAGCACCACATTGTAGGGTGAACACCGCGGCTCCTCAGGGTAGAATCCGCCCCGAAACTGCACGCTTCCAGGATGGAAGCCCCCAGCCTGAAGCCCGGGTTACTCCTTAAACAACCCTCACTGCCCGGGATGCCCACCTTCCCCTGGAGTGTGGTTTGTTGTGGGCACTCATGGGCATGATGCCCACCTGGCGGCACGGACGTTGGCCTGGGTGCGCGCCGCCACCTGCTCCGTAAGGGGAAGTGCTCGCTCCCGATCCTGAGCCGCCACCTCTGCTTGACAAGTTCCCAGGGAGGAACTGGGTGGGCACAGCCAGTGCCACTGGCTGTACGTGAACAGGTTTTGGATGAAGGCAGCGAGAGTCCAACCTGAGAGACCAGCCCTGGTGCTGTGAAGGTCAGGGTGGAGGCCTCTGACCACGAACTGCCCCGCTGGGGGCCGGGCCAGGCTGCTCCTGGGCTGACGGGCAGGCAGCTTGGTACAGTGCCTGGTGGGGAGGCAGGGCTGCTGTGCAGCGGTGAGTGGAGGCCTCGAGGGGAGGACACTGGCCTGCGCAATGGAGGTTTAGGGGCGGCCTCCCTGGCTTGCGGGGAGCTCTGCCTGCTGGCAGTGAGCAGCGGGGTCTATATTCCTGGATGAAGGGCCCTCGCTCGCCTTAGTCTGTGAGAGGCCAGTTGGCAGACCATGTGCAGGACAGGCGGGTTAGCCGGTATGGGCTGCCCAAGGACCAGCTGCGAGACCAGGGATGGCCACACTGCCCACTGTGAGCAGCCACCGATGGAACTTTCTCTACCAGAACTTCCTCTCTGATGTTGCTACCTCAAAACGTGGTCTATTCTAGCATTAGGCCAAGGACGCCAGGCCCTCGAGTACCTGAGGAACAACACCCGTGGACTCACTGGCCCTCACACACCTTGCCTGTCACTGGCATGGAGGCCTGACCACCCCAAGCCCCACAGAAGCCTCGGGATGCCCAGCTCTGCCATCCGAGAGCGGCTGATGCCCGCCTGTAGGCACTCTCTGAGCCAGTGGCCCCACAAGGAGTGAGGCTCCAGTTGCTCTCCTTCCGCAGCCAGACGAGAGTTGAGCCCCGCCAGCACGGGTGCCAAGTGGAGCAGTTCCACACAGCGACATGATACTCTGGGCACGAGGCCACACCACTGCCCGCCGATAGCACCTCCACTCTAAGCCATGTTGTGCAAAGTCCTTATGAGAGGTGGTCAGCTCCTTCCCCAAAGGCTTTCCCCAGCAGACATGTCTCCTCTGGAGCGGCTACAGGACCTCCCCTCCCGCTGACTCCTTCCTGCCTGTCCTCCTCCGTGCCTGCACCAGTGAGTGTGGGCACATGCCCTGTCTGACCACTGTCACTGGGGACCACCTCCGAGTAACCTCAGCTCACGTCTGCAGCTCAGCCACCATATTTTAATGTAGAAATACCGTGTCATATGCAATTCAGCAGTGAATGATTCGGGCCAGACACAGCTTTCTCCATAAGAATATAGAAATGAGTCACGACACAGGGTTCTCGCGTGGCAGGAGTGCTTGTAGTCTGGTTACTTATCTCTCGAATTAGGTGACATCTAAAGAGACACAGGAGAAGCGGGTTCTGAAAAAATGCACATCGATCAAGATTTTGTGCATTGAAACAGATTAATCTTGGGTTGAATCCTTTTGAAAATGGGATACAGATCTTCCCTTGAAAGGCTAATGATACCCTGGAACCTCTTCTGAGGTTCAGATGTTTGAATATTGGATTGCTTAATGTGAGGTGACCTGTATTCCACAAACTAACCTTGTGATTAGGGGAAGGGAAGGTATCACCATCCCAGGAAATCCGTTAAAATCTATCTATCTATCTATCTATCTATCTGTATGTATGTATATCTATATATCTGAGACTTACGGATGGGGAAACATTTTTATGTCTCTAAACTTGAACATTTAAAACTTAAACATTCATCAATACAAAAACACTTTGGAGTTCCCAGACGAAGCGTTGCAAGTGAAATAAAGAATGGAACGGCAGATGGCCGGGCAGCGGAGACTGGGGGGCCTCCTGAGGCCGCTGCCATTCACCGCCCGCCAGGCCCTCTCCACTCGCCCAGCGCTGCCACGTGAGTGAGTGAGTCACAGCATGCTCTCGCCTGGGACCCATCCATTAGGAGAGACAATTTTGGTTAATTAAAAAATTCTTTCAGAGTCTCTGAACAGAAAGTTCTGGAGTTTACTTGGAGCTGCGGTGGGTGGGGTTGGTGCAGACGTGGCTCGACGTGGCTCTTTGTCCGGAAGGGAAGGGAGAACCGGGCTGGGGGGAGTGAGGCCGGGAGGCCAGTCCCTGCTGCTGGCTGATTTACTGGGTGATCGGGAGTGGGGGTGGGGGGGCGGCTGAGGGCCTTGGGCCAGCAGGTACTGGAAGGAGCGCGTGTCGGGGAGGCTGCGGCTCTCGGAACTCCTGTGCCGGGACTCCTGTTTGGGTGGGGCTCTCGGTGCTCTCCGGGAAGCCGCATGTGAGCAGCCCCGAGCGTGTCAGGCCGGAGGGTGGAGTGAGTCCGTGCATTTGAGAAGTGAGAGCTCGTGTGGCTGGAGTGCAGAGGACAGTAGCCCCGCAGGAGGGGCCGAGCCAGTTGCCAGCACGGGCCAAGTTCTCTAGGGGATCAGAGAGCTCCCATGTCTACGATTCTCCTGCATCTGCCTCTGCACCTGCTCTCTCATCTACTAAACGCCCGTCTCTGCTGCGAACGGTCCCTCCTCAACCTCCTACACCCACTACTGACTTCCCACCCCATCCCAGGCCCCGGGGGAAGACAGGGGATATGGACAGGAAAAGCCGCAGTCCCTGGCCTGCTGGGCCCACCTGCCAGCCTGGGACCATTAGTGTGACCAGAGGAGTAGGGACCAAGAGGTGCCCAGCGAGAGCAGGCCTATTGTGCCTCTTGGGGGGATTTAGAGGAGGAGGAAAAGAGGAGGAAAAGGAAGAGGAGGAGGAGGAGGGGAAGGGGGAGAGGAAAGTGGGGGGGGGGGACAGGGATAGGCTGTATCCTCCAGCCCGGCCCTGTCCTGAGTCCCCCCCAGCCCGACCCTGCTCTGCGTCCCCCAGCCCAGGACTCACAGCGATGGTTCCCACAGCCCTGGGGCCAGAGACCCCAGCTGGTGGGTGAATCCTCCCAGGCCTGCCCCTGTGAGTGCAGCCAGCGCTCCTGTCCCAGCTTCCCATTCCTCCCTCCTCCAAGGGAGAGCCAACAGCGCTTGGTGCCACTGCAGGGCCTGCTGCATGAATTCTCTTTAAAAGCCTGTCTCCCAGGGCCTCTGTGACACCCTGAGGTACTGGGCATTAGGCCTCAACACGGACGTTTTGGAGAAAATGATTTAGTCCATCAAGGCACCTCGGTATCAGCAGGTGTTGGGGGGATAGATTTCCAACCTTCGGAATAGATCTCACACTTACCTCCCATCCAGACCCCTCCCACGCCTCCGTGTCTACTTCCCTGCTCCCTCTGCCTGCTCTGCCGCCTTCCTCCTTCCCTGCCTGCAGCCGCCATGGCTCTGGAGCCTGCCCTGTGAGGACAGGGGGACAGGGCAAGGGAGAGGGGGCAGGAGGCTGGCTGAGTGAGTTCAGGGAAGGGCCATGTGGTGCTGCTCCCCACCTGTCAGGGCCGCATGGAGGCCCGGCCAGGCAGAGGCCCAGGCAGGTGAGCAGGAGGTCCTGGGAGGCTGTGCCTGCAGCCTGAAGCCTTTGTCCCTGGCTACACCGAACAGTTGCTTTTCAGTAGTCATCCCCCAAGTACTCCTGACGACTGAATTTAATCAAAACATCACAGTTCAACAAAGACAAAGTAGAAATTAATCTGTGAGTGAATGTAGCAGGAGAGGAATTGCCCAGGGTGGACGGGTCCCTCCTCACCCACTCTGAGCTGCTGCTGTCATTATTGCTGGAAATATGATTATTACTCTGCCACGGCTGATGTTTATTAAGAATCCGGGGCTGCGTCTCCGCAGCAGAGAAAAGTGTCGTTGTCTGAGCCCTGGGAGGAAAAGTGCTTCCTGGCCTGGGTGGTAGAACAGGTGCCCTGGAGGCCCCTGGCCCGTGCCCGCGGCCCGGTGTGGAGGGCACAGCACAGGACTGGGGCAGAAACCGGCTGTTGAATGTTTTGCAACAAGGGAAACCCTGAATTGCAGGTGGCTTTCACCGCGGCAGTGGTTGTGAGAGCCAGCCCTGCCCAGCTCCTGACCCCCTCCTTCGCAGACCTGGAAGTGTTCGCGGACCCTGCTGGGCCTTGTTCGTCCTGACCACCAGGAATGGTTTGTTCTGGGCAGAGAAAGGCCAGCTGCAGAGAACTTGGCTCAGAGGAGGGAGGAGGCTCTGTAAGCTTCATTTCAGTATCTCAAACTCTATTGCTGCCTCCATTTGCCAGGCCCTGGGCGACAGGTGGCAGTGTCCTCCGGGAGCTCATTCCAGGGGCAGGCGGTGGGGAGCCCCCTAACTTTGGTGCAGCTGCTTCCCCTGCTGGGTCAGGCTACAGGCGGGAGCTGGGAGGGTGTTGGAGGGAGAAGACGGCAGTGCAGTTACAAAATGCTCGCGCAGGTAGGATTCCCTGTGCTGCTCTCCGCCCCTGGCAACATGGTAAGCTTACTCACCCCCCTGCCCTCCCAGGCCCCAGCGGAGAGGTGACTGACGTGTGACGGGTGACCAATGAGAGTGATCAGTGGGAACATGTGACACAGGGGTGCCCATCTCCATGTATGAGTTTCACTTCAGCTGCGATGAATCGAGAGGTCACCTGAGTTCAACTCGAACATGTCATTTGTTTCTTTGGCCAAAGAATGTTCGATGTTAAAGGAACCAGACTTGCCGCTAAAGTCAGACAGCATGGAATTATTAGTGAACACAGGAACTTTAAAATCTCGAAGAAGACTGCCAATATTGAGGTCATGTACTGTGAGGTTACCTTTTAAAATATATTCGTAAAATGGAAATCAAGTTGTCAATAATGTTCTTAAAATTCCCTTAACTTATTCATAAAAAATGATGGCATTCGTGGCTTCTCGAATTCTGCACCAGCCTCTGTACATTCCGCAGGCAGCGTGCCCACCGGGGATCAATTACTGTTTCTTTGTTAACTGTCCGATGATAAGGTTGGCTTGGCTTATACAGTTTGGGGAAACAGGATTTACTAAAAATGATTTGTCTTTGAACATGAGAATCACACTCTGTACAATGAGTTGTCTGCACCCAAAAGAAACTAGGGCTGTGTCCAGCTGAGAGATTGGGAAACTCATTGTATTTTCCAAATACCTTTTATATACTTCCCAAATTTTATTCACTATTGTCACATACCCCTCATTCGGTTTTCCCTTGTTAGCATCTTATGCTACACTAGAGGCCCAGTGCACAAAATTCGTGCATGGGGTGGTGTGTGTCCCTCAGCCCAGCCTGCACCCTTTCCAATCTGAGACCCCTCTCACAATCCAGTACTGCTGGCTCCCAACTGCTCACTTCTGATTGCCCCTAACCATTTCTGCCTAGCCCGATTATCCCCTAACCACTGCCCTGTCAGCTTGATTGATGTCTAACTGCCCCCCTGCCAGCCTATTTGCCCCCAGCTTCCATCCTCTGCTGGCCTGGTCACCCCTAACAGCCCTCCCCTGCAGGCTTGATTGACCCCAACTGCCCTCTCTTGCCAGGCCTGTTCCCCCCCCAAAAAACTGCCCTCTCCTTCTGGCCATCTTGTGGTGGCCATCTTGTGTCCAAATGGGGATAGGATATTTGACGGCATGGGGGCAGCTACATTGATCTTGTGTGTTGGAGTGATGATCAATATGCATATTATTCTTTTATTAGATAGGATAGAGGCCTGGTGCATGGGTGGGGGCCAGTTGGTTTGCCCTGAAGGGTGGCCCAGATAAGGGTGGGGGTTCCCTTGGGGCATGGGGTGGCCTAGGAGAGGGACTTGTGGTGGTTTGCAAGCTGGCCATGCCCCCTGGCAACCTAAGCAGAGGCCCTGGTATCTGGAATTTATTTACCTTCTACAATTGAAACTTTGTAGCCTGGAGTGGAGGCCTAGGCCTGCCAGGGGAGGTGGAAAGCTTGGCTTCCTCCAACGCCAGGGGATACCCTAACCTGCTCTCTCCAGCTTTGTGGCTGCTGCCATTTTTCTTGGGATTTATCTTTTATAATTGAAACTTTGTATCCTTGAGTGGTGGCCTGGGCCGGCCAGGGTGTGTGGAAAGCTTGACTTCCTCCATTGCTGGGGGAACCCAAGCCTCCCTCCTGTTCTCTGTGGTGGCAGCCATCTTGGTTGGGATTAATTTGCATACTTGCTCTGATTGGTTGGTGGGCATGGCTGGTGTGTGTAGTGGAGTGATGGTTAATTTGCATATTACTCTTTTATTAGGTAGGATAACGTGGTGCATTTGTCAAAGCTAAAAAGTGATATTAATTAGTACATTACTAGTAACTAAACTCCAGACTTCATTTTGTTCAGTTCCTACTAACCCAGTCCAAGGCACCACAGGCATTTAGCTATCACACTCCCTTACTTCTTCCTCTTGGTGACAACTGTGCCCTTTTCTTGTTTTTTCTTGGCCTTGCCAATGTTGAGAAGCTGGTTTATGAGGTGTGTTTCATAGAATACGCCTCAATGTGGGTTTGTTTAATATTTTCCCTCATCATCAGCCTCAGGGTATGGGTTCTTCAGAAGAAAGATCACAGGGATCTTTGCCCTTCTCATCGCCTGTCAGCTGAGGGCTGCAGAGCACCATGCAGTACTGCCTGGTGATGTCAGCCTTCAGCATGGTCACGTGACACCTGCAGGAAAGTCACTGTTTCTCCCTCTCCACAGTGATCCTTCAGAAGCCAGTGGCTAAGTCCACCCACCCTTAGCAGGGTAAGCAATTAGTTCTGCTGCCTGGGGGGACAGGTATGCACCTCCATTCTTTGAAGTTCTTTTGTGAGGAAGGTTTGTCTCTTCCCCCCATAAATGTATTTGTTCAATGTTATTTATATTAGTAGGGACTCATCTACATGTATACATTGGGGTATAATTCATTAAGTCTGTAATTTGTTTTGTTGCTCAAATTGTTCCAGCACTTTGCTCATAGTATTTCATACATCTCATACTTGCTTTCACTTTAATGCTCTTGATCTTTTTTCACTGATCACAAATATAAACCCACTTCCACTACCACCCATTCTAACACATTTTATGTGTGTATTGTTTAGGAGAAGTTAGGTTATGCTGCAGTAACAAATACCCCCAAATCTCATTGGCCTAAAATGGCCAAGATGTGTTTCTCACTTGTGCTACCAGTGCAGCGTGAGCTGGCAGGGAGCTGCTGGGGTCCCCTCCTCACTCAGCAGCACTGGCTCACGGAGCAGCCATTGCCTGGACACCGAGTGCTGCCGTCGCATTGGAAAGGAGCTCAGCCAGCTGCTCAGGAGCCCTGGAGCACCTGCACACCTATCTGGGCCTTGCCTGCTCTGGGGTAGCAGGATGGCTGACCTCAGAGGAGAGACTAGAAATACCTGGCAGGCAGCACTCATGACCAGCACACGGCATTTTCTTCGTTGTTTTCCCATGCAAATCCATACAGACTAACTGTTGTTGTTGCTTCCATCTGTTTTCTAACTACTTCAAAAAAATCTCAGTCCGCCATAAACTTGGTCTCTCTCATAGCTGAATATTTTTGACACCAAGGCTTCAGTGGCGATTGTGTAGATTGTGAGCAGCGACATCTGGCCAGAGTGGCAGAAGGAAGCTGGAATGCAGCCTTCGTCCCACGATTCAAGCCCTCCGGCCAGGCCTAGGGCAGTTACAGAGGAGCTGTGTGGGCGAGTGGTGGCCCTTTGCAATGGCCCATGGTGACCACATGTGCCTTATTAGGCTGACTCACCCTGCCGGTGTTGGTATTGGAACCATCTCATTTTGTGCCTCTATAAATAGGATGGTGGGAATGCTGTCCAGGGAATCCTGGGCTTATATCGGAGGTGCCTGGAATAAATGACTAGCAGTGAAATGGCGAGTCAGAGGGTTACAATGAGGTTCGGAGGGAGTCGGCACATGGCAGGTCCGTGCATGCGAAGCCGTGGCGTTTCTCACCGCTGAGCTCCCTCCAGGCCTGGCACGTGCAGAGTGGGGCTGGGGCAAGGCCTACAGCTGTCCTCTTGAACAGGGTCTGAAGGGGCTGACTTCAGATGTTGGCCTCTCTCACTGTGTGAGGCCACACAACTGTGGACACAAGACTAATGAGGCTTTAAACAAACAAGTGTAATGACTGTCATCAGCAGCCAGCAGGCGCTTCCTATGGGACCGTTTGGCAGGAGGGTCCCGGCAGCTGGCTGGCCCAGGGTGTCTCTGGCATGGTGGGCACCAGCTTGAGGTCAGCTCACTTAAAGGTGACCCTCTAGATGGGATGTGCCCGTTCCCATTCCAAAGTCTGATCTGTACCCTCTGGCCAAGTCCTTCCCAGGAGGCGCTGGGGGAGCCGGGCTCAGCTCTGTAATCCAGCGCTGCGTTCCCTCAGTCTCCAGATGGCTTCGCGGGCCCGCCGTTCTGCTTCAAAGGCTCTGCACTCTCCCAGGCACAGGCAGTTGCTAAGCGAAGGCCATTCGGCTCAGTGAGCCACACAGAGCGCCGTTCTGCGTGTGTCCCCATCGATGTGACACGTTCCCTGCCACCCAGGCAGAGCTCTGCCCTTGCACTGACCCGCATTGCCCTCCTCCTGTCTCCATACCCTGCGAGCGACCAGTTTCCAGGGCACAAAAGGCCTCAGGCCAGTGGGAAAGTAGTGTTTGCTGGTCACCGAGATGTACAGGGTGGGAACGCAAGTAGGGGAGACGTACGTGGTAACAGCGTCCAGGAACTCATTTCCTGGCACAGCCACTTCCTGCGTTGTTGGAGTCCGTTTCTCCTTGGTCAGTTCCTTCTTCCATCCTCCTAAATCCACTATTGTGAACCTTCAGCATTTTGCTCCAGACCCCTGCTCAGCTCCAGGGGAGACAGACCCACTTACCCTTCTCTGCACCGAAGCTAGGAGCCACCAGGTGTGAACTGCCTCGCTTCCTGGTGTCCCACTTACACACGTGTCTGCAGCTGCACATCCGCAGACCCTTCTCTCGAGCTTCCGAGCATGCAAAGCCTCCCCCTTTCCTGCTCAGGCCAAGCTCTGCGTGGGCTTCTGACCCCATCCCTCCCAGTCCTCCTCCCAGGGAGCCGGCACCATTATGGTGTCTCTTTCCTTCGCTGTCAGCCTGCTGGCATTTACTGCCATCTCCCCAGGCCTCGTTCTACACTTAAGTTCTGGCGTCCCTCTCATGTGTCCAGCTCTGCTCCAGAGCCCTCTTCCTTCTTCAGAGCCAAGTTTCTTGAACGCACTGTCAGTACTCACTGTCTCTATCTCCTTGCCTCCAATTCCTTGTTTAGTCACTCCTGTGAAAAGCTCCTGCGGAAGTTAGCAAGCAAATCCAACGGGCAGTTCTGGTCTCACCTCACAGACTTCTCCCCTGCTCCCACTGGGCTGACAGGGCTTGGTCCCTGGCATTTCTTTCTGTTTTTCCTTAAACTTCTCTAGCCTTTCTTCTCCTGGCCTAAACCTCTCCAGGTTTTGGACCTTGTCTCAGTCTCCTCTCTGTATTCCTCTCCATGAGTGACCATAGCATTCCTCGAGGCTTATTCTGTCGTCTGATTTCTCACGACTCCCTGCTCCACATGGGTCTTGGGCCTTCCACCTGAGTTTTATTTGGGGATGTCTAACTGTTTCTTTCCACTTCAAATTCAGCGTGTCCTCAGGTCACTGCTCTTTCTCTTGTTTTTTTGTTTGTTTGTTTGTTTGTTTGTTTGTGACCTCTCCTATTTTTCTTATTTTATTTAATTCACTCATTTAAGTAAACCAGGAATTTTGGAGTCATTCCTTCCATCTCATAGTCACTAATTCCTACTTTTCATGTAGTTCTTAAAATGGAACTCATTCTCGCATTCACTGTGTGAACATGCGCTGTTGCTGTCTCATAGTGTCCTCAGGGTGCTCCCTACTCCCTGGCTTGTCTTCATTAACTCCATCTTCCAGCTTTCTACCAGAATGACTCATCAAAAATGCTAATGGGACCACATCAGGCTTCTATTGAAAACCCGCATTCAGGAATCAGCTGGAGCAACATCCTAGTCAGGGAGACTTCTCTGAGCACCAGCCACTTCCAGGCCCTTCTGGAACCTACTAGAATGGCATATCACACTGACTGCTTTCAAGCATTCACCATCCTTGAATTCCTAGAATAAACCCCACTTAGTCACTAAGTATAATTCTCTTTATGTATTGCTAAATTCTCTTAGTATTTTGGCAAGGATTTTTGCATCTCTACTCATGACGGATAGGTTTCTTTTTTGTACTGCGTTTGTCTGATTTTAGTCTGAGTTATAAGGCCAGTGAAAGGAGCTCTGCTTAGCTTAACTTCATGAAACAAATTGGTTTGATTCCAGGTCAAGGGCACATACCTCTGTTGCAGGCTCAATACCTGGTCCCAGTCAAGGTGCAAATGGGAGGCAAACAATTGATGTGCCTTTCTCATATCAATTTTTCTTCTCTTCCTCCCTCCCCTCTAAAAATCAATGGAAAAAACATCCTCACTAATGAGTGAGGATTAAAAATATATAAAAGAATGAAATCTTGCCATTTCTAACAACATGAATGAACCTAGAGAGTATTATGCTAAGTGAAATAAGTCCAACAAAGAAAGACAAATGCCATATGATTTCACTTATATATGGAATCTAAAAAATAAAATAAACAATAAAACATAAAATAAAAAAGCTAAGAAATTAGCTACACAAAAACAAAACAAATGAACAAACAAAACAACAAAACTCATAGATGCAGAGAACATTTTTATCCTCATCCAAGGATATGTTTATTAATTTGAGAGAGAGAGTTACCGGGAAAAGGGGGTGGAGGGAGTGGGAAGAGAGAAAGAGAGAGAGAGAGAGAAATATTGGTCATTGCCTCCGGTATGCATTTTGACTAGGGACTGAACCTGGAACTCAGGTATGAGTCCTGACTTGGAATTCAACCTGCACCCTTTTGGTAAAGAGACAATGCTCCAGCCAACTGAGCCGCTGGGCCAGAGCAGAGGACATTCTGATGGTTGCCAGATGGGAGGAGACTGGGGGTGAATAGGGGGAAGTGATTAGGTGTACAATTGGTCAGTTATAAAAACAGTCATGGGTATGTAAAATGCAGCTTAGGGAATACAGTTAATAATATTGCAATAACTATGCACCGTGTCAGATGGGTACTAGACTTAGGGTGATCACTTCACAAGGTATATAAATGTCTAATTACTATGTTATATTTTCCATATTTTTATCTCATCATATTTTAGCAAAGGTATTTCTGTAACCTCATTTATCCTCTGTCCTATTAAACTCACATATAAAATTTATTATTTTATTTAATTCATATTACAGGTTTATAATTTTCATTTGGTTATTTTTCAGAGATTCCATGTCTCTTGCAAAATTCTCATGTTTTGCTTTGGACAATATTGCTTGCATTAATTTAAGGTCCATGTCTGATAACTCTAACATCTGGATACATGTTTACTTTTCTATTGATCATTTTATGGGCACATCAGTAATTTCTGCTTGACTGCCGAACCTTCTGCATGAGAATTCTCTCTTAGGACCTCAGGTGATGCACCTATCCCAGGAGGCCTTGCTCTGCCTTCTGGGCTGCGTTTCTGTAGGGTGTGAGCTGGAAGCTGGGTTTCAGCTTTGGAAGCTGGTCTGTTTGCAAGCTGCCTGGGCCTGGATGGTGCAGCCTTCTGAGATCCCACCTAAAGACCACGTCCTATTGGTTTCTAGACTCAGCTGCAGGAGGTTACTTGTTCTCAGCCTCTCAGCCCACGCTGCTTACTCATGTGTTGTCAGCTGTTAAAGGGGAGCGGCAATGCAGGAAGCGGGGCTCCTTTGTCTTCACTGTGCTGTTTGGGCTCTTGGTTCCTTGTGCTCGGGAAGACATGGCGAGCCTGAACTCCAATTTTCCATCCTTAGCCACCTGAGGCCCCCAAAGGCGCCGTCACACTTCTCAGCCACCAACTTCTGTTCAGCTTCTTGGCCTCTTGTGCATCCGCAGATGTGGAGTATCTGGAGGGGAAATAAAAAAGCACAGATATGAGGCATGAGACCAGGTCGAGAGGGGTTTCTCCCTCCGGCACCTTGGCACCTTGCCTCCGGCAGCCTTGGCTCTCTTGGGAGCTCTCGACTGTCTTAAAGCAGATCATTCAGACCCGGCTTTTCTATGGTTCTTGGGAAGAGGGTTTGTCTGCTACAAGCTGGGAGTGGAAGTAACCCACAAACGTGTGTGTGTGTGTGTTAGCTTAGGTGAAGTCTGCACTCGTGAGATTATGATGGCCATGACCACCAATCCCAGGTCACCTCTATGGTGCTGGTCTGAGCAGAGAAGTGCTGACCTAACATCCGCCATCACTAAGCTGTGGCTCGTTGTCTCTCTTCTCTAGGATTTTGTGTCATGTATCGAGAACTACAGGAGAAAAGGACAAGAGCTGTATGCATCTTTACACAAAGATCACGTGCAGGTAAAACCAAAACTGTTCCTTCCTCTGCACAGAGCCCTGAACCCACCTGGACCTGCTGTACAAAAGCAGAAGGGCCTTTGGTTTAAGCTCTAGACTGCCTACGTCCGTCCTCGGTCATCGCCGAGTCAGCCCGGCTAGCTGTGCGGGGATTGGCGCGCACACTCTGACAGCAGAGGAGCTGGCGATGTGGCTCTGCACGGCCCACTCAGGGTCCTCAGGCCCCGCTGCTGGGAGCGAGGGGCACAGGGTGAACACAGCAGGCACCGTCACTCTGAAAGCTTCACTCTAAGGGAGAGAGATCCATCGGATAACTGCAAAATAACTGGATCATTATAATAATAGATTTGGAAAATACAGGTATAATGAGAGCTAATAACAGGGGAACGGGTTTAATTTGGGCAGATCGGAAGCTTGCTGAAAGGAACTGCCTTTTAAGTGGATATCTGAAGGAGGAGGACTGTGGACTAAAGTATTTTGGGAAGTGTTTTTGGTGAAGGGAGGGCCTGGGTGAAGTCCAGCGGCAGGAAAAAGCTGGAGCCATCAGGGACCTGGGAGGGAAAGAAGTGGCTGATTGCTGAGCTGGGAGGGGACAGGAGGAGACCGCAGGCCTGAGCAGCAGTGCGTGCCCCTTTAGGGCGCTACCTTTTCTCCGAGGCAGTGGCGCAGGGCTGAGGGCAGGCTTAGTGCAGGCGCCTCTGAGGCCTGTGTAGGATGTGAAGGGCGAGGCGGCCACGCTTTGAGCTCCCTGTTTGACTCTCAGGGCTGCCTCCACCTGGGCCTGCGTCTGAGCCCAAGGACCCCTATCTTTAAGGGGGACAGCCCTTCCCTCCGGGGAGGTGAGGACCCCTGGGCAGCACCGGGCAGGAAGGCCCCCTGCAGGTTTGGACTGGCTAAGAAGCTGTCATCAGTTGGTTTTGTTGTTAATAAAATAAAATTAAAAAAAGAACACACAGAAAACAATAGGACATAATGTGTAGTGCTAGAAGCTCTCAGAGTGATGGTGCCTGCTGTGCCCCTCGCTCCCAGCAGCGGGGCCTGAGGACCCTGTGAACACGTGTAGAGACACACTCCAGCGGTTACTTCGAAATTGCTCTGTTCCAGAGCCTGTGCCGGGCATAGAAAAGCCGAGCTTATACCGGCCCGGCTCTACCCGGAGGGTTTTTACAGTGAAGAGAGGGGCAAGGAGTCAAGGAAGGACTGCGACAGGGCGGCGAGACCAACACCAGGTGTTCTACCACGAGGAGAGGAGCAGTGGGCAAGGAGCCACCGGGGGCATTGGGTGGGTGAGGGGCCAAGGAATGGTGAGACAGCGGTGCCCCGGGGTGGGGGAAACAGGCTCTGATCAGCGTGAGCCAAGCTACCTGGCCCACATCCTCCCCATGAGCTCACTTGGGAGCGCACAGCGCCTGGGAGGCTCGAGGGGGCCAGGGGACCAGCAGCCTGCAGCCCAGAAATAGCCACCAGGCTCACTCATGAGTCATTGTTTTCAGACGCAGCAGGGTTGGGAGAGGTCAAGGTCAGGTGGGAAGGACAGAAGCTCAGCAGAGACTCCAAGCCCAGAAAGAAAGGATCCAGCCTTCTAGAAGGCAGCCTGCTTGTTCTCAGCAGCGGCCTGACTGGGGCTCAGAGTTGAGAAGGTTATACGGAGTTTTACTGTTTGTTGACTTAGACTGAGAAAAGCCGCTTTCTGAGGCGAGTCCACAGGGACTTCCCAAGTGTCTGACTTTTAGACTGACTGTCTCCATGTCTGAGGGGCGCCCTCACCCACTGCTCTGTTCCGCAGAGGCGGAGGTGCGGCGACCTCAAGGCAGCCAGAGCCTGGGCCCGCATCCAGGAGCAGCTCTTTGGGGAGCTGGGCTTGTGGGGCTCCGGAGCAGAAGCCGCACCCTGTTCCCGGTGGGAGCTGGACTGGAGAGAAGGGCCCGCCCGCATGAGGAAGCGCCTCAGACGCTTGTCCCCCCGGGCGGCCCGGCCTGCAGAAGGGCCCCAGGTAAGTCCCAGCCGCAGGGCCGCGGGGGCAGTCTCTGTAGCTTCTCAGTCCACCAGTCCGTCCATCAGTCTGTCCATCCGGTGTTGTTTCCATCGGGACTTCTGGTGAGCTTCTGAGAGCTCCGATGTGGGCAGGCGGGGGAGAAAGTGTACGTGGGGAAAGGCAGGATTGCTCTACGTTATTCTTGATGCACTTTAACATTAAAAAAAAAAAATCGCTAACCCTCAAGGTAGCAGCAGAGGGAAGCCGTGAATGGATGGATGAGCGGAGGAGTGGGTGAGTGGTACAGATCGGCACGACAGACCCAGGCCACACTGCCATCACAGAGCCCAGGGTTTGGGGAGAGCCAGGCAGGGGTCACTGTCAGCTCGCAAAAGCTGTCTTGTGCAGGCGTGGCCAGCGCTGCTCTAGACATTGCTGTGCAAGCGCATCACATGGACCTTTACAGGGCATACTCCCTCACTCAGCCGTTTCCTCAAGCTCCGGCTGGTGCCCCACTCCCTCCGAATGCCTGGGAGCTGCCCTGAGCCCTGAGCAGTGAAGTCTGCAGACGGCAGGTGTGCAGACTGAAACTTAAGCTCATGTTATGGAAATTACATTTTCGCCTGTTGAAGGATGGGGAGCCAGTTGAATTGGTAGCAGACTAGAAAAAAAATCTATGAATAGATTTTTATTTCTTCACCCAACAATCCTGATTGAAGATATTCTAAAAGCCATTGTTGGGTTTGTTTTCTAGTCTGTGACACAGAGCCTTTCATCCACATTACATCTTTTATAAAACTCAGTGAAAAAAATTAGAATTCATTTATTCAGTAGACACTTGAATTTTTAATGGACTTCCAGTAACCATTTGGTGGTGTTCAGTACCCTCTCTCAACGCATTTCTGAGGAAATGGAGGCAGGAGAAATAAGTGGCCCGGCCTGGCCGACCTGGCTGGGTGGTTGAGTGTTCTCATGGTTCAACCCTAGCCAGGGCCCAAATACGGGTTGCAGGCTTGATCCCTAGTATGGGGTGTGCAGGAGGCAGCAGATCAATGATTCTCTGTCCTCATTGATGTTTCTGTCTCTCCCTCTTCCTTCTCCCTGAAATCAATAAAAAAGACATATTTTTTTAAATAAGTAGCCCGCACAGTGTGCAGGTGAGCAGCCGAGGGCTCCTGTGAAAGCAGGCCCTGGCCCCAAGCCTCTCCGCCGTGGCCTGTGCCTCAGGCCCGGGATGCTGTCTAGTCCCACTTTGGCATCATTTGGGCAATTACTGTAATTCTGCTTAATGGAAGGTTGTGGGTTTTCTCCCCTTTGACTCGGGAACATTAATACTTGCTTTTTACTGTGGTCCTTTAGGATTCAGCGTTTTCTCTTGCATCTGAGCCTTGAGAATGTGATTTATTTGAAGGGGTCACGTGTATGTGTATGTGTTTGTGAATATGTGGTATGGGGGGTGCATATAGGTAGTACCCAGGATTTAATTCTTTTTTTCTCTCTTTTTATTTCAGGAAAGCCAAGACAGAAATGGTGATATTTCTCACACAAATGCTGAAAACAGAGGTATTCAGTTTATCAACTTTTTTTTTTTTTAATTAAACCAGTTGTGGGTTTTATTTAAGATCTTATTAGCGACATGGAATTGATGTCTTAGGAGGAGGACACTGCAGGCACAGAGCGGGCAGGCTGTGTGCTCTGTGCTCTCAGAGCCCAGTGGGCCCTGTCCCAGGCCCAGAGCGCTGAGGGCAGACTTGATAGTAGCTTTGCCACAGTAAACGTTTTTTCAGGGATCTGTCTTGTCAACTTGCCGAACCAGGGAAACCTTTAAAGTGCCCCAAACAGTACAAATACATGCTCAGTGTGTGACCTGCAACACTGAGCATGTATTTGTAAAAATGGGTGAAATACTAATGCTTCTTACACTGACCTCTCTGATTGTAAAAGGGCCAGTTTACAGCAGCCCCTGACCCCTGGGGTAGGCTGTAGGACCGGGTCCGGGTACTGTGGGTTCCTACACACACACCTTCCCACGTAAAAAGGGAGGCTGTGGCTTCTCTGTGGCGTATCCCAGTTGCCAGCACCGCTGCTCCCGAGAATACAGGTTTGCTTCTCAGAGGTCATTTTGGCAAGAACACATTCACACACACACACACACACACACACACACACACACACACGTTTCTGGTTTTGTGGTTTCTCTCTGCTGCCTCTGGCTTGGACACTCCCTGTCTGTGACGTGCCCTGTGCCCAAGGCTGCAGCTGGTGTCATGGTAACTTAACCCAACGACAGCTTCTTGGTGTTGATCCTCTGTCTCTGGGACCATAGCGTTGGGCCTCCTGGTGAGCAGGCTCTCTGGCCAGTTTGCAGTGCTGCCCGGAAGTAAGGATCCTGGGCTCCAGTCAGGTGGATTTGGGGGGGGGGTCACAGGACTTAGGGTAACTCTGCAATATCTGTTTCCTTCTTATCTCTCCACTCCGAGGCCCACACTCCAAGGTCAGAGTGAGAACCTGCCGCTCCCTCCGCTGAGGGTGGCCGCAGAGAGGGCAGTGGAGGTGTGCCGACCTACTGGGCCTCCATCTAGCCTGCTGATTCCTGCTCCCTAGGCGCTTAGTCGGGGAGAAGAGGGGCCTGGTTCTCTCCGTGCCTTCCCGTGTGCTGTGTCTGCACCGAGCTCTCCCTGTGGGGGAAGCCTGTACGGCTGCACGGTGAGCCGCAGGCACTGCCGTTCCCCCAGAGGTGAGAGTCCCAGGCAGGGCTCAGGTCAAAGGGGTGAGCATCTTGGCATAAAGGAAATGGCTGCAGCCCCTGGACAGCAGGCAGGTGCTGTATGTCTGCTCCAGGCAGGTGGCCACCAGGTCAGGGTGGAGAAGTAGGGTCTACAAATCCCATGGGCATGTGCTCAGCTGGCTCCCGGTGGGCAGCCCGCGTGCCGCCTTAGGAAATGAGCATGACCGTGACCGTGGCTGTGGCTGTGCACAGGTGGCCTGCAGCACCCTGGCTTCATGGTAGCACAGAACCAATGAGTCCGAGAGGGCCCAGGGGATCCTGAGGAGCCACACAGTGGGGTATTGTGTGCAAAGAGCGTTCAGTGGAATGGTAAAGTGCTCATGATATGATCCTGAGTTAAAAAATATTAGAAAAGAAAAGCTATAAGTGCAGTGTAATTCCTACTATGTCACAAATTACACAGATGCGTGCCTATACATACATACATGTGCAGGGAAGGTATCAGTTACATCAACCAAGTGTGAACAGTGAGGACAGTTGGCCTGGAGTTGGAGCTGGCTCTGACGGACACGCGGCTCGGCCGCTGCTGGGTTCTCAGCAGCCTTTTCCCTGCGCCCAGCGCGGCCCCCCTCAGTGTCTCCGTCTCAGTGCGGCTCGGCAGGCTCCCACCCGGCAGCGCAGGTGAAAGTGCCCCTGCAGGTCCCAGCTCAGAGGATGCGTGACTGAGCGGCAGCTGCTGTTCTCAGCACTGACTCTGGGTACACATTTGTCTTATTTCTCACAACTTCATGGTTTTCCCACATGTTTCTTATAATTAGAAGATAGTGCTTCCATAATTAAAACAACAATGAACACTCTTTTCAAAGAGCAAACAAAGTGAAGTTCAGATCCAACGAACGCTGGCGAGCAGCCCAGCTTGGGCTCCCCTGAGGGTCAGCCTGAGGATGTCTGACCCCCACGGGCTCAGATGCGTCCACTCTCAGCAGCAAGGGGCACGCGTACCTGGTTATGGCTCCCCAGACCCTTGCCCTTCCTCCCAGCGACTCAGGCCCCACTGCACCCCACCCCTGATGATGCCCAGTGGCTTGTGCCAACACTGAGTCCCCTTACACCCCTGCAGGGGAGCTGAGCCCCAGGAAAGCTGAGGTTGAGAGCGATGAGGTGGCAGCAGACTGCACCCGGCTGACCTTCTTCCCGGCCCTCCATGAAAGCCAGCACTCCGAGGACTTCCTGGAGCTGTGTCGGGAAAGACAAGTTATCTTACAGGAGCTTCTTGACCATGAGAAGGTAAGAGGGCCCATCATGACTGTTCTCTCGGGAGGATTGACACAAGGGAGCGGGCCCCTCATTCACAGGCACAATGGCCACCCCCTTCCCTCTGAAACCCCAGGAGCGCTGCGAGTGCATGTGTCCAGATGGCGTGCGGAGGGACCACATGTCCCACACCAAATGCCATGAAGGTGTCAGCCGCACTGATGAACTGCAAAGCGAACGTGCTCTAACCTTTGTGATCCCAGGAGAGTGATTTTCAGGGTCGAATTCTTCTCCTTTGTGTAGTCCGGCCCCTCGGCCCTGCCTGCAGCCTGACCACCAGAAGGTGCTGGAGGGGCTGGAGGGTCTGCCTGGGCCTGCTGTCATTCTGAGATGTGCATGATGAGCCAGGGTCAGAGTGGAGCCCATGAGAGACCTGATCGCTGGGCTGGGCCCCTCTGTGAGTTCTGTGTCCCCTATAAAATGCCACATTTGTGGAAAAGAGGCAAGTTGCTGGGTTTGGGGCCTGGAGTGACATGTGGTGATACTGAGGAGTCCCTGAATGTAACACCTGAGGGACGAGGAGCACAGGAGGCGGCCCCAGAGCTGGAGAACATCACTCACCAGCGGAGGGAGTCAGGTCTAGACTGGACAGGCTGTGTGGAGCTGCCGGACTGCTGTGGCACAGGGGCCTCTGACTGGGCCCCAGACAGCTCCACCGGACAGGTCCTCGCGGTCCGGTGCCCACCTGCCCACACTGGGCTAAGGCAGAGGCCTCCTGCTGGCTGAGCCTGTCCGGTGTGCCCGCCACGCCCCGTCCTCCCACTGCCTCCCCCCAGGGCGCAGGCCTCTGCCTACTTCTGAGTCTGCCTGCAGTGGCTTCAACAGGCAGGCTTGGCTTCATCCCTGTCTCTCTTCTATGACGTAAGCATGATGGGCTCTGCCCAGGGGAGACACAGCTATGTCAGAGGCCACATGCCGGGGACCAGCCTGCGGGGGGGGGGGGGGGGGGGGGGGGGGGGTGGGGGGGGGTCAGAGGGGTGGTAGGGGCTCGGGGGTAGGCCACCTGCTTGTAACTGTAACAGGGGCTGCTGTCATGGCTGCTGTCATGGCCTGGGGACCCTGGCTCAGGAGGGGCAAGCATTGGGTAGAAGCCTTTTTGGGAGCAGCTGGGACATGGCTTGGCAAAGGCTGGCCATCATGGCAACTCTCCCTACCACCACCACCAGGCAGGCAGATGCCAGCAATTAGTGCAGGGGCAGCTTGGCAAGGCCGAGTGCTCAGACAGACTCGGGGCATCACCCTGCTGGCTATTGCGTCATCGGCAACCTTGGCAGCTGGTCATCTGGGCCCTTGCTTTGTGCTTGCCATCCAGCGTCTCGCCTAGTGTCACCGTGGCCCTGTGACGGAGGCTTTGTCAGCTCCATTTTAAAGATGGCAAACAGGGCCCTGGGGGCCGCTCACCGGAACTGCTAGGCTCCAGCTCAGGTCTGTCTCATGCTAAGTTCATGTGACTTCATTATCCTCTGTCTCCCAGTGCCCTGCCTCAGGCAAGTTGCATAAACTCTCTGCCAACCTGGCCTTCAGCACCCTCCCAGGCTGGGCCTCCTGAGGACCTCTGCTAGCGGTGGCCAGACGGGCAGGCCTCAGGTCCCTCACACAGGCGTCTGCCTGGCACAGAGCAGGCTTACCATATGCCAGCCTGCTCGCCTGGGCATGCCTGAGCGGACAGGGGCAGGAAGCAGAGGAAGGAAGGACTGTTGCACTGACCCTGACCATGACTGTGTTTGAAGACACAGAAGGCAGGTGTGTGTGTGTGTGTGTGTGTGTGTACATGTAGGGAGGTGTTCCTGCGCTTCTGGCTGATGCCTTCTGCTTGTGGGGAGACAGTTGGCAGCAAGTGTTGGATATAAGCGGGGAACGGCCTAATTCGGATGTCTTCATAAAACCTGTGGCCGGTGCTTTTTCTAAGGGAAAGCTTGTCCAGAGAGTGCGTGGCGGGTGTGTGCCCAGCTCAGAACACGGAGCCCTGCCTTCCCAGGGCCGCCACTAAGGAGCCAGGCAGCCCTGTGGAGACCCTGCCCCTCCTCTCCAGCGACACTCATGTCTGTTGCCTTCCCAGACACAGCCCACGGGGCTTCAGAGAACACCCTCCTTCCAGGCTTCTGGATGGCTTGACCCCCCTCCCCTCGCCCCCTCTCCGGGCCCCGGGCAGCAGCAGGCCTGAGCTGGGTGGCAGCAGCTCGCTGGTTTCTCTGTGATCAGTGGAGCTCTGGTCGCCTCCAGCGATACCTGGGACAGTAATTGTTTTGTGTCATTGATTAATGATTCCCAGAGCCACAAACACGCTTCTCTGCGAACAGCTCCATTTGCCGTGAATGGAGGTTGATGCCGTGCATGTCAGTTGTGCTGCGAGGAGGGTCCCTGTGCCTCCACGCGCTGCTCCGGGCAGGGAGGCCCGGGCCTGGCCACAAGGCGGTTTTCGCTATTGCTGCCTCTTCCCTTACATTTAAAATGGAACGTTCTGCATTTTTATGCAAACTCCGGGTGAGGCCTTCGTCTGACCTGGGTAGAAAGGAGCGGCTCACAGGGAGAGAGACCTCTGCTGCGGGTGGATGACCGAGAGCAGCGGCCAGCAGAGAACAGCAGCCAGCTCATTGCGGGGATTTTCACAGAGGAGTCTGTAGGCAAAGAAGTGCCTTAACCTTCCCATGTTTGAACTTCGCATCGGGGGAACCCATGGCAGACTTTCTAGAATGTGGAGCTGTCATGTCAGCCCTCCTTAACCTTCAGAGATGCTCTCGGCATATTGGGCATGTTTTGTGCAAAGCCACTTCTGGGCTGGCCTGGCCCCTCCCTGGCCCTGCCTCCCTCACCCTATGTGCACACACACATATATATACACACACACACACACACCTCAGACCCTGTCCTCTAAAGAAACAGAACTACTTGTACTCTGCAAACATGTCCAGCTGGCTCTGGACTTCATCGCTAGGAATGATCCCCCCATTTTTATCTTTTTAATCCCTTATCTGCCTGGGAACCCCTTATCTGATGTCACCTCTGTCACCCTGCTGTCCTGCAGAGCGCCGGCAGCTGCCTGCTGTGCTGGGCCAGACATCTGTGCCTCCATTTCTCTTGTTGGAGGCCTTCATTCCCCCTTTTCCCGTGTGCCTAGGAGGGTGTGGGCAATTCAGCGTGCATGTTCACCTGGAGGCCTGCGAGATGCTTCCTGAGGTGAGGCCTGGCCTTTCAGAGCCTCCTGGTGCCCACGGCCAGCGTCTCAGGTACAGTCTCCAGGTGACCTGCACCGGAGTCCCTGGGGGTGGCTGCTAAAATGCAGATGTCAGGGCCACTCTGCACCGCTGGCGGGAACCTCTGGGCTGCAGCCTGAGAATTGGAGCTTAGTCAAGCCCCCAGGTGGTCTCACATGTACCAGCTGGAGGGAGGGTCCGAGACCCGCGGGCCCAGGCTTCCCAGTATGCAGAGCTGCCCCAGCGAGAACCGCGCTCTGTTTCAACCACCAGCCGGCAGGTCCTGTTTCATGCAGCTCACGCTGGCCCCTGCGCTGGGAAGAGCCTCCAGAACCTGTAGCACATCACTGTCCACTAGTGCCGGCCCCTCCGTCCATGTGGCCTCCGCATGCCAGGGCTGGAGGGCGCCCGAGGCCATGTAGGTGCACATTTGGTGTATTTTGTGGAGGCGGCACAGGAAGGCAGGCGGCTTAGCTGCTGTGCCTACCTGAGAGTTGAGCTGTGCACAGGTCCACACGGTTCTTTCTTTTCAGATTTGCCAAATAGGTGTTCACAAAGCCGTACCTCTGTATAGTTTTACCCTTTTCTTTGATTACTTGTGTGCCTGAATGCTCATCTCAACATGATCGCAGTGTGAGGAGTAGATGCCAGACCCCACAGGCAGGCAACATAACTCACTCACATCCCTTCTCTCCTTGTGAGCCCTACCTTTCCCTCCACCAGCTGTGCTTTCCTGAAAAACGAGCACGTCCTCCCACCTGCCAGGGTCACCGGTCCTGCTCAGGGCAGCTTGGCAGGCAGAGGTGTGCAGAAGGCACCCAGGATCCGCTTGGGCAGGATCCGTGTGGGCAGGATCCTCATGGGCAGCTAAAGCATTCTCTGTAGTAGACTTTGCACAGATACTCGAGGATGGGCAGGTCCGCTCTCTGCTGAGCCCCTCACATGACAGCTCTGTGCCTGGTTTCCACCTGGAAATGGCGTTGCCCTCACTACAGAGCCTGTGGAAGGACCTGGAGCGCCTGTGTCGTCCTCCTGCTCTGACTTGTCTGAGGCCTGGCTCCCAGAGGGCCTGGGTGTGGCCTCCAGGACATCCAGTACATGGCTGCCCTCTCCCTTCAGCTTTGGATTTCCTGACACCTGTCCCTTTCACATAGGGCCGGGGCAGGGGGGTGGGGGGGGAGGCACGCCTCAGTTATTTCCTACTCAGGGGTGACAATGTCTCACCCAGCGGGCCAAATCCGTCCCGCCAGGCCTTGCAATGTGGCCCGCACCGCGCTGTCATCACTGCCTCCGCTGCGTTTCCATCACAATGACAGTTTATGACTGTTCAGTAAACCATTCGGCCCGCGATTTAGGCTGGATTTTAGATTTTGGCCCCTTCTCTGATTGAGTTCGACACCCCTACTCTAAAGCCATGGACAGACATGTGGCGGGAGGGACTTCTAAATTAGGGGTGTCGAACTCAATCAGAGAAGGGGCCAAAATCTGAAATCCAGCCTAAATCGCGGGCCGAATGGTTTACTGAACAGTCATAAACTGTCATTGTGATGGAAACGCAGCGGAGTGCAGTGATGACAGCGCGGTGCGGGCCACATTGCAAGGCCAGGCGGGACGGATTTGGCCCGCGGGCCTTGTGTTTGACACATGTGTTCTAAATCATGAGCAACCCAGGTGGAGCTCTCCTGGGGTGATTGAAGTGGGAGAGCAGGTAACAGTTCATTTCAGCTCATTTTCCAGTTTTTAATGTCATTTTTCCACCAGAATCAATGTTTAAGCTATTAACCTGGCTCTCACCAGACACTCTCCCTGCGGTTGGGTTTATTCTCATCATTACTTAGTCTCCCCGACAGGAAGGACCCAGAGACCATGGCGATGCTGCTCATAGAGGTTGGGCGAAGGCGGGCACCATGGTGGGGTGAGGGATTGGAGGTGCAGAGGCCAGGGCTGGTGTCACTGTCCCGCGTGTCACAGGTGAGCCTGAGAACAGTGTGAAGCCTGGTGTGGCCCTCCTCACAGTGCCGGTGAGAGTGCGCCTGGTGCCACCTGTGGGAGGGCATCTGGCAATAGCTTCGGGGTTTAAAAGCCAGGTCTAGGCCCGCAGTCCTGCTTGTCGGGATTTACCCCCAGGTTCACTTGTGTGTAGAGAGACATTGTGCTAGAGGGTCACTGTAGAGCCTCTGTGATGTCAGAGCCTTAGACCATTACCCACAGGAAGTGGGGATCGCGCCTCTCACTTGGCGTGCGTCGTCGCGCCCATGAACAGGGTGGGACAGCTCCACAGGAGAGGCCTGGAGGGTCTCCAAGGCGGGCAGACAGAGCAAAACAGCAATGAGAGCAACGCGCTGCTGTGTACAGAGGGCAGTGTGAAAAACGTGCCTCTGGTTTCACAGGATTTCTCCTGTCAGAGTGTCCGGCTGGCCTGAGGGTGGCCTTGACAGACACAGCTTAACAGGAAAAGCTTACACAGGTGATGTCACATGTGCACATAGCCTTCACAGGAACACATGAAGTGCATAGGCGTCGGTGTGTGCACATGAGGTCCAACAGAGCATCCCTGTCGGCGGAACGGAAGCAGGCGGGGAGCTGGAGGAAGGTAGGGTTAGCTCCGGTCTGTTTGGACAGGTCTCTCAGCCTTGATCCAGATCTCCTTTTCCCGACTCACATGGGCTGTGTCTCTTGCTTCCAGGAAGCCAAGGCGAGGCCAGGGTGCCCTGCGGTACCTGCTGCTTCTCAAGTGTCTCCAACAGAAAGCAATGCTATGCCAAGGTGCATGGTTGGAGTACACATATCCGGTCCCCTTCTATGCAGCCGCACAGTAACCGTGGCTGCCTCGGGGCAAGCTGCCAGGGAGGCTGGGGGCTCCACTCCCTGCCTCGGTCCCCAAGAAGACACGATCCCCAATCCTTCCTAGGTTTGGTTTGGTTTGGTTTCCCATAGCTTGTCTAGTAGAAGTCCATCAGTTCTACCTCTTCTTGTTTGGATTCAATCACTCCCCCCTTCCTCCCCATCCCCTCTGACACCCATCAAAGCCGTCATCCCTCCTCAGGACCGCTGAAGTAGCCACATGCTGTGACCCTCCTTCCAATCCATCCACCATCCAGTGGCGCTTTCAGAAATGACCCTGCCTCAGCTTCTATTGAAACCTGAATGAAGCTCAATGGGCCTACCAGGCCTCAAGCCCCATGACCTAAGCACCCCCTCTTCCCAGCTTTGTGTCGCCATACTGATCTCTTTTCTCCCTCCCTGTCTCAGCTCCGAATGGAATGCTCCCTTTCCCTGGAATGTGTTCTCTCAGCTTGTCCTCCCTGCTCCCCAAGTTCCTCTCTGCCTTATCACCAGGCACCCAGGCTCCCCCTCTCAGCACCCATCACCATTTGTAATCACTTATTGGTTGTCATGTTTGTGTGCCAGCCATCTTCCCCTACCCAACATGAAGTCCCATAAGAGTAGGGTTATTGCTTATCTTGTCCCTCCCTCTATCTGCACGCTTGGCTCAGAGCCTGGCAGGCAGTAGGTGCTGAGTCCATAGCTGTTGAGTTGATAAACATCTGGATGAATGAATGAAGCTGAAATGAGTCTGTGTTGAAAGTGGCTCTGAAGGTGGGTTGAGGGCCAGGTCCAGTAGAGGCAGGAGGCCGGACAGCCAGCTGTCCCCAGCAGGTTTATTACGGGAACCAAGACCCTTGACTTGTCCTCAGGAGAAATAGTTCAGGAATGGCTTGTCCTGGATGGTAGTGAACCAGCCCGCGGTGACCCTTAGCCCGCACAGACCAATCACGTTGGACACAGAAGCCGGATAGCTCATGCAGGGCTTGTTCTCTCCTAAGTCCTCCTCCCTGCTCCCCAAGGTGAGAGGAAACGTGGCTCCAATCGTTGGTGAGATTCTTGTCTCTGGACCTCTTTTAAATTCTATTTACAAATCAGAGTAGAACCTCCCTTGCCCAACTGTAAAAATTACATTGGTTAATGGGTTACAGTGGTCATATGGTTGGAAGTAAAAATAAAAACAAAGTGAGCTCCTCTTTTGTGTAACTGGAATTGGCATAGACCTACCCTCTGAAAATGCTGGGCTGGCCTTATTCTTGGTCCATTCGGGTTCTCGTCATCTGGAATTTACTTTTTCCCTCACTGATTTCTTTGGAAATATATTCCATTTAAGGATCCACTAAGTCCCTCCTAGGTGTAGGACTCTGGGCCACACCAAGCCATGTCCAGGTCTGGAAAGCCAACCCTGAGTCTAGAGGCTTGTTGGGAGTGAGGGTCCAGGCTGGGCAGGGAAGAGGTGGTCTCAGTGGAGGCTCAGAGGCTCAGAGGCTCAGCTCTTTCCACGGGAGCTTGAGCTCTGGTGTCCTCCCGCATGGGCACTGGATGGCCAGTTGTTGGGCACAGACTGCCCTGGGGAAGGGAGGCGCCGTTTGGCTGGTGCTGTCTCCAGCTGTGGCCATTCTGGAAAGCTGCCAATGTTCCAGCTGCCAAGAGAACAGCCCTGAAGTCTGAAAGAGGAAGCAGTGCCTGTCTGCACACCCATGGGCTGGCCTTGGCCTTGTAGACAGCAGCACAGTCTTGCACTGTGGGTCTCAGCAGACCTGTGCTTGTCCTGGCTCAGCCACCTCCCAGCTGGCCCCTGGACAAGCTCCTTTGCTTCCATAACTGAGAAGCCGGCACTCAAACAGGTTCCTCACTGTTCACTGCAGGAGGTTCAGGGCAGTTGTGGAGGGGCCGCCCTGAGAGGAAGGCTGTGTGCGGAAGGCGGCAGCAAGCTCTCAATCATCCGCACGCGTGGGGGGTGCGCTGGCCTGGGGAGAGCGGGTAACTGAACGGGGAGTTGGGTGTAGAAGTGCCACTTAGACTGTGAAGCGCAGTACAGATTGGGCAATGGCTTTGTTCTTATAGGTGTGGCTTCCACTCCCACTAGGAGACCAGCTCTGTCCTGCTGTCCTGCTGTCACAAAAGTGACAGCCATGCTTCTCTGCCCTCGGCTGACTCTGTGCCCTCCCCTCCAGGTGACACAGAAGTACTCAGTGGTGGTCGTGCAGGGCCACCTGGTCTCCGAGGCACTCCTGCTCTTTGGCCAGCAGCACTTCTACGTCTGCGAGAACTTCACCCTCTCTCCCGTGGGCGATGTCTACTGCACCCGCCACTGCTTATCCAGGTGAGTGCCCCTTGCCCCTCGGACTCCTCCCCGAGCCCCAGGCTTCCTTCTCAGCCACCCTCCCCCAGCCCTGGCACTCGTTCTTGCCGTGGGCTTGGGTTTGGGCCAGAAACTGAACCATGAGATAAAACAGAAGAACCTTAAGGCATAGGCACTTTGATCATGGATCCCCAAAGCTAAAATCTGGGTGCAGAACAGCATGGCAGCTCCTGTGCCTCCTCTGGTGTGGGGCCACCATGGGACAGAGGGCCTCTCTGTAGGTTATTGGTAACGAAATCCAGACCATCAGCTCACTCGTTCGGCAACTTGCTGGTTGCTCACTGAATTAAGACATCAGGCACTGCCCCTTCATGGTCAGCAAGTGCCACCAGCACACAGGATCCTTGGGAAAAAGGTGGAGCACACTAGCAGCACAGGACAAAACATCTGCTCTGCAGGGACTCTTTGGGGTGCACGGGGCAAGGGGTGTGCTGAGGAAGGGCTACCAGAGGAAGATCTGGGGCTTGCAAGGAGTGAGATTTTAGTAGAAATTTGAAGAGTCATTTTATACCAACTACACCAGAGATCTTTGGCAGGAAACTGAAGATCGTTTTTTTAGGACCAACTGCACTCGGTCTATTTGGGTTCAGTTGGGTTCTTACTGATGAGTTCTCTGTGTTATGGAGTGCCGCCGTTGGAACCACATCGGCCATGTTTGCACTGTTGCCAAGAATCCAGTTGTCAAGTTGTATGTTTTCAGTTGACCATTGCTTTTGGGAAAAAATGGATGACGATTTCTTCATCCAGAGAGAAGCCTGGACTTCCCTGGTTAGCCAGGGTTTAACATGATGACAAAACCCCTCTTAGATTGCCCAGTGACACTCCAATTAGCTTGCATCAAATCACCTGGAAGACTTGTTAAAGCAGACTTCTGGGACCCACCTTCACCCCAGTTTCTAGTTTGGCAGATCTGGGATAGGACTGAGAGGTCACCAAGTTCTCTGCTGGTGCCGATGCTGAGAGGTAACAGCTGAGAGCCACTGCCGTGGACTATGGACAGGGAGTCAGAGCTGGACCTGCCAATAAGGAAGAGTTTTAATCCCTATGTGTCAGCTCGTTTCCAGCCCCGTCAGGACAGGAGTTTAAGGAGAGGGAAAATAGATGTCAGCCCCCCTCCTTTGATCGGCATTCTTCTCTCTGATAACTTTCATCTTTTATTCATTCCAAACGTTTACCGATTGCTGGGAGTCCTCTGTGCTTTCCGAGGGCAGGAGAGGCATAACTAATACTTGGCGCACACATCCCATCCCTTCTTCTGGCTCATGTTTTATTGATCTGATCGATACGGACAATGGGCCTGCAGACGTGCCTTTCTGGGGCCGATGGGAGCTCCTGCCCCTGCGCTCAGGGCCAGCCCATGTGATGACTTGCACGAGCTGTTGCTTCACTCCTCAGCTCTGGTTTAAACCAGTCAGGGTTAGATGAGACCTTATTGATCAGGAGAAGTGTGTGGATGAGATGCATCTCATAGTACTCAGATCCCACACACACTTTTCACTAGAAGCCCACTTGCTGGGTGGCTTGTACTCTTTGGATCTGGCAGGACCAGGGAGCCGTGCTGTCTGGAAACTGTCTTTTCTAGAATGCATGTGGGAGTGGAGTGAGAACAGATGGCTACCCTGGCCTGTCGTTGGGGGATTGTATGGGTAACGCCAATCATCTCCCCTCCGGAGGGTTTGCAAACCAGGCAGCGCGCTCTGGAGGGCTGGTCCGCTCCACGGCAGCTCTCAGCCGCTGCTTGATGTCGACAGCTCAATGGGGACTGAGTCTTCTCTTGACCACGGAGACCAAGGGAGATGTATAAATAGGCCAGTTCCGAATAAAGCTAAGCCGACCCTGAAATGTTTCTCTAAAAGACGGCCTCACGATGAGCACGGCTGAACATTAGACCCTGAAAGCGGCTCTGATGTACCATAAATCATCAATAATCGGAAATAAAACTCAGGAATGCCGCACATCGCCCAGCAGAGCGCCCTTCGGCTGTGGAGTGTTCCTCAGGCCCCAGAGTCTTCTTAGGAGGCGTGGCTTTGCATGGGATCTTTTGCAGCTAATGGCATGGGGTCTAGGGCAGCTGTAATCAAGTACCAAAAACTGGGGGGCTGTAAAACAGCCAGTTTTTGTGTAAAACTCTGGGTCCTTGGGGTCTGAGATATGGATGCGTCAGTCCTAGAGGCGAGAAGTCAGCAGCCAGCTCTGGGCGGGCACTCTCGCTCTGCAGCTCCAGGGCCGGCCCTTCCTGGCCTCTTCCGGCCTCCGAGTTCCCCCATCCTCAGTGTTCATTTGCTTGCAGATGCGTCTCTCCTGTCACCTGGCTTCCCCCTGTGCTCCCCCTTGTGCGTGTCTAGCTCTGCCTGAGTCACCCTCTCTATAGGGGACTAGTCATATTGGACCAGGGCCTATCTGTATGGCTTCATTTAATTTTATTACCTCTGCCACTCACCTATTTCAAAATAAAGTCTCATTCCAAAGTTTTGGGGGTTGGGACTTCCACATCTCTCTGTGGGGGGGAAACAATCTAACCCACAGCTGTGGCGGTCAAGTTCAGAAGGTATGCCATTTGATTCATTTGGTGAAAATCCAAACTGTCCAATCAGCTCTTTGTCACGGGATAGCTCTGCCCTCAGTCAGCATGTAGAGCAGCATTTCTCTGTTCAGTCAACTAGACAAGTACTTACCGAAAGTCGGCCTTGCCCCAGGCACTGTGTCAACTCCAGAGATAGAGATAAGCCAGGAGAGTCCGAGAGTCCGGTAGTGTTTGTGATCTAGTGAGTGATGCTGAGAGCACATTTCCAGTGTGAATTCTGCCAGTGCCTGTGTGCTGGGTGGAGTAATGACTGGTGATGGAGTTATTGCCATGCTCACCGATCTTGGCCTGTGATGCTGTCTGACGCGGCCACAGGGAGGCACCAGATCCCTCTGCGGCCTCACGGGGAGGCAGAGGAGTTGAGGGGAAGCTGATCCTCTCCCCGGAGGGAGGCATTAGTGATGAACACTGGCTCCGGGCAGCAGTGTTCAATGAAGGCCTCCAAGAGGAAGCATCCAGAACGAAGCCACATTGGTATTGGGTCAGTCCTATGGCAGCCTGGCTCCAAGCAGGACTTCTGGGAGGTTGGTCCTCTGAGAGGCAGGAGGAGCTGCAAAGGGCTGGACCCACGTCCTTGAGGCCTGGCTGTGCAGGGGGCTGGACAATGGTCTCAGGCTTGCCTGACTGCGTGGCTCAGTGGTTGAGCATCAACCTATGAACCGGGCAGTCACAGTTTGATTCCTGGTGAGGGCACATGCCAGGGATGCAGGCTTGATCATGGGTGTGGGGCATGCAGAAGGCAGCCAAGTAATGATGTTTCTCTCTCATCATTGAGGTTTCCATCTCTCTCTACTCCCTTCCTCTCTGAAATAATATATATATATATATATATATATATATATATATATATATATATATATTAAAAAAAGCAGTGGGCTCAGGCTGTGTCCTCGAGTTACTCTCCCTTCTACTCGGCAGTGACCAGTCAGCATGGTAATAAGTCCAAGCTCTTAGCACTGTAGACGCTGGACACCAGCTCTGACCATGGCTGCAGGTCCCATGGATGAGCGAGGGCTGCCCGCCTTCTCGGTGTCCCCTGGACCTGAGTCACAGAGCTGGTGCAGGCCAGCCCGCAGCTGAAGCCGGAGCTGAGCAGGGGGTCCCGGCTGCCATGCCCGGGCTGGGGCCCTTCCACCCCAGGTCCTTGGGGTCTGTGGGCAGGGCACATGTGCTTCTCGGCGAGGCTTCTCAAATCCCCAGTCCTCTCCTGCCCTCAACTGCCCACAGGAGCCCTTTGACCTATGGGAGCGGCTCTGGCCTGGCTGAGCCGTGCTGCCACGTGGCTGGTCCCTGGCTCTGGGTACGCACCCCAGAGGCCACTGCTCCCGGCCCACAGCCCTGCAGGGTGGGTGTTCTCCCCACCCTGCCGGAGGGCCCGCTGACCACGGCTTCCTGTGGAATCTCGTCACCTCTCTGGCCCATTTTCAGAGTTTGAAATTTCTCCAAACGTGAGGAGAGCACCTCTCTCACTCCCCCCATCCATCTTGAACACAGTGCTCAGAGGGACTTCTCACACACACCACCGAGGGCCGCCGCCTGTCCTGCAGGCTGTCACCGACCCGCCGTCCTCTCCCCGGGGGGAGGCTGGCACCCCTCCTGCTTCTCAGGGCAGGGCTGATGAGGACGGGGTCAGAGGTTATCAGGTCAGTGGGTGCTGGCACCCTGCGGGCAGCCACCCTGGAACCCCCAGGATGCCCCAGAAACTCAGTCAGGGCCGTGGGCTAGGGCAGGACAAGACACCTTCTCACTGCACATCTTCTTGTCTTTTCAGCATCAGTGACCCATTCATTTTCAACCTGTGCAGCAAAGACAGGTCCTCCGACCATTACTCCTGCCAGCGTCACAGCTACAGGGACCTCCGGGAGCTCCGGCAGGCGCGCTTCCTCCTGCAGGTACGCCCCAGGAAGGCCAAGGTGCCATGGGTGCCCTCTGGGTGGGAGGCACATCCTCCGGGATTCCCTTGGGTCTTCAGGAATACCAGACTCAACGCTGATGCCGGGAGCCGAGTGCCAGTCTGCCCTGTTCTGACCAGGGATCCTCTCAGCTGCCTGCCGTCCCTTCCCTTCCCTCCCCTCCCCACACTCTCTAGGCCCCTGGTAACCCCCTGGGCTGAGTGGTTTAGAGTACTGATTGCCCCTCAGCCAGGGTCCCCTAGCCTTGGCCGGGCCCCTGGAGGGCTCACGCAGGCCCTGAGCAGAGCAGGCGCCTTCCGGAGGCAGAGCGGTGCAGCCTCAGCACCACCTGGTGCACCGGCCCCACTGCAGGGGGGTCACTGGGTCGGAAGGTTAGAAGCAGCAGCCAGTGGCAAGGGGAGGAAGAATCTGGGGCCCCCTGTGGCCGCACACACCTGCCCCAGCAGCCGCCCTCTGCACTGAAGCTGATCCCAGCCAGGGCCCTCCTGCAGGGGCAGGATCAGGACCAGGACCCCTTGTAAGAGGGGAAGGGAGGGACCAGTGCTTCTGCCCTCTCTGCTGGGTGTCTGCCCTGCAAAGGCCAACAGGGGGCAGTGCTTCACCTGAAGAAGGAGTAAGAGTGCCTTCAACTATAAATTTCTTAGGGCGTGTAATTTAGCTCAGGGAGGCCTTGGGAGGAGGGGAGTGTGATTGGGGGGGTGGGGAGGAAGAAGGATGACTCATAGTCTGAGTGGGGGGTGGTGGGGAATGACTCATTTAAAAAATATCAGAAAGCATCAGGGGTCATGCTGAGGCCTCTGACTCTCCCTCTGGCCTGCCTCTCTGCTGCTTTGCCCACAAAGGGTGGGTCCTCATTTTGCCTGACCTCATGCATTTCTCTGCAAGGGGCTTAGTCAGAAGTGGGTGAGCTGAGGGTCCTGGGCAGTGTGGCCAGCCCGGACCTGTCCCTGACCACGGCCCTGCCACCTTGGTACAAATGGGCACCTCTCTGGGCCCCTGTTTTCCTCCAGGGAATGCGGACCACCTCTTGTCTTGTCTACTGTTACACATACAGCACCTGGCACATTTGGGGGCACATATTAAATAAGACAATTACATTTTTAGTGTTTCTATATCTACCTGAGAGGTAACACAGAGTGGCACGTAGGTATCAGTACGTGATTTCTTCCCACTGTAAGTGGGATTGTCTCCAGACCGCCGGGAGCCTGAGAATCAGGAGGTTGTAAGAGGGTTTCTCTTTATAGGACATTGCCCTGGAGATCTTTTTCCAAAATGGATGCTCCAAGTTTTTTGTCTTCCACAACAGCGATCGGAGTAAGGTCTTCAAAAGGTAAGAGTTTGAAACTCCTCCTCTGAGCAAACTGACCAGGAGCTGGGGGCAGAGGAGCAGGGACTGCTCAGCGCTGTTCTCAGAACGGTCCTCGGCCCACAGCGAGGAATACGCAGGTTAGACACCAGGAGGAACTCAGCACCGAGCTGCTGAATAGCACAGAGAAAGCCTCTGCTCGGTCCTGGGAAGCAGGATCCGTCTCAGGGACTGAAGGGGTTTAGGACAGAAATGACTGAAGGAGGGAAAATTGTGCACTCACATGTTCCAGAAACTGGCGATTTGACAAGCATTCCAGAATGTTCTGGCTTTATTGTCTAATTATCCAAGAATTCTTCTAGCTTTATCTTCCTTTTTGATCCCAGTTACCAGTGTTAATTGTTCTAACTTTACATTTAATTGCAAAGAATTCCAAACACGGATTTCCACTTGTGCACCAGCAAGTTTTTCCTTAAAGAGAGAAGCCTGCTGTTTAGTTTAGTATCTCTCTCCCAATAGGTTAATCCATCTCAGCAATGTAAGCTAAGAAAAGGGTAATGCTGATATTTATTTATTTGTTACTATTAAAGTTGTAGCTAAATAGATAGGGATGTGTGGGGAGTGAGGGGACAGGAAAGGAAGGTTCCCAGCCGTAAGCAGATCCCACAGAAGCTGGAGTGACAGGTGGCGCGGTTCAGCTCTGCTTTGGCCGGAAGCTGTGAGGTGAGACTTGACATCCTGCCCTGAAGTTCCAGGCCACGTGCACTCCGAGGGTCCAGCCTGGCTTCCTGGTGGCCCTGGCTGGTCATGGGCACCCGGCCCAGCTGCCGTGCCCCTGGAGAAAACCAGTCCGCAGAGAGGCTGTCTGCCCAGCGCTGGGCACGCCCAGCAGCCGGGAGCCGCCCTGTTTGGTGCTTCCAATCTGCCTGTGTGGCCCCCTGACTCTTCCTCCGGCCCCTTTAGTCCGAGCTGGAGCCGTGGGCGTGCGGGCTGACCCACAGTTTGTTTTCCCCGTGACTCCTGGTGCTGAGGTTCTCACAGTTCGTCTAGGAGCTGTGTGTCCCTAGCTCCGTGGTGAGTGGTGCCCACCAGCACCCTGCCCTCCTCGGTGAGCCTGGAATTGAGGTGGCATCTGTGCCCAGGGCACAGCCGTGTGGTGAGATTGGCCGAGGAGGAATCTGAGACACGTATTTTCACTGTGACATCGTTCTGTCGTTATGGCTGTTATCAGGGCTGAGCGTGATCAGAGGTGCTGAGGGCGGGGTTATCAGAGCGGCCTCAGGTCCGCTGCTCACAGGTGGGGTGGCTGGAGGGCTGGAGGGCCAAGCACCCAGTCCCTAGTCTGACTCTGAAAGTGTCTCTGTGGTGCTGGAAGGTCGCCTCTGGCTGACGAAATGATCCTCTCCTTTTTTGTGCAGCTTCTGCTCCTTCCAGCCCAGCCTGAAGGGGAAAGGCGCTCCAGAGGACCCCCACCACCTCAGGTAAGCGAGGGCAGGTCTAGCATGCTCTCCACGGCACTGGCCTGGCTCTGACCTCGTTCGCCCGGTCCTACTGTGAAGCTGCCACGCCAGGAGCACGCTGTCCGCCTTCCCCTTTACTGTCCCTACTCCTCCCCACTCTTCCCTCCCCCTCCTCCTAAAGCTCCCTTTGCTGACCACACCCCTGCAAACAGCCTGGGTGTCCCACGTGGTCTATTCCAGACAAAATGGCAGAAAGCCGTCTGCCTGTAGTGGGTGGGTGCAGGTTGGCAAAAGGTGCCAGGCTTGGGCATCCGCCCCAAGGCAGGGTGCACGCAGTCCAGGCCTGTCCTTCCTGTGTGAGACTCTGAGAAAACTCAGAAGCTCATGGAAGGCCCGCTGTGTGCGGGTCCGGTTCAGTGTACACACGAGGACAGGGAGCATCCCAGCAGGGGTGCTAGGCTCCCTGACCTTCCACAGCCGCCCCTCACAAGGACCCTGTTTCCCAGAGGCACGTTGTTAGGGACGAGAACAGAAGGGGGCTGTTTTTGTCCAGGAGTGAAGGTGGGGCAGGGAGGGGTGTCCTGGAGGTGGTATTCACCTGACTATGCAACAGGGACCGCCAGGCCATTCAAATCACTTACCGATCGAGCATTATGTATGGTGTTTGCAGGTTTAAGGATTGTGCCCTGGGGTGTCCAACCTTAGTGGGTAAGGACATGGGGAGGAACGAGCACAAAAGACTGAAAGTTACATCCAGAAAGACTGGCGTGGCTCAGTGATTGAGTAGTGATCCATGAACCAAGAGGTCACTGGTTCGATTCCTGGTCAGGGCACATGCCTAGATTGTGGGCTCAATTTCCAGTGGGGGGGGGGGGGGCGTGCAGGAGGCAGCTAGCTGTTCGATGATTCTCTCTCACCAATGTTTCTATCTCTCTCCCTTGTTCTCACTATAAAAATAAATAAAAACATATCAAAAAAAAAAAAAAAAGAAAGAAAGAAAAGAAAGGCAGAGGGGAATATTTCCTGAGAATCAGCTTGTGTTTCAAGGAGGGCGTGGTCAGCTGTGCTTGACCAAATGGTCAGATGCTGCTGGCAGGCTCGGTGAGAGAAGTGACACAGGACATTGCAGCGTGCGGCCATTGGTGATCAGAGACCCTGTGGTGGCTGCCCGCAGAGCCCTGGTTTCAGGAACAACTTCACTTGGCGGAGCGTGTGGAGCCCGCGCATTCCAGGCAAAGGTCAGGGAGGCCTGGGGAGCAGGGCCACTGGGGCAGGTGGCTGGTGACCAGCGGGGCTGGATGTATTCCAGTAGCTCAGCAGTAATGGGAGCCTGGTGTATGTATAAGCTGCATGTTAGCCCGGATCTCGTGTTGCTCGCTTCATATAAGCGTTCATCTCCACGTGTGGACTTTGCGGCAATGACCCAGTGACAGTGGTAGGAAGCCATTTCAAACTAACGGAAGCGGTCACCTCCCCTACCTGACGGCCACACAGGCCTGGCTCCAGGCAAGTTAGATCTCCGGGCTCCTAGGTCCTCAGGCCCCGTGGCTGCCCGTCTCCCAGGGGGGTTCCTGGTTGGCTGTCCTCAGCAGACTCCCAGGGTGAGGGCATCCCCGCCCCAACAGCTTCAGGCTGTAGCCAATCCCGCAGGACATCTGCCACACAAGGAATGCTCTGTCTCTGCAATTTTAGCCAAAATCCCCCAAAGTGGTTTTCATCCGCCCAAACTAGGTTAGCACCCATTCCAGAACAAACCAGGCGCTTTCCTAGGCAAGGGCAGGGTCATGTGCCCACCCCCATCCTGGGCGTGGAGTCAGTCCCACCCAGCGACAGAGACCACCCCGAGGGGAGTGACTTCCCAGAGCATCAGGTTCTGTGATCACAGAGGGTGAATACCGAGGCACCAACCACAGCTGCGGGCCCTGCACTGCCGGCCGCTGCTCCCCCAGGGCAAGGCTCTGGTGGCTGCACGTCCATTTCTCACTCCCTGGGGCCTCCCTCGTCTTGTATCAACTCTGACACAAGTCACTTCACTAAATGCCTTTTGCCTCTGAGATCACCTCTTCTGAATGCACTGTGTTCAGTATCACTCAGTGATCACGTGGCTGACCCTGCCGCTGGGGGTGGTTCCCTGTCCATTCCTGTCCGATTGTTCTCAGAGCCCGAGAGATGCTCTGTCCCAACAACGCTTACCTTTACCCACACAGGCAAGACCTCACTCCCTGTGCCAGGTCGAGAGGGAGTAGACAGCAGAGGGCAGAGGAACTCACCCGTGGCTGTGGCACTAAGCTGGGTTCCCATACAAAGATGAGTCCCACGTGGAATAGCTAATGTGCAGAAATCACTTCCCACCCATAGAGATATCCTGACATCCGCCTGGGCACCAGCTTCACTGTGGGTGGGCTGGGCCCTGTGCCCAACAGCATTTCCGTTGTGTTAGTGTTTTCCTCGTGGCCCTCGGAGGCCAATGGAGCAGGATGCTCCACAGCCATCTGTGCTTGCCTGGCGTCACCCAAGACAGCCCCAAGCGTGGAGACCCGTGGAAAACATAAGCTGAGTGAGCTGCTGCCCCGCTGGAGTGGCTCAGTTGCTTGAGCATCTTCCTATGCACCAAATGGTTGCCAGTTTGATTCTTGGTCAGGGCACATACCTGGGATGTGAGTTCAGTCCCCAATCAGAGCAGGTACAGAAGACAACCAATTGATGTTTCTCTCCCTCCTCTCTCTCTCTCTCTCTCTCTCTCTCTCTCTCTCTCTCTCTCTCTCTCTCTCTCTTCTTTCTTTTCTCCTTCCCTCCCTCCCCCTCTGCTGAGGGCAGTTGGGAACAGTGCATAGTACTTATTGAGCTAACGGAAGGGGAGCTTTGACAAACAAGGAAGCCCCGGTCACATCGTCAGTCCTCGGCACTGAGGTCAGCAGGCAGTCTGGGCACGTGGTGGGGCGGTGCTGCAGCAGCCAACGTGTCCTCTGGGACTTCACCAATTTGAGCTCAAATTGTAATCCTTTGCTCAGTCTCAGGATCATCTGCTGTGTATTGGGGTGTTTATGGAGCAGTTGATTAAAAGCGGGTGGTGTCCATGCTGTGGGCTCTTCTGTCTCCTTCCCAGCCCTTCTCTCCGCCCAGGGCAGCTCGCAGCCTTCCGAGGGCTCCGCAGCCATGGTTCTGTGCCTTTTCACTTGATTCCCGAGGGCCAGCCAAATCCACACAGCTGGCCTTTAAACATGTCTGGCTGTGTTTTAGACACTCCACCAACCACAAGCTTCTCAGATATGGAAGGCCCTTCCAGGGCCCTGCTCTTCGACAAGAGACACGCTCTATTGGGGGACACTGTTGGGCGTGACCCAATTGTTGGGGGTTGCAGTTTCTGGACTGTTCTCTCAGTTGGATAGTTTACTTAATAATGTTTAGAATGAAATCCACTTTGGGATAAAGGTCTGTAGCTGAGCATTGTCAGAATTTCCTTTATAGTTGTCTTTGAAAAATAATGGGAGAACTTAGAAAACAAACCATAACAAGCTATAAATAGCTATAAGAAGATGATCTCCCAAGTCAGTCAGTAACACCCAAGCCCCACTGCCGGCAGCGTGGAGGCCAAGATTCAAGTCCTCCTCCCCCTGCTGTTCCACAGCCCCACTCCCTAGAGACCACCGCTGCTGAGCAGTGCGAGGCTGAGCCTGTGAGTGCCCGTGCTTGCTTAGCAGGGAGAGCTGCAGCCCTCACGGGCACATAGGCATGTTCCCGGGCTTCTCGGTAGCACAGCCTGGGAGGGCAGCCGCAGAGACCACGCAGCTCAGACCTGGGCCCAGAGAAGAATCGTTGGAAGGCAGAAACTCACTAGTTCAAGGTACCCAGCCACCCACCGAAAACCTGGGACATGGGTCAAGACGCCAGGCATGTTCTTTTATTTTAGCATCTTTCTCAGGAATCATGAAGGACACAATCAACAATGGTAGCTTAGACTAGTTTGGTAAACTGAGGCAAAGGGGCTCTTTATCCTGAAATGCCATAGCTCGGTGGCTCCTGAGAGCTTTCAGCTTCCCATAGTCACTCACAGGCTAGCTCTTGACACATGACCAAAGGTCTGTTTATCGCTGCATCTAGGTTGTGAGATTATCTTTAACTTTTTTATTTTAGATTAACTCCAGAATCACAGGAAGTTGCAAAAGTAATACAAAGAGTCCCTATGAAGGCTGCATTGAATTTCCCCCAATAGTTGCATTTTATGCAATTACAGTACAATTTCAAACCGAGGAAACCAGGAAACAATTTCCTTACAGCATGAAGGAAATTGACATATGTGTGCGCAGTCTTTTGTCGTTTTGTCATATATGTGGTTGTGTGCAACTACCCCCATCAACAGCAATCAGCTTTATCCCTCTGCTACCCCGTCAACCCGAAAGCCTGGCAACCACTGATATGCTTTTCATTTCTATCATTTTGTCCCTTCGAGAATGTTCTGCAGGTGGAATCATAGAGTATGTGACTTTGGGACATTGGCTTTTTAAACACAGAATCATGTCGCTGAGCTCCATCCACATTGGTGCATGCATCCATAATCCATTCCTTGTTGTTGCTGAGTCGTATTCCCAGGTCTAGGCAGCCCACAGTTTGGCTAGCCATTTGCCTGGTCAGGGCCATGTGCTTGTTTCTATCTAGTTCGGAGCCATTGCAATGAAGAAGACTAGGTGCATTGACCATATGATTAAAATGTTAGGACGATGTCTGCCACTTCACTTCTGTCTCCTAGTATTTTCCCTGTTGTTCATTTCTCCGCTTTCTTTTTCCTTCCTACCTTCAAGATTTGTTAAAATTCCACTTTGATTGATCTAAAGTATTCCTAGTATATTTCTCTATGATTTTTTTTTTATTTCTCTGTATAAATTTGTTTACTGGATGTATTGCATTATGCATACATAACTTAAAACAGGTGACTAGTGTCGGGATTTTACCAGTTTAAGTGAAGTGCAGAGACCATAACTCTTTTAAGCCTTAAAGTTTTATTTTACAATTTCAATTGTCTATAATTTATATCTACTATTTTCTTAAATATTGTATCTATATACATTTAAAAAACAAATATTTTCCACAGTCATTTTAACACACAGATGATCTAAAGCAAAGAAAGGCAAAGTGAATTGAAGAATCAAGCCAATGGCTCAGCTGGCACTGGAGAGCTTGCTTCTAGAATGTTCCCATTGCCACTCACTTTCTTTTCATAACTGAAGGCTGTTTCTTCTTCAGAGTTGAGTGTTTCTGTTAGCTGATTAGTCTTCAAATTTTCCATAAGCTCTTCGGAGGTTTTCCGGACTATCCTGGGGATGGAGACACAAGAGGCCAAGGCAATGACTGCAGGTCACAGAGGCACAGCACAAGGGCAGAGGTCTCACAGGGGTCACCTAAGGCATGCCTGGCTTTCAGAGAGGGTGATGCCTGGGTTAGAATAGGTTTTTTATTCCAGTTGAGGAAAGAAAAACCCCATGGTTTTTCTATCAAGTATTTTTAGGCTTAATAGAATTTCCAGGAACTAAAGATGTCTGTGCTATTTTACAGCATGAAGGAACGTCAACATCAAACCTTTTCTTTGACAGAAATAAAATATAGAAAATGACTCCTGATTTCCATCCCCAGTCTTCGCTTCATCCTACCACCAGGCTTTCCTGGCTAACAAGGTGTCTAATGTGAATGTATCCTGTGGCAACCCAAAGCCCTGTCCATTGGCTCAGCAAAAACCTCTTCCTGAGACACACTGAGAACACACACACAACGAAGCACCTAGAACAAAGCTGGCGCGGAAACGTTACCTGCACGCCAACCACTCCGTGGGCAGCGAACCCAGGAGAGGAGCTTGGAGAAGGCACCGAGGACAAGGGCAGTGGGGACTGAGTGGTGGGGCAGATAGGGCACAGAGGGCACACATGGTCTAGACCACGGTCCTCCCTAGTGGCCAAGGGCATCTTTTCTCCTGCCTCTTGTTATTTGCTGACCCTTAGCTAAACGAGAAGGAACACTAATTCTAAGGAGAAGTGTCTCAGGGGAGAAATGGCCACGGGGTGGATTCCAACGCCACGCCAGCACTCTCTGCTGGTGTTCTCATGCCCCTGATGGATGCTGCCCTCCCTGGGAAGAAGCAGCTGGAACAGCGGGAAGGCGACCTTGGGTCATGGTCCAGGCCCCACATGCTTGCAATAACTCCTGGTCTGGCAGCTCATCGCACACTTCACACACACACTGCTCTTCCACAGCCAGGACACACACACACACACACACACACACACACACACACACACACAAAGTCAGTCCTCAGCTGGCATAGCTCAGTGGTTGAGCTTCGACCTATGAACTACAATAGATCGTGGCTCCATTCCTGGTCAGGGCACCTGCCCGGTCGCAGGCTGGATCCCCAGTTGGAAGCAGTCAGGAAGCAGCTGACCAGTGATTCTCTCTCATCATTGATGCTTCTACCTCTCCCTCTCCCTTCCTCTGAAATTTCCCTTCCTCATAAAATATGATGGAGTTGTCATGACAAAGCATTACAGATAGAAATGGACAGTGTGGAATGAGGAAGCGAAGTATGCTGTCTGCTATGGTTTGTAATGTGAACAAAGACATATGCTCCTCCTTCTGAACCATGGACCCCTAGTGCTTTCCAACGACTTCTCTAGGACTTGCTGCCAACAGAGGAGCCTGATTAAAGAGTGTAAAAGCTTCCCTGAAGATGGTTTTCTTGAACTTTGGCTTTAGGCATATGGAGGTGTGAGTGGTACAGAAAGGCCTCTACTCCGTGAGGACTGGCTCCACCACTGTCATTTCTGCCCAAAGATCTGGTACAAAGAGGGACACTGTCCCAAGTGGGTTTCAGGTCTGAGACGCACAAAGCCCCAGGTCTTAGAGAACTGACTTCTACTGAATGCTTACCCTGTGTGCTGTCCCCGAAGGTGCTCAGTGGTTCTGAGTTGGGGTCGTATCATCCCCATGTTACAGATGAGGGAGCCAAAGCTAAGTAAGAACCCAGGGAAAAGACAGAGAAAGAGCTGCCCTGAACCTTGTTCTGGCCAACTGCAGCTTTTGATTTTCTCTCTGCCAAGCCAGCCATGCACACCGCATGGTCCGAGAGCCTGTCTTCCTCTGTCTGTCTGCTTTTAGTGTGTCTTCCCTACAGGTGGCCAGGGTGAGCCACGCTTTGCCCTACAGATACAGTCCCTGCACCAAGAACAGGGTTGGTAAGGTACTTACTTACTGACCATACTAACCCATACCTACAGCCGTTCTTTCCTTCCTCCCACCAGAGACTGGGAAAGAATTGGGCGGAGTAAGAGGGGAGTGGAGCTTCCTCATTCACAGCCCAGGGCTTGCAGGCTGAGTGGAGAGAACACGCCTAGAGCAGATGATGCAAACAGAAAGAGAGAGAGAGAGAGAAAGAGAGAGAGAGAGAACTGCTCTGAGCTCAAGATGTTGCCCATACTTAATGATAATATCTTCCTAGTTCTGCTTTGCTCCCTTCCCAAGCTAAATGTCGCTCTGCCTCCTTGCTGCCTCTGATCTTTGAGGCTCTGACCCAGAGCAGCTCCATAGAACAAGCCCCACAAGGAAAGCTGGTGGCTAGTCCCGAAGTGCACGGTGATGAAGCTAAGAGTGTGGTGTCTCAGCTGCCGGGCCACGGGGCTGTGGCAGGAGGAGAGCTCTGGAGCGGAGTGAGCTGTCAGTCCTTTCCTTACTCCTATGCCTGTATGTGTGCGGGTGCACATGCCGAGAGACAATGACAAAGAACTGAAAGCCCTTCAGTCAACAAAATCACAAGCAAGATGGTAGGGAAGCATTTTATGGACTTAGCCGAAAGCACTATTGCAGGTAATCTCTCAATTTTCTGTGGAAGCAGCCCATCGCCATCTTTCCTCCCTCCCTGCTCCCTTCCTGCCTCAGGGTCAGGGTACAAGGTCACCTCCACTCTTCCTGGGTCTCCTTGGCCGTGGAGTTGGGCGCGATGAAATTGCTAAAAACATTCTTTTTCGATGTTGTCGTGACGAGGCTCTTGATTTTGTTCAGCTTGTCTCGGGCCTGTTGACATTTCTTCAGGCAAGGCCCGCACAGATCCTTCGCCTCCACCAGATATAAGTTTTCCAGCCTCTTGATGGAATCTATGAATGCATCCGTCTCCTCCGGCTGGACAAAGGGGTTCCGCTTGGTGTTGAGCTTCTTCAGCTTGGGGAGCTTGGAGATGCTCGTGGGGATGGCAGTGATCAGGTTGTCATGGAGCCCGACCTCGTGGAGCTCCTTCAGAGCACCCAGTGTGGTGGGCACGCTGTCCAGGTGGTTCAGGCCCAGGTTCACGGTGCGGATGTTCTTCAGCTGGTTGAGCTCCACGGGCAGCCCATTGGTGGTCAGCTTGTTGTTGCTGACATTGAGGAAGAGCAGACTCGTCATTTGGCCGATGGACTCGGGGAGCTTATCGATGTAGTTGCTGTGCAGATCCAGCCACCGTAGGTTCTGGAACTTGGAGATTGAATCAGGGATTCTCTTGAGCATATTCCGGCTAAGATCAAGCTCGTCTATGTCGGTGAGTTTCAGAATACACTTCGGGAAGGTGGTAATCCCCATCTTGCTCAAGTCGAGGCGTTTTCTCCCATCGAAGGTGATTTTGATACAATTCTTGGCCACATTGAGGGTGATCTTCTTGCCCTTGGGCCCCTTCCCACTCTTGGCCATGCTCTTTAGTAAAGAAATATGTGTGAAGTGTGCTGTTCTGGTTGGTTGGTGATCAGATTGAGGAAAAAGTCACTTGAAACTGTTAGAAGATATACTCTGATAAGAGAAAAATATCAAGTTAGGAGATGGCATGAGAGTATTGGGCTTTTCCCAAATCATAATACCTTGCTCTCTAACCATTTAAAAGGTGGAAAAGAGGAAAGTGGAGAGAAATTAGGGCATCATCAGAAGTCATCTACATAAAGACCTTAAGTAAACTGCATGCCTTCCTCAGACCTCGGTTCCCACATGTAAATAAGAGGGGCAGGTTCGGGCTGAAGGAGGCTCAGTGTCCATCTCGCTGTGTCATTTCCTGGCTTAATAATCGCTCATTGTCCTGGACTTCCAAAGACACCCTCTCCCTCCCCAGCCCAGGGGTATATGTAATGTGTATGTGTACCTAACACTCCCAGACCTTCACCTAAACCTAGTCTTTCCTTAGAGTTAGCTTAAGGTTGCCAGGGTGTGTCTGCTGAATTCTCAGTGGAACCACAGGGCTGACATAAGGAGACAAATGCTCGCGGTGGGTGGGTGGCCAGGTGCCTGAAGTTTCTCTGCTCCGTCATCCAGGCTCTTTCTCAGGAACCAAGTTCAAAAGCACACGAAGTGCCAGCAGCCAGCCCGTGTGCGCCACTATCACATTTTCCTCCTCCAATAATCCTCAGTGTCAAAGGAAGCGGGTGAAAACTGCCCTCCCCATGCTCACTGTGAACCGCCACGGCCACACCTACGGAGGATCCCACCCTGTGCTGGTCCCCCTGGACCACAGCCTCCTGGATGGACGGAGGTCCCCAGAGTAAGCCAGGGAGAGCACCTGTCCGCCCTCAGCATCCTTAATGCTCTTCTGAGCAGGCCTGGAGAGCGGAACCTCTGCTTTAGAAAGAAGGCCCGGCCTCATTCAGGCATAATTACTGAAGACAGCCCCAAGACCACGCATTTGAGGCTCTATCTCACATCGCTCTGAGAAACCAGAGGGAGGAAAGCAGCTTGAAAACTCAAGTCTGACCCAATCAGGTAGGAGTCAGTCCACCCTGTCTAAGCCGCCCCACCAGGGCACCCACCTCCAGTCCTGCTCGGACAGCGCAGCCCGCACTCCCAGCACGCTGGCCACAAAGGCTGCCAGCGACGGGAGAAGTAACTCCAACGTTGGAGCAGCTGTGCATCGGGTGTGATGGAAAAATTTCCAAGAAGAGCCTCTCTCTCTGGCCCAGAAGAGCAACGGGGTGGGGAGGGGGCGGGTGTCAGGTTCAGAGGGGGTGCAGGAGGCCTTGCGTTGGTGTCAGGGGGAGTCAGGTTCAGAGGGGGTTTGGCCCCAGGCAGGCCTGCCTCACAGTCAGCCACGCAGGCACCAAGTCCCAGACCAAGGCAGAGAACCATTCTCTGCACACCCTGTCTCAGCAGGAGTTGCCTTTCTCTCCAACTGTCACTGGCCCTGGAGGCAAAGGGTGGAAAGAAGTGAACAGCCGATTTAGAAAACAAAACGCCTGGATTTCCAACCAGTAGACCAAGGGCTCAGGCGGGGCATTGCAGGGAGCCACTCATGCTGGAAGATTGCACGGAGGAGGGTGTTTATAAAATTGTGCGTGGACTCCGGGATACACCCTGAGCTGCTGGTGCATGCATGAAACCCTGGATAGGGTCTTCAGTACCAAACGCCATACGCAGAACCCCACGACTCATACTGCGCTGAGAAACCGCTGTGCAGGTTCCGGGCTGGTGCCTGGGGGGACAGAGGACCTGACCCAGTAGCACCGCCCAGTATCCGAAAAGCAGAGGGACCCTGGCACCATGATCACAGAATCAGCAGAAGGGCCAGAACTTAATTCGCAGGTTAATGACAAATAGAAGGATTCGCTACCAGCTGAACTGCTGTAAAAGAAATGCTACAGAAAGTTCTTCAGATGAAAGGGACTCATACTAGAGAGATACTTGTGCTTTGGGCTAAACTTAAGAATAGCAACAGAAATGGTAAATTTCTGTTAAACATAATTTACTATTTCCTCCTCTTAAGGTCTCTAAAATATCTGTGATGGTTGAAAGCAAGAATTTTAATACTGTCTAATGGGGTTTTCAATGCCCAGAGATGGGATATGACAAGCACAATGTAACCGGGGACATGGACCGGAGCTGTGTGGAAGGCAAGGCTTTGGCATGCTTTTGGAGCGGTGAAATAGTAACTCTAAGTAGACTATGGAAGGGAAGTGTGCTGCCTAAATCTCCAGAGCAATCACTAAAGACAGTAAAAAACTAGGTGCATAAATTTGAAAATAGATTCTATGTATAATTATAAAAAGTGTAATATTATCTATCCCTACCTAAATATAATTATGTGTACATCTAGTAAAAATTCACTATATAAATTGTATTTATACATCTAAGAAAAATCCACATAATATAAAAGAAAGCAGGAGAGGGGAATAGAAGAAGCAAAATACAACCATTAAAATAGCAGACCTAAATCCAAGCATATCCACCCTTTCCTTAAATGAAAATGTCCCAAACACACTCATTAAAAGCATAACTACCAGAGTGGATGATAAAAGACCCAATTATATGCTATCTTTAAGAAATCCACTTTAAAAAAATAAAAGTAAGTTTTGAAAAATGGGAAAACACAAACTATGCAAACATTAAAGGAAAACTGAGTGACTTTATTAATATCAGTATGGGCAAAGTATATTTCAGAGCATGAAAATTTACCCAAGATTAAGAATATTATAAAATATAGTATTGATAAAGGGACGCATTATCAAGAAGATATAAAAATTCTAAATGTGTGCATACTGAACAACAGAGCTTTGATATAAATGAAGCAAAAGCTGATAAAATTGAAAGGATAAATGAAAAAAATTATAATTACAATACGAAATGTCAATCCTTGTTTCTCAATAATCAATGCAACAACGTGAGAGAAATTCCACAAGGAATTGGGTTGCTCAGTTTTGGCCCTATGGTCCTTTGGGGCCAGATACCGCTTTTCTGTTGGTGGGGGCAGGGGAAAACGGACAGGGGGGAGGCTGATGGGAGAGGATGCCTGTCCTGTGATTGTATGATGTTTATCATAGAAGGCTCTACCCATTAAATGCCAGTAACTCTACACTACTTATCAATAATGTCTCTAAATATCACCAACTGTCCACAGTGGGCAAAATTGCTTCCCTACCCCCACCATGAGAACCAACAATATAGAACTGGACATTCATCAATGGACTGGATCTAGTTGACATGTGAAAACACTCTACCAGCAACAGGATACACACTCTTCTCAAGCACACATCCAGCATTCACACACATAGACTACCTTCTTAGCCATGAAGCAAACCTTAACAAATACAAATGAATTAAATTAACAATATCAGAACTATAACTGGAAAAATCTCCAAATAATTAATTTTAAAAATATTTATAAATACTTCATGAGTCAAAGAAATCTCAAGGGAAATGAAAAATATTTTAACTGAACAAAAATGCAATAGAACATATCAAAACATATGGTATGCAACTAAAGCAGTGGTCTTATACGTTCATACTAAGAAAATTTTAAAAATCAATAATATAAATGCCCACCTTAGGAAACCAGTAAAGAATAACAAAATAAACATTTAGCCTGCACAAGGAGGAAATAATAAAGACAGGAGCAGAAATCAAAAGGAGTAAAACCAAAAGGAGAAAGACAATGGGGAAAATCAATAAAACTAAAAGCTGGTTCTTTGAAGATTAATAAAATTGATAAATCTCTAGCCAGACTGACAATGGAAAAAGGGGATGACAAAATTATTAATATAAGTAATTAAAAAGAGGATATCACTAAAATCCCACAGACATTAAAGGGTTGATTAGGGAATAATACAAACAACTCTAGAATAAGCTTTAAAGTTGACCACAAACCAATCTCACTCATGAATAGAAAACCCATAAAAATCTATTTATTAAAGATACTGAATTTATAGTTGAAAGCATCCAAAAAAATAAACCTCTAGGACCAAATTATTTTATTGGCAAATTTTACCAAATATTTAAAGATGACAACAACCATTTTTACATGATGTTTTCAAGAAAATAAAAGAAGGAATACTAGTTATTCCTAACTTATTCCTAACTCAGGCCAGCATTCCCCTGATACTAAAATCACACATAGGCAATATAAAGAAAGAAAACTACACAGCAATATCCCTGATAAACAAAGGCATAAAAGTCTTCAACAAAATAAATAAATTGAATCTAGCAATATATAAAAAGAATAATACACAACAGCCGAGTGGGGATGCAAGTTGATTAGTTATTCAGAAATAGATGTAATATAGCATATTAACAGGTTCAAAAGAAAAAAGCACATGATCATATCAAGTGATGCTGAAAAAACATGGTATAAGTTTAACATCTAGTCATGACAAAACCTTTCAGCAAGCCACTAATATAAAGGCATTTTTATAGCCTGATAAAGAGCGCTCTCTCTCTCTCTCTCTCTCTCTCTCTCTCTCTCTCTCTCTCTCTCTCTCTCTCACACACACACACACACACACACACACACACACACACCCTACAGCTAAATCAGGCTTGGTGATTAATTAAATGCTTTTCTCCCTAAGTTTGGAAACAAGGAAAGAAGGTGCACTCTTGTTATTCCTACTCAACATTTTATTGGAATTCTAGCCAGTGCAATAAAAAAGAATGAAATGTCTCACTTTACAGATGCCTTAATTTGTCCACACAGAGAATCCTATAAATTTTTTGAGTTTAACAAGGTTGCAGGATACAGAGTTAACACACAAAAACCCCACTACATTTCTATATACTATTGATGAAAATTTTTGAAAAATAGTAATGCTTTAGAAAAAAACACAAAAAACATTTCTGTATTTCACATAAGTAAAAAAAAAAAAAATGTGCAGGATTTCTATGACCAAAATTATAAAACACTGATGAAAGAAAGCAAAGATCTAAATAAATGTACAAACATACCATGACTATGAGTTGGAATACTCGGTATAGTTAAGATGTCAATTCTTCCCAAATTGGTCTGAAGATCAATGCAATTCCAATAAAAATTCCAACAGGAATATAGCATACACACATACATACACACACACACACTCACAATCACTCTCTAGAGGCCCAGTGCACGATAATTCATGCACTGGGGGGAGGGGGGGGAGTGCTTTAGGCTTTAGCCCAGACTGCTCCCTCTGGCAGCCCAGGAGCCCTCAGGCAATGTCCACCTACCAGCTTAGGCCCACACCCTGTGGGGAGCAGGCCTAAGCCAGCAGTTGGACATCCTTAGCACTGAGCAAAGATCCCCCTGTGGGACCGCACTCACCACCAGGGACAGCTGCTGCATTGAATGTCTTCCCCCTGCTGGTCAGTGTGCATCATAGCGACTGGTCATTCCCGGTCATTCTGCTGTTAGGGTCAATTTGCATATTACCCTTTTATTATATAGGATATATAGAGAGATTCTAAAATTTATATTGAAAGGAACTATAAATCCAAAATAATTAAAAAAATAAAACTGGAGGATTTGTGCTTCCCAATTTTAAAACTTATCCCATAATTACAATATCTATCATTAGTGAAAGAACAGAAATATAAGTCAGTGAGGCAGACAATAGAGTCCAGGAATAAGGTCACATAACTATGGTCAATATAATCAATTAGTTTTTGACAAAGTTCAGAGAAAATTCAATAGAGAAAAAATAAATATTAATTAAATTGTGTTGGAGCAGTTGGTTACCCATATTCAAACAAAAGTGCATCCAGCCTAGTGAAATGACCTAAGATAAATGACCTAACTCAAAATTAATGATAACTGTGAATATAAAATACAATACCATAAAACTTTAACAAGAAAACATAGGGGAAAATCCTTATGACTTCGAGTTAGGCAAAAGCACAATCCATAACGAAAATACTGACAAATTGAACTCAAGGTCAAAAGTAAGAAAGTAAACAATGCAATTAAAAATTTGCCCAAAAGGTTTAATAAAACATTTCACCATAAAAGTTATATGTTTGGCAGATCAGCCCACAGAGAGTTTTGCCCAGTGTCCTTAGTCACTAGAAAAATGCAAATTAAAATCACAGATACCACTGCAGTTATTAGAATTTCTAAAATAAAACTAAAACAAAAAGACCAGTAGTACAAAGATTTGTCAAGGATATGAAGCAACTAAGAGTGCTCATATATTGCTGATGAGAATTCAAAATGGATAGTCACTGAAAAACAGTAGCAATTTCTTATAACATTAACCATATACTTATCATATGACCTGGTGTTTCTCCAAGTAGGTGTTTACCTGGAAAAACAAGAACTGCATTCATACAAAAAAATGGTTCATGTATGTTTATAACTGCTCTCTTCATAATTGAAACACATGCATACACACACACACACACACACACACACACACACACACACACACAGAAAACCTCCCGAGGAGTTTCAGCGGGTAGATAGAAGAAGTCATAGTGGCCCATCCTGACAATGGCATAGCATTAAGCATGAGGAGGACATGCAGCAACTTGGTGAATCTCAAAAGCATTTTGCTGAGGCAAAGACACCAAGCTCAGTAGTGCGCATAAGGAATAGCTGTATTTAATGGCATCTGGAAAAGCCACAGTGAAAGGTACAGGGGACAGATCAGTGGGATGGGGAAGCTTTGCAGGAGAGGAGGCGGCGTGAGCTGCTGGAGAGCCTGCGCCACCTACATGCTGGCCATGGAGGTCCAGCTTAAGCATGTGCTAAAGCTCAGAGGGCTGTCTGCACAACAAAAGGCCATTTTATTGTAAGTAGATTTGAAACTTCTTTAAGAACACTTCAAAATCTTTGGGCCTCTTCATTCTGCTCTGTCTCTTACCACAGCTGCTGGCTCAGTCCAGCTTGGCAGTCTGGGACATTTTATCCCCAACCCACCTCCGCCCTGTCGTGCCTTGTAGATTCATCCAAATGCATATAGGCAGGCACTGCCGTGTGTGCACACGGTGGGGAACAGCTCTGCACAGGTGGTGTGTCAGAAACTGTCCGACTGCACTTGAGTTAAAATTTAATTTTAAAAAGATGGACTAATAAGGAATTTGCCAGACTCAGCAAAGGAAAGGACAAGATGCCCAGGACATTTGCACTTGAGATGAGCATAGGACAGTTGTTCGTATGCCTGTACCCCAAACAGTCAGAGCTCCAGCTTTTATTGGCAACTCGAGCCCATGGGCCTGAACAAATAGTACAGTTTTCCTAGTCCGTGATTCTAATTAGTCTTTTGGGACCCAAGCCAAGTCAACGCTTATTCCTGCGTTCCTTGATTTGTTCACTCATTCAAAAGCCTATTGAGAGCCCCTACGTGCCAGCCGGTTACACAGCTGAGCAGGGAACGTGGCCAGTCCCCAAACCAAAGAGCTAAAACCCAACTTGTCACTGACCTGGCCACCAGCTTCCCCGCCACCCCAAAGCTGGGCTCTCTTGTGTGTCATATATAAGGTCAAGTTCAGCTCAGGGGGCAAACACACCAAGCACGGGTTACGAGGTGCCCTAGAAGAAGGGGGTGCTTCTAGGAGATTGAAGATGAGCCAGTTTGGTCCAGCTGAGCCTGCCTCCCTGCCCCCATAGGTAGAAGCCGTCCCAGCTCCGATGAGTAATGGGAGGAAGCAGCCTGGAGCTGCCTGCAGAGCACTTCTCCATTAGGGAGCTGCTCTCCAGCAGGAACTTCGGCTCTGAGCCTGCCCATTCATCACGGGCAAGGCTGCGTGGGGGCCGGCAGAGTGCACTTCACCTCCTCCCCATGTGTCTGGGTCCCAGAAAGCCCCACCCCCACCACGCTTCCCTCAGGGCCACCTGACCTGTCCGGGCCACTTGCTCTTGGTTGTAGGGCAGGGGCTGCTGTGTTGCTCAGAGTCCAGGCTGGGCCCTAAGCTACTGAGTGACACTAGAAGCAGACCACTGACAGGAGCCTGCAAAGACCGGGGCCTCCCTCCCCACATGGCGGACACCTGCCCACCCCCTCCCTGAGCAGGAGAGTTAATATTGGCAAAGGAAGTGTGAAAAAGATGGTCTTTGGATACAACTAAAACAAGGTAGATGGTCTGTTATCCATTCCCAGAATCCTAAAGGGCGGGACCAACCCACAGGGGAGCGGGCAATTATAGACAGAAAGAAAGGTGAATAGATGGTGGGATGTCTGGTGGACAGATCGATAGACAAATAACAGATTATATTTCACAAGAGCAGCTCAGAGGCCAAATGTGAGGAGTTGCTAAATGTACTACATCGCCTTGTTTTTGTACTTCGGAAAAACTGGACCAGTTGGTTTGACTTTAATTTCTAATTATTTTTTAATCTACTCATTGTGAATCAAACAGCATGGTGGGACACCCCATGGATATCTAAATTAAAAATGTAATGGTAACCCATATTTTAATGGAAATATTTCCAAGCATTTCAGTCGTAAAATCATTATCATCACTGTGATAATAGAGTTTATCTGCTGCTTCATGCTCATGTATCTTAATATTTTTAAGTAAGACTGGCTTTGGACGTATCTGATATTTTTAAACATGTTGCTAACGTGATCTCACAACAATTACTTCACCCTCTGGACTGAAGCACTGAGATGCAGAATGGACACATTGTAGAACTAAAAGCCCAAAGTCACCACTTGTTCTCAGCCAGGATGTGGGACTAACTTCATGGCAAGGTTCACGACAAATGGATGAGAAATGTATTTCTCTTGCAAGCCATCTCTCAAGGGAAAATAATGCAAACTTTGCTCCGTAGTCACATTCAAAAGTCATTGTATATATTTATCCTCTCCCTGGAGACCCACTCACTGGGCATGTCACAGCCTGCCTCCCTCTGGTGAGACTCCGTGTAGCTGCCTGCCTTCACACAGGAAGCCACATGGGCCACCGAGGGGTGCGTCTGGAACCCCTGGCCAGGCCTCTAGAATAGGCATTTGACTCTGCAGAGTGTGCATGGGGGTGGGCAGGGTGGGGATGCGCCTGTGGGCGAGGAGCCGGGCTCTGCTACCTGCTGCTCAGTGCTATCTAGCCTTCGGAGACAGGCTCACAGGGAATATAAAAATGGAGACTGCAATTATAGGCAGGCGGGACCACTTGTAGAAGGTTCCAGTGCTCAAGATGGCTTGTGCAAGGGGTTGCCTCCAGATTTCTCAAAAGATGGCTGTGCTCAGAGCTCCCGGCTGTGAGCAGGACAAAGTGAGCTCCACTGAAGGTGAGCCTGTATCCGCAGGGCACTTTCTTCAAAGGGGTGCCCAGTGAGGGGAAGCAGCAGCTCAAACACTAGTCTCTGCCTGGTTGTGGAGCCATAAAGTGCTCAGGGAGACTCAGACTCTGGAGGAAGAATTCCACGTGACCCTGAAGCCTGTGGATTCACACCTGGCCCTCCCAGGCCAGCCCACAGGGCCCCTGAGAACAGCAGCTGCTTGCTAGGCCCAGCCCCCTCACCACCATCCCCCCCCCCCCATCCCCTTCCCCACACACTTCCTAAATAATGAATTAGCGAATTAGCTTGCCTCAGGGTTTGTAAGTGAAGCACCGGGAGAACCAGAACTTCCAAAGTTGCTCCCTCAAAGGAGAGAATGCAGAGTTTGAAGCAGCTGTTGTTTGCCAAAGTCCGTCTATAAATGCAGGCCAGCGCCAGAGAGACTTACCCTGTCCCAGGTCTTCCTCCTCAGCTGTGAGACTCTGTCACCCAGCAACAGGTTTCTCCCCTGCAGTTAATTAGCATAGTCCTGAAGCCAGCCTGTGAGGGAGAACAGTGGCTGAAAGGTCTCCAGGCACCCAGTGTGACACACAGGGCTCCCCAGTGGGGCACCGCCCACCCAGTAACTAGTGGGAGGTTCATGGCCAGGACTGAGCTGCTATCCATGGCGACGGCATGTGAGCCCTGCTAACATGGAAAAAGCCAGCTTTGCCTTTTGTACCATATCGAGTCCCATGAAATATCATTACCCTTCCTTGTAATCTGTCCAGATAGTTTTTTATGCTCTTTCATTTAAGATAAGTCTGTCTTTCACCTGTTCATTTATTTGGATTTATTTCTCTCTTGCAATTTTCTTTTTGCACCCTTTTTATTTTTATTTCTTAACTAGAGGCCCAGTGCACAAAATTCATGCATGGAAGGGGGGAGGGTCCCTCAGCCCAGCCTGCACCCTCTCCTATCTGGGACCCCTCGAGGGATGTCTGACTGCCCTACAGTAGGATTGGGCCTAAACAGGCAGTTGGATATATCCCTCACAATCCAGGACTGCTGGCTCCCAATTGCTCACCTGCCTGCCTTCCTGATTGCCCCTATCCACTTCTGCCTGCCAGCCTGATAATAATCCCCTAACCACTCCCCTGCCAGCCTGATTGCCCCTAACTGCCCTCCACTTGCAGGTCTGGTCTCTCCCAACTGCCCTCCCCTGCTGGCCTGATTGCCTATCACTACCCTCCCTTGCAGACCTGGTCCCTCCCAACTACCCTCCACTGCTGGCTATCTTGTGGCAGCCATATTGTGTCTACATGGGGGCAGCCATCTTGTGTGTTGGAGTGATGGTCAATCTGCATATTACTCTTTTATCAGATAGGATAGAGACCTGGTGCATGGGTGGGGGGCAGCTGGTTTTCCCTGAAGGGTGTTCTGGATCAGGGTGGGGTTCCCTTGGAATGTGGGGCAGCCTGGGTGAGGGGCCTATGGTGGTTTGCACGTCAGCCACCCCCCCCCCCCCCCCCAGCAACCTAAGCAGAGGCCCTGGTATCTGGGATTTATTTATCTTCTATAATTGAAACATTGTAGCCTTGAGTGGAAGCCAGGCTGAGGGAGATTGGCCTCCTCCATTGCCAGGGGAAACTCAAGCCTCCTGCTCTCTCTAGCTACTTGGCTGCTACCATTGTTGTTAGTATTTATTTATCTTGTATAATTGAAACTTTGTAGCCTTGTACAGAGGTCAGGGCTGTGGGAGCTTGGCTTCCTCCATTGCCAGGAAAACCCAAGCCTCCTGCTTGCTCCGTGGCTGCAGCCATCTTGGTTGGGTTAATTTGCATACTAGATCCTCATTGGCTGGTGGGTGTGGCTTGTTGTGTGTAGCACAGTTATGATAAATTTGCATATTTTCTTTTATTAGATGGGGAATTCTCACCCAAGGATATGTTTATTGATTTTTAGAGGAGGAGGGGAAGGGAGAGAGAGAGAGATTGGTAGATGAGTTGCCTCCCATATTCACCCCAACCAGGATTCAACCTGAAACCTAGGTATGTGCCCTAATCCCTGACCAGGAATCAGACTCATACCTTCTGGTGTATGAGACAACACTCCAATCAATTGAGCCACTGGCCAGAGCTCTTTGTACAGTTTTCACACCATTAAATGGAAGTGACTATAAAGATCATAATAGCATACAATTTTATAATCATCTGTTCTCAATGTCATGCCAGTGTGTGGTTTCTGAAATCTACATTTTGAATGAACTCACTGGATCTGGTGGACATGGCTTTTCCTGCTGTTTCCAATTTGGCCCTACCCTAGATAAGGCTGCCATGAAAATATTTGTGCACTTACAATCTTTTTGTTAAAAAATGTTCTTTAAATTACATTTCCAGATATTGAGAAAATTGGTTTAAAAAGGATAACTGTTCAAATTATTATGCAAATAATAAAATAACATTGTAGAAAAATTAGCAAATGCATATGTACAAATGAAAAAATAAAAATACTCTAAATTGTGCAATCTAGATAGAATCAGGAAATAAGTAAGATAATTAGCAAATAAATAATTTGGAATGCAAAATTAATCTAAGCAATAAAAATTTTGGAAACTACAAAAAAGCAAAATGAAATACTTTAAAGGAAATATGAAATATAATAAATCACTAAACTAGAAATACAGTTAGTAAAAATTTTAAATGCAAAAAATAAATAGATGAAAAGTTTATATATATTATCCCACCATTGTTCTGTTTAATGCAAAATGAAAATAAAATATTTAATTTAGACAATAAATGGATTTAACCTAATTAGCAAATTGTCCTGGCCAGTGTGGCTCAGTTGGTTGGGTGTTGTCCCATGCACCAAAAGGTTGTTGGTTCAATTTCTAGTCAGGGCACATGCCCAGGCTGTGGGCTTGATCTCTGGTAGAAGGTGTAGAAGGTGTGCAGGAGGTGGCCAATCAATATTTTGCTCTCCCTCTCCCTTTCTTTCTCTCTCTCTTGAAATTAATTAAAATATTTTAAAAAATAAAATAATTAGCAAGTTAAGATAAGTAGGTAATTTTAATTACCTGAAATCCTACTAGAATACCCATAAAAGTACAGACTTTAAATTAGAGAATAAATAACATGAAAATTATTTTTTAAAAAATATAATAAAATATAAATATTTAAAGGAATAAAATACACAAGATGATAAATACATTGTAAAATACACATATGTAAAACCTTGTAAAAATTAAAGCCACACAATTTCATCATCTAGAAGTAAAGTGTTGTGGAACCTTCCAGACTTTTGGGACTTGTACGACATTGAGTTGATGGCATGGTGTGCAGTAATAATTTGGTGATTTTCTAATGCTCACTTAACTCTGAACACAGACCAATCGCAAGTTGTCAGGAGGCTCTGGAACGGAGATGTTTGTGGTTGTCACCCTGTTTGCTCTTATTTTCTTTTCCTCTTCAGAGGATGGAGCTCGCCTTCGGAGCCAGGCCGATGCTCAAGGTCGGGTTCTGGCAGGCGCCCTGCACAGGCTGTACTGGAGGTCTCGGCACCTGCTCTGTGTGGGCCTTGGGTGGCTCCATCAGCCTTGGCAAACTTCCCTGGTCTGTGTGGTACCCCTCATCCTACACTCCCATGTTCTCTTCGGCACGGGTATCAGGCAAAAAGAGTTTGCAGATGGTAATGCTTTAGACCACATGTGTCAAACACAAGGCCCGTGGGCCAAATCCGTCCCGCCAGGCCTTGCAATGTGGCCCGCACCATGCTGTCATCACTGCACTCCGCTGCGTTTCCATCACAATGACAGTTTATGACTGTTCAGTAAACCATTCGGCCCGCGATTTAGGCTGGATTTCAGATTTTGGCCCCTTCTCTGATTGAGTTCGACACCCCTACTTTAGACAATTGTTGTTATATTGTCTGGAACTCTATGTAAGAATTCTACTTGTTACAGAAATGAAGTCCGGAAGTTACCCGCATGGAGGCGGGGAATCTCTGGTTTGTGACAGTGTCTGTGTCTCTGTGGATTTCCATGGACCTACAGCCTAGATGTGAGAACCAGGCCAACCCAGGTTAGCTTCTCAAGAGGAAGAAAGTGGAGGGAGTGTGTTCCTAGGACCCGTCTCTCGGCCCCTCATGGAGAGCTATGCTGATGAACAACGTGGCTTATCAGCTGCTAAAGAGCTCATTACTGGAGAGCTCCAACATTCCCATAGAGTGATCACCTTCAGATTAATGCGATTTTTAAAAACATTTTTAAAAAATAGAGCTCACCTTCAGTCAGGCGTCTTGGCACTCCTGGGAATGGCACCTTTTTTGATGGCAGTAAAATGAGGACTCTTCATGGGCGCTCATCCTGATGAAATAAGGAAGGGGCTGGTGAGCGCCTTTATCTCTGCACACATCCCCCCAGAGGGCAATGTCATAGAAGGCGCAGGTAGCATTCTAGAACCTTTTCGCAGGAGCCCATACTCTTGGGCCCCAGCGGGCTCATGGGGCTTCTCTCTCCCCGCTCCACTCTCGGGCTTCCAAGGCAAAGCAGCCAGATGAGCGGTTGGGATTTGCCATTTCAGCGCCAGGAGCTGGTAGCTCAGTGCCACACCCTCGGGAGGCTCAGCACTCGTCATTTCCAAGCAGTGGTCCGTCTCCACCCCCTCCCCCACCTCCCGTGGCCTCCAGGGGGCCTGCCGTCAGGGTGGGTGGGAGGCAGGCCCACCAGCCGCAGGAGAACCGGATCTTCGCGTGAGCCTTTGCAAGCTAAAGAAAAACTTTACCACGTTCTCTCCCTGTTGTTCGCCTGGACTAGATGGACCGAATAGATGACTTCTCAGCTCGGGAAGAGGTGAATCGCAGCCTGGGAGTTGCTTTCTGTGTATAGAGAACCTTAAGGAAAGAGTGGAGTAAGGAGGTTCAGGGAGCCTGGGATGGGGCTGACGGCGTCTGTGGTCTGTGATGGAGGAAAGGCGCTGCTCCCCACCCCCCCACCACCTGCCCACCTGTGCTCTGGAAAGTCAGCCTTGTCTAGGCAGAGCCTGCTGGAACAGGGCCAGCCTGCCAGGTGGGACGTGGAGTGCATGTGGATAGCTCTGTGGCACCTGAACAGCTCTGAGGCCGAGGACTTGGCTGGAAAGAGGCACAGTTGGGTTGGGTTTGGTGGAACATCTGAGCAAGGAGACAGAGGGGAAAGAAGAGAAATGGGAAGGAGCCCAGGCTACCAGCCCGTCCGGGGGGCAGGGCTCTGCACATCCCTGCTGAGAGGAGGGCTTTGCTGGAGAAAGGTCCCTCCCACACCCTCCACCGCCACTGCCGCTGCCACACGGTCAAAGGCGGCATTGCCCGGGGTCCATTTGTATTTCGTTTGTATTTGTAGAAACATAAGTTGACACTTTTAAGGGGACAATTTGGCAATACTTGACAATTGGAAAACTTGACAATGCTCAGACTTAGCCCAGTGATCCCCCCACCAGAAATGTATCTCGCAGAAAGTGTGTCCAAGACGGTCAGGACACGAGTTGTGAGGACAAAACCCAGGAGGGCAGGCGAACGCCCGGCTGGAGGAGGGACAGCTCCTCGGGGTGCGAGGCAGGCAGGGCCTCAGGGAGGAGATGCCCCCATTTGTCACCCGTTTAAACCCCAGGCCAGCATCCAGGAAGCTCCTGGGAACTGGGAACCCGAGACACTTCAGGAAGGGAAGAGGTAGTTTGGAAACCCTTATTTTATATTCATTTATTCATATTTTATACTCTTTTGTTTTGTTTTGTTGTTTTTTGTTAATCCTCACTTGAGGATTTTTCTCTGTGCTTTATCAGAGAGTGGAAGAGAGGAAGGAGAAGGGAGAGAGTAAGAGAGACACATCGATCCGTTGCCTCCCTTGTGCTCCCTGTCAGGGGGTGGGAAGCAAACCCACAACCCTTGACAGGTCCGTGCCCTTGACCGGGAATGGAAACACCGGCCCGTCAGTGCCTGGACCATTGCTCTATTCACTGGGCTACACTGGCCAGAGCTATATTGTTTGCATTTTTAACCACATACATATATTGCATTCACATTCAATACATCATATTCACAAGGGCAAAGAAGGTGGGAAATCCATGTGAAATGTGAGGCCCCTAAACTCACTCTGCCCTTCACCGGGCTCTACATGGGCGGCACTTACGAGGGCAGCATCTTCTGGCATCAGGGCCACCTAAGTGTGACCGAAGCTGCCAGACCCTCACTGCCAGCAGGCGGATGGGCAAGAAGAGCTTGCTCTGCACCAGACAGTTTGAGGCTTTCCTGTGTGCCTGGGCCCACACAGCCCCAGCAGCCCCACCTCCCCCCTCCACTACCCCCACTCCACGCCATGCCTGAGATGCTTTCTGTCCCACAGGAGGTACCCCGGCTCCGACAGGACCATGCTGCAGAGGTGGCAGGTAAGTGACCCCTCAGAGGACTCTGGGTTTGAGGAAACGCTTCGGGGATGCAAACCAGAAAACAGCTCAGGCCCCAGGGATGGAGAAGAAGGCAGGGATGGAGAGTCAGGAGGGACCTTTTATATTTAATTTACCAACGTGTCCCAATAATTTTCTGAAAAGACCTCAGTGGTTGAAGGAGATTCTGGAGCCTTGGAGCTGCAGAGACCACACCCGCAGCGGGGCCTCGGACTGACCGGTGGCCCGCTCATTTGCCAGGGGCCCGGGAACTTCCCCCGTGCAGTCCCGTCTCCGTTGGGGACTGTCCGCCTGCAGCCCTCGGAGGGAGAGTTAATGCACTTACAGGACAGGAAAGAGGGGGTTCCTAGTCCCAGGGACAGGCCATGAGCCTGCTGCTCGGCCTTTCTCTGTGACTGCGAAGTCCCCGCTGTATGAGTGTCCATGGTCCGCAGTCATTTCTCCACGAGGCCTGTGTGTGTTACCCACCCGGGCGATCACACCCACCCGTCACACAGCGTTTCCCCGGCCTCTGGGCTGTGAGCGGCCTCTCTCTGGCTTCCCCCGCCCCTCCCCGCCTGGACTGCTGCAGGTCCCTGGGGCGATGGCCCCAGCTGAGCGGGCTGGGGGCTGGCACGGGGTGCGGGAGTGAGAGCCAGACCGACCGGGCCAACCTCTCTCTCTTCGGCAGAAAAGGGAGATCAGCAATTTCGAGTACCTCATGCACCTCAACACGCTGGCCGGGCGGACCCACAACGACTACATGCAGTACCCCGTGTTCCCCTGGGTGCTGGCGGACTACACCTCACAGGTATGTATTCCTGGAGCACTGCGGGGTCCCGAGGCCTCGGACCCTGGACAACGAGGCTCCTAAGTCAGCGCCCAGAGCCTCCGCCACCAGGCTCAGCTCACCTGGGCCCAGGCTGCTCCGCGCGGCCCCCACCCTGGGCGAGGCTCTGAGTCCCGCCGCCTGGGGCCTGCCCAGCCCTGTGGGAAGGCGACCTGCCTGGGAGCTGGCCGACCAGGCAGGACCAGGCTAACAGGCCTGAGAGCGTCTGGCTTGGCCTCCGGGAAGGACGATGCTCCTCTGCTCAGACAATGCCACGGACCACACTGCCCTTCGGGTGCGGCTGCGGGTCTGCCCCTGTGCTGTGTATGTGTGTGTGTGTGTGTGTGTGTGTGTGTGTGTGTGTGTGTGGAGGGGCGGGGGGGCGGCACAGGAGGGAGAGAGCAAGAGAGAGGCATGAGCTGTTCCCCTGTCGCCCAGGCTCAGTCGGAGGTGGTGGTGTGCACTGCACCCAGCATCTGCACTGACAGGGGGTGACAGGGCAGGCGCGGGGTGAGACCCGATGATGCCTTATGGCGCGCTTGCCTGGCCCTCTGCAGGGGGGGGTGGAGGGAGGAGGAAGGCTGACAGTGGGCCATGGTGATGCCATGGGTAGGAGCCGGCGTGGAGGGTGCACCTCCGCCCGCAGGCCCCCAGGAGGCGCCTGTGGAGGGGGCAGGAGGTGTCTGGGTCCTGGTTCTGCCCAGCCTTCCTGCTCTGCTGGCCTGGTGGCTGGCCTTCAGGATGTGGGGGAGGGGCTCCTCCCATTTGGAACCTCCTGTCCCACCTGAGCCAAATGCGCTTCTTCCTGCCTTGACACCACCTGAGGCTGAGGTGTGTCCAACGTGGAACTTGCAAACTGCAGCTTTAGCTCATGTTTTACAGCGTGCTGGCTCACCAGCCTCTCTGCATAGCCCCCAATTTTGATTCTTTACTGCATTTAAATACTGAGAGATTTCTCCCCCAAATCTGGATCTCTTAAGTATCTTGGAAAATCAGGAAAGGCGGCAGTTGAGTAAGGGTGTCCACTGTGGTATGTGGGGTCTCGGGAGAGCCTCTTCCCTCTGGCCAGCCTGGCTCTGCAGGTGCACAGGCCCTGCCTCCCAGGGAATGGCTAGTGCCAAGGCGTTGGGGCATAAACACCCCCATACCTTCGTGCCTGCCCAGGAGGCACAGGCCCTTCTGCTCCCACTGAGCATCTCTGCTAGAATGAACCATCGGGGACCCCTGGCCTGCACCCACTCAGGCACCTCTGTTCTGTTCCCCCATCACTGCCAGGAGGGGCGTGTCCTCCTCAGAGATGAGGCTGTCCCTCCACTTTTCTCCTCAAACTCCTCCCCCTCCTCTCCTTTCCATCTCCCTCCCCTCCAGCCTGTGGGTCACTGGCTCCAGGGCCATAAAGCCCCACTCCCCTGCTAATCACCGGAGGGGTCAGGTCAGAGGACACTTCCGCAGGGAAGAGAGCCATAAAGCTAAAGAGCGTGTCTCCTGGGGCACGCGAGGGTCTCGGGGAGTGAACTCCAGCTGCACATCTGCCTTTCAGACGTTGAACTTGACAAACCCCAAGACGTTCAGGGACCTCTCCAAGCCCATGGGAGCGCAGACGAAGGAGAGGAGGCTGAAGTTCATCCAGAGGTTTAAAGAAGTGGAGAAGACGGAAGGTGGGTGGAGGCCAGCTCGTCGTCTCTGCAATGCGCTTCACGTGGTTGTGCTGAAGGGACCATGCGCACCAGCCTCGGAATAATTACACTGAGGAGAGAGCTTTCCACCCCCTGCCCTCACCCTGGCCATGTGTGAGAGCCGCTGGGAGAACTTTCAAAGCTGCTGAGTCCAGCCCCATGCCTAGAAATCCTGCGTTAGAGAAGTCAGGGGTACAGCCCAGATGAGAAGCAGCGTGCCCAGAGCTCACACCCCGTGCGCTGTGCACCCTGTAGGAAAGGCGGGAGAGGACCTTGTGCTCAGCTGCCCCCCAGGCCCAGGCCCACCTGGCCCCATGCAAACAGCGGCCCATCTCAAACAGACCCTGACCCCAGGGAGCTCCAGTGCCTCCTTCCAGATCCTCACTTCGCATGTCAGAGCCCACACGTGGTTCGTCCTCCCCCCCCCTGTGCAATCCTGCCCGTTCCTCTGCCCTGTGCCCTTGTGGCCCTGTGTTTTTCTTAGCATTTTTCTTAGCCTGTTCACTTACTTAGCAATTTTAGGAGGACTTTTCCCCTCCTGCTTTGACTGGGGGTGATGGTGCGGGGTGTGCAGCTGAGGGGCTTGAACGGGCTTCTCACCGGGCGGCCAGAGCCAGGCTGTGACGGCCCCTGTGCGCAGAGCCCGGCGCCCTGGCCTGCAGGTGCAGGACCCGTACAGGACCCGTGCTCGCTGCTCGCCCCTGAGCACCACGCGGTCCATCTGCGCCTGCCAGCACCGGCGGGAACGCCACCAGCCCGTCCTCTCTTGCAGGAGACATGACCGTCCAGTGCCACTACTGTACTCACTACTCCTCCGCCATCATCGTGGCCTCCTACCTGGTCCGGATGCCGCCCTTTATCCAGGCCTTCTGCTCTCTGCAGGTGAGCTCCCGCCCCGACACACACACACACACACACACACACTCACATACTCACACACACTCACTCCCACACAAACACACACAAACACGCACACACTTACACACTCACACACACAGAGACACACACACACACTTACACACACACATAAACACACTCACACACAAAAACACACACACACAAACATTCACACACACACAAACACACACATAAACATAAACACACACTCACACTCACACACACAGAGATACACACACTCACACAGAGACACACTCACACACACAAACACTCACACACACACAAACACACAAACATAAACACACACACAGAGAGACACACACACACATACTCACACACATACAAACACACACACAAACATAAACACACACTCACACACAGAGAGACACACACACAGAGAAACACACACACACACTCACACACACACACACACACACACACGACCACGGCTCACAGGCTCGGCCTGGGCGGGCAGCGAGCAGCCGGTGCCCAGCGAGGGCACAGCGGTGCTGCGCTGCGTTTAGTCAGAAGCGGACTGCAGTGCTGTGCTAATTAAGTCACAGCCCGTGTGAGCTCAGCTGCTGCCAGTGGCAGGGCAGGGTTTTCGGCGCCACCTGAGGGGAGACGGCTGGTTTTCCTGTAAGACATATGCTCGCTGCAGGCGGAGCTGAGAGCCAGGCTGTGTGGCCGACCCAGGCTGTCACCTGTAAACCCGCAGGGTCTGGGCAGAAATGTGCGGAAAGTGAAGGTATAGTTTTTACTCTCCTGACTCAGGGAGGGCTGTTGAAAAGGCAGAAGTAACAGAGTCATGCAGACCTGGGACAGAGTCCTGGCTCTGGAACTTTCTAAGGGGAACAGTGCTGAGGAGCCGAGCCTCTTTCTCCTGGCTCCGCGGCATGAAGGCGAGGCCTGGCCTGGGGACAGTCTGTCCGCCCAGATGCTCCCCAGGGGTGCTCTCCCCCACAGAGCAGGCACAGGCTTCGCCAGGGCCTCTGTGGATTTTGTTTGTTGAATAAAAGGCCATGCCCCGCATGTAGGAAAGCTAAGGACCACTCTGGAGTCAGCCCATTCTCAGTCCAGAGCCAGGCTGAGGAGCTGAGCTGGTCCATGGGCCTCCCAGCTGCCATGGGACCCACAGCTCAGAGCTCAGCGGACAGCAGGGCCGGGTGTTCTGAGGAGCCCACAGAAAGCTGAGCCGGTCTCAGCTGCGCAACCATGGACGCAGCTCTTTCCATCCCAGCCCCCTTCCTGCCCCCACACTCCACCTGCCACTTGCAGTTCCTCCACATCCCTCCTCTGTGAGCCCTGGCTGCCTCCCAGCGCACTGAGGATGTCCACACCCAGGTCACTTCCCATGTCCCCAGCCGGTCACGGGAAAGGGACCGGGCTGGGCTCACTCCACACCCCTTCCTGTGTGCCTGGCACAGCATGAGGTACATCACACATGGCATACACATGCACACTTACACACTCCACACTCACCTGCACACTGACACACTCACAGCCTCAGCAGTCACTCAGGTGTGCAGAGGAGGCCATGGGAGGCTAAAGGGATTAGGAAACTCAAGTTCACACTGCGAGTGGATGCTGATTCCCACCAAGGTGGCTCGGTTCCAAAGCTGGGTGCTTCCCCCCACACTGCCTCTGACGGCGGCGGACGGCGGCGTTGGTCAGCGGGTGGCCCACAGGTCCTGCAAGTGAGCGTTCTCGTGGGCCACTTCTAAATGACTGGAAACGGACCTGTCCGCATGCTTCGCTGTGGGGTGGGTGGTTTCGGTCAGTGCCACCTGGAAGGGAGAATGGCTTCTAGCACACGCTGTAACAGTACCTGTGAGTGTCCCTGAGCACTCGCGGGCACTGGGATTGCTGTGCCTGAGGGTGAAGAATAAATGGGGTGTGCTATAATGTAGCGCCCTGCCCACATCAGATTGGGTTGGAGAATGTTGCGGCTGGAGGCCCAGCAGGGACTCGGGTGCACACAGACGTCCTCGGCCTCCGCGTGTTTCCTTCTCAAGTAACAGACCTTCATCGGGGATTTCCCTCTGATTTCAACTCCTGCCAACATTCAGCAGCAGATATGTCACTCACACCTCCCATCGTCGTGTTTTAAATTATGATCCATCTAGAACTTTGATGACTGTGGAGAGTGTAGGTGAGTGAGAATGTGAGTGTGTGTGGACAGGTGAGAATGGTGAGTGTGTGTGGGCAGGTGAGAATGGTGAGTGTGGGTGGGCAGGTGAGAGTGTGAGTGTGTGTGGGCAGGTGAGAATGGTGAGTGTGGGTGGGCAGGTGAGAATGTGAGTGTGTGTGGGCAGGTGAGAATGGTGTGTGTGGGCAGGTGAGAATGGTGAGTGTGGGTGGGCAGGTGAGAATGTGAGTGTGTGTGGGCAGGTGAGAATGGTGAGTGTGTGTTGGCAGGTGAAAATGTGAGTGTGTGTGGGCAGGTGAGAATGTGAGTGTGTGTGGGCAGGTGAGAATGGTGAGTGTGTGTGGGCAGGTGAAAATGTGAGTGTGTGTGGGCAGGTGAGAATGTGAGTGTGTGGGGGCAGGTGAGAATGTGAGTGTGTGTGGGCAGGTGAGAATGGTGAGTGTGTGTGGGCAGGTGAGAATGTGAGTGTGGGTGGGCAGGTGAGAATGTGAGTGTGGGTGGGCAGGTGAGAATGTGAGTGTGTGTGGGCAGGTGAGAATGGTGAGTGTGGGTGAGTGTAGGAAAATCTAGTGCTTCTTAAAGTATTTTGGTTGAGGAAGGATACCTAGGGTCATATTCTTTTCTTAAGTGTAATTTATTTGGTGACATTGGTTAATAAAATCATATAGGTTTCAGGTATACAATTCTACAATGCATCACGTGTGTATTGTATTGTGTGTTCACCACCCCAAGTCAAGCCTCCTTCCACCACCATTTCCCCTCTTTGCCCTCTTCTACCTGCCCCCTCCCCCCTTACCCTCCGGCAATCACCACACCATAGTCTGTGTCTATGAGCTTCTTTCTTTCTTTCCTTCTTTCCTTCTTTCCTTCTTTCCTTCTTTCTTTCTTTCTTTCTTTCTTTCTTTCTTTCTTTCTTTCTTTCTTTCTTTCTTTCTTTTTTGCTTAATCCTTTCACTTTTTCACTATCCTCCAACGCCCCTCCCCTCTGACAGCTGTGTGACTGTTCTCTGTATCCGTGAGTCTGTTTCCATTTGTTTATTAGTTTATTTTGTTCATTGGATTCCACATATAAGTGAAATCATGTAATATTTATCTTTCTCTGATTGGCTTATTTCTCTTAGCATAATGCTCTACAGGGCCATTTATGATGTCACAAAGGATATGATTCCCTTTTTACAGCTGCATAGTAGTCCGTTGTGCAGATGCACCACAGCTTTTATCCACTCAGCTACTGATGGGCACTTGGGCTGCTTCCCAATCCTGGCTGTTGTAAATAACACTGAAATGAACATGGGGGTGCATACTTCCTTTGGAATCAGTGTTTTAGCTTTTTTCAGATAAATTCCCAGAAGTGGAATTGCTAGGTCATAAGTCAGTTCCATTGTTAATTTTTTGAGGAATCTTCATACTTTTCCATGGTGGCTGCTCCAATCTGCAATCCCTCCAGCAGCGCAGAGATGCCCTTTTTCTCCACATCCCTGTCAGCAACAGCCATCCTGCCAGTGTGAGGCGATATCTCACTGTGGTCTTCATTTGCACTTCTCCAATGATCAGTGTTATCGAGTGTCTTTTCATATGTCTATTAGCTATCAGTCTATCCTCTTTGGAAAAGTGTTTATTCAGGTCCTTTGCTCATTTTTTTAATTGGATTTCTTTTTGGTGTTGAGTTGTGTGAGTACTTATAAATATTGGATATCAATGCCTTATCACATGTATCTTTGATGAATACTTTCTCCCATTCAATGGGTTATCTTTTCATTTTGTTGATTGTTTCTTTGCTGTGCAACAACTTTTAAGTTGCATGTAGTCCCATTTGTTTCTTTTTTTTCTTCCACTTCCCTGGCACAAGGAGATATGTGAGAGAAACTAATTGTATAAGAAATGTCTGAGATTTCACCATCTGTTTGCTTCTGGGATTTTTATGGTTCCTAGTCTGACAGTCTTCAATCCATTGTAGATGTACTCTGATAGATGGTATAAGAAGGTGGCCTGCTTCTGAGCCCTTAAGTATTCAAAGTATCTTTCTGGGGTCTTTACATATGAGCATAGCACACATCCAATCCAAAGCTCGTGCCTTTGCCTCAGAAGCCCAGCCTCGGCCCCTCGTCTTCTGCCATGGTGTCACGTGGGAAAGTCTGCAGCAAAGAACAGTCTGGCCCTTCGTTGCAAATGATGACCTGCTGTTCCCTTTTGCTCTGTTAGGGCACACATAGGCCCCAGCGCTCCTGGTGGCCAAGCGCATGTGCAGAGCAGCCTTAGGAGTCGATCCTAGTTCAGCAATTCTCTCTGATCACTCGGCTTCCATGGAATCTCTAGACTGAACTGTGTTGTTCTGTATTGTTTCGCTTGGGACTTTCCTCATGAAAAGGCACTCTTAAACCTTAATTGCGCCCTGTGCCCCATTCTTTCTCTCCCCGGTTTTCATCTACCTCCTCTTCCTTTTCCTCCTGCCTGTCCTGAGGCAAGCCCCGGGGGCCTCCTGCTGGCAGCCTCGGGCTTGTCAGCCACAGACTCCTTCCCGAGGCTCAGCGCTGCTCCTGTATTGCAGGAGTGAGAAAGCCCATTAATTTTGAAACAAATGTATGCAAATACGTTTATTAATATGGGAAATAGGAAAATCAGTTATTGCTTCCTTTATAAATAATACAGGCTTAAGTTTTAAAGATATTACTTTTGCTAAAATGCATTAGACAGCTGTGAAAAAATAACATTTTTCTTTGTGGTAATATCTTTAACCAGATTTGAAGCACTAACAATATTTCCTATGTATATATTATTTTTATTTAATACAGGTAATCTTTTTATTACCAAATCCTATTGCTTCTCAGGAGGTTACCATCAGCACTCATAAAAGCTGCTCCAGGAGAGCGGGCGGGAGGGGCTCCCGCGCCGAGGGCTGGCGCTGCAGATCACACACACAAATGCGTTTGCGTGATGCGTGTCAGGAGCCGCACAGAGGGGCAGACTATTTAAAACCACTCTCCCCGTTTTGTTTCCATTTCTATTTGAATCAAACCGTGGCGCAGCCTCTAATTTCACCCAGAGCAGGGTGACCTCTGTGAGCTGCCGTGTCCCGTGCCCTGCTCGTCGGAGCAGCAGGGGCTGCGGGGGCTCCAGGTGTCCCTGTCCCTGTGCAGAGTGCCCCACTGACCCATGGGATCCTCACATCTGACTTGGAAAGTTGGCCAGCAGCCCGAGGCCCAGATTGGCACCTTGGGAGTGTGTGCCAGGCCCCGGGTTCCTCAGTCAACCCAACGAGGTGGGGCAGGGCCTTTGGCAGTGCAACCAGGCTCTGACCCCGTGCAGCCACCCAGGGCTTTGCCAGGACCGCTGAGCCCGCTTTCCAGGCTGCAAGTGGAAGTGCCTGCGCAGGACCGCGCAGCTGTGCGCAGTGCTGGACGCGGGCCGGCTGGCTGAGACAAGGCCGCCTCCTCGACCCTCAACCGCGTGGAGCTGCTCCACTTCACTTAGGCACACAGGGTGGGACATAGGGGTACAGTGTTCATATGAAACATATTGCCATCATTACTAAGTAATAATACAGGAGTAAACTGTTCTGTGTACTCACAACTGCAAATCTCCTTGACCCACCCTGTATGCTGCCAGGAAAATTTAGGCCACTGGAAAGTGAGGCAGCGGGAGAGCAAGGGGGACCAACTATGTGGTCCTGCCCCCTTGCTCCTGGAGCCACGCAAGCACTCTGCAGAAGCTGAAGGAGGCCCGGCCTTCCCGCCAGGCATGAGCGCTTTCCTAGGGGACCCTGACCTGAGGTGAACCCAAACCCCAATCAGAAGCCCTTTCCTGGAGCCCCTCTGCCCGCAGTGCCTCCGTTCCTCCAACGGGGACCTCTCTGTCACCTCTGGTCCCCAAGGCCGTGGGATGAATGAGAAGAACAGGGAATCTGGAAAGCTGCCCTCAGCCTCAACAGGCCCAGCAGCCGAGTTCAGGGTGCCTGGAGCCGCCTGTGGAAATGGCCCTGCAGCAAGGCCACCTGGCTGGGCTGCAGCCCTCCTTCACACTAGCCACAACCCTTAACGGCCACTGTGCCTCCCGCCTCCCCCTAGACCTGCTCTCCCTCTCAGGCTGCTGTGTTCCCGGTCGCCATTCTGGGCCGATGGCCCTGACCTGACCTGCTTCCCCCCGTGTCTGTCCTGCAGTCAGCCGCGTCCTTTATCCTGGGCTTGTCAACTCCCCAGGGCCCACTTCTCCATGAAACCATCCCTGACCCTCAAGTAGATGATCTGAGCTGCTCCCGGTCCTGTATCGGCTCTTTGGACCCTCTCTTTGCGCCCAATTCAGAGCCGGCCCTCAGCAAACATGGGGAGTGGGCAGGCACATGGCGTGGTTTCCTCTCTGCCTGCCCCCTTTACTGCCATCACCATTCATGCCTCCTCTGTGGGAGCTCCCAGTGCAGCCAGAGAACTGTGCGGTGCGGCGAGTACATGCGTGAGGAGCCATCACATGCACACACACACACACACACACACACACACGGACTAGGAATGGGCGTGCGTGGGGGAATGGATGAAAGTCCCAAAGGCAGGCCCACGTCTCGGCCAAAGAGGGGCAGATGGAAGCCCCCAGCAGCGGGCCCACGGCCGAGGTTCTCAGCACGCGCAGCTCTCCATGCCACTCCTTTCCTGCAGGGCGGGAGCTTCGACGTGGCGGACAGAATGTTCCACAGCGTGCAGGGCGCGTGGGAGTCGGCCTCCAGAGAGAACATGAGTGACGTGCGGGAGCTGACCCCGGAGTTCTTCTTCCTGCCCGAGTTCCTCACCAACTGCAACGCCGTGGAGTTCGGTGAGCCAGGCCGGGAGGCGGCGGCGGCGGGCTCTTCCCCGCAGCTCAGGGCCGGGCCACCATCTCTGCTGAGCAGCACAGCCCACAGCCCCCTCTGCATGGACCAGCGTCCTCGACGCACAGCGTTCCGCCCCGGTTCCTAGTCCAGTTTGCGCTCCCATTGACCAAAGCCCTGCTGTGTCTCCCCCCTCAGGCTGCATGCAGGACGGGACGGCCCTGGGCGACGTGCAGCTCCCGCCCTGGGCCGACGGGGACCCTGGGAAATTCATCAGCCTGCACAGACAGGTGAGTGGAGCAGGGTCATCCCAAAGTCCCGGAACGCTGTGTGAAGCCCTCAGCATCCCCTCCGTCTCCAGGGAGACTTTCTGGGTATCTGGGGGTCTCCCCATAAGTGCTTCTGAGGCCCTTTTGTCCGGGGAGCTCCTGCTGGGTGGGAAAGAGAATGCTTGGGTCTGCGCTCTTCCGAGAGCTCCAGGAGGCTTTGTCCTTGTGCCGTTTTCCTTGGGGATGGGGAGGGGGGGGGGGTCACTGGGGAAGCAAATTCAGATTTCTGGATGCCCTGGACGACAAGCCAGTGTCTTCAGTTGGCCCTGCAAAAAGGCCAAACTCCCCAGGATAACTCAGAGGGGGACTGGAGGCCCTGGAGGCCCCCAGTGGCCAGAGCATTCACCAGGCCTGGGAGGACTTGGCTTTCTACCCATAGAGGCTGATGGGGGAAGGGCAGAGGTCATTTATGCTGGGTTAGCCCAAACACATGAAAAAATGTTCAACATCAGCCGTCAGGGAAGCGTACATTAAAACTACAATGGGATGCCAACACACTCACAAGAATGGCTAAAAGGTAAAATGCAGATAAAACCAAGAGTAGGCGAGAGCATGGAGCAACCAGAACCCATCATGCATTGCTAACAGGAAAAACAATGTAGTCCAGCCAGCTTGAAAAACACCTTGGCCATTTCTAAAAAGGCAAGGTGCATTTGCTACAACAATTCTATTATACTTGTGACTGTTCGCCCAGGAGAAATGAAAATGTGTCCTCAGAAAGTATGTACATGAGATTTCATCTGCTTTACCCATACTAGTAAAAAAACGAGCCATACTAGTGTTTATCAACTGGTGAAGGATCAACAAGCAGTAAACCCAGAGGGTGGTTCGCTGAAAGACCTCCCCTGGAGCCTGCCTAGGGCGGCAGCTTTTCTTCAGTGGCACTGGTCAAAACAACCAGAAACAATGAACACTGGCTGACAGAGGCAGTGGATACTAATCAGCAAACGATATTTGGGCTAACTATAAAGCTTAAGTGGGGAGTGAGCTGTTCCTAGGAGCCTTGAAAGACTTAGAAATATCCCTGGGAACCTACAAGGACACACATTGCAGGGCTGTTTCCATGCACAAGGCTGTGCTCATGCTCAAGAAACATCTAAATGGTCCTTCGCCCTCACTTCCTAGTGGCGTCCAGGCTCAGTGCGAGTGAAGGGAAAGGCAGACTTTGTCATTGTCTGGCTGAACATTGAAACCACTCCCTGACATTCAAAGAGAACCCCTTGCCCTAGCACAAAGGCTCAGAGGCTAGAGTGCTGGCCTGTGGACCAGAGTCCCAGGTTTGATTCTGGGCATGTACTGAAGTCGCAGGCTAAATCCCCGGACCCAGGTTGGGCACCTGCAGGAGACAACCAATTGCTGTGTCACTCTCACACTGATACTTCTCTCTGTGTGCCATGTGTCTCTCTGCCTTCTTCCACTTTCTCTAAAAATCAATGGGAGAATTAACAAAGAGAGAGAGAGAGAGAGAGAGAGAGAGAGAGAGAGAGAGAGAGAGAGAGAGAGCACCCCTTGGCAGACTGGGACTTACTGGTTTTGAGTATTAAAAGAAATCTTTGTTTATAACTGACATTAAGCTAACAGCAGAGCCTTCGCTGGGCACACACAAACAATACAGACGTCATAGAACGCGTTCAGAAAGGGCCCAGACCATAAGCGGTAACTCCTAGTACTTGAGCACAGTGAGGTCTGCTCAGGAGGCTGGATACCCCTGTGGAGTTCAGAGGTCTGAGGGTTCGAGGCTGAGACAGTTGTTTCGGAAATCATGTATGAGCCTGCCTCAGAAGAGGGGTAATCATTTCTGCCAGCAAACGGGGGTGCTCATGGGCAGACAACACACTTAAACCCCAAGCCATGCCTGGTACTTGGTGGGTGAACATGGCAGCCGATACCACGTGGGGACCACTGTGCACCAGGCAGGAGCACAAACTGGTCTGCACAGGAACCTGCTGAGAAGGCATGAGCACCGTCCTGTTGCTCAGATGAGGAAAGTGAGGGACAGAGGAGTTAGGGAGCGGGAGTGGCAGTGCTGGCTCCTGTTTCCTCTGAGCATGTTCTCCTCCCCGCAGGCCTAGCTTCAGCTGCCCGCGCTCAGTCAGGGTCAGCGCACCCTTCCTCCTGGTCAGATCTGAGCAGGTCTCCCCGTTGGCACAGAGATCCTGGTCCTCAGGGTTACTCTCCGGAGTAGATGAGTAGGTGGTGGGGACAGCCACCTCCTTTACACCAGCTGGAGGCAGGAATCAGTGGTCCGTGGGTGGCCTGTACATCTGCCCACTGAGAACCCGCCAAGTGCAGGGCAGCGTGCCTCAACCCCTGGAGAGCCAGCACCGCACCCGAGTCTTTGCTCTGTGGGGGGCATGCGCCTCGAAGGGGCCCGCGTTCTCACGCTCCTTGGGCTTTGCTTCTAGGCTTTGGAGAGTGACTTTGTCAGCGCCAACCTCCACCACTGGGTCGACCTCATTTTCGGGTTCAAGCAGCAGGGCCCGGCTGCGGTGGAGGCGGTGAACACCTTCCACCCTTACTTCTACGGAGACAAGGTGGACCTCGGCAGCATTGGGGACCCCCTGATCAGGAACACCATCTTGGGCTTTGTCACCAACTTCGGACAGGTGCCCAAACAGGTACAGCGTGCCATGTCCTTTGTCTCCTTTGTCAACTAAGTGTGAGAGCTTGGGGAGAGAGAGGACACCAGGCAGGACGTCAGATGCTCCTGGAGATGGGAGCGACGAGAGGACAGAGGACCAAACAGGCAGGTGGTCTCCAATCGCCCTCCTGTGCCCTCAGTGTCAGGATTGGCCCTCAATGGCATCGATGATGAGGGTGATGGCAGTGCTAATGCTAATGTGGAGGCTTCGTTCAGCTCTGAGGACACTGAGGTGGACCCACAGGACTTAGCTCTAGTGCACCGCCCCCCCCCCCCAGAGCTGCAGTGAAGACCCAGTGAGGGAAGGCATCAAGGGCTTGGAAGTCCCGGGAGATGGTTAGCACTCAGCAGGTGTTGCTCATTAGTGGGGTGGCCTCAGGACTTCTTTCCTGAGCTCTGTGTGAGGAGTCATCCTTTCAGAGATGTGGCCTCCTAGGCTCAGAGGCTAAATAAATTGCCTACAATTGCACCATGAGCAGTGACAGAGGGAGCTCTGGCCTCACCTGGCTGCTTCAGAACCCAGGTTTCGTGGACCCTCAGCTGTGCCCCGCTGGCCCCACCCCTCAGGACAGGCACGGAGCAGCGTGGGCTGTGCATCAGGTGGGCACCCGATGAATGGCTGCAGAGAGTGAAATGGTTGTTTACTCTGTGGGTCTCCGCTCAGTTCGGTGGAGAAATCTCACCCGAGCACCGCCACCAGGCGCAGGAGCTTGGCCCCAGCTGGGCCCACCAGGCAGTCAGGCCACCCTGAGGCGGAATGCACAAGACCCACCAATTCCAGGAGCACCTGCCTTGCAGAAGTGCAGGGCAGGCACCTCTCTGATAACGCAAATGAATGGCTCTCTCTGCCTGGGCACAGGGACAGGCTGTGTGCTGGGCTCTTGGCCGGGCATAGGAAGGGCCCAAGGGCGCCTCAGACAGCAGAACACTGACGCACCCAAACGCGGGTTCTCAGGGGAGGCTTGTGGAAAGGAGGTCCTTTCAGGAGAGAAGCTTGGTAGCCTAATTTTATTTCTTTCATTCAAAAGATAGAATCATACAGATAAAGCAATGAAATAATTCAAAATAGCAGTCCTCCCACCTATGTTCTGTATTATATACTCACAACCCTTGGTCACAAGGAAAAGTGCTGGCTCATGCCAGGGCTGCTTAGTGGCTCTGCTGGGCAGGGAGGAGTTCCATAGTCAATGCTCATGTCCAGTCCCCTCTGGTTTCTGTCTCTGCATCACCTCCCAGCTCTAGGAGGGAGTTCAGCACCTGAGGGAGGGCTTAGCGGAGCCGGAGCCAAGGCTGCGCCCCATCTGTGCCCGGGCGCCTTCTGAAGCTAGCCCCACCTCAGCCCCAACATCCTGGCACCCAGCATCCTGGCACCCAGCAGGAACTCGGGCACGGAGAGCCCCTTGGTGGGCTGGCGCTGGCCTCGGCTGCACCCCGGTCCAGCGAGGACTCGGCAGGCAGTGAGCCCTCACCCTCCTGCTTTGCCTGTTTATGCTAAAAGCTTGGCATTGGGGCAATTTGACAATAGGAGTCCAAGAAAAAGAAATCAGAAAGGCCACTAGTGGGGTCTGCTGTGCTCTGAAACACTCCACCTCCGGCTGCCAGGAGGAATGCTGCTCAGAGTGTCTGGGGAGGGGATCCACGGGATTGCTCCAGCAGATGGGGAGGGCATGGTCTGGAGAAGGAGGCCCTTCGGCCCGGGTCCAGAGGCAGCTTCGGGTGGCCCCGGTGAGCTCTCCTTGTCCCGGGCAGCGTGGGGAGCAGACACCCCGCAGCCAGTGAGCTGTGCCCGCCAGTCCTGCACAGTGGCCTTGAGGGGAACCGCTGCTCGGACCACCAGCCCCTCGTCTTAGCATCCCAGGGAGGCAGGGAGTTGTGTGTGCTGATGCCCCTGAGCGCAGGGCTGGGCCAGGCGCAGGGAGCTGCAGTGGGGCTGCCACTTGACTTGGCGGCCTTTCCTCTGGTGTGGCCCAACACTCTGCCTTTGTCTCTCCAGCTCTTCACTAAGCCCCACCCTGCCAGGGCGGCAGGGAAGCCCTCACCTGGGAAGGATGCCACCACGCCTTCCGGCCCGCCGGGCCACCCACAGCCCTTGTGCTACAGCCTGCAGGCCCTGCGGCCGTCCCAGGTCACAGTCAAAGGTGAATGTTAGCCCTGCTTGGTTTGGTTCTGGCTCCACGGCTGTCCCTCAGGACCAGCTCCTCCAGGCTCGGCACACATGGGGGCCCGTCTGACTGAGTCTGGGGTCAAAACAAGAACCTGGGGAGGCCTCTGCTGTGAGATGAACTCTGTCCAAGACGGACTCCGTCAGACCTGACGTCCAGGACCCACCTGTCTGTCCCTGTGTCTATCCAAGACACCCCTCTCTTTCAAATAGACACAGACACACACACCTCTACTCTCTTGTGTACGCACACAGAGAGACAGACACACCCATGTCTTTTATGTATACACACACACCCCTCTCTCTCTTTCATGTACACACACGCCCCTTTCTCTTTCATGTACATACACACTCCTCTCTCTTTCATGTACACACACCCCTCTCTCTTTCATGTACACACACACACACACACACACACACACCTCTACTCTCTCGTGTACGCACACAGAGAGACAGACACACCCATGTCTTTCATGTATACACACACACCCCTCTCTCTCTTTCATGTACACACACCCCTCTCTCTTTCATGTACACACACGCCCCTTTCTCTTTCATGTACATACACACTCCTCTCTCTTTCATGTACACACACCCCTCTCTCTTTCATGTATACACATACCCCTCTCTTTCATGTACACACACACACATCCCTCTCTCTTTCATGTATTCACATATCTCCTCTCTTTCATGTACACACACTCCTCTCTCTTTCATGTACACACACATACACACACACACTCCTCCCTGTCTTTCTCTCCCTCTCACACACACCCTCCTCACTTTCAGAGCTGAGTGGGGAGGCCCAAGGGAGGGTTCCAGAATAGACACTGACAGCTTTCAGGGCCAACCACAGCCCTTTTCCTGCAGGTCACACACTGAGCCACTGGTCAGCCAGGGCATACCTCAGGCCAGTGTCCACCTCAGGACAGGGCCACCCTCAGGCCAGAGGCCACCAGGCCAGGAGACACCTCAGGCCAGGGGCCACCCTCGGGGCCAGGGGACACCCTCAGGGTCAGGGGCCACTTCAGGCCAGGGGACACCTCAGATCAGGGGCCACCCTCAGGCCAGGGGCCACCAGGCTAGGGTCCCCGGAGTGAGTCTGGGAGAGAGGTACCTCGGCCAGTGGTACCCACCTGGGCATGTGCTGTGCTGAGTCCAGTTGCCTGGCCTGGCTCCTCGGGGCCCCAGCTAGAGGGGTGTGGTCCTTGAACGTGTGTGCCCCTCCATACTGACTGGGGGGCAGATATGTACCTCTTCTCTCTAGGCTCGGAGTCCCCCAAAGGTGCCATTGGCCACATCGTCCCCACTGAGAAGAGCGTGCTGGCCGTGGAGAGGGGCAAGCTGCTGCTGCCGCCCGCCTGGAGCAGGACCTTCAGCTGGGGCGCCGACGACCTCAGCGGCTGCCTGGGCAGCTACGGCTCCGACAAGGTGAGGGCCCGGGGCGGCCGGCGGGGGACAGAGGGGTCTGCTGGGAGAGCCGAATGGAAGCAAGTCCCGCGACCCCTCCCCCATGTGGCGGTGCCCAAGCCGGAGTGAGGGGGTCACGTGACTGTGCCAGGCCCTCGTGGGCTGAGCCTGACCATATTCTCCAGCTCGCATCTCCCGCTTGTCTCCACAGACCCTGACGACCTTCGAGAACCTGGCCGACTGGGGCCGCTGTCTGTGTGCCGTGTGCCCCTCCCCCACGACCATCATTACCTCCGGGGACAGCACCGTGGTCTGCGTCTGGGAGCTCAGAATGGCCAAAGGCCGCCCCAGTGGCCTGCACCTCAAGCAGGTACGTACCTCAGGCAGCAGTGGGGTCCTGGACAGGGGTGGTTCCTAGAGCAGGTGTGTCCTAGGGCACGTGTGTCCTAGGGCAGGTGTGTCCTAGGGCAGGTGTGTGTCTAGGGCAGGTATGTCCTGGGGCAGGTGTGTGTCTAGGGAAGGTGTGTCCTAGGGCAGGTGTGTGTCTAGGGCAGGTGTGTTCTAGGGCAGCTGTGTCCTAGGGCAGGTGTGTGTCTAGGGAAGGTGTGTCCTAGGGCAGGTGTGTGTCTAGGGCAGGTGTGTCCTGGGGCAGGTGTGTCCTAGGGCAGGTGTGTGTCCTAGGGCAGGTGTGTGTCTAGGGCAGGTGTGTGCCTAGGGCAGGTGTGTGCCTAGGGCAGGTGTGTGTCTAGGGCAGGTGTGTGCCTAGGGCAGGTGTGTCCCTAGGGCAGGTGTGGTGCCTAAGGTAGGGCTGCCCTGGGCAGGCACAGGCCCTCACATGCCCCAAAAGGGGGGTGTGAAGGTGGCACCGGCTCTGGGTCATGGAGGGCACCATTCTGTGCCCAGGGTGGATTTGTCATGAGAGGCGTGACGTGCACATCAGCGCCAGTGCATCTGGTGTCCTTCCCTCGGGATGTGTGTGAGCTCTGCCTGGCACTGTTCTGTGGCAGCTGCATGTTCCCTCCTCAGCCTGTAGGTGCTCTGTCATCTGTGCATGCGGGGTAAGGGGAGAGGTGCAAGGAACTGGAATGACTCAGCCAAAGTCATGGCGCCAGGAATGAAGCCGGAGGGTTTTCTGCAGGGGGTGGGCTGCAGAGAATCCTGGTCCCTCCCACCAGGCACCACCTCTCACAGCGAAGGGCAGGGCACCCACTGCTTCAGGAAGCCCCACACCAGCATCTGACCTCCTAGGGCAGGTGTTGCCATTCTACTTTCAGAGCGGAGCCCAGACAGGTGGGTCTGCATTCCAGGCCAGGTATGTCCACCTGTGAACCCCGTGCTCTCTCTGCACGCTCTCGAACCTGCCCATGAAGACCCCCAGGGACTGCTCGCACTAAGCTGCAGTGTTGTCTGCTGGCCATGCAGCCCTCATGTAGCAAAACCAAAGCTAATCACACAGCTGACCCCGGACCAGATTTCCTCAGTGGGACACATGTCACAGGATGTGATCTGGGTTTCTCTGTGTCCACGTCACCTCGTGCCCGGGTGGTGCGTGGCAGCCCTCAGTAGCCAGGCAGAGGGATTTGCTGGGGCTGCACTGGGTGGGTTTGTCCTGTAGGTGGAGGTAATGGCACTGCTGAGGAGCAGCATCAGGCAGTGAGGCGCAGTGAGTGGCGGGTGCTCCTGCCTGGTCCCGTGCATGTGGCTCCTTCATGACCACCCACTGCTGCGTTTTATTCCAGAGCGAGGGGAATCCTGCATTCCCCGTGGACTATCCCCTCTCCCAGGCTGCTCTCGGGAATGGCGAGAGGTACAGCCCCACTCCAAACTGGCCGGGGGGAGCCAGGGAAGCAGGCTTCCCACGGCGGCCCCAGACCCCTCGGAGTGCAGATGCTGTGAAGCTCCTGACAGCATCACATGGAATTTACCCTCCTTCCCAGAACCAGTCAGCAGGAAAGGGTGTGGTGGTCCTTCTGGGCAAAATCAAACTTGGAGCCCCCAGATACCAGCTGCTGATCAGCAGGGTCTGTCCCCAGCCGGTAAACAGAGAAGTCATCGTTCAGTAGCGCCATAGACAGACTTTGAGTTTGTTCTATTTTAAAAGAGATTACACCATTAAAGACAAACTTCAAATTCACTCCAAAGCAGAATGATTCTCTGAAATCCCCAGAGAAGCTGTCATTGGTCCTGCGACCACCCAGGCGCACACATTCCTGCCGTCCTGGTCAGCGTGTGGATGTGCTTAGCCCACGTCCCCCACCTAGCAAGCTGTTTGCTCTTCCACAGTCTCTGTAATTCACACTTCATTCACTCCCCAAAGTTTCATTTCCATGGATGACATTTC